>NC_053397.1:224283899-224893911 GCF_905171765.1 Bufo bufo
AATAATAAATGAGCCAGGCAGTGTGTACTCTGGTTCACTCAGAGGGTGAGTTAGGAAATATAGGGATAGAAATATGAGAGGGAGACAGATGCTGGGACTCAACCCCTCAATATATCCCTATATCCTAGCTGTAGAACAAACCCTCTCTGACTGCCCCTAGATGGCCCTTAGACTTATCCTAATGACTGCCCAGCTTCGTCAGAAGCAAAAAGGACCAGTCACTCCATAGGGCAGGCAGACAAAAGAAGTACATATAAACAAAACTGACAAAAAACGTCCCCCCTAGGGACGTTTTTTGTCAGTTTTGTTTATATGTACTTCTTTTGTCTGCCTGCCCTATGGAGTGACTGGTCCTTTTTGCTTCTGACGAAGCTGGGCAGTCATTAGGATAAGGGCTCATTCAGACGGCCGTATGCTGTCCGCAAAAATACTGAATGCTATCCGTTTTTTTGCGGATCCGCAAAAAAACGGATCCGCAAAAAACGGATAGCATTCAGTATTTTTGCTGACCCATAGACTTCAATAGGGCCATCTCCTGATTTTCACGGACAAGTATAGGACATGTTTCATTTGTTTTGCGGAACCGTGGAATAGAAAAGGGCCCCATAGAAGTAAATGGGTCAGTATCTAATCCGCAAAAAAACGGATCCGCATTTTTGCGGATAGCATACGGCCGTCTGAATGAGCCCTAAGTCTAAGGGCCATCTAGGGGCAGTCAGAGAGGGTTTGTTCTACAGCTAGGATATAGGGATATATTGAGGGGTTGAGTCCCAGCATCTGTCTCCCTCTCATATTTCTATCCCTATATTTCCTAACTCACCCTCTGAGTGAACCAGAGTACACACTGCCTGGCTCATTTATTATTTTTCCCTACCAGTTCACTTCTGGTTGGCAGATGGTACCTCTTTGTGAGGTGTTATATTTATGTATACCTTATCGTTGGGCCTACTATTTTAATAATATTTAATAAAAATATATGTTTTAAGGCACTCCAGTACTCAATTTATCACATGATGGAGGTGGGGGCAGATCTGAGGCTGAGAAAGGGACAAAGGCAAGGACAGTTTGCGAAGAAAGAGGCAGGGAGAGTGAAAGCTGGGTGAACCCCTCTCTGGACCCGTCTGGGTTTAGCTTGGCTGCCATTAATGCCAAATAAAGAACTAAATATAGAACATTCTCAACTTAAAAATTAGACTATGAGTGGTTGAAATGGCGTCTTTACTATTTGTAATATATATAGTGCAGGCGCCATTTTGTGCTGCAAAAATACAGCCCTCAAGATTTTTTTAATTGAAGCACAATTTCTGTAACTTACCCCTAAGTCAGTTTTTATGTTTGACCAAATATAGCCATCAAATTTTTAAGTTGAGAATTTTGTATGGACCCCAAACCATGTTACAAATATCCAAATGGCCCTCGTCAGCAAAAAGGTTCCCCACCCCTGGTCTATATTCTATCTATCTATCTATCTATCTATCTATCTATCTATCTATCTATCTAAAATCTATATTTCTCTGTCTGTCTATCTAGAACAAACCATCTGTGTATTTTTGTGTCTCTCTTTCTCTAAATACTTAATTTAGGAGCCTGACAGTCTAGAAGATGATTAGTGTCTTATCCAGCTAGAATGCTTCCCGTGGTAGATCAATAAATCAACTAATTTGCAGCGCAGCAGAGTTACGGACCGTCTGTATTAGATACATGCATGGTGTTTTAGCAGGGTCAATGTGTAGATTTGGAAATTACATCCCTGCAGGTTTTGCTGTGAGATTTATACCATAGACAATTGAATCACACAAGCATTTTCCAGCCAGAGTACAATTGTGCTGGTGAATCATGACCTCTCGGGCTCTTTGCTGCGGGATGTGTTTTGTGCATCTTCCTTGGTCCATTACAGAAAGCTCTTATATGTTGGCCTGCTGGGTCGATGTAAATGTGCACTCTGCGTGCTGGGTCATTGCGGTGGTGAAGAGAAGTATGTGTGCCTCTATTACTGGATATAGAGTTTTCTTGTAGAAATACTGCTCTTTGATCTCACGCTCTGCTAGAGCGCAGATGGCACTCACAAGTATCAAAGGACAGAAATACAGCCCCATTTACACTCTGTGATGCTGGACGTCATCTGCACTCAGCGCAGTATGGAACCTGCTGTAATAAAACAGAGGGAGCACATGGTCCAGACCAATATATGATCTGTAGGGTCTGACTCCCGGCACCCTTGCTGATCGGCTGCACTCCGTTAGGATAGTGGCCATGATTGCTATTGCAGCCCAGGCCCATTCGGCCGTGTGACCGATGAATGTGACGTCACTGACCTAAATAGAGGCTGCAGCGATCGCCCGAGTGCCACGGCCTCTTTAAATAGCAGATCAGCGGGGGTGCTGGGAGTCAGACCCCCACAGATCAGAGACATTCATAGACATAAGCAAATATGAGAAATGGTACTAGTGAATCTCATATAATTAGACCATATCATACCCCAAAATAAACAAAAAAGACCCTTAATATCAGTATTTATTCAAACCATTATAAAAATAGACTAAATAGGTCTCACTGCCGGCTATTGCAGTCCTGATCAGTAGGTAAGTATATACTCAGAATAAGATAATGCAAAACAATATTAATGAGAAAAAAAAACACCTTGAAACTAGAAATGATGGAGAGGAAGGGAATTTCTCAGCAGGATAGTTTTCCCTAACGAGACCCTTTCCTCACCCTCAGCCCAGAGACGTCCCCTAATGGTTCCCCCTAGTAGGCCCTCATTTTTGAATCTACTCCCTATTACCCTGACGCGTTTCCCCCACCTTGGGTTCTTCAGGGGGTCCCTGTAGGACCTTGGCTTATGTTGATATACCGCACAGGGGCCCAAACATGTCACATGTGTTTCCAGGTCATAGCGATAGAATTTCTCCACATGCGAGGGTCCTGCGGTGTAGCCAGATCTCCAAGGTGCGTGATGCGCGGACCCCCACAGATCAGATATTGATGACCTATCCTGAGAATAGATGATAAGTATTGTACTCCTAGAAAACCCCTTTAAGAGCGAGTTTAAACGAGCAGATGATCGGAAGAACAGTTATCATGAGTGAATGTCAGTATAATGTGTTAATATGAACTCTTCTTACTGATAAGTGGCCTGTGTAAATGTATTGGTGACCGGCCAAGAAGCCAGCAAACGCTTATTTATGAGCAATTCTGATCTTTATGTCACATACAATCACAATTAATCTCGACTGAAATGTATGATCTGCTTGTTTTCTGGGTGTACCGTGTACATTGTATTTTTCAGGTAACCTTCTTCTTAATAATGAGGCATATCCACGTTCAGCTCCTCTCACCTCATATCCTGCAGGAATGCTGATAGGACAGTTTTGCTGGGTAACGAATACCTTGATATGAAGGTAGAGCAACTAATTATCTAATTATCTGTACGATACAGGAATCCCCCAGACGCTGTTTGTTGCCCCTGGGCTGAGGAAAATCTCCTAGCCTGTTCATGTTTAACCCTGTGAAGGTGGCGGAGGACGTGTTTGCTGGAGGTTAAGGCCAGGTTTAGGAATATACCTTGTTTGACCGTGTAAAGCAATGTGCTCTGGGCCAGGCTCAGCTTGCAGATAATGAGCTCTATGGCATAGAGAAGTTCAGGCCAGGTACCTGCCCTGGGCTCTCTCTGCACTACGTTCTATATTCAGCATTACCCTGCGGGACAGACATATGCGCTATATGTAGGATGAAATTAACAGATATGATCGTTAAGAGAAGGGTGATATGTGCTACAGGGTTATTTTGCCATTCACATGATGAAGCATGTGCACTGGCGTGTCTCTGCTGGGTTATGTATCCATTGGCCATGTCCTTTTTATTTTAATAGCAAAATGCATTTCCAGGCCTTGAAATAAAACATTGTGTTGTACTTTGTACAACAAATAATGTACATTAAAATCATGTGCTATACAGCGGCATGCAAAGGTTTGGGCACCAGGTTGAAGATGGAATGATGTCCAAAAAGCATAAAGTAAAGAGGACACATTCCTTTTATATTTTAAGTAAAAACACTTTTTTCCATCTTTTACATTTTGAAAATGACAAAAGAAGAAAAGTGCCCGAAGCAAAACTTTTGGCACCCTGCATGGTTAGTACCTAGTAGCATCCCCTTTGGCAAATATCACAGCTTGTAAATGCTTTTTGTAGCAGCCAAGAGTCTTTCAGTTGTTGTTTGAGGGATTTTCCTCCATTCTTCCTTGTAGATGTCTTCCAGTTCTTTGAGGTTCCTGGGCCGTCTTGCATGCTCTGCTCTTTTGAGGTCTATCCACAGATTTTCAGTGATGTTCAGATCCGGGGACTGTGAGCACCTTGGTAAAACCTTAAGCCTTTTGAGGTTGTCTATTGTGGATTTTGAGGGGTGTTTAGGATCACTATCCATTTCTAGAAGCCATCCTCTTTTCAGCTTCAGCTTTTTTACAGTTGGTGTTATGTTTGCTTTCAGAATTTGCTGGAATTGAATTGAATCCATTCTTCCCTCTATCCATTAAATGTTCCCCATGCCATTTGCTGCAACACAAACCCAGATCCCCCCCCTCCCTTTATGCTTAATGGTTGGAGAGGTGTTCTTTTCATGAAATACTGGGCCCTTTCGTCTCCAAACATACCTTTGCTCATTGTGGCCAAAGAGTTCTATTCTAACCTCATCGATCCACAGGACTTGTTTCCAAAATACATCAGGCTTGTTTAGATGTTCTTTTGCAAACTTCTGCCGCTGAATTGTGTGGTGAACATGCAGGAGAGGTTTTCTTCTAATGACTCTTCCATGAAGGTCACATTTGTGCAGGTGTCGCTGAACAGTACCACAAATCTGGAGTCTGCTAAATCTTCCTGAAGGTCTTTTGCAGTCAATCAGGGGGTTCTGATTTGCCTTTCTAGCAATCCTACGAGCAGCTGTCTCTAAAAGTTTTCTTGGTCTTCCAGTTTTTGGGGACAAGGTTAGAGGAGTCTGGGTATTTATAAAGCTGTGAAATTTGCATCACCTGGCTCTTCCATACGATAATTGTGAACAAGCCTTAACCCTAAGGCTACTTTCACACTAGTGGCACGGACCTCCGGCAGGCTGTTCCGTCGGGTAAACAGCCTGTTGGATCCGTCCTGCCGCTAGTGACCGTGTGCCCCCGGACTGCCGCTCTGTCCCCATTGACTATAATGGGGGCGGTGCGGAGTTCCGGTGGAGGCACAGCAGCGCACGGCGAGAGGCTGCCGGAATAAATCTCGGCCATGTCGTAGTTTTATTCCGGCAGCTTCTCGTTGTGCACTGCTGTGCCTCCGCCCCCATTATAGTCAATAGGGACGGAGCAGCAGTCCGGGGGCACACAGTCACTAGCGGCAGGACGGATCCGACAGGCTGTTCACCCGACGGAGGTCCGTGCCGCTAGTGTGAAAGTAGCCTAACAGGATATCTAAGATCTGAGACCTCGGTCAAAGTTATCTGAGCGCTCAAATCTCCTTGTGTTCCCAGACTTTCCTTTTTTCCCGTACTCCTTTTTCACTCTAAAATTGTACAAAACCAAAATAATCCACGGATATTGCTTAAAATGTTGAACAGTTTGTTTCATCTCTAACTTTATGCCTTTTGGAGAACATTTCATCTTCAGCTTGCTTAAAGGGAACCTGTCATCAACGTTACGCTACCCATACTAACGGCAGCATAAAGCAGAGACAGGTGAGTTGATTTCAGCGGTCTGTCATTTAAAAGTTAAAAGTAAGTGGTTGCCGAGAATCAACATCACAATCATTGCAGACTGGGCCTGGAAAAGAGTCACAGCCTCCTGAGAAGAGTCCTGGTTATTCATGAATTCCTGCCCACCTGCTGGTGACTGACCGTCTTCTACCTAGTTTTCTCCCTTTCTGTCTAGGAGAGAACTGCCAATCATCAGCAGATGGCGGGAGAGCAGGAGATTATAATCACCAGGACTCTTCTCAGGTAGATGTGACTCTTTTCAAGGCCTGGGCTGCAATGATTGTGATGTTGGTTCTCGGCAACCACTTACTTTTAGCTCATGAGTGACACACCGCTGAGATCTGCATTTCTATCACTATTTTATGCTGCCCTCAGTGAGGTTAGCATAAAGTTGATGACGGGTTTGTTCCCTTTAACTGTTCACAGTAACATGAATTTTGACCAGGTTGCCCAAACTTTTGCCTGCCATTGTATATATACATTTGTTGCTTTTTCTTACTTTTACCATTGACTGATGCACTTCAGACTGTCATCCAGACATCTCGGAGCTGTCAGATATTTTAGAAGGGTTTTCCCTAGTGTGAAATGGTACAACGTGCATTTTAAGACGCAATGTGTCTCTTTTTTGGCGTTCTGTGGCAAATAACTACTCTGTGTAATGTGCCGTGAAATGTTCATACCTGTCATGCTTGCTAGAAACATTTATTTGACAGGTTTGTATATTACCACTTACCTTTATTGCAGGGCTGCATGTCCTGTACTTCAATGCAAGTGTACAGCAGTACAGTATACCTATAGTACAGGTATCTGCAGCATTTGCATGAATATGTTGATTGACCAATAAAATCTGCACCATTTTAAAAGACAATACAGATGGTCAGTCCCAGAGTCTCTTATTTGCGCCTCCATACAGAAATAACATCTTGCAGGTAACATGATTTCTGTTTTATTTTTTTGCACCGACATCTATGAAACCGGTCAGCTTCTTATTTGTGCTGCTGATGAATTTAGCAGAGGATTGCATACAATTCTAAGAAACCTTCAGCTGTGGGAAGTATTAATAAGGTTGTCAGGGCTACAGATATTGATGACCTATCCTCAGGAGCGGAGAGCTCCATAGTGCTTAAATAGGCGTAGAAATAACTGGGGTTTGTTGCTCTTTTCTCTGGTCCATACTATGGCTGTGCATTCACCTGAGGAAGCGGGCAGCCCACCCACATCTTGACAGTAAACTACCCCATCTTTGAGTGACGCCCGGGATCTGATTTTGCCCAATCATCCTGTCCTCAGGATGGGTCATCTGTATCAGATCAGTTGGGGTCTGACACTCCCTGCGACCGGCTGTTTCGGGCCTCCACGGCCTCAGAAACCATACAGTGCAGAAGCAGAAGGTTTTATACACTGTGTTGTTGGTGCCGGCATACTGCAGCTCAGCTCCCATTCACTTGAATTGGATCTGAGCTGCTGTACTCTGGCCCGGCCACTACACAATGTATGGAGCTGTCTGAAAAAGCTGATTGGTGAGGATGCCAGGTGTCGGACCCCCACCCATCTGATATTGGTAACTTTTCCTGTGGATTCCCTTTAAACCCTTTGTACACGCAGTCTTATCTGCAGGCACGGTGTTATAGAGCAAGAGGAGCTGAGCAGATTAATGTATAGTTTTGTGAGAAAAGATACATTTTATATAAATCTCTGCTTTTCTACGGCTGTTTCACACGAGCGATTCCATTGCAGGATTCATGCTCCACGTGTGAGCATGATCCTCCGTTCTGGACTTGCAGGAGCGCAGGGCATTATACTGATTTATAATGCTGTGTGCCTCTGCTTGACCTTACAGATACAGAATCATAGTGACATAAAGCTGTCAGTATGATCCCGTAGCAGTAAGGTCAAGCAGAGGCTCCTGCAGGTCCAGAACGGAGGATCTCAGGATCACGTGGACTCGCAGTGGACTCGCTCGTGTGAAACAGCCCTTAGAAGTCCAATATCCGGTCCTATCAGTGATCGAGAGCTATCAGTCACAGAGTTAAGGCTGCTGGTCACTGATAGGACCACCCCCTGGACTCCTATTTTTAGAAAGTACAAGTATTTAAATGGATGAAGTACAAGTTAAAATAAATCTTTTCCTACAAAGCTATATATCAATCTGCTCAGCTCCTTCTGCTCTATAACATTCTTCTCGAAGACCAAAAACCGTGTGTGACAGGATATCTAGGAATGGATAATGATGACTTATTCCCGTTGACCAGCTGTTTCAGGAAGCCGCTGCTCCCCGAGTACCTCGGCTGTACTTGGTATTGCAGCTCAGACCTGAGGATAGGTCAGCACTAAAAAATTCCTGGATAACCCCTTTAAGAAACTATAAACATGGGTTAAGCTAGATAGTCCCCTTAAATTGAGGCACATGCATTTTTGTATTTATCCTTAAGGAGTCAGACTCCCGCAGGTCTGATATTGATGACCTATCATGAGGACGTAATAGGTCATCAAAATTACACCACAATACGAGCCCCTTAAAGTGCTTATCTGCAACATCAAAATTGATCCTGTCCTTAGGAAGGCGCATTCGTTTTAGATCGGTGGGGTCCGTCTCACAGCTGTTCGAAGGAGCTATGGTAGCCGGCGAGTGCTGCACGGCATGCACAAGACACCAGCAGGAAGGTGACAGCCCTTATTCAAGCCTTTATCCCACCACAACAAACTAGTCTCTCATATGGAGGTGGATAACTTTTCCAGTTTCTTTGCCAGAAATTAGATTTTTTTTTTCCGGCTGCATGTCATTAAGGGGTTAACTGTGACTGTGATTGCAAATTTGGTCCCTGACTGCATATCCTGTCATTTCTCATCTGTGCATTCTGTGACACAGAAGAACAGCTTTGGATGTAAAGATGGAACCTCCATAAAATCACAGTGGCGCGGTACGAGCTGTTAGAGGAAATGGTCCTGCGCCTACATCTGCTGCTTTGTGCTTGGGCGGCCTTACGGGGAGACATAAATTACGGTATACATCGTGTACCTGGTTCAGCTTTGCAAAACTCTGTCTATCCTGCATTAAAGATCATTTATGTGAAATTGAGAGGCCCAGGTACTCCAGCGCAGGAGCCGCGCTGCTCGTGGATAATGTGCTCTCTGGTTCTCTGACTATTACACCGCAAACTCTGGATCTTCACAAATTAAGCAAAATCTTTTGAAATATTTCTGCTCCAGTATAATGAATTTTAAGTTTTTTTTTTCTAAAAATAGTCGCCCAGTCAATCAGTTGATCACCACGAGTCGAGCTTATGGACATCAGGGGAAATTGTCGCATTACATGCTGGGTGGTCTAGACACTTTTTGTGCCTCACTAGACACTGGGGCACGGCTTAGTGTAATGGGGTGTGCCCTGGTAAAAATGGGCATGACTTAAATGCACCGTTTTGCGCCCAGAATTTTGGTGCAAAAAAATAAATATGTTGACTTATATTTGGTGCACCTGGTATAGTTCTAATGTTCTTGTATAAATTAGGGTCAGTAAAAATAAATTGACCCCCCTGATTTACACCTAGTGCCAGGCCTGAGGGGGCATGCATGATACAGGGAGTCACAGAACCCCCCAGTGAGAACCCTGGCTCCTCGACCCTGCCATAAGCATATTACAGTATCCGTTTTACCTAGCACTCCGACCTTGCAATAAGCATATAAGGCTACTTTCACACTAGTGTTAATATTTTCCGGTATTGAGATCCGTCATAGGGTCTCAATACCGGAAAAAAACGCTTCTGTTTTGTCCTCATTCATTGTCAATGGGGACAAAATGTAACTGAACGGAACGGAGCGCTCCAAAATGCATTCTGTTCCGTTTGGTTGCGTCCCCATACCGGAGAACAAGCCGCAGCATGCTGTGGTTTGCTTTCCGTCATGGGATGAGGAGCAAAACGGATCCGTCATGAACTCCTTTGAAAGTTAAGACAGATCTGTTTTCTATTGTGTCAGTCCTCATTGACTTGCATTGTAGGTCATGCTGGATCCGTTTTGCTCCGCATCCCGTGACAGAAAGCAAACCACAGCATGCTGCGATTTGCTCTCCGGTATGGGGACGCAACCAAACGGAACGGAATGCATTTTGGAGCGCTCTCTCTGTTCTGTTCAGTTGAGTTTTGTCCCCATTGACAATGAATGCGGACAAAACTGAAGCGTTTTCTTCCGGTATTGAGACCCTATTATCTCAATATGTTAAAGATGATACAACCAGATGAGTTCACAACGGATGCAGATGGTTGTACGATCCGTAATGGAAGCGCTTTTGCTGAACCCTTCCGGATCCAGCAAATACACTAGTGTTAAAGTAGCCTTACAGTATCAGTTTTTACCTGCTATGATCCATTAATGTCTGTTCCCAGGTTGATTCTGGGCACAGTAGTGCAGCTAGACTAGCGTAGTCATACAGGAATGCTTGCTCCCCTCTTGTGCGCCATCGTTTTTCTGCCCTGCAGCCACAACATAGGCGCGTTCACAAATATCCGCAACATAAAACAAGCGTCCATAAATGAGATGCGCATTAATTCTCCTTTTGAAAGTTTTTATTATATGATTTTTTTTTCTCTCATGTAAGATTTTGGCCCACGATCTGTACCGTAATCCCCCTCGTGTGTAGATGAGAAGTATTTCCTGCGCTTAGCGCGCCCTGTGTTTAGCTATAATAATTTGACATGAGGGGTGTGTAACAATGGGATGTTGTTCCTTTGAGGCATCCTTTGATTTAACAGGCCATAATCAGTATCTTAATGCAGCATTAAATGCTTCCTAATGCAAAATAGAGCCGCCAATTGCTGCTCTTCACGATACAGAAGGAATAGCATTGGGCTCTTTACCTGCTCAAGGACCTGAGGCTTTCTTGGTGGGTGGCAGTCGGGTGACTACCTGTCTGAAGAGGTCACCCCACTGATCAGCCATTTACTGTTCTGTAAAACCATTTCCCGTGTTTGGGTTTATACAGACCCCCCAAGTGACCCTCTTTTGGAGGGACAGTCCATATTTTTTTTTTTATTATACTGAAAGGGAGATGATTTAAACTTTTTTTAATATTTTTTAACAGTTTTTTTTAAAACTTTTTTGTTATGATTTTAAAGCTCGTTTTTGAGAGGACAAAATCCAATTATTATTTTTTTATCATGGATTTTTTAAATGCATTTATTGCTGAAAATTGCTAATTTCTTATTAAATCAATTACCGGTTTCCTCACTGGCCGCAGAGGATGCTGGTGAGAAGAAGTTATTTTTTTTTACCCTTTAGATGCTGTGATCTCACTTGATCATGGCATCTAAAGGTTTTAATAACCGTGATTGTCATTATTGCCGGTCGCGTTAATTAGCTACGCGTTAACAGCAGAGACCCGTCGGCCATGACACCCGCTGCACGTGCGAGCGGGCGCCATGTTTGCCCATCGCTCCAGCGACGGACATGTACAGCGCTGGTAGCGAAAGGGTTAAGTGATGTGTTTACCAGGCCTGTGGAGTCCGTTTTGAGAGGCGCTGGAGTTGGCAGATCTGAACCATACTTCTAAAGAGAATTATGAAGTACTATGTATTTTTACCATTGTATAATTTACTTATTAAATACCATAGATTTCTGCGTATTTTGTTTCAAAGGAATTTAGGAAAGTTTAGAAATATTATCGGATGAATATATGTTCTATTCAATCTAAATCCTGGAATTCAGCTTGTTTGCTCCCCTGCCGAGGCTCATGCGACCGCGCAGTTGTACGAATCAGCACCAGTGATGGTCAGTTCGCCAGCAAACACATGCAGGCTGCCATCTTTAGTAAGGTAGACTCACCCGCCCGGCGATGCACAGGTGAGCCCTAACCTGTGTCGGTAGCCGGTCTGAAATCAAATGCAGTCACCAGGAGCAGGCAGTTCCGAGAACAGCCCGGTGAAGGCCCCCGGCGGCTGATCGGCACCAGCTTACTAGATGGAGTGTGAGATTGGTTGTTTGCTCGAGTCTCAGCGTCTTCACTGTAGGCCGGGGGGGGGATAGACTGAGAACCAGGGAAGGGTCATTAAAAACTGCAAAAACGAATGTAAATTCACATGAAGGACGTTATTTCCTGTACAAAGGTGACTCGATAAACTGTATTGGTTTTTATTTTGATAGTGAGAGTCGCCCAGGGTCATTGAGACGGCCAGATGACATTACCCGCCTGACGGATCAGGTCATTATTTTACAGCTCCTGTAGCAGGTGGAGTTATTTATTACTCGGTAATCTCCATAGACCCGATCTTCTCTTATATGTCTGTATTGATTACACTGACGATTCAGGCCGACCTCCAGCACGGAGTGCCGTCTGGTGACTTTGCCTTGTAGTTTTGTCTAGGCTTACTCACTTACAGTTTAGCCTTTTCCAGCTAAATTTAACTTCTTCACTATTTTGGACTTCAGTCTTTTTCCCCTCTTATAGCTAATATTTGTGTGGAATTGCAAGAGGACAATTGGTTTGCATACAAACAAGATAAGCCCCTTCTCTTCCCTGTAACCTACCTGCACACCGCTGTGGGTTTGCAAACAGAGTTTCCGCTGAGATGTTCATGCGGATTTCTCTGTGTTTCTGCTGCAGATCCGTCCCAGAATCTGCATATGTTACTTGCAAATTCTGTTGCGCATTTTGATGCAGTTTTGCCTCAATCTCACCCTAAAAATCTGCAGAAACAATTGACGTACTGCAGATATCAAAATCTGAATGGAAAAATATGTACATTTTGAGATTTGTCAGATGTCATTCACTTTGCAGGTACTGTAATCCGCAGTGTGTACAGGTACTCTAATAAGGTTTTCTGGTCAGGTCACCTTTTACACTGCTCTAAAGCTGTGATAATTCATGGGATTAGGAATCACTTGACATGTCAGATAACATCTGTCATATCAGGACGTGTCCTGTGCGGCACCATTTCTGTGGAACTCTCTGCCCTGAACCGTTAGGCTTGATCCTAATGGCTGGTTTACATGGCCCGATGAAGCAGATGACTTTCGTGAAGGAAGCATTACTTCCCTACAAATGCCGCTGTCAGTGGAGGTGAAGCTCTGCTTTTACATGCAGCGATCCCCTCTACTGAATGCGGATGAGACATGGCTTCTGCTGTCACTCATCCCCATTATTCATTATTTCACAGTAGCAGATTACTGTTTACACAGCACCGTCCGATTTAAGGTGGCTTTACACTGCCCGATCATACGAAGGCTCCATCGCGATAATCTGTCTGTGTAAGGCGAGCGCACATAAGATCCACACAAATTTCCGTACTGATTTATGTGCGTTTCTGCAACATATCCGCACCAAAATTGGCAATGTCTAACAGCGGGATTTGTTCCGAATTTGCTGCAGATCTCAACCTTCCATTAAAAAGGTAGAAACATAACTGACATGCGGAGATTTTGAAATCCACAATGCAGGTCAGTTTCCGCACAGAGAAAATCTGCACAGTGTACATGAGATTTGTGTAATCTTATACACTTTGCTGTGTTTTTTCTGCATGGGAATTGGCGTGTAAAAACCTTTTTAGTGTTCCGCAATGTGTGCAGGTGGCCTAAAGGTGCCGCTGATCATCTGATGAACGAGCGAAATGCTCGGGTGAACCAATCATTAACCACTTGCCGCAACTGTAACGCCGAAAGGCGTCATAGCGGCGGCTCCCCCAGGCTACGCTAACGCCGATTGGCTTCATCTCGCGTGAGCCGAGATTTCCTGTGAACGCGCGCACACAGGCGCGCGCGCTCACAGAAACGGAAGGTAAGAGAGTGGATCTCCAGCCTGCCAGCGGCGATCGTTCGCTGGCAGGCTGGAGATGTGTTTTTTTAACCCCTAACAGGTATATTAGACGCTGTTTTGATAACAGCGTCTAATATACCTGCTACCTGGTCCTCTGGTGGTCCCCTTTGTTTGGATCGACCACCAGAGGACACAGGTAGCTCAGTAATATGGCGCACCAAGCACCACTACACTACACCCCCCCCTGTCACTTATTAACCCCTTATTCACCCTTGATCACCCCTGATCACCCCATATAGACTCCCTGATCACCCCCCTGTCATTGATTACCCCCCTGTCATTGATCACCCCCCTGTAAAGCTCCATTCAGATGTCCGCATGATTTTTACGGATCCACTGATAGATGGATCGGATCCGCAAAACGCATACGGACGTCTGAATGGAGCCTTACAGGGGCATGATCAATAACTGTGGTGATCACCCCATATAGACTCCCTGATCACCCCCCTGTCATTGATTACCCCCCTGTCATTGATCACCCCCCTGTAAAGCTCCATTCAGACGTCCGCATGATTTTTACGGATCCACTGATAGATGGATCGGATCCGCAAAACGCATACGGACGTCTGAATGGAGCCTTACAGGGGCGTGATCAATGACTGTGGTGATAACCCCATATAGACTCCCTGATCACCCCCCTATCATTGATCACCCCCCTGTAAAGCTCCATTCAGACGTCCGCATGATTTTTACGGATCCACTGATAGATGGATCGGATCCGCAAAACGCATACGGACGTCTGAATGGAGCCTTACAGGGGCGTGATCAATGACTGTGGTGATCACCCCATATAGACTCCCTGATCACCCCCCTGTCATTGATTACCCCCCTGTCATTGATCACCCCCCTGTAAAGCTCCATTCAGACGTCCGCATGATTTTTACGGATCCACTGATAGATGGATCGGATCCGCAAAACACATACAGGCGTCTCCCTGGAGCCTTCCAGGGGGGGGTGATCACCCCATATAGACTCCCTGATCACCCCCCTGTCATTGATCACCCCCCCTGTCATTGATCACCCCCCTTGTCAGGCTGCATTCAGATGTCCGTATGATTTTTACGGATCCACGGATACATGGATCGGATTCGCAAAACACATACGGACATCTCAATGGAGCCTTATAGGGGGGTGATCAATGACAGGGGGGTGATCACCCCATATAGACTCCCTGATCACCCCCCTGTCATTGATCACCCCCCTGTCATTAATCACCCCTCTGTCCTTACATTTTCACCCCTCTGTCCATTCAGACATTTTTTTGGCCCAAGTTAGCGGAAATTATTATTATTTTTTTACGAAGTCTCATATTCCACTAACTTGTGTCAAAAAATTAAATCTCACATGAACTCACCATACCCCTCACGGAATCCAAATGCGTAACAATTTTTAGACATTTATATTCCAGACTTCTTCTCACGCTTTAGGGCCCCTAGAATTCCAGGGCAGTATAAATACCCCACATGTGACCCCATTTCGGAAAGAAGACACCCCCAGGTATTCCGTGAGGGGCATATTGAGTCCATGAAAGATTGAAATTTTTGGCCCAAGTTAGCGGAAAGGGAGACTTTGTGAGAAAAAAATAAATAAAATCAATTTCCGCTAACTTGTGCCAAAAAAATTTGTTTTCTATGAACTCGCCATGCCCCTCATTGAATACCTTGGGGTGTCTTCTTTCCAAAATGGGGTCACATGTGGGGTATTTATACTGCCCTGGCATTTTAGGGGCCCTGAAGCGTGAGAAGAAGTCTGGGATCCAAATGTCTAAAAATGCCCTCATAAAAGGAATGTGGGCCCCTTTGCGCATCTAGGCTGCAAAAAAGTGTCACACATCTGGTATCGCCGTACTCAGGAGAAGTTGGGCAATGTGTTTTGGGGTGTCATTTTACATATACCCATGCTGGGTGAGATAAATATCTTGGTCAAATGCCAACTTTGTATAAAAAAATGGGAAAAGTTGTCTTTTGCCGAGATATTTCTCTCACCCAGCATGAGTATATGTAAAAAGACACCCCAAAACACATTGCCCAACTTCTCCTGAATACGGCGATACCACATGTGTGACACTTTTTTGCAGCCTAGGTGGGCAAAGGGGCCCACATTCCAAAGAGCACCTTTAGGATTTCACAGGTCATTTACCTACTTACCACACATTAGGGCCCCTGGAAAATGCCAGGGCAGTATAACTACCCCACAAGTGACCCCATTTTGGAAAGAAGACACCCCAAGGTATTCCGTGAGGGGCATGGCGAGTTCCTAGAATTTTATATTTTTTGTCACAAGTTAGCGGAAAATGATGATTTTTTTTTTTTTTCCCTTACAAAGTCTCATATTCCACTAACTTGTGACAAAAAATAAAAACTTCCATGAACTCACTATGCCCATCACGAAATACCTGGGGGTGTCTTCTTTCCAAAATGGGGTCACTTGTGGGGTAGTTATACTGCCCTGGCATTCTAGGGGCCCAAATGTGTGGTAAGAAGTTTGAAATCAAAATGTGTAAAAAATGACCAGTGAAATCCGAAAGGTGCTCTTTGGAATATGGGCCCCTTTGCCCACCTAGGCTGCAAAAAAGTGTCACACATGTGGTATCTCCGTACTCAGGAGAAGTTGGGGAATGTGTTTTGGGGTGTCATTTTACATATACCCATGCTGGGTGAGAGAAATATCTTGGCAAAAGACAACTTTTCCCATTTTTTTATACAAAGTTGGCATTTGACCAAGATATTTCTCTCACCCAGCATAAGTATATGTAAAATGACACCCCAAAACACATTCCCCAACTTCTCCTGAGTATGGAGATACCACATGTGTGGCACTTTTTTGCAGCCTAGGTGGGCAAAGAGGCCCACATTCCAAAGAGCACCTTTCGGATTTCACCGGTCATTTTTTACACATTTTGATTTCAAACTACTTACCACACATTTGGGCCCCTAGAATGCCAGGGCAGTATAACTACCCCACAAGTGACCCCATTTTGGAAAGAAGACACCCCAAGGTATTCGCTGATGGGCATAGTGAGTTCATAGAAGTTTTTATTTTTTGTCACAAGTTAGTGGAATATGAAAAAAATCATCATTTTCCACTAACTTGTGACAAAAAATAAAAAGTTCTATGAACTCACTATGCCCATCAGCGAATACCTTAGGGTGTCTACTTTCCGAAATGGGGTCATTTGTGGGGTGTTTGTACTGTCTGGCCATTGTAGAACCTCAGGAAACATGACAGGTGCTCAGAAAGTCAGAGCTGCTTCAAAAAGCGGAAATTCACATTTTTGTACCATAGTTTGTAAACGCTATAACTTTTACCCAAACCTTTTTTTTTTTACCCAAACCTTTTTTTTTTATCAAAGACATGTAGAACAATAAATTTAGAGAAAAATTTATATATGGATGTCGTTTTTTTTTCCAAAATTTTGCAACTGAAAGTGAAAAATGTCATTTTTTTGCAAAAAAATCGTTAAATTTCGATTAATAACAAAAAAAGTAAAAATGTCAGCAGCAATGAAATACCACCAAATGAAAGCTCTATTAGTGAGAAGAAAAGGAGGTAAAATTCATTTGGGTGGTAAGTTGCATGACCGAGCAATAAACGGTGAAAGTAGTGTAGGTCAGAAGTGTAAAAAGTGGTCTGGTCTTTAGGGGGGTATAAACCTGTGGTCCTTAAGTGGTTAATGTGGATCTTCATTTCTAGGCAGCAGATTGTGTTATGTAAACGGCAATCTGCTGTCCAGAAACAGTGAATCTGCATGGGAATGAGCGGCTGCAGTAGCCATGACTGATCCCCATACATTGCGGGGTATCGCTTCCTTCCCAACAATCGCTTGCGTCATCGGGTCATGTCCACATCAACGATTGTTTCACCCGATGGATGAACAAGTGTTTGCTTGTTCATTTTGAGACTGCCAGCACTTATCGATAATCTGCCCGACAATTGGGCCGCGTAAAGCGACCTTAACAGAGAACCCCCTTCTTAATGGAGACCTGTGCTGCATAACTGTAGTCTATGGCACCAGGACAGCAGCACAACATCTTACCGACTCCGGTATGGGGCAATAAAAGCAGCGGTGCGCGCAGCCTCGGACTTGGGACCACAAATGCTATAATGAAGAAAGGCTGCAGCACTCTTCCAGTTCTTTGAGTGCTGCAGCCTTTCTTCATTATCCCATTCCATTTAGATCGTAAGCTCTTTTACCCAGGGATCTCCTTTTGTCGCACTGTTTTTCATTTGGCTAGGTTAGGCTAGTTTCACACTCTGCTGGAGTTCATTGTATTGACTATAATGGGACCCAGAAACTGCGCTTGCAGATTTTTTTTGTCTTGCTGAAACCTGGCACTAATTCTGGAAATAGGCCGGATCCATGAAGGGTCTCGTTATAGTCAAGGGCTCTGGTGGTGCAGGCAGTAGCCACCTATGCCAGATACAATGAACTCCAGCCGGCTGTTCCTCTGCCGGAAGATTTTAACGCTCGTGTGAAACTAGCCTTACTTGTATGTTTAACGTGCGGGTTATTTCCCCAATTATAGAGTGCCGTGGTGCCATGGATATATATAGATTATTATAGGTTTATGGCAGTGTCTTCTGAGCAAATGCCGGCATGTCTGCGCCCATTGGGAACCGCGTATTGCTTTGTTTCCGCTGTCATCGTGCTGAAGGGTGATGGACGCTTACTGCTGGGTTCTACCAGAAATTACAGCTGGTTTTCAGGGCACAGGGGACATTCTGTGATCAGCATATTATCATTTTTTTTTCTAAGAAAAAAATGATTTTCTGTAGCAAACTACACATTAATTTTAGTGTTTTTTTTCTGAGCTATTTTGCCTTAAACCATTATTTCTAGGTTTCAGACAATTGACATCAGGCTGTGGTTTTTACATTTGTTTTTACTGAGATTCTTATTGATTTTTCTTTCTTTTTCTGTAATATCTTAGAAGGAACAACTTTATAGAGTAAAGGAGAGCAAATCACATTTATTTTGGCATA
The DNA here is from genome assembly GCF_905171765.1 of Bufo bufo. Lineage (NCBI taxonomy): Eukaryota > Metazoa > Chordata > Amphibia > Anura > Bufonidae > Bufo > Bufo bufo. The sequence goes on from NC_053397.1 coordinate 224,302,415, forward strand.
AACAGCAATTGCCATAGATATGGTTATGTCTGAGATTGCCTGTGTTAGCGGTGGGATCAGTCTTATTATAGGGCAGAGACTTCGGGAAGATTTCAATCTCCCTAAAGGTGCCCATACACATTAGAGCAGGGATCGGCAACCTCCGACACTCCAGCTGTTCTTGAACTACAACTCCCAGAATCCTCCTTTCACTTCTATGGGAGTTACAATAACGGCCGAGTAAGTATACATGCTGGGAGTTGTAGTTTCACAGCAGCTGGGGTGCCGAAGGTTGCTGATGCCTGCATTAGAGTATAGTTGATCAAAATGGACAATTTCAACCAAAACCAACATTGGATGGGTGAAATTTAACAATCAACTATTGTTTCAGCCGACCACTGATAGACAATGATTGTCTGAAAAGACGTCGGCCATGTTTGATATTTCCGTCCAATAATCAGTTGATCAATCTTTCTTTAAAAGAACGTTGCCAGAAAGATCTGTCGTCCCTCGCCCAGTGTCATTGTCACCTGTATAGACAGCTTCAACAAACGTAACAACCAATATGGACGGAAATGTGTACGGCCGTGTCTGCTGTTCAACCCTCAACCAACGTCTGTCTAATGTGTGCGGGCAGCTTGGCTTTTCTGTCATCCTGTCAGCGGGTAAGGTATAGGCTGGATAGTTTGGATACCATTTTTGAGATCCGTGCGTTGCTTTGATATCTATGTAAACAGGTCTGTCCCTATATCTGCAGGTGTGAGTGGGTCTAGCACTAGTCCTGCCGCACAGCCACAAGAATATGAACTTCTTAAATTAGTATTTTAGTCGTGTCCATTGATGCATCATTTCCAGCAGGTTTGTAACCTGGGTGGTGCTTACGGCCACCTGCACACACTGCGGATTACACATGGTTTTTCCACGTGGATGTGGAAAAAATGCATTGTAATCAGCAATGTGGACGAGATTAGACAAATCTCTTGTACACTTTGCTTTGCTTATATTTTCCATGTGGAAATTGACCTGCAGTGCACGTTGTCATGTCAATTGGTTTTGTATTTTTTTCAATACGAAGGTGAGATATGCAGAAAATCCACACCAAAAACCACGTGTTACGTGTGGGCTTTGGTGCGGAAATGTACAGAAATCCACACAAAAAACGACACCGATTTTCTGCTTTGAAACCTGCGCACATAGCCTATCACAGGAGAATTGATGAACGTGTCTGACAGAGTCTTTCTACCATGCAGATGCCTCCTTCCTCGTAGACCAAAAGGAAAAGGATAATCTTCAGAAATGTAGAAACATCAAAAAATTCGGAAAACAAGGTGCAGTTGACCTACGCGTTTCAGTGCTTAATCCTTCTACGTTCACACGGCAAAATCTGCGGCAGAGAAATCAGTAGCCGAAAACAGTGTTTACTAGCAAGTTAGAGGAATTTTTGGTTGAAGATTTGGAAGGTTTTAGAATCAGGTTTGCCACAGTTTTCTAATCCAGCCTTTGTTTTGGAAAATTCAGAACCATTCTGGTGGCAAAAAAGCTGCTAAAAACACTTGTAAAACCGCGAGCTTTTGACTTCAGTGCAGAAACCACGCTCAATACACTTCTAAGGCCCGTATTTTTGGTCCATAGCCGATCTGCATATTTTCTGGATCTCACATGGACCCATTAATTTTTATGGGTCTGCAAAATAATGGAGAGCACACGAATGTCATCCATGTGCTGCCTGCATCCATGCGGCCGAGCCGCAAATGATAGAACCTGTCCTATTCTTGTATATTTTGCGGACAAGAACAGGCTTTTTACAGTGGATCCAGGGAAAATTGTGGTATGCACAGACAGGCTGCATCTGTATTTTGTGGACCGGCAATTTGCGGACCACAAAACGGATAGCGTCCCGTGCAGGAGGCCTAAGAAGGAACATAACCACTTCTGTAGCAGATTTGAAATTATTGGTGGAACCAAACTCCATCATGTCCACATAGTGGCTTTTTTTCAATTGAGGTCAATGGGAGGAAAGTTAAGGGCACCTTCACATGCTGCAGATTTTGTCCGTTCCATTCACCTGAATGAGGCCGGCAGAAGTCCATGTGCTTGCCACCTCATTTATATGAATGCAGTTGTGGACAATTCTGCAACTAAATCTGCAGCGTATGAAGGCGCCCTATCTGTGTGTGACATAAAGGTAAATCTATAAATTCATTGCGTTTCTTATAAATACTTCATTTTTTGTAAATTCTTGTGACTTTATTAAAATGTAAATGTCAGGTTGACTGTGCAGTAGGGCTGTGAATGCAGTATTTCTCTTCTTAATTTACCTCTTTTTGTCTGAACACCAGAATATCTTTATTATATTTTATTAAAACTGAATGCAGGCAAATAGTGTATTTGAGGAATTACCTTTTTCCTGGGTTCGTTAAATCACATGGTGCAACCTGTACAGGCCGCCATAGTGTTCACTGGCTTCATGGTAAGTCAGACATCACCGGGCCTGCTGTATATTAGTTGAATTTCAAAATGGCTGCTAAAATGCTTATACTTATTGCTGTTTATTGCTGAGTATAGGAGCATAAAGCCGATAGCAGTATCATATAAAAGCAAGTGGAAGTGAGCACTGTAGGAGGATTACAGAAATTCATTTCATACCGCTCTAGGACGCTGTGCTATCCTGAAAGCCTTGGCGGTGGATCCACCATCCATTTGTCAGGCTGCACATCTCCCCCATTTATTATCATTCTTAAACATGATAATCGATTATTATTTTTTTACTGTAGGAGGAGTAAACAGGAAGGCCTTCTATTAAAAAAAGGTCTAATGGTTCGCCGCCCACGTTCCCAGCGCCTTCCATTCTGTCTGTTGCTGTCCACAGCCCCCCCGCTGGTATCACTATGTGACTCAAGTTCAGCTTTAAAAATCTCAGCGCGACCAGGCAGCTCGATGAAAGAACATGCAAATTCTCATTGTGAGCATTTTTAATAACTTACCTGACTCATCTCACCCTTAATAAAAAAATAAAATTAAAAAAAGAAACCTCTCTACAAGAAAAAGTTGTTCGTGATTAGCTTCTTTATGCAAAAAAGAACAAGATTTCCATGAGAGTGGCAGAAGAGCCGGTGTTTTTATTCTGTAATTCATTGTTCGAGGAAGATTAGTCAGAATGAGATGAGAAAAAAAAAAAGAAAATTCTCTTTACTTTGAGTCCTTATGTGAATCTTTTACCAGCTGTTTGGTGCAGATTCTGGCTGAGCTACAGTATACGGAGCCATGAACCCGACTGTGGTTCCTTTATTCTTTCTGCACTGCCAGAGAACATATGAAGTCAGTAGTCGGAGCAAGGTCTGAGGTTGGCCAGCTTTATAGACCGTGAGAGGCCATAGGTCAGGCAGCAGTCAGAATATCAGCGGGCGAAAGGATAGATTTATGTCCAGTACGTCAGGGCGTCGAGGTATGAGGCACATGCTTTGAGGTATGGAAATAGACAGGCTTTAGGATGCAGGGCACTAGCAGAGACACCTACATGTAGCACTCCTGCCCCGTGTTCCTTGCAACCCCTCTGGCTGGTTGTTAATGGAGCAAAGTTAGGTGTATTCAGAATACTTGTCCATTTTTTCGTTATCCCATTGCTGATGGGGTTAAAGCAGCGAGAATCCAGCACGAGCACTTGGCAGTCATTGCTTGTTTAGCATCTGTGTATATCGAGATGAGTAGGAGACACAAGCAGTAAACAGTTGTGAAAACTGGCAGGACACGGTACAAATGGACTCCCACTTGGTACAGACGAGATTGCTGAAAATGACTACAAGTACAAACATCGTATTGCGAACATAGAGCCGCGATCAATTTGTCCTTTTTTTTTTTATGTCGAGTCTGTACAATATGGAAAGCACTAACGTTACAGAGAACCTGAATATTTACTGGTTCATTAGCATAGCTGCATTAAGTCTAGTAATACTAAGGCCTCATGCACATGACCATGTCCGTTTTGCGCTCCACAAACCACAGATCCACAAAATTCAGACGCCTTCCATGTGCAATCTGCATTTTTCTTACTCCTATCACTAGAAATGACTATAATAAGACATTCAATCATTTCCACAATGGGCACATGAATGCAGACCGCTTGCAGTTGACATCCGTCTGCTGTCTGTTTTTTTTTTAGTGAGCCTATAGATAGGAATTGCTTCGTGAATGCAGATCGGACATATATACAAAATATGGCCGTTTACATGAGGTTATATCGAGAGGAAGAAAGCGGAGATCTGTAATGAGTGCGCTCTACATCTGTGGATGATTACCAACTGTTAGAATGTGCAATATGATATGTTGATCTACAGTAGAAAATACCTCTGGAAAGGATATTGTTTCCCCTTCACATGAGAATATATATCATGTCCTTATGAGGCTCCATGCTGCTTTTCTCCCCACTCTCACAGGGTTATTTGCTTGAAGAGGGCCCTTCCCCGCTTCTGACATCTCTGTTTTAGTAACTACTTGCATTCGCCATGTAATAACACTTCTGGAGCATCTATCCTTATGATTCTATGTTGTACTATTCATTTATTATTCCTGATAGAAGTTATGAATGAATTCCCAGAAGTTTTCAAAGAAGGTCCAGATAGGTGTTACCAGTTTGGTGGGTGTCCCTGCATAGTCTGACACTGACAGCAATGATTGGATAGTATCAGACTGTGGAGGACACTCCTTCCCAACTGGTAACACCCATCTGGTCCTTGATTAAAAACTGCTAGGAATTCATTCTTAACTTCTAGAAGGAATAATAGAGGAATGGTGCATCATAGAGTCATAAGAGTATATTCTCAAGAATTTATATTACTTGCGGAATGCAAGTAGTTACTGAAACAGACATGTCCGGGGCGGAAGACATGGTAGTTTATGGGGGTTGTGTGGCATATCACTATCACTATCTGGGATCCACATCTATCTCTAGAACGAGCCCCCCAAAGTAAAGGAGAGCGCCATCCATTCATTTCTATGGGGTTTGAGCACTAGCTCTGCTATTTCCAGCAGTCCCCTAGAAGCGAATGGAGAAGTGGAGGTGCGCTCTCTTTCACTTTGGGGGGGGGTCTGTTCTAGAGACGGGTGTGGATCCCAGATAGTGATATGACGCCATTGTCTCAGGTGATTCCCCTTTAATTACTGCCCTGAACAGCAGCAGACATGTAAGCTTTGATCAGAGAACACGGAGAAGGTCCCAAAAAAACACAAAATGAAGGGAATTTTAAACCTAGTTGAATAATCGCAAGGCATTAGCTATACTCATTTATATAGCGCCAAAATATTCCACGGCACGCACTGTACATAGACTAGCGTGGCTCACTTGCCCCATTGGGGCTGACAATACAAATATCAATGCTTTCATTCCTCTCCTGACGGCTCTCAGTCCAACAACATACCGGCCGGATACATGGCTCACTGTTGGATTGAGACGAGTGGATTTCTTTGGCACAGCTCTTTTGGGGAAAACCTCTTGATCAGGCCGTTAGTGCTCAATTCACATCAGGGGCGGACTGGGGACTTAAAATGGCCCTGGAAAAAAACTGAAAGTGGCCCCATGTTGTAGGCGGATCTGGATTGACAGAAGGTTGAGCAGCACAAGTAGGGGGGGTGCAGCAATACCGTAGTGCAGCAGAGAATACCACCCCAGCAGAACCAATTACCACAGTGCAGCCGATAATACTGCCACCTGTGTCACAGTATTCAACCTTATCATTGTCCTGAGGATGGTGATACAGTTGAATTCAGGACGGCACCTGTGGATGTCGGCCAGGGGCATTAGTACTTGATGCTGAGAGCTTTAGAACATATTGTGCACAGCCGGCAGCCATGAGGAGGGCAAGGGTGGCCCTCTGGGCTTCGGCCCACCTGGAAATTTCCCTGTAGGGTCTATGGCCAGTCCGCCCCTGGTTCACATCACGTTTGGGACTTCTCTTGTAGGTACTGAGATGATGCGTCGCCCATGGGGGTCCCTGGACACAAAGGTCTAATATATGCTGCGAATGCAGAGTGAACACAGCCAGCGTTTAATGAGAAAGCAGTTCTGCAGATTCTGGGCAATGTTATAAAGGCGTCGCACATATTTATTGCCTGAGTATTGGCCGCCACGTGATACTTGATTTTCTTCTTCAGTATTGACTCTTGTCTGCCGTGTCCACTCAGTCACTTTACATCTTGCTTTTCCCCATTACTCGGCATGCAGGCAAGGGCTCTGAGAAGCAGAACCGCCACATTGTCCAAATTGTAAAATTGATTTTACGTAGAAGCCGATCAACAAGCGCATATTCATGTATTGTGCCGTGTGATGAATTCCTGGGCCGACCCCTGTTCAATAGATGACTGAATGCCCTTTGTTCTAGGCAGATAGTGAGGGAAACAACAGAACGTTTCTGTCTGTAGCCGTGGGTATCACGTCAATATTCCCTGCCCAATTTAAAACCATAACAAGTCAGATCCCTTTAATGTATCTCACAATGGTGAGCGTGGGCACATTGTGCCGTCCTTGTTCTCCGTCGTCTCACTTTGCGTCTGGTCTTTCATGAGACGGACGACTGTAGCTCTCGGCTGTGAGCTTTTTATTTTTTTCCAACTGTGCCATACAAAATTGTACAATCCTTAGTGCACTTTACTGATGAGCTACGAATAGATGGGGGCATATGGATCTGCTGAGTGGATAAAAAACGCGGCCCGGTGCATAAACCAAAATCTGACCCAGAAAGATCGGCGTCCTCTTGTGTGAGCATAGGGACCAGGTGACAGAAAACCCCTAATGCAACATATCAACCATCTCCGAACAAGAATTATATGTAAAGCTGCATCGCGTACAAATTTAATGTCCACCAGTTGTCACTTGGCTACTTTTACACTTGCGTTCAGAGCGGATCCGTCTGGTGTCTGCACAGACGGATCCGCTCCTATAATGCAAACGTTGGGATCCGTTCAGAACGGATCCGTCTGCATTATAGTTCAGAAAAAATTCTAAGTGTGAAAGTTAGTCAGACGGATCCGTCCAGACTTTACATTAAAAAGTCAATGGGGGACGGATCCGTTTGAAATTGCACCATATTGTGTCAACTTCAAACGGATCCGTCCCCATTGACTTACATTGTAAGGCTGGACGGATCCGTTTGGCTCCGCACGGCCAGGCGGACACCCGAACGCTGCAAGCTACGTTTGGATGTCCGCCTGCTGAGCGGATACGCATCCACTCAGAATGCATTGGGGCTCTACGGATCCGTTCGGGGGCCGCTTGTGAGAGCCTTCAAACGGAACTCACAAGCGGAACCCCGAACGCTAGTGTGAAAGTAGCCTAAGTAGTTGTACCATTCTATTCATGAACCAGGTAGCTGAGGATGAAGAATGTTGTAGGTCTTCCTAAGACAGAAAAGTAATTTGGCATGCATGTACGAGAGTAACCATTAAAGGGGACCCGTCTCCTCTCCTGAAATGTCTGTTTTAGTAACTACATGCATTCCCCATGTCATGACAATTCTATTCTTATCACTCTATGATGTGCCATTCTTGTATTATTCCTGCTAGAAGTATGCAAATAAATTGTCAGCTATCTTCAGTAAAAGTACTGCTGGGTGTTACCTGTAGCAGTGTGTCTGACTTTGGTTAATCAGTAATGTCAGACTGTGCAGGGACACACTCCCAACTAGTAACACCAGACGGATACCTTTACTAAAAGCTGCTGACAATTCATACATACAGATGTAGTAGAGTTAACACTCATGCTTTATGAGATGTGTTATCTAAACGAAATGTGTTAAACAAACACCTTCAATTGCTTTTCAATGGCTTTTGTTTCAAGATAACACGATGAGTTAAGAGATTTGAGTTAAGAGTTTGAGTGTTAACCCTGCTACATCTGTAAATGCTAGAAATAACAGAGGAATGGGACAACATAGAGTGATGAGAATAGATGCTCCGGAATTGTTATTACATGGAGGAATACAAGTAGTTACTACCACAGCCATGTCAGGAGAGGGGACGGGTCCTCATTTAATTGTTAAATTCTTGTGCGACACTTTGGCCAGGAGTTTGTTGTGCAACTTGCACCAGTTTTCTGTAGCCGGTTTTGCATAAAAATGTGCATATTTTTTAAAAACATAAAAAAAGAAATTCTATTTCACATTGCTAACTTTAAAAAAAGTGTGAGGAGTGTGACTCATTATATCGTGGCCGTGCTTGGCCCATTCACTGAGCTGCAGGTAGGTCATGTGACTGATGAATGTGATGTCACTTCCAGAGCTCCGTGGCCTCTTACAACAGGTCATTGGTGGGGGTGCTGGGTGTCGGACCCCCAGAGATCAGATAGTGATGACCTATCTTGAGGACAGACCATCAATATTCTACCAAGACAGCATGATATCACATTAATTAATCAGGACCCTAATGACATAGATTGTTTATAGATCACATCAACATCTGCAGATTCACCCCAAAAGTCTAATATCTAGAAAGCTTCTGAATTGCCTGTGCTGAAAATCCAGGTGGAGGCACAGTACATCTTCCTAGGGATTAGATGATTGTACTCGTCTAGTAAGGGCCGAGTCCAGAGCAGATAACCAGCATATGTCAGCGTGAGATATGGCACCTGCAGCACTCCATTGACTTTGGAAGGTGAAGGTCATCGGTAATTTAAACAATATCATTTAATCATCTTTACAAAGTAATCTGCCGCTTATGAATCTGAGGCCACCAGTTATCCGCGCCTTATTACCACTCATCTTTGCATACAATATATTACTCCACGCTCTCTTGAAAGTGTGAATAGTCTACGAGAACAATGACCTTGTGCTTAGAAGACGCTGTGTTTGCAGCGTGGATGGATGACAGCGGAATACTTTTTCTTTTATATACTGTCGGCTGCACTGCTACATTCTTGAGGTTTAAACTTTTGCTTATTTAATACCCTATCTGACGAGATAAAAAGCTACACGAGTATCATTGCACCATGTAGCCCTCACCGTTGGCATTGCTCCGGCGTGATTAGCAGCCAGCGCAAGCAGCATTAAATGCTGCGCAAAAACTGCGCCTGACGTTAAGACTTAGCCCCATGGTATTGATTTATATCGGCCATCACAGTTCTGTTCCATATAATGCAGGGAGGAATGTATTGCTGAGTGTATAGGAAGATTAGGTGACAACCCCTACAGGAGCCTTAATAGTGGCCATGGCGGCTGTCGCCCAGCTTTCTCTGTACTCCTCTGCACAGGCAGAGAGCGGGTGCAGAATTCTGTTCAGTCCTGGTAGCTACTAAAATGCCTCTTTGCCAGTAGAGTCCATTATATGCATATAAACAGCTTGTTACATGACGGTATGCTGCACAGATTACTTAATATATCACATTAGAGCGCATCCATTTCTCCTAGCACAATACTGCACCCATAAGGAACTAGGGTTTATTAACTATCAAACAAAAGCCTATTATCTATCAAGCAAAACTGCTCGTGGAGAGTCAAACAGATGTTCGCATCTACAAGGCTTGTTTTTCTTTTACGGTAATAAACTGGAACAATCAGAATGCTGATATTACAACCCTGTGGAAATGAGGAAGGGACAGAGGTAGATGAACTGCCTTCACAAGCCCCCCCCCCGTTTATTCCCAAAGCACAGATGATCACAATCTATTATTTACCCCATCTCCACATAGCGCGAGACAATTGCGTAGATTCCTTCATACATAAACGTAAAACCCGCCATCCGGTAAACGTCACCAGCCCCTGTGCTATAGCTGCTCATCAGCATCCCTATGGAAATCCAGCATTTTTCACGGCTGACCGTTTTGTCCCCGTCCACGAAAAATATGCAGTTTGGCAAAACTCCCAATTACAAAGAGCGGCCCAGACTATGAGCGCTCTCCTCCATTTGCATGTGTTGGCCCTGTATTACCCGAGAGACCTCCGTAAGGCCAGCGGGGTCTGCTGAGATTTGTCTCTATCTGTTGAAATCACAGAAATTTCTGCGACGAAAAATGAAGTTCCATTTATCAGCTGTTTTTGTCAGCAAGCACATGGATTTCTGCGAGTGAATGGAACAGATCCTCTGCAACAGAATCTGCCGTGTGTGAAGGCGTCCTTAGGGTGTGACCACACGGGGAGATTTCTGCATTTAGTTTTAGAAGCCAAAATTAGGAGTGGATCATAAAAGGATATAAAGTATAAGGAGCAGATATGGTTTCTCCTCTTTTTTTAATTCAGTCTGGGTTTTGGCTTTCACGAAACCCGACTGTGTGGCCTCACCCTTACAGTAGCTGCTCAGCTATAAATGGAAGCCGTAACGCTAATTTGAACAGAGCCTTATATACAACGTTCTGCTTTCTTCGTGCATGGGGTTGATGAAGGGAAGACACAATCCCGAACTTCCCAAAAATTGGTCCCCAGCGTATATTTTTTCATGAGAGTAATTTTTCAATGTGTTAATGTGCAACGGCACAAACACTTCAACACAATGATGTTACAGATTTGCTGCAGATTCTCACTGCAGACCTCACCCTCCTCCATATATGTGGCCTAGGGTGTTTCATTTTTCCAAAGATGTGATTTTCATATGACTTTGCTGACGCCCGAGTCTAGTGATGTAAAAGATATATATGCCAAATTTCAAGAGGATTGGATAATATTTCGGGGTTGCACACATTGGTCACGGTTATTACTACTCTCACTCCTGTACCGAGGAGGTCGGTCTGAAAACGACTTCAGTTTTAGGATCCCAGGGGCTCTGCATCAAGCAAGGTGGGTGGCAAAGGCAATATATGCACTTACAATTGTCCTCTTCACTAAACAGTTAAATATATTCCTCAACTATATATTTACCTACCTACTATCACGGATCAGAGTGGGGGTAACTCTAATCCGTGGGATGTCAATATGAAAGATAGCTGCTAGGACAGGAATCAGGGAGAAGGTCACCTCCTATTACATCCCTAATTCTGACCCTGTCTCCTAGCCATATGAGCCGACCCTGATGGTAGGAGGGCTCATACTCAGGAACCTAAGATCCCTACTAGCTCTCAGGGTGGCCCTGGACTAGGAGCAGAGTAAGACGACCTGTTCCTCCACATCACGGACGAACAGGAGTCTCAGTGGCCAGGCTGCAAGGAAAGGGACACATGTACAGCATATGGCAATGTCAGGTAAGTAAACTAGTATTACACGTACCTGCCACAGACACACAGCCTGGAACCCATGCATGAGAGCTGCTGTCCACAAGAACACAAACGGACACAGCCAACACCACACATCACACAGGAACCCAGTACCATAAGCTTCAATAAAGATAAAGACACCACTAGACATATAACAATAAGGACAATAATGTCTAACATAACTTATGACCACAAGGGTGGCCCTCATTGGCAGATGGTATATAACCAGGAGGATGACTCCAGCTAACCATGGCAGAGAAAGTGCATACATACACACACACATAGCCAGAGGCAACCGCACGCATCAACAGTGAGATGCCTAGCAACCAGCTCAGGCTGCTACACTGCCAACAAACACCTGTTGTCCACGGCAACCGCACTTGAGGCAAACTACTAACAGCCCCCAGCTGCGGTTGACAAAACATTCAGACCGCGGGCAACTGCATGCGGCTCCCAAGGAGTCACGACCATGCACATGGGCGTGACACCTACCTTACCAATTGTAAGTCGATGGGCTCCAAAAAATGATTTGGATATGCTACAGCTTCTGATCACTTACCCAGATGCAGACGTGGAAAAAAGTGCTCTCACAGTTGCTAAGAGACACCTTTGGTATCTGTCAGAAACAAATGTAGGATTGGCTTTTTTGGATGAACGTATTACTCAGGCTGTTAAGGAAAATATGACAAAAAATGTAGAAACCAAACCTGCAAAGAAAAAGGAAATAAAACAATTAGAGGGTAAAAACCTTTGAAGGAAAAGACCTTAGCCATTTAGTTACTATAACACATGTTTTGCCGATCATACTACCTATCAATTTTAGTGTCTAGTTTTAATATTATTTTAAGTTTGTGATTTCTAGTTTTCCCAATAAAAGTGATTAACATTGAAAAATCATATTTTTTGCCTACTTTTACAAAACTGATCAATGTGTGCAACCTCTAAATGTTATCCAATCTTCTTGACATTTGCCATATATATCTTTTACATCAGTTAACTCGTGTTGTAAGCAAAGTCTGCAAAAATTTTACATTTTATTTTTTTCCATTACAAAATGATACGCCCTAATGGGGCCTGTCCGAACATATGGCTGTGCCTGGTCTTAACTCTCCTGTTCGATTGGATCAAGAGGACTTATCCTGTGGCCATGAATGTGTATTTTCCTGGAAAATTAATTTAAAGAAAACTCTTTTTTTTTAATGTCATACAGGTATCGCTTTTCCTAAATATTTAATGGTTGCTTCCATTTTGAATGCATATAAAGCTTTAGAGACCAAGGGCTGCTCTGAGGAGCCGGTCCAGCTTCTGTACTAGACAAGGATGCAGCACAGAATTGCCAAAATCTTGCTTTTAAGCTTTGTGAGGATGTTTAGGGAGGGGAGCAATGTTTCTGGCTCTCCTTGATTCTCTCCTTGATTCCAACACCTATAAAGATCTTTGGCTCGGATTTTTGTGAAATATGCAAATTACGCCATTAGTGCGATGAGGGCGGTGCCATTGCTGTCATTGCACAGAAGCTCAAATCCATTCACTGCCCAGCCCCTTCCTTGGATCATTAATTGACAGGACCAGGTAGCAAGTATGTAAGCTCACCTGGTACCATCAGTCATGGTCTGAGGGAGGGGCTGGACAGTGGGCTGAGCAGAGCAAGGACACCACCCTCATTGCACTAAAGGCATCATTTTCATACTGCAATTTTATCTGCAAGGGAGCCACAGATCACTATAAGACCAGCGCAGTTGGAATGACGTGAGCTAAGCCTGTCTGCATATTTGCAAAAGGATGTAGCTGATGACAGACTCCCTTTAAAATGGTTGTCTCATCGTAGACATTGGTGGCATATCGCTAGGATAAATCATAAATGTCAGAGAGGCACATGTCCTACCTCTGGGACCCCCACCTATCCAGAACAGGGCCCCCAAGTGAAGGAGAGCATGCTGTCCATGGACGGCGTGCTCTCCATTAATTTCTATGGGAGTTCTAAAAATAGCAGAGAGAGCACGCTGTGCAAACAGGTCACCGCTCCATTGAGTCCAGCACCTATCCAACACCAATGTCTAGCATGAGAAAACCCCTTTAAAGATCGCAGGTTCCCTTTAGCCATGCATTAACACGCTCTTTGTTTCAAAAACTCTGCTCCCTCCTGTTATGTCACACCTGACCTGAATGGTGTTTTTTTTTTTACAGCACCTAGGCTTTTTTTTACTTTTCAGAAAAATATTTTTCGATTTTTTTTTTTTTTTTTTTTTTTTGTGCACCAGGAGAGGTTTGAGTTGCAATATGTTTTTGTCTTTTAATTTTAATCAAGATCCATTTACAACGAAATTAAATGGATATGACAGAAAGATGTATACCGTATTTTTCGCCTATAAGACGCATCGGCCCATAAGATGCTCCTAGGTTTTTGAGGAGGAAAATAAGAAAAAAAAAATTGAACCAAAAGGTGTGCTTTTGGTGGATTTTGAACTAATGGTGGTCTGTGGATGACACTATTATGGGGGATCTGTGGGTGACACTGTTATGGGGGATCTGTGGGTGACACTGTTATGGGGGATCTGTGGGTGACACTGTTATGGGGGATCTGTGGGTGACACTGTTATGGGGGATCTGTGGGTGACACTGTTATGGGGGATCTGTGGGTGACACTGTTATGGGGGATCTCTGGATGGCTCTTATTGGGGTCTCTGGATTGCACTGTTATGGGGATCTGTGGATGACACATATATAGCATCTTATGCTATGTGTCAGCCACAGATCCCCCCCATAATAGTGTCCCTGCGGTGTGAATGACCCCCAATACAGGGGGTGGGGGTCGCATCTGGGTTTATAATGACAGTGGGGCCCGTGCAGTGACTGTATTCTACTACACAGGCCCCCCCTCACTGTATATAATCTTATTTATAATTGTAGGCATTGTTAATATATAAAAGTTCAGGGTAATCAGCGCCTGTATACTGTACTTACAAGCGCTCGTAGGAGGGAGGAGGCAGGCCGGGAGGACGGGCGCTGGCAGCGTGAGTCACTACGTCATGCGCCCACGCCGCCTGCTCCATTCATAAAGTGGGCGGCGCGTGACGTAGTGACTCACGCTGCCAGCGCCCGTCCTCCCGGCCTGCCTCCTCCCTCCTCTCTGCTACGAGCGCTTGTAAGTATACAGGCGCTGATTACCCTGAACTTTTATATATTAACAATGCCTACAATTATAGATAAGATTATATACAGTGAGCGGGGCCCGTGTAGTAGAATACAGTCACTGCACGGGCCCCAGCAGATGCCGGTGCCCAGCCCCTCCTCCCTTTCAGCTGATACACCGGCCGCGCAGCGTATCATTAAAAATTTGGAAAAATGCAGCATTCGCCCCATAAGACGCACTGCTATTTTCCCCCCCACTTTTTGGGGGAAAAAGTGTGTCTTATAGGGCGAAAAATACCGTAGTTCAGGTGTTGGATACAAAAGTCCATACATGCTACAGTAACAGTGAAATGCTCGTGAGATAGTCTAACAGCAGGTCACCATCCTTCCAGAACTGCATGCAGAAGACCCGGCTATCTCTGATATCTCTGCTTGTTGTGCAAATTCCAGACTCAGTGGGTGTTCTCTGTGAAGCTGCTCAATTTCTCCATCTTTCCTATGACCTGCGTCTCCGTCCCTCACACTGACATGGTTATGCAAGCTATTGTTTTCGAAAGAAAATTTAGTGCAGAAGTTTGCTGAGGAATATGTGCAGTGCCCCCACTGCAAGTGTTAATGTAAGGATGTGGGGCAAGGGACCTTAAATGTATTACTCTGCTATGTTGTAAATTGTATAATTACTGCAACATCTCACTTTAGTCAGTAGATGGCAGCAAAGTATAAGATGATAAAAGTCTACATTTGAGCTGTCTATCAGAGGAATACTAATAACTTATTTAGTTTGCAAAGTTGGAAAATTGCAAATTTATGGGCTGTTTTGGACCCTTACAATTATGATAGCAAACTGAATATGCAGGTTTGACACTGCACTTAGCAAATGACTTGCTGCATCACACTCTCCCTGTGTAAGGGGAGGAGGTTCCTCTAGAAGCAGGAAGTGAGCAGACGGAGGCTGTGCTTGATCGCTTGAGGTTTCCAGAAGCACCATCTCTGCTGAATCTGAAAGGGAATGGACCGGCTCACGGTGGAGACTGGCGACAGCACGAAGGGGAGGTTTGCAGCGATGCCCCCAGGAGTGTCGTGTCTGTAGGATCCAGTTCTGAAGTGGACCAGGAAGTAAGAAAAAGCACCAAGATCCTGCTCAAGGAACTGTAAGTGCGGCTTTTCCGCGTTACATTGCACCACACTGTTGAAGTGGCATTTAGACATACAATAACGCTCCAAGTACAGTTACATTGCAGTGTACGGGCTGTAAGCTAATGCATAGCCCTAAGGGACTCATACGCTGACACCTTCCTATCTCACTGGCTGCTCATAGGGTGTTATATGCTGGGAGCTGGAGTAAGGATTAAAGTTACAAGAGACAGACATCATTTCCCTGTGGATTACAAATAGTATTGCGCAATGCTTAGGGTGCACCCCAACGAGGAACTCGTTCAGGAACATATAAGTGCAGCTAGGCTGCTTAATGGACTTGGGGAAAACATCACATTTACTGGTTTATTGTTAGACAGTGTTACATTTACTGTTGGTTTATTCTCTGTTACCAATCAGTTTTATATATTCTCACCTTCTTGTTCACTACATTGTTCAGTAAACTCAACTGCTGGGAAAGAACCGTTGTTTGTGTCTGTGTGGCATCGTGTACCCTATGTACCTATGGGCCCAGCCCTCGGGCTTCTTTCATTAATGTGATTGTATTCTATGCACTGTATGTCTCATAGACTGCATATGCGCAGTGAGCCCCGGAGCAGCCGGTATAGAGGATGGGAGTTGTAGTGGCCGTGATGTAAAGTGTTGTGTCACATTGTACTCTCAGGCTGTTGCTCTCTGGGGATCGGTGCAGTGGAAATGTAGTATTGAAAAATGAAGCCAGAATTAAACATGTAATACATTCAATAGCAGCTGATTTCAAGTGCATTTTCCTTTCACTGGTAAGGATTATGGAAGCAGGTTGGATGCCTGCAGTTCAGCACTAGTATTGTACCAGTCTAGTAGTAGTCTGGGTGATGGGTGTCTTAGCCATAATCCCTCACCTCACAGCAGTGTCTTTGATGCTGAATATAGCAGATCACTCTGCTGTCTGTCTTCTTAAAGGGGTTTTCTGCTTTATTTATATTGATGACCTATCCCTAGGATAGGGGCTGTCCGACTCACAGCACCCCCTCTGATCAGATGTTTAAAGAGACTGCAGTGCTTGTGCTGCTTTCTCTTCACTTTTTACCTGCTCGTCATTGCAATTGCAGCAGTTGGCAGGTGTAATTACACCTCAGCCACCCCATTCACTTCTATATGATGAGTTCTTCCTGTTGAAGTGAATAGTAGAGAGCCACTGTGATTGCGACAGTGAGCAGGTAAACAGTGATGGGAAGGTAACGCTCATACAAGGGATACTGTCCTCTTCAAACAGCAGATCGGCAGGGGTGTCGGGAGTCGGACCCCTGCCGATCTGATACTGATTACCTATCCTGAGGATAGGTCAACAATATAAATAAAGCGGACAACCCCTTTATAGGATACACTTGAGTTCTAGAAAAACCTGGAGAACCTGTCTAAGGAGCAGGAGCTCTGCAGTGTGCTTCCTTTCTCCTCCCACTCTGGACAGGCCCTTCATCATCATAGAAACATAGAATGTGTCGGCAGATAAGAACCATTTGGCCCATCTAGTCTGCCCAATATACTGAGTACTATGGATAGCCCCCGGCCCTATCTTATATGAAGGATGGCCTTATGCCTATCCCATGCTTGCGTAAAACTCCTTCACTGTATTTGCAGCTACCACTTCTGCAGGAAGGCTATTCCATGCATACACTACTCTCTCAGTAAAGTAATACTTCCTGATATTACTTTTAAACCTTTGCCCCTCTAATTTAAAACTATGTCCTCTTGTAGCAGTTTTTCTTCTTTTTAAATATTCTCTCCTCTTTTACCTTGTTGATTCCCTTTATGTATTTAGCAGTTTCTCTCATATCCCCTCTATCTCGTCTTTCTTCCAAGCTATACATGTTAAGGTCCTTTAATCTTTCCTGGTAAGTTTTATCCCGCAATCCATGTACTAGTTTAGTAGCTCTTCTCTGAACTGTCTCCAAAGTATCAATATCCTTCTGGAGATATGGTCTCCAGTACTGAGCACAATACTCCAAATGAGGTCTCACTAGTGCTCTGTAGAGCGGCATGAGCGCCTCCCTCTCTACTGGTAATGCCTCTCCCTATACACCCCAGCATTCTGCTAGCATCTCCTGCTGCTCTATGACATTGTCTGCCTACCTTTAAGTCTTCTGAAATAATGACCCCTAAATCCCTTTCCTCAGATACTGAGGTTAGGACTGTATCACTGATTGTATATTCTGCTCTTGGGTTTTTATGCCCCAGGTGCATTATCTTGCACTTATCAACATGAAATTTTAGTTGCCAGTTTTTTGACCATTTCTCTAGTTTTACTAAATCCTTTTCCATTTGTTGTATCCCTCCAGGAACATCAACTCTGTTACAAATCTTTCTGTCATCAGCAAAAAGACACACCTTACCATCGGGGCCTTCTGCAATTTTGCTGATATAGATATTAAACAATATGGGTCCCAGAACAGATCCCTGAGGTTCCCCACTGGTAACAAGACCATGCATGGTCTGAATATACTCCATTGACTACAACCCTCTGTTGTCTGTCCCTCAGCCACTGCCTATTCCATTCAACAATATGGGAGTCCAAGCACAAAGACTGCAATTTATTGATAAGCCTTCTATGTGGGACAGTATCAAAAGCCTTACTAAAGTCTAGATAGGCGATGTCTACTGCACCTCCGCCATCTATTATTTTAGTCACCCAATCAAAAAAATCTATAAGATTAGTTTGACTTGATCTCCCTGAAGTTTACATGCTGTTTTTCATCTTTCAATCCATGGGATTTTTTAGATGTTCCACAATCCTCTCCTTAAGTATGGTCTCCATTAATTTCCCCCCTATTGATGTCAGGCTTACTGGCCTATAGTTGCCCGATTCCTCCCTACTACCTTTCTTGTGAATGGGCATAACATTTTACTAATTTCCAATCTTCTGGGACGACTCCTGTTACCAGTGATTGGTTAAATAAATCAGTTGTTTTCACTGACTGAGCTAATTTCTCTTCTGCCTGTGCTTTAGAAGCTCTTATAACTTGTTTGACCTCTCTCTGCCTAATCTTATAAATTTCCCTGTCATCCTCGTTTTTTTTTTTTTTTTTATAATTACTAAATGCAATCTTTTTGTTTTTAATGATTTTGGCCACTTCTGCTGAGTACCACAGTGGTCTCTTCCATTTTTGCTTTTACTGACAAGCCTAATGCAATCTGTTGCCTTCAATAGTGCCACTTTTAAGTAGTCCCATTTCTCCTGGACTCCATTGAAACTGTTCCAATCTGATAGGGACTCGTATACCACTAATTTAATTTTAGAAAAGTCAGTTTTTCTAAAATCTAAAACTTTTGTTTTTGTGTGGTGTGACTTATAGTAAACCACACTGACTTGGGATCACTAGATCCCAAGCTTTCCCCTACAGTAGTATCAGATACCAAATTCCCATTTGTGAATACTAAATCTAAAATGGCCTCCTTCTGGGTTGGTTCCTCAACTACTTGCTGTAGAGATAATCCCAGTGGGGAATTTAGAATATCTGTACTCCTGGCAGAACTAGCTATTTTGGTTTTCCAGTTTACATCAGGAAGATTAAAGTCTCCCATAATGATAACTTCCCCTTTTAATGTTATTTTAGCTATTTTCTCAACTAGTAGATCATTGAATTCTTTGACTTGGCTAGGTGGTCTATATTTTTCACACCTACACGAGTTACCTTATCAACACCCTGTAATACCAGCCCCTGTGCGGGAACCCTTCCTTGCACCCACAAGGCCACTTACACCCAAGCACCTCCCCTACCCCAAAATCGAAGAGCCCCTTTCCCCGAGGGAAGAAAGGGTGTGCCCTCCAATAACTGCACAGCCCAGGGGGCACTGGAGTGAAATTTGCTAACGTAAATAAGACTACTCCCATCTTTACCACTCCTGGGCATGCTACATGTATAACCAGCAGCAAGTATATAATATCAACCTGCTGTGACCACAGATGCCTCTGGGGATTGGGACTAAATTACCAAGAGTCAGGGAGTAAAGTCCCCTTTACAGTACATAACGAGCAAGAATGAACTGTTTGCTCCCCATAATTGCCCTCTCATCAGAAGAGGTGAGAGCTGCATTTACATGCAGCAGTCATTTTCCCTGTATGAGAAGAGTGATCTCTAGAGGAATCATTCGTCCCAGAAAGAATTATTGCTTCTGGACAGCAGATGGCTGTTCGCACAGCACAATTGGCTGCCCAGGGAAAATAAGTTCGGTAACGTAACTGCATCAGCAATTCTTTCACCCAAAGAATAAGTGTTTTCTCATTCATTCATTGGTGGCATCATTACACAGGGCAGTTATTGTAACGCCCCTGAGTGGCATTACCACTACTACGCTCTGCTTCTATCTGTGTATGCTAATATTTCATCTATACATTTATTCCAAGTCCTCCACATTGTGCATTTCCTATTTCTATGCAACTGGATATGTTCTTGTAATGTACCTGGTTCACCAGTAGGTGGCAGCAAGCATGGCAGAGCTACAGTTAAAGAGAATGGAACCCTTGTTTCCATTCTAACCCTCTCTCTGAGGAAGAGTGAAAAGTAGTTAGTTAGAGATCAGTCCTAGCTTACCCCAAGCTAGGTGAAGGTGTGCAGGGCCACATCTCTTCGGGACGTACCCAAGCCCAAACCAGGCCAGCCAGAGCACCCTAAGCTCAACTGGACATGGAGGCAGAAGCTTGAAGCCTCAGAAGCCAGGAAGAAAATTCCCTGATATAAGAGACAGACTACAGAAAGTGCAGCATACAGCTAAAACAAAGTTATTCAGTCAGCCTGTCAGTACAGCAGAGTCAAAGAGCAACCGATGTAGCAGAGTTCAGTTTGTTTGCCTGCCAGCTGATGCTAAAGCCTGCTGCGACTAAGATAAAGTCTATAAACCGTTTGGAGAAACGTTTATGCAAAGTAAAGCTGCTTTTCAACTTCATCACAAGGCTTGTCACAGCAATTGCATCGGTGATCAGGTGTAATTGCAAGTATGGCGTCCCCCTCATTTTTATGGGACGGCTCCGTCTGTTCAAGTGAGTACTACAAAGCCGTCCCATAGAAGTGAGGGGGATGCCATACTTGTAATTACACTGCTCTCCACTGCAATTACTGCGGCGAGCAGGTAAACACAGCAGAGAAGGCAGCGCTTGTATGAGCGCTGTCTTCTCTTCTGACAGCTGATCGGTGGGGGTGCATTAAGAATATCGGCTCCGTCCTACTGTAAATTGTATTGCCTCAGCGGAGGTCTTTCTGAAGTTTCAGCAAATATCGCGAGACTTAATTTGTCACTTTTGTCACTTCGTTTATTCGCATAAATTTATGTATCAAAATATGAAGCTGAACTCTGCTTCGTTAACGAGGCACAAAACCGAGTTTAGTTTAGTGTTTTGATACAGTAATTTACGTGAATAAAAGAAATGACCCGTGATAGAGTCGAGACAAAGGAAGTCTCGTGATATTTGCTGAAACTTCGGAAAGACCTCCATTGAGGCAATACATTTTAACTACGTTTTTAAAAGAATTGGATTCGGATACAAAAATCCAAACCCAATTTGCTCAACCCTAATCCTGAGGATAGGTCATCAGTAGTAATAAGCGGACAACCCCTTTAATAGGTTGTACCCATTCCATATACTACAATGTCAGATAGGTTCGGGTCCCACCTCTGAAGTGAAGGAGAGAGTACCGCGCTTGCACAGCTATCTCTCTATTCACCACATGGGATCGCTCTCGCTCTCTCTAGAAAAGTAACCGAACAAATCAGATTTTTTCTAAATTCTAACTCCAGTTGGTGGCATAACCTGGTGATCCAGTGTCTGAGTTGATGATATCCCTTTAATGTCTTTCATGCACACATTACCTGTAGTACTGTATAGTACTTTCTATAGGTCTATTGTACACTCATAGCCTGAATACATCTTATAGTTAGAAATAGTTAGAAATACCCAGTAATTCTGGAGGCTTGAGGGCCTGAGTAGTGAGCTACGTAGATGATCCACAAGACATACTGGTCCATCCTTTGAATGAATGCATACTGTATTCAGGATAAGAGTCTGAAGGATCCAGGGAGGGCAGAAAAGGCTGAATATGACAGTAGCTGCTGTCTACTTAGAAAACCTGCTAGAACCCATGGATAATCCGCTGCCTGAGAACCTCCTGCAGCTTGATCCCTGAAAAATGCATGACCGCTTTATGTCTGAGAGCCGGACCATCTTCCCCTTGTAATGGTGAGGCTCTTGGACTGGAGATTTAGCTGTTTCTTTTTAAATCATCTATTGATTTAACACTCAACGCTCTTGCAGTTTGTGCGTCTGCAATTTTACCCTAGGTTTTTTTGCCAGCCGTCAAGACACAAGTCACAAATAAATTGATTATCTTTTCTTCGTCCGGCATGCTCTTAGAGTGTGACCCTCAATAAATTAAATTCAATTGGCCGCATAGTTACAATTTCTTTTGTGTATTAAACAGACAGTGTTCAGAAGACCTGTCCATTTTCCAGTCAATCAAACCAGTGTAGCGGGAGAGATACCTTCTCAGTCTGTTAGATCTGCTGTGACGTTCAATTACCGCACACACAAGGCCAGCGCAGGAGAGGGAGGCCTAGCAGTATAATTGGATGCTTTTTTCCGCTGCACACTGTCCTGCTGGTGTTATATTTGTCAGCGGATGTGGAATTCTGCGATTTGGAGCTGATATGAAGAATTCTGAATAGTTTGGAGAACAAAGCCAGCATGTGTGCACCTCAATGTACCCAGCAGTTTTGTTGTTTCGATTTAGCATAGTGTAAGGCTTGGATGAAGGCTCATGGTAGTTGCTTTAATCGGTGAGAATATGTCAACTGTTATGCACCTTTA
The DNA here is from genome assembly GCF_905171765.1 of Bufo bufo. Taxonomy (NCBI): domain Eukaryota; kingdom Metazoa; phylum Chordata; class Amphibia; order Anura; family Bufonidae; genus Bufo; species Bufo bufo. The sequence continues at coordinate 224,324,686 of NC_053397.1, forward strand.
GGCCTCTTGCACACAAACTTATTTTCATTCCGTTCCTTTTTTTTTGCAGAACGTATACGGAACCATTTATTTCAATGGGTCCACAAAAAAAAACGGAAGGTACTACATGTGCATTCCGTTTTCGTATTTCTGTACCGCAAAAAAATAGAACATGTCCTATTATTGTCCGCATTACGGACAAGGATAGTACTGTTCTATTGGGGCCAGCTGTTCCGTTCCGCAAAATACGGAATGCACACAGACGTCATCCGTATTTTTTGCAGATCCATTTTTTGCGGACCAAAAAAATACATTCGGTCGTGTGCAAGAGGCCTTAGAGACTTTTCAAGAAAAAATTGGATGCTAGTGTGCACTGATTTAGTGGGCTTTGCTGACTTACGTCCTTTAATAAGCCTACCCATCCTCCTCAGGAAAGGAAAAATACTGCAGTCACTGACTGTCTATAAATTGGTTCTGCAGTTGAACACCGATGTCAGCAGATTGTGGTAAACCCCCATTGATTGTCCTGAGCTGGATTCACTGAAGCAGAACAGGACAGCACTGTTTTGAACTAGTCCAGCTCGTGGCTGCTTAGGGTTGAGCAGTGCTGAGGGCTCTGTCTCTGGCTGGGATGCAGCTAGAGCCACATACATGGTCTTATTGTAAAGCCAAGAATCTATCTGCGATCTAGCCTGAATTGCAGCAGGTTGAATGAAGTGAGAGCGGCATATACTTGCAGCTCTTGCATCAGCCTGCATGGAGGTGCAGGAAAATGATCTTCATCCTCTTCCTCTCTGAGTATAGATCATCCGAGGCGGAAGAATTGCTTAAAATCTTATTTCTTTTTATTTACGTATTAAGTTATCTCTTCCTATATGAATCAGAAAGCATGGACACATATGGCTCGGAGGAGGGGGGGGGGGGTTAATGGACTTTTTTTTTTTAACTCTTTCAACCCCAAGACATTTTGTATTATGTTTTTCACTTCCAGCCTTTCCAGAGTCATAACTTTTTTATTTTTCTGTTCACATAGCCGTATGAGGGCTTGTTTTATGTGGGACGAGTTGTACTTTCTAAATTTACCATTTAATATTGCATATGATGTGGTGAGAAGCTGGAAAAAATTCCTAGTGGGGTGGAATTGATTTAAAAAAATTAAACTTTGAATAAACGTTTTGTTTTTTCTTTACATCGCTGTATTCTGACCCCCATAATTTCTTTATATTTCCATCTACAGAGCTGTGTACGGATCAATCTTTTTTGCGTATACCATTTTTGGAGGGTGTACGACTTTTGGACCCGGCAATCTGGACGCATACGGATGCATTTGTTAAACGGATCCGGATGCGGATCCGTCTCACAAATGCATTGCAATACCGGATCCGTCTTTCCGTTTGTCTTCCGGAAAAACGGATCTGGTATTTATTTATTTTCACAGATTTAATGGTCTGCGCATGCGCAGATGGAAAGAACGGATCTGTTTTGCCGGAACACTTTGGGCTGGATCCGGCATTAATGCATTTCAATGGAAATTAATGCCGGATCCGGCATTCCGGCAAGTGTTCAGGATTTTTGGCCGGAGAGAAAACTGCAGCATGCTGCGGTATTTTCTCCGGCCAAAAAAGCGTAAGAGGGACTGAACTGATGCATTCTGATGCATACTGAACGGAATGCTCTCCATTCAGAATGCATTCGTTTTTTTCCGGTATTGAGCCCCTGTGACGGAACTCAATACCGGAAAACAAAAACGCTAATATGAAAGTACCCTTAACTGTTTTTCTAGCTGTGTGACTTTGTGCCGATCGTCTAATAAACCTTATCTCTAAACTACTAAGAGGACATAAACACTTATTTAAGCCACATTCTTATCGGTAAGATGATAACTGAGCTATAATGAGTGTTTATAATGTCAGAGAGCAGAGTTAAGGAGCCGCTAGCCCCCCAACTGACGGAAAAACTGAAAATTCACAGGCAGCTAGTAGAGCATGTCAGCTCTGTACAGAAAAAAGGGCTCCATATTTTTTATAAAGGCCAATTTAAAAAAGATTTTTAGTTCAAAATGAGTACAATGCAATAATAAAATAATTTCCCCCCAAAGGTGTACATGGCCTTTAAAGACCCAAACAGCTATGGGAAGCTGGAAAAATAATCCAAATAGCATGGAACTGGAAAAAAACACAAGTTTAATGGTTTTCTTTTTATGGCATTGCCTATGCAGTAAAACTGACCTGTTCTCCTCATTCTCCGATTACAATTATAGTAATACCACGCTAGGGGTTAAAGGACTGAGAACATGAGCACTTCCTCGTTTGCTCATGTAATTCTATACAGCTAATTAGCTGTTTCAGTGCACCCCCACTGACCTTCTGGATTTCTGAAATGATTACAAATAAAATGTCGTCATCTTAGTCATAAATATAGACAGACACCGTCTAAACCAATACCACACCGACAGTTCTATCTTTCATGTCTTTTATTGAGTAGACATCTACAGCGCAGGGAGAAAAATAAGTGAACCCTTTTATTTCATGTTAAATACGTTTTATTGAAAGTTTTGTTGAAAACATGGAATAGTAACACAAGACAAAGAATAACTGTGAGAAATAACTATCCTTGAGAACCATCGATAGTCCCATTATGTGGTACCTGCGTTTGTCGTAAACATAAGGTTACGTAGTAGGACGCGGAGTGGCATATATTTAGTAGACATTCATGGCAGACAATTATTATGAGTTACTATCCTGGATCGCAAGAAGGAGCAAAAAAAAACACCTCACATTGCATGCAAAAATATACACACACAAAACTGAACCAGGAGGGCATACTGACAATTTTGTGAATTTATTATCATGTTATTTGATTTAGAAGTTTCCAGAAGATTTTCCAATAAATATGTGATCAGGATGACGAAACAAAGATTGAGGTATTTGAGGTCAAGAAGAAAATCTGCCCCAACGCGTTATAAATGCCAAGCCTTCCAATGCTGGTTAATATCATTATAATTTGTGATTTGCCGGCTGTTTTTCCCAGTAGGCCATTTACACGCAGCATTTACCGAACGCCTCGTGAGAGACAAAACCGTTGCTCATTTATTTTTTCCCCTCTTTCTCTGCTTCATTTGTGGATTTTAAATGCCAATTATTCGTAGTGTTTGGTGTGATTTCCATTTGCCATTTTGAGGTGTTGATCAACAATACGACAGGACTGCTTCCAGGCCCCCTCTTCCCCAATCTGCTAAGAGAATGGTTAATGTCTTTGTGTGGACGTCTCTGGTGCTAGAAGCTGACATTTTTTTAAACATTTTCTTTTTTTGTGCTTAAACCTTGGAATGAGCTACACTACGGGGTTTAGCTTGTTTGGATTTGGTTGTAAACCTCTTAGATATGATATGTGCAATCCTCTTATACATAAATTCCTTGTAGCATCTGACAGAATATAATGAAAGCCTATCTAGCCAGACAAATAGCACTGTCAGATGGGAGAATCTTCGCTAAAAGCTCAGAAGATTTGAAATCCTCATGGACGCATTAAAGCGGACTTTTCACAGCGGAGTCGGTCACTATCTCACAGTTCACACCAATGTTTGACCTGTAAAATCTGTGTGATTTTTTTATTTAATTTTATTCAATCTCATTAATATAGATCCAGCTTATGAAATGACTCCACTCTGTAAAAGACTTGGTGCCCTTTTCGTGGGATTGTTCAGTTAGGCTACTTTCACACTTGCGGCAGAGTGATCCGGTAAGCAGTTCTTTCGCCGAAACTTCTAGCAAAACGTATGCCAACCGATGGCATTTGTAAGACTGATCAGGATCCTGATCAGTCTGAAAAATGCATTGAAATGCCGGATCCGTCTTAAACGGATCTGGCATTTATTTTTTTCACCTTTTTTTTTAGCCTGCGCATGTGCAGACCAGAAGGACTGATTTTGAAAAGAAAAACGGAAGTGTGAAAGTACCCTTAGATGGATAGGGGGTGAACAGTAGGCCGTGTGAATTTTTGAAAAGGTCCCAAGGTGGGGGAACTACAGTTTTTTCACTGCATAAGAACATGAAGCATGGTATGGTAGCAATTAAGATCATTGGAGGCTGTAAGTCCTCTGAATCCTGAGCTGCAGATGGTGGAGAGTGGCTTCTGCTGAACATTATTACATGGTCTCTGCATATACATGCAGCCCAATGGGCCTGACTGCTAATCCTAGTTAAAGGGGTTAGTCACTATCTATGACTAGATACTTGATTGGGTTCAGGTCCGGTGACTGTGGAGGCCAGGTCATCTGGCGCAGCACCCCATCACTCTCCTTCATGGTCAAATAGCCCTTACTTTCAAAGTTTTCCCAATTTTTCGGCTGACTGACTGACCTTCATTTCTTAAAGTAATGATGGCCACTCGTTTTTCTTTACTTAGCTGCTTTTTTCTTGCCATAATACAAATTCTAACAGTCTATTCAGTAGGACTATCAGCTGTGTATCCACCTGACTTCTCCTCAACGCCACTGATGGTCCCAACCCCATTTATAAGGCAAGAAATCCCACTTATTAAACCTGACAGGGCACACCTGTGAAGTGAAGACCATTTCAGGGGACTACCTCTTGAAGCTAATCAAGAGAATGCCAAGAGTGTGCAAAGCAGTAATCAAAGCAAAAGGTGGCTACTTTGAAGAACCTAGAATATGACACATTTTCAGTTGTTTCACACTTGTTTGTTATGTATATAATTCCACATGTGTTAATTCATAGTTTTGATGCCTTCAGTGTGAATCTACAATTTTCATAGTCATGAAAATAAAGAAAACTCTTTGAATGAGAAGGTGTGTCCAAACTTTTGGTCTGTACTGTACATGGGCTGATAATCAGGGTAATGATCAGGAGCAAACCATGCAGCAATAGCCCCCCTGTACGGTGATGATCATTCCCAGTAATTGGATAATCGGCCCATGTGAATGACTAGACAGTCTGAAGATGCGGCACATATCACCATGTATAATAAATTTATTGCATCATTAAACTTTATACATCCTATTGGCTTTTTCTTTGCTCCAAACTATTGGTACCATTTCTGTTGCTTCACCCTCATTGAGCGAACCCTAAAACACTTAAAGGTGTTCCGAGGTGACGTGCAGTGTAATCTTGAAGAGAATGTAACATTCGTACAGTTGCCGCCTCCTCTTCAAACAGCTGATCGGCGGCGGTACCATGAGTTGGACCCCCATGATCAGATATTGATGACCTATCTTGAAGATAGGTCATCAATATGTACTGGCTGCACTGTGCCTTTAATTAATGTGGCACATGACATGCACTGCCCCAATGTGCCAAAAATCTACATTCACACATACAAACATACAACATGAATGGTGCAAAAATGTATAAAAAAAAAAGAATTCAAGATAGGTTGTTGTAAGGATTTCATCCCCACGACCTCCACAGTACCTAGTAATTGGCTAATAATGAGAAGTTTGCAGTGAATAAGCCACCGGCACTGTAATAATAGACATTGGAATAAGTGTTATAGGTGCGATTACATATATTACCACCATATACAGACACAGTCGCCGGGCATTGCGCTGAAATATTCCACTTTTCTAATTACACAATTTACATGTAGAGTTACTTCTTATCCTTTTTGTACCGAGAGAAAGCAAATCATCTGGTTGCCCGTGGCAACAGAAACAGTGTCGTCAGAGACGTGGCCCCCATAGGTCTAAGGGTACAGCAGACATACGTGACACATGTGTGCCTTACTTGCAAGTAAAGAGCCGTTGAAAACCTGCGGTAAAACCTTCTGTGTCTTTGCCCTAGTGGTGTACAGCCGGCCACAGACATGAGACAGTCTGCAGTTCTCTCCCCTAACCCCAGACCAGCATGTTATATATATATATATATATGGGTGAAACTCAAAAAATTTGAATATCGTGCAAAGTTATTTTATTTCAGTAATGCAACTTAAAGGGAAACTGTCATATTATTTTTTATTTGCTAGTTTATTAGAGCTCGGCATGTATACCTGAGTTAGTCTGTCAATGATTGTCAAAAGACCTGTAATTACCTTATAATAACAGCTTTCATTAATGTCCCCTGTCCCTTTCCACTGCTCCCTTAAAAGACCGTTGCTATGGCTCATCTGTCTCCGACTAGGAAGACAGAGGGGCGGTCCTTCACACTGCAGGCCTGCATTAGGCTTCAGAGTGAGGAGGCGTGTCTCTCAGTAATCCAATCTGATTGGCTGGCTACAGCAAGTTTGTATGTGACCTGAGGGAATGCAGTTTTGGCCTCAGAGAACTGTCAGAGGAGCCATCTTGAGAAGGCCCTTATAATGTAGAATTCAAAACAGCCGTAACTAAGGGGGAAACTCAAGGAAAACAGTGATAAGTGAAGAAAATAAAGATTGCTTAATGCCTAATGCTGCAGCAGTAACATATGCTGAAATTGATTTTTTTGATGAAAATATGACAGTTATCTTTTAAAAGGTGTAACTAATATATGAGACAGACTCATTACATACAAAGTGAGATATTTCAAGCCTTTATTTGTTATAATTTGGATGATTATGGCTTACAGCTCATGAAAACCCCAAAGTCACAATCTCAGGTCCCCTTTGCTCAGGGGGTATGGATTAATTAGCTGACTAGAGGGTGACACTTTAAGCCTAGAATATTGAACCTTTACACAAAATTCTCATTTTAATTTGCATTACTGAAATAAATGAACTTTTGCACGATATTCTAATTTTTCGAGTTTCACCTGTATACTGTACATATATCACTGTTGTTTAAAGCGTTGCCTGCTGCTTTGATTTGCTGCTGTCGCTCTTGGTTGTATTGAGATTGTGTCTTTCTACAGATGGAAAGATGGAAAAATGATTTATATGTGAATAGCCAGCTTTTAGATTTTGTATGTGATTCTTGAAGATGAAAGCAAGGGGAAATAAACTTTTTTGTAAACTCTTTATTTTTCAAGGTTTTTTTAGGACATTGAATTCAGAGCAATGTTGTATCATATACAACTTTATATCATTCATACCCTGCATATAGCATGGGGGTATGAATAGGATAAAGGGAGTAAAAGGGGCACAATGGTAATGGGAAGGGAGGAGAATTTCCATCATTTAGGGTTTATACAGGGAACACGAGAGAATCATTTGTCTGGTTTCTTTATTGAGCAGTTTACAGTTCTTGTGATTTACTGCACATTTGCTTAGAGTCGTTTTAGTTTTTTAGTGTGTTATAATGTAAATTTCTTTCATTTGTTTGATGTTAGGACAAAGTTTTGTGATTTTTTGGAACGTCATCCATTTGTCCCTCAGGGACCTCTGTCAACCAGGATAATGGCGGTCCCTGACTCCCTATATGAATTGAGCTCTCTGTCTATGGGACTGCTGGAGATCCCCAAGCTTTGTACTCAGCGGAGTAGAGCGCTGGTCACTCATGCACACTACTACTCTATTCACATAGAGGACTCGGGGGGGCCCCTGTGGGCGGTGGACCCCCAGTGATCTTACATTTATTACCTGTCCTGTGGATAGTTGATTAATGTTGTTCTAACCTCCACTAATAAAACAATGATTATCATTTTTCTATTTTTCCCAGAAGGGTTTTAAAGGGAACCTGTCATGTGGATATTTGATTATAATCTAACTAATTATGTACAATCATTAACTACTAAAAAGTACCTTAGATGTATTCACTTATTGGTGTGACAGATGGTTACCTCATAATATACACACAAAGATGCCGCATGCTAATGAGCTGATTTGAGTCCAGCGTGATGTCATTAAGTCCAGCGTTTATTTAATTAACAGCTATAGCCACTCCCCTGCCCACCTGCTGCTGATTCATATGGAAAATAACTGTCAATCAGCAGCAGGTAGGCAGGGAGAGTCAGGAGCTCATGAATATTCAGGACTCATCATTATCAGCTGGAGCTTTTCAATACTAGATGTTGGCAGATTGAATGGGTCAATTAAAGAAAGTGACCCAGCATTTTGCTAAGAGAATCAGTCACTTATTTATGTTGCCTTTAGTTAGGACACCATAAAACTGGTGACAGGTTCCCTTTAAGATTAACATATAATATACATTTCTAGACTGTGATAGATCCCTGTGATAGGATGGCATTGGCGCGGTCTCAGGCCACAGACGATCTCTTAGATTTAAGGACTCTACACCTTTAGCACTGCTCCGACATTTCTCGATGACAAGAAGATGACGGCATTATGTCAGATCTTCTGTAACGGAAACCTCTGAGCAGTGCCTAAGGGGCCCTCCATCCTGAAGACGCTACCTATCTGCGAGATATCATTTTCACTGGATTCCTTTTTCTTTACTTTGTGTCTCCAGGTATAAACCACACGATCACCCTCATTAACCATCTGTCTTTTTTTCCCTAATACAGGATTAACCTTCAAAAACATCCTTCACCGAAGTCATCTACGTTGTCCATGTGAGGTAGGTCATCTGATTTTAAGTTTATTTACATCATTGTCCAAACATGAAATCGTGTTAATATCCACAAAAGGTATACAGGAGAATACGCCTCGTGTTTTAGCTCTCTGTTGGGGGGGATATGTTTGCATACTCAAAAACAGAATTAAAATGTATCCCTCGCGGGATTCATTCTCTTCAGTGAGACACACAGGTACCAAACCATGGTTTGTCCGGGAATTTGTCATTTTTAAGAGGTGCCGCCAGCCTGCCTCCATACTTACCTGCTCCCTGCTTCTCGGGTCCTCCTCGCTGGCTCCTGCGTCTACATCTTCTGGTCCGAAGTTGTTGTTTTTCCTCCTCCCTGACATGGTTACTTGATCCTCTTCAGCCAACCGCTGGCTTCATTGGTGACCTGCCTCTTGTGGACACATCACCACCGAAGCAGATCAGATGACCATGTCCATGCCGGGGAGGAGGAACACAAACCCCACCACCAGAAGATGGAGCACAGAGGATTGGAGTGGCGGGGAGCAGGTGAAGTGTGATCCTTTCCGTAGGGAAGGCAGGCTGCCGACACTTGTTAGAAATTTTGTATTCTCGGACAATCCCTTTAAACTCTGGACTCGATTTCACCTGCTTTGTGTCCGTGTATGTCCTTTTTTTTACAGGACATAATAACACAGACTACCATGCTATAGTGTCCTCTAAAACAAATGTAAAAAGATGGAAAGCAGGCCAAATGGAGTCAAAACTTTAATCTATTGGAATCAGTTAGCCTCAATAAAGTCAATGGATCATCTGCTGAGGAATAAGGCTGAATCGTGTTTTCAGAGAGCTGTGAACTGCCACTAACCTGTATCTCTGGCGTAGGCTCATATACAATAGGTTATAATAGAAATACAATGCTGGTGATGATTCATGTCATTTGTAGCTACTGGGGCATAGATAATGTCATACAATATAGAGAGTGACCATGCAGCTGCTCCGGGGTCCTTGGAGAGGTGTTTCGCTACTCACTCCGGTCCTATCTGAACCTTGATGGCAGGAACCTTTGCAGGATTTCAGTCGCTGTTAGTTAGGAATAGAGTGAGGAATTGACCTAGATTCATGCACAGGGCAAACCAGCACTGGGCCTTTCACTCCTGGATGGCAAAAGCCAATGTAATGTTTGCCGTGGTCCCCCTTCTCTTCTGTGTACTCCACAGCCCAGACAGGTCGTAGATTATTACACTCCAGCACTATGAAATCTCATTGGTTTTATTTCTATCAATTTGATGCTTCCTAATTCTACAATGTCCTTTTTTTAGCCTTTTTTCTGCCATACTTGAAGATAGTTGTCAAGAATCTCATTGGGTTTTCGTCCTGCTCTCAATCAGCACTCCATGATGATGACCTGGACTCGAGTCTTTTCTTGCTAACTTATGCTTCCATGGAAGAGTTTTAATGACTCCATTTCCCCTTGAATTTGGCCATGTGAGCCGCCTTTTTATGGGATTCAGGCCTTTTATAACATTAAAAATGAATTTCCTGCCCTAATAAGCTCACATTGTGGCCAATACCTGCCTGCGCTGTGTCAGTCGTGCGGGTTTATTTGCTATGCAAGCCTGGTTTCCGATCATTCTCCGAGAATGAGAAAGGAAATGGAGAAAGAGACAATATACAATTCTTGGCTGCAGCTCACGGACACTGCATTAAAGTTTGATTTAATGTTACTGACAGGGCTATTTCAATTTAGCTCATGCAGTTTGACAAGTAACATGCTGATGGTGTGGAGGGAGGGATTTCTGAAATGCTTAAAGATTCTGTAGCAGGCCCAGGTATGGATGGGTGGACAGGGATTAATAAAAGACAGAATGTATGGTGACGTGCGCTGGGAGCCTGTGCCAGGGCGAAAATGGAGCTCTTTGTAATGTTGCCTAAATATCGTAACAGTTGATGAGACAGCTGCATGCGGAATGGGATTGAGGCCGTCTGGTGGGTTTTTCAGCCATTTTTTAAATCATGTGGTTCCTTAAAGGAAAAATACATTCATTACTGGAAGGTATTGATCCTTAAAGGGATACCTAAATAGAATTCTATCCGTAATACCCTGCTGGCTAAATTCATAATATCTTCATAGAGATCAGAGAATCTTCATTTTCTAATTTGGAGCTCAAGATCCTCCACTTTAGCTTCAGTAAGTCTGTGTGCTCCCTCTAGTGGTGACTGCAGGAAGGCAGGAAATGTGTAATTTAAAGGCTATGGACAAGGTTGACATGGAAAATATATATTTGTACATATTTTAGAGGCTACTTTGAGCAAAAAAAAAAAAAAAGTTGCATTAGGTTTCAGGCTGTAGTTTTAATTCCTTCTTTTATTTCAACCCCTGATATTCTATTTGCAACCATCTCCATAGATGCTGAATCTGTGTGTCCCTCCCAGTAATAGATGCTGGATCTGTGTGTCCCTCCCAGTAATAGATGCTGGATCGGTGTGTCCCACCGAGTAATAGATGCTGGATCTGTGTGTCCCACCCAGTAATACATGCTGGATCTGTGTGTCCCTCCCAGTAATAGATGCTGGATCTGTGTGTCCCACCGAGTAATAGATGCTGGATCGGTGTGTCCCTCCCAGTAATAGATGCTGGATCTGTGTGTCCCTCCCAGCAATAGATGCTGGATCTGTGTGTCCCTCCCAGTAATACATGCTGGATCTGTGTGTCCCTCCCAGTAATAGATGCTGGATCTGTGTGTCCCTCCCAGTAATAGATGCTGGATCTGTGTGTCCTATCAAGTAATAGATGCTGGATCTGTGTGTCCCTCCCAGTGATAGATGCTGGATCTGTGTGTCCCTCCCAGTAATAGATGCTGGATCTGTGTGTCCCTCCCAGTGATAGATGCTGGATCTGTGTGTCCCTCCCAGTAATACATGCTGGATCTGTGTGTCCTTCCCAGTAATAGATGCTGGATCTGTGTGTCCCTCCCAGTAATACATGCTGGATCTGTGTGTCCCACCCAGTAATAGATGCTGGATCTGTGTGTCCTTCCCAGTAATAGATGCTGGATCTGTGTGTCCCTCCCAGTAATACATGCTGGATCTGTGTGTCCCTCCCAGTAATAGATGCTGGATCTGTGTGTCCCTCCCAGTGATAGATGCTGGATCTGTGTGTCCCTCCCAGTAATAGATGCTGGATCTGTGAGTCCCTCCCAGTAATACATGCTGGATCTGTGTGTCCCTCCCAGTAATAGATGCTGGATCTGTGTGTCCCTCCAGTAATACATGCTGGATCTGTGTGTCCCTCCCAGTAATAGATGCTGGATCTGTGTGTCCCTCCCAGTAATACATGCTGGATCTGTGTGTCCCTCCCAGTAATACATGCTGGATCTGTGTGTCCCTCCCAGTAATACATGCTGGATCTGTGTGTCCCTCCCAGTAATACATGCTGGATCTGTGTGTCCCTCCCAGTAATAGTTGCTGGATCTGTGTGTCCGTCCCAGTAATAGTTGCTGGATCTGTGTGTCCCTCCCAGTAATACGTGCTGGATCTGTGTGTCCCTCCCAGTAATAGATGCTGGATCTGTGAGTCCCTCCCAGTAATAGATGCTGGATCTGTGAGTCCCTCCCAGTAATACATGCTGGATCTGTGTGTCCCTCCCAGTAATACATGCTGGATCTGTGTGTCCCTCCCAGTAATAGATGCTGGATCTCTGTGTCCCACCAAGTAATAGATGCTGGATCTGTGTGTCCCTCCCAGTAATAGATGCTGGATCTGTGTGTCGCTCCCAGTAATAGATGCTGGATCTGTGTGTCCCTCCCAGTAATACATGCTGGATCTGTGAGTCCCACCAAGTAATAGATGCTGGATCTGTGTGTCCCTCCCAGTAATACATGCTGGATCTGTGTGTCCCTCCCAGTAATAGATGCTGGATCTGTGTGTCCCTCCCAGTAATAGATGTTGGATCTGTGTGTCCCACCCAGTAATACATGCTGGATCTGTGTGTCCCTCCCAGTAATAGATGCTGGATCTGTGTGTCCCTCCCAGTAATAGATGCTGGATCTGTGTGTCCCTCCCAGTAATAGATGCTGGATCTGTGAGTCCCACCAAGTAATAGATGCTGGATCTGTGTGTCCCTCCCAGTAATAGATGTTGGATCTGTGAGTCCCACCAAGTAATAGATGCTGGATCTGTGTGTCCCTCCCAGTAATACATGCCAGGATGCTGCTGCTTTTCGCCTGCAGACTGCCTTGTGTGATAGATCCTCCCTATCTACCGCCTATGTGCTGCCCTCCTTGCATCCCCCCCTCTTCATTCTTCCAATCGGCTGTTTTCCCTAAGGACTCATGCACACAGCCGTGTTTTTTTGTCCATATCCGATCCGCATTTTTTGCAGGTCGGATGCGGACCTATTCACTTCAATGGGACTGCAAAATATGCATCCAGTACACCCGTGTGCTGTTGGCATCCGTATGTCCGACGCACCACAAAAACAAATAACATGTCTTATTCTTGTCCGTTTTACAGACAAAGATAGGACTGGTCTACAGAGGGCAGGACATTCTGTTCCGCAAAATGGAACATGAACCCTAACACCGAGAAAAGGGAGGTGGAGAGAAGCAGAGCTTTGACAGGTTTATATCAGATTCAGCAGCCCAGAATCTCGGTGAAGGACTTACACATACTCTGCATCAACAAAATGGCAGGAAATTTTTAATGAAGATGATTTAGAAAGTTGCATTTGGAAGCAAATGAGCAGAAAATAACATTCAGCGGGTCAAAGACGTCCATATCCTTTTAACTCGGTGGATGTTTCAAAGATGTTTGAATGACAGTTCTCCATGAAAAGCCACTCTTTATTCGGTATAATCTTGGTCATTATTTTTCATCAGTAGGAGTTTACCAGAATCGTACACATTTCTTCTCTATTCTGGGTCTAATCCGGGTTTTATTACAAATACTGAGGCAAAATACTGGCCAGATACTGCCGTGTGTAAGTAATCTCACTGACTACCACTCTCATCATGGTGGCCAAAGGTTTGGGAACGGAGTTTGATTTCCACATTGTCAGCTTCATTATGTGAACTAGTTTTGTGTCATAAATAGCATCACGAGCATCCATAGATACCAAAAGACATCCACACATTGTAGGGAGTCAGCGATGAGTCCAGCACCGCACAGCGACATTGTGGCATCACATCTAATGATTGTCAGTGGGGTCGCAATGCGGCCCACCACTGTCCGCAACACAATGGTTGCAAGAAATCCATGTGGTCGCAGGACTCAAGGTGCCTGCGACTTTCTCATCATAGACTTCAATGAGAGTTGTGTTTTTTTTTTTTTTTTTACAACCAAATGTTTTTAGTCATGCGCCTCGCCCGGGGCTCGGGACTAAACCTCCAGCCTAAACCTGCAGCTCAGCTGTTTCATCAGCAGGTCCTCCAGCCTCCACAATCACTATATTTGTGGGACCTGTAGCCTAAAAGGCGGCTGACAACATGCAGAATGCACTTCAGAGGAAAGAACACGGCTCGGGGAAATAATAAAGAAGGTTTCTAGTATATTGCAATTAAAATGAGATTTAGTGGTCACGTTGAGCACATCACTTTACCCCTCCTCCGCCAGGATCTGGATGGCAGGAAGTATACAGAGCCTCAACCGCGCTTTAAAAAAATTGCCCCCCCCCAACACTGAGGTTTACTGAGCGATTGCGCACGATTGTTAATTCAATAAATAGCACTGAGTGGGGTTTGGGACTGTAAAGCTCCACGTAGCTTATGAAAATGAATTTGAATGAAAAACATTGCATTTCTGCTGCTCTAACCTGCTCATTATGCTGGCAAATTACAGCCGGCTTTCTCTCAGAGGAAAAATGTGAGCCCGTTATTGCAGTCAATTATGCTCAGGATCTGTTGTGCTACAACAGTAACAATTGCAAATGAGCTTTCTGCTTCTACAACTTGCAAGGAAGAAAAATCCTGGATCCTTGGGTGGAGGGGGGGGGGGGGGGGTATGGAGGGAGCAGGACGGTGACACCAGATGTTTTCTTCTCTCTGGGGATATACATCCGGCGCCCATTGCTGCCTCTTGTTTAGATCCAATTATATCAGCCGTGGTACTGTTACTTTATTAATGGCTCTCCAGCGAAAGTGAGGGGCCGACTTCAAACCGAGTGCCACAATTACGTCTGTAACCAGCGTTCTCTCCCAATAATGCCTTTCCGTTACATTTCCATCTGAAGGCAAAGAACAAATCTGATTTGCTCCACTTACGAGAGCAGTAGAGAAAAAAAAAGACTCAATAAGGCAGTGAATTTTACAGCGCGTAATGGAATACTAACGGAGTCTTTTATCTTTGGGAAAATGCAAAAATATTAGATTTTTCAAAAAAATGTAAAAGCTGCACGTTCACTTTACTTTTTACAGGTTGGCTCAGAAATTAGACACCCAGAAAGTAAAGGAGGTCGCCCCTCCTGTAAATCACCTGAGATTCAGCCGCAGCCATCGATAGGTCCCGCATCTCCTTCCTTATGCATCAATGGACATTTGCAGTATTGGCTGCAGCGGGAATGGTTTTCCTGATGTAAAGGTCATTATTTATTTCAGATTTTACTGACTTTCCAACCACCCACATTTATTTTATGACTGATAAATAGAATAGGTCATAAAACGCTGATCGTGAGGATCCAGCATCACCGCATTCTCCACAAGGCCTGTTCATTCCCCCGGGGGAAGCCCTCGCGCACACAGGCCCTGATTTATCATAATTCTGTTGTCAAAAAGTCGCAAAAATAGGGCTTGGACAAAACTTTGTGATTTTTTTTATTTTTATTTTTTTATTTTTTTATTTTTACACCACTCAATCCAGTTTTGTAATGTGGGTGGGAAAGTGGTTCGCTATATTAATGGGTTTCACTCCAGATTTATCATTGAGACTTTTTTAAAAACTCTCAAAACAGTTGCAGTGTCTCTCCAGGAGGAGGAAAACTGGAGAGGCTTCTCTAGACAAAAGTGTTAGGTCTACGGAGAACACAAATTTATCCAGTGACATGAGAGATTTGACAAAGTACAACAACACAGACTCGAGTGAAACTGACTTCAAATTTCCCCCTCATGATAAATTGCGCCCGTAGTCTGCTTTCCCAGTGTAAATAGCCCTTGGTCTTTTTGATTGGTACTAGGCTCAGTTCACATTCGCAGTATCTGCCATGTCATTGTCACTATTCTTGGCATAAAAAAAATAATGAACGCACAATGGAAACCATATTGGCCCAGTTTTAAGGCTAGGTTCACATCTGCAGTGAAATTCCAGTCTTCTGTTCCATATAGGAACTAAAAATCAGAGTCAATGTATCTGGCATATCCCGGACACTGATGGCGCCCGATGGATCCCATTGGCTATATTGGGAGTCGTGGGGTTCCCGGCATGGATGCCGGCATTCTGCCAGACAAAATGGCGCTCAGTTTTGGGAAGTTGTGGCAGAGGACTTGTGCCGCAGATGTGAGCCTCACCTTAATGACCAGTATGAAGACAGACCAGTCATACTGGTCTCATCTGTATGGCTCCCAGGAGCAGCTCTTTGCAATGAGGAAGTTACGTGGGAGATGGACATTTTCAGATGTTTTATTGATCTTATATGAAATGAGTGCAAAAAACAGTCTTTTATCTGTAGTGTGGTATGGCTCCTCTTCCTCCGCTATCACAGCTGCAGCAGGAGCGGAGGGAAGAGGAAGAATGACATCATTTTAGAGTCAGACGGATGCACATCAAGCAGGCCTGATAACGGCTGCTTCTGAAGCACTAATGGCATTAGCCAGGAACATGTTCATTTGATTCTTTGCTGGCCAAATACCTTGAGATCTTGTTTCTTCCGTGTTGTCCTGAGGCGATGAAGTAAACCAGGCACAGAGGAGATAAAGCGCTCGGCTAAATATACACCTTGCCTCCTGGGTATTCTTGCAAACCCTTATTTATCCTGCAGTCACTCCATTCACACCTTGCAGATAGCGGGCTCCTTCCTAATGACATGCTTTAGCAGGAATATTCTGCATTATAACCGTGCACATCTTCTTTTGCAGAATTTTCTAAATGGCCTTAGAATGTCAAAGCGCTCCAATATCTCGGCGCCTCTCCAGGGGGCTTCACAAATCACACTGCTACAGCAAATGTTCTCCTTTCTATTTTATTATTATTATTATTATTATTATTATTATTATTATTATTATCATCATCGCGGAGCTGATATATTCCCGGACTGGACTGCTGTGTATTGGAGGTTAATAGACTTTCAGGATCGGCATTTTACAAGAATTAATCAGTCGTCTGTGATGGATTTGGAGACAAAATCCAAATATTTGATCCGCGGGAGAAAAAAAAAAATCTGACTGTTCCTTCTAATGAATTCCATTGAGTTTCTACTTACCCAGAACGTAATAAAGTCAGGCAGGTTTCCTATACGGCTTGGCACTTATATAGGGAATAGGAAACAAAATTGTTCTGCATTATCCTTCTAGTGTATAAAACAGTCCTTTCATCTGGCGCTTTATAGCCCCACCCAATCTGGCGCTTATGATACCCCCCATGAATTTACCTGCTTCTATGGGACTTGATGGGTCCATGATGTGTGTTTAGTGGATGCAAAAGTTGACTCTATTGTTAAAGGATTTGTCAAGGGTTAGAAAAAACGGCTGCATTGTTGCAGAAACAGCGCCACACCCTTTCCGTAGGTCATGTCTGGTATTGCAGCACAGCTCCACTGAAAGGAATGGGACTGGGCTGCAATACCAGACATGCCCATTGTACAGGTGTGGAGTTGTTTCAGGGAGAAAGTAGCCATGTTTTCCTAATGTTAGACAACCAAATATTTCACCCATTAAGGATACTAACGAAGCAAATGTATTCCTTAAATCTGCATTTCTTTCTGTTCATTTCTTTTTTTGTTGATCCATCAGCAAATCCCATAAAATCTATTTTTGTTACTAGTTCACAACCAAAATGAAATCAGATCCAGGTAGAACTGACGCAGACCGATTCCGAGTGTACCGCCATATACTTGACTTTCATACGGAGTTTTATCCTGTTGGAGTTTTATCCTGGTGGATTTTTACTATTTTTTTTTTGCATTTTGGTTAGAATTTATATCTTGTTCTTTTTCCCATTTGTATACAGAGCTGTCTCTCTGAAAAATGCCATATTTTCCATGATGTTTTTTATGGAGTGTTTAACCGTGTTTTCTTTGCAGTCAGTTGTTACTTTAAAGGTAGTCCGTCAGCACTAGTTAGGGCCCAGGGAGAGCAGAACAATCAACAGGAGTAGAAAGAATATGAAGTTTTATTCTGCCAGATTCTGCTCTCTCAAATGCCTAGGAGGCGGGGCTTCACTGCAAAGTGATATATGCATTGAGCTGCTTCACAGCCCCTCCCCTCTGAGTGACAGCTGTAGCATCCAACAAGCAGACGACTGAAGCTATCACTACAGCAGAGGGGAGGGGCTGTGAAGCAGTACACTGCAGAGAGCACTTCGCAGTGAAGCTCCGCCTCCTGGGCACCTAAGAGAGCAGAATTTGGCAGAATAAAACTTCATATTCTCTATACTCCTGATGCCTACTGCAACCAACAGTTTAGCATTTTTTTTTTTAAACCACAGTTTTCATTTCAGTTTTTCCAGTTTTTTTTCTGAGCCAAAGCCAGAAATAGATAACTATTATTTTAACTAAAAACAGTGGCTTCGTTCCAAGCAAAATGGTGTGTGTGAACCCGCCTTTATACTGCTCCATTTTTTAGAACTACATCTGGTTTTGCGTAATAAAAGATGTATTAAAACTGCTTCAAACTGTGCTCTGCTGTCTTGGCAGGTAACATACAGACAGTATGTAGTAGTAGTTAAATACAGTAAAATTTAATTACGGCTTAGGGTTCCCTGCCGGTCACGGCTGTGCTCGCCCCACATGTGAACATCGCCCCATGCTGTTTAGTAGAAGCCAGGACAAAAGTTTGATGTGACCTTGAAGGCACGAGAGCATGTTATGGTCAGGGAGCTAATTCCGTGCAATTAGGGAATTATTTATTTCATAAGGCTTTCATCAAGCCACATAAATAACTACGCTGCCCCCCCCCACCACCAGCTCAAGATTAATTCTGCAGCGTGGAAAGTGGATTGTGAGTATTAGAAGCAGGTTAATGAGAATATTCCACTGTAAACTGTTTTCTTGATCTGGGCGATGGGCTTAGCCTGTGCTTCCTAATTAGCTCAGATAAGAGTTTGATCTCTGCACGAAGGAGAACGATACGGTTTAATTTCAAGGTTTGCAATGCCAGCTTCAGAATAAGCTCCACTATCTGCCTTTTTATTCAAGGGCGTCAGCGTAGAGGCCGAGAGAATCTGCTCCATCTCCCACCTAGACGAAACAGCGTAATTGAAAATACGCCCTCATTATGTATTCAGAATGATTATTCGTGTCTCGTTCTTTTCTGGATTGCATTAATTGTCCTGATATATATTCTGTGAGATAGTGACAGATCTCACAGAGGTGAGAGGCAAGGAAGGGGTGGATAGTGCGGCCCACACCCCTATTCCACCACAGGTGAGACCAGCTGGAGTGCTGGGGCTGGCATAAAGCACTGGGCGAAGGAGATTCGTTGTGACACAGAGTCCTGCTGGAGGCTCTGGAAGAGTGGTCTCAGCTGGGCTGGCTGAGGGACCATGGGGCTAGGTGCTAGCCGGAACGTTGGGGGACGCCTGGGCGCAAGGGTCACAAGGCCGCAGTCGGGAGGACTACTGGGCCACACTCCCCCATAAAGGTACTGGACTTGAGACCGTGTGTGAACGTTGCTCTGTACAGCCAGGAGGCTGATGGACATTGGGCTGGGAAAGCTCCGGAGTATAATACAGGATGTAACTCAGGATCAGTACAGGATAAGTAATGTATGTACACAGTGACTGCACCAGCAGAATAGTGAGTGCAGCTCTGGGGTATAATACAGGATGTAACTCAAGATCAGTACAGGATAAGTAATGTATGTACACAGTGACTGCACCAGCAGAATAGTGAGTGCAGCTCTGGAGTATAATACAGGATGTAACTCAGGATCAGTACAGGATAAGCAATGTATGTACACAGTGACTGCACCAGCAGAATAGTGAGTGCAGCTCTGGAGTATAATACAGGATGTAACTCAGGGTCAGTACAGGATAAGTAATGTAATGTATGTACACAGTGACTGCACCAGCAGAATAGTGAGTGCAACTCTGGGGTATAATACAGGATGTAACTCAGGATCAGTACAGGATAAGTAATGTATGTACACAGTGACTGCACCAGCAGAATAGTGAGTGCAGCTCTGGAGTATAATACAAGATGTAACTCAGGATCAGTACAGGATAAGTAATGTATGTACACAGTGACTGCACCAGCAGAATAGTGAGTGCAACTCTGGGGTATAATACAGGATGTAACTCAGGATCAGTACAGGATAAGTAATGTATGTACACAGTGACTGCACCAGCAGAATAGTGAGTGCAGCTCTGGAGTATAATACAGGATGTAACTCAGGATGAGTACAGGATAAGTAATGTATGTACACAGTGACTGCACCAGCAGAATAGTGAGTGCAGCTCTGGAGTATAATACAAGATGTAACTCAGGATCAGTACAGGATAAGTAATGTATGTACACAGTGACTGCACCAGCAGAATAGTGAGTGCAACTCTGGGGTATAATACAGGATGTAACTCAGGATCAGTACAGGATAAGTAATGTATGTACACAGTGACTGCACCAGCAGAATAGTGAGTGCAGCTCTGGGGTATAATACAGGATGTAACTCAGGATCAGTACAGGATAAGTAATGTATGTACACAGTGACTCCACCAGCAGAATAGTGAGTGCAGCTCTGCAGTATAATACAGGATGTAACTCAGGATCAGTACAGGATAAGTAATGTATGTACACAGTGACTGCACCAGCAGAATAGTGAGTGCAACTCTGGGGTATAATACAGGATGTAACTCAG
Organism: Bufo bufo; assembly: GCF_905171765.1. Taxonomy (NCBI): domain Eukaryota; kingdom Metazoa; phylum Chordata; class Amphibia; order Anura; family Bufonidae; genus Bufo; species Bufo bufo. The sequence continues at coordinate 224,345,074 of NC_053397.1, forward strand.
GATCAGTACAGGATAAGTAATGTATGTACACAGTGACTGCACCAGCAGAATAGTGAGTGCAGCTCTGGAGTATAATACAGTATGTAACTCTGAATAAGTACAGGATAAGTAATGTATGTACACAGTGACTGCACCAGCAGAATAGTGAGTGCAACTCTGGGGTATAATACAGGATGTAACTCAGGATCAGTACAGGATAAGTAATGTATGTACACAGTGACTGCACCAGCAGAATAGTGAGTGCAGCTCTGGAGTATAATACAGTATGTAACTCAGAATAAGTACAGGATAAGTAATGTATGTTCACAGTGACTCTACCATCAGAAAAATGAGTGCAGCCCTGGGGTATAATACAGGATGATGTAACACATGATAAGTAATGTATGTACACAGTGACTGCACCAGCAGAATAGTGAGTGCAGCGCTGGAGTATAATACAGGATGTAACTCAGGATCAGTACAGGATAAGTAATGTATGTACACAGTGACTCCACCAGCAGAATAGTGAGTGCAGCTCTGGAGTATAATACAGGATGTAACTCAGGATCAGTACAGGATAAGTAATGTATGTACACAGTGACTGCACCAGAAGAATAGTGAGTGCAGCTCTGGAGTATAATACAGGATGTAACTCAGGATCAGTGCAGGATAAGTAATGTATGTACACAGTGACTGCACCAGCAGAATAGTGAGTACAGCTCTGGAGTATAATACAGGATGTAACTCAGAATAAGTAAAGTATGTACATAGTGACTCCACCAGCAGAATAGTGAGTGCAGCTCTGGAGTATAATACAGGATGTAACTCAGGATCAGTACAGGATAAGTAATGTATGTAAGCAGGGACTGCACCAGCAGAATAATGAGTGCAGCTCTGGAGTATAATACAGGATGTAACTCAGGATCAGTACAGGATAAGTAATGTAATGTTTGTACACAGTGACTCCACCAGCAGAATAGAGAGTGCAGCTCTGGAGTATACAGAACTTACAAAGTGGCTCAAATTTACCTGTAGACTGCTGTTATATGTTACTGTGAAGTTAAAGGGTGCTGTCACACTTCTGTTTTGTGACGAAGCTGCTTCCGCGATGCTGAGGAGTTGCAAGTTCCTGCAGATTGCTAATGAAATAACTGGTAACTCGTTGCAGTTTCTGGATGCCCCTGCAAGGAATTACCACTTTTCTTTCCTTAGGAAAAGCAGAGTTGCTGCTTTTGGCTGTGTGATGACCGTACACTACATAGGATGGCACACTTAATGTTATATAGGTGTTAATCAAAGGCACTTCAGGTCTGGATCAGATTGTGATACCAGTGAAATGAGCATCTTCCAGTCATAATGATTTCCAGAGTAAATAAATGTATTTAGAGTTGATGCACAAATGAGCCCATGTATAGGATAGACTTATATCACCAGCATTTCCAAAAAGTAAAAAAAAACTCCAATAGCATTCAAAGATCCGTTGTTCTGATGTAAAGCTAAAAAAATGATGCTTCGACATAAATTTACATAACTTTCTACCTCTCCAAAGCCACCACCAGGGGGAGCTGAGGAGGTTACTGCATACTATGTTCAGTATATAGCAATGTGCAGTACGCTCCTACTAGATGTGACTGCAGGAAGCATGCATCTTATAAAGTGGTATCTAAGGCATGCCTACAGGCATCACCACACCTCCGACTAAAGGGTCGGGGCCCATTCCTGACCTTGTTTTAATTTTGTTCTATGGTAAATTTACATTTATGCTGATCCACATGCAAAAAATAGCAAACATTACTCAACTTAGTGTTGATAAAAGATGTTTAGTGAGCAGATTGATTGGAGCGCTGCACGCTGCTGGCTCGGATGCAATACTGAGACATTCCGAACCTCTTCTTAATTTACTTTCCTATATTATGTGTGTTGCTCTGCTCGGAGCAGGCGAGCTCCTGCTGATACAGTACCTTTATGATTCATTCAGAGTATGATGCATTGTAGTCTCTGTGTGTTCAGAGATGCTCCGGTGCAGACTCCGAGGTGCCGGATTCTTCTTTCATTGGACCGCTGATTTAGTTTTTCATTTACTTTTGGTTGCTTTTTTGCACCTGTGATGTTATTTGCTGCTTGTTCTAATGCATCGTCGGTGCCATGGGATAAGGCAGCCTCAATTGATGAACATAAAATGCATTTTCTACAAATTTCCGATTTTTATGTTCAGTTACGGTAATATTTAACTGTAAAATCTCCACCTGAAATACTTGGATCAGTTATAACATTAATATCACTGAGAGGCGGACTGTATAACATTGATTTCCTCACGATAAGGGAACCCGTCCAGGGGTCGGATTTATCAGCCAGTTCTCAGGTTGATTTGTTGGAAGCAGGAAAATAATCTGAGTGAAGGGCCAAAATGGTAGGTCTTTGGGGGTGTTCCTGGTATGCAGTGGTTAGTGCTTACAAAAATGGTCCAAGCAGGGAAAAGTAGAGATTCAAGGACGTCCAATCCTTGGAGGCGCCATCTTGAGACTTACATCATTTAAAGGGGTTTTCCTTTTATACTGATGACCTATCCTCAGGATAGGTCACCAGTATCTGATCGGTGAGGGTCCCACACCTAGGACCCCTGCCAATCAGCTGTTTTAGAAGGCACTGGCACTCGCAGCAGTACTGCAACCTTCTTTCAGCTTGCCAGGCATGGCGTCGTACATTGCGTAGCGGCCGTGCTTGGTATCGTAGCTCTGCCCTATTCACTTCAATGGGGCTGAGCTGCGTCTAGGCTGCGTCTAGGCTGAGCTGCGTCTAGGCCAGGCTCGGACTGGCCCACAGGGGTACAGGTGAATCCCGCATTGGGCCCCTGAGCAAGATGGGCACCTAGTCTCGCACCCCCTGCTCAAGTGGCTCATAACACAGTAGACTTACTATATTACATACATATATTCAATCTACAGCACCTCAACCAGCTGATGTTCATATATAAAACTTAATAGATTATTAAAGAAACTCCCCAGTTTATTATTATAGACACGACCAGAGCTGAGATGACTTCTAGGTATAGAGGAAAGATAGCCATTGTCCTCTTCTCCCCAGCACCTACCTTCTCAAAGTTGCTGCAGGGACCCCCATATTCAATCATCTGGTAGCATCTTGCTGCTGTGTGAGCAGCGAATATTTGAATGTATCCGTATGATGGGCCCCCAAAATAAACTTTACTGGTGGGCCCTGGGCACCCCAGTCCGACACTGGATGAACGTGACATTGTATGATCTAGGTTAAGCTTGGAGAAGTCAGCAGCTCTACTGCAAATGTGGGTGCCATCTTAAACATCAGTTGGGTCCTGGGTGTTGGACCCCCCACCGATCAGATACTGATAACCTATCCAGAAGATATGATCTACACTGAACAAAAATATAAACGCAACACTCTCAGTTTTGCTCCCATTTTGCATGAGCTGAACTCAAAGATCTGAAACATTTTCTACAGACACAAAAGACCCATTACTCTCAAATATTGTTCACAAATCTGTCTGAATCTGTGTTAGTGAGCGCTTCTCCTTTGCCGAGATAATCCATCCCACCTCACAGGTGTGGCAGATCAAGGTGCTGATTAGACAGCATGAAGGAGAAGCGCTCACTAACACAGATTTAGACAGATTTGTGAACAATATTTGTAATGGGTCTTTTGTGTATTTAGAAAATGTTTCAGATCTTTGAGTTTAGCTAATGCAAAATGGGAGCAAAACTGAAAGTGTTGCGTTTATATTTTTGTTCAGTGTATAAGACAGAATCAGTATAAAAGTCTTGGAAAACCCATTTAAAGGTTCTACTGCTAATATCTTGCTGCTATATACCAAAGGCCACCTTGAGAAGGCTTGTAGAGAGTCAGAGCTGTTTTTGGGGGCCTACAGAACATCATGCAGGTGTTTTTAATGTTACGGTTGATCGCCGTTCACCAATTTATTTCTTCATGTTCAGCGTTCACTATATATATTGCACTATATTGATGGCTTTTATTGGTGACCAATTTTTTTGGTTAAATCAGGTAGTCATAGCTTCACCACTGTTACTACCATATCTGAATAGTACTATAGTTGTATTTGATGTCCTAACCTGTAACAGTATATATACATTTAAGAATGTATGAGTATTTCACAGAGACAGCGCACTCTTCTCCCTTAACTTTACCATTCTGTATGAATTAAAGGGCAGGAGCAGCGCTTTTATATGGAGCCTGAGTGACTGTGCGACCAGCTGCATAGCTGCTGTAACTCAGCTACTTCCTCCATCCACTACATTAGAAAGAAGTGGTCAGAAGTATCAGCACAGTGATGGAGCAGCCTGGATTATTGCACATGACTGAGGGTCACCAATTACCTCTATATGCAGAATGTTTGGTAATATGGCACCTGCCGGGTCCTATATCAATGCCGTTCTTCTCTTCTGTTCTATGTGCTCATGTACAGGAGCTTCTCCAACATGGCTGTACTCTGTGGACTCTTCTTTCCCCGTCTTCCCTGGAAGGATCTAAGCTTCTGCTTGAGGTGATGGAGTCTCTCGATGTGAAGCCTCCGTGTTCCACTAATCTTCTTTTTCTCCTTTTTGGAGATAAGCCGTATCCTCCAGCCTCCGAATTATTAGTAATATCGTTCTATCCGTGCTCCATTTCTTTCTTTGTGTATTTGTTAAATAAACAAGGAGGCGGATTTAGGGAAAGTAGGGCACGTACTCCTCATTCCACATCATAAAAATAGTTACAGACCGAGCGCTCTCCACAGATCATTATCCAGGATAAAGACGCTGTTATTATCACCGCACTGTAACTTATTACGGGCGCTCTGCACTTGGTGATTATTCAATTAATATCCAGCCAGTTCCCAGTGCAAATGGGAAACTACAGAAATCTCTTATCTGCAGCATAAAAACATCAAGATATGAAGTCGACTTACTGGCAAACCTATGAAAACAGAAAATGTAGATTCACAAGAAAATTAAATAGATGCAAGCAAAAACTGGTGCCAATCCGCCATGATGTCACTGATGCAGACTGGAAAGTAGCCACTTAGTTGCAGTTAATTTTCTATAAAACATTAGTGAGATCTCTCCCTGATCACATTGCCTGATCGCACTCCCTGATCACATTGCCTGACTGCACTCCCTGATCGCATTTCCTGATCAAACTCCCTGATCACACTGCCTGATCAGATCCCCTGATCTCACTCCCTGATCACGTTGCCTGATCTCACTCCCGGATCACGTTGCCTGATCTCACTCCCGGATCACGTTCCCTGATCTCACTCCCGGATCACGTTGCCTGATCTCACTCCCGGATCACGTTGCCTGATCTCACTCCCCGATCACATTGCCTGATCTCACTCCCCGATCACATTGCCTGATCTCACTCCCTAATCACATTGCCTGATCTCACTCCCTGATCACATTGCCTGATCTCACTCCCTGATCACATTGCCTGATCTCACTCCCTGATCACATTGCCTGATCACATTGCCTGATCTCACTCCCTGATCACATTGCCTGATCTCACTCCCTGATCACACTGACTGATCAGATTCCCTGATCACATTGCCTGATCGCACTCTCTGATCACATTGCCTGATCGCACTCCCTGATCACATTGCCTGATCGCACTCCCTGATCACATTGCCTGATCTCACTCCCCGATCACATTGCCTGATCTCACTCCCCGATCACACTGACTGATCAGATTCCCTGATCACATTGCCTGATCGCACTCTCTGATCACATTGCCTGATCGCACTCTCTGATCACATTGCCTGATCGCACTCCCTGATCACAATGCCTGATCGCACTCCCTGATCACATTGCCTGATCGCACTCCCCGATCACATTGCCTGATCTCACTCCCCGATCACATTGCCTGATCTCACTCCCCGATCACATTGCCTGATCTCACTCCCCGATCACATTGCCTGATCTCACTCCCCGATCACATTGCCTGATCTCACTCCCCGATCACATTGCCTGATCTCACTCCCTGATCACATTGCCTGATCTCACTCCCTGATCACATTGCCTGATCTCACTCCCTGATCACATTGCCTGATCTCACTCCCTGATCACATTGCCTGATCTCACTCCCTGATCACATTGCCTGATCTCACTCCCTGATCACATTGCCTGATCTCACTCCCTGATCACATTGCCTGATCTCACTCCCTGATCACATTGCCTGATCTCACTCCCTGATCACATTGCCTGATCTCACTCCCTGATCACATTGCCTGATCTCACTCCCTGATCACATTGCCTGATCGCACTCCCTGATCACACTGCCTGATCGCACTCCCTGATCGCACTCCCTGATCGCACTCCCTGATCACACTGCCTGATCATATCCCCTGATCACATTGCCTGATCACATTGCCTGATCGCACTCCCTGATCACACTGCCTGATCAGATCCCCTGATCACATTGCCTGAACGCACTCCCTGATCACATTGCCTGATCGCACTCCCTGATCAGATTGCATGATCCCATTTCCTGATCACACTGCCTGATCAGATTAGATTCCCTGATCACATTGCATTATTGCACTCCCTGATCACATTGCCTGATCAGATTGCATGATCCCATTTTCTGATAGCACTTCCAGATCACATTGCTTGATCGCACTCCCTGATCACATTGCATGATCCCATTGCCTGATCGCTTTCTCTTGAGGGTCTGCCCCTACGAGCATGGTTAGTTCGTCTATATTTTCAGTGTCCGTTTTTGGCTGGAGTTCAACATTAAAATCAGTTATGTGCTACTAAGTGCTCATGCCTTCGAACTTATTTTTTTTCCACATTTTGTGAGAGTTGGATGCAGACCCATTCGTTTCAACAGGGCCACAAAAGATGCCGACAGCTCACGTATGTACGTTCCATGGCCCTGCATAAAGATATAACATGTCCTGCGCTTGTCCATTTTACAGACAAGAATAGGACTGGTCTATAGAAGGCAGGACATTACATTACAAAAATTGCAGAACATACATGGCCGGTACCCATGTTTTGTGGATCAGCAATTTGCTGACCGCAAAACAGGCAACGGTCATGTGCATGAGCCCTAATTTAGCAGATCTGTCAAGAGCAACAGGTTCTTACCCATTGTGATAGGGAAGGATGTGTCAAGAGATGCACCATTGTATGTTAATTTATGTAGAAAAAATAAATGCAGTAAACCATAGATATAAGTGAACCTGGGACCAGGAACAACTCCCTTGAAGAGATTGCATTAGAAAACATGGCTACCGCCCAGAAACACCGCCATGCTTATCCATGGGCTGCATCTAGATTCTCGTGAATTGTGCTGAGCTGTAATACCTGACATGGCCTATGGACAATAGTGGCAGTGGAAGCAAGCAACCATAGTTGTAGAATCTTGTGTAACATCATGAAATTTAGGGCATTGATCTGTATCATGCTGTGCCAGAACTAGTGGATGGATTTTAGCCCTTTCAAGGGAATGTGTCAGCAGCGACCTCACGATCCAGCCGTCTGCATAGACATGTAGCTGTGGTTCCCCTGATAAAACTGCAGTTTTTCTTTTGTTGATCCGAGGCTCCGTTCCCTAGTTATTATACTTTTTCTTAATATACAAATTAAGCCTTTGGTGCAATGAGGGCTTCATTGTTGCTCTTGTTGCTCCCAAACTCCGCTCATTTCTGTGGCCAGCTGCTCATTGCTGACAGAAATGGGCTTGCCAGAGAAATGAGTCGAGCAGAGCAATGGTGACTCCCTCATTGCACCAAAGGCCTAATTTGCATATTAAAAAAAAGAATCATCACTCGGAAATGGAGCCTCAGATCAACAAAACAAGAACAGCTTTTTAATCCGCTGAACCACATCTACCTGTCTATGCAAATAACTGGACGGGGGGACGCTGGTGGACAGATTCCATTCAAAGAGGTATTCGCATCTGGGACATTGATGGCATATCACTAGGATATGCCATCAAGGTCAGATAGGTGCAGAACGGGGGCCCCGAAGTGAACACCAGGTATGCGCAGCATGCTCTCCTTTCATATCTATAGGAGTTCTGCAAACAGTTGAGTGAGTGCGCCCAGCTGTTTTCAGAAGTCCCATAGAGGTGAACGAAGGGTGGTTGCACATGTGCAGCTGCTCTCTATTCACGTAGAGTTAGACAGTCCTGTTCTGGAGAGACATGAGACCTACACCCATCTGACATTAATAGCATATCCCAGCGATGTGCCATCAATGTTCTGAGCCCTTTAATAGCAGGGTGGGGGGATTACCAGGAATGGGTGTGCATGAAAGGGGGCGTGACCTAAGGTGCAACAGTTTGCACTAGGGTTGGGCGATATCAAAAAGATTCCCACGATAACGATATATAGAAAGTTATCGTGATAACGATATATATCGCGATAAATGCCCATATAGAAAAAAAACACTCAAAACATGTACTCGTGTTTCCTTATTGCCCCCATACATTATAATGTCTCCTTGATGCCCCCATGAAGTAATATCTATTAGTTGCCCACCAAGAACGGGGGTTACTGTTCCCCCTATATCTGATGGCGCGGCCGTGCCCCCTGCTGCTCCATTCATTCTCTATAGGTGTGCTGGAGATAGCAGCGATCAGCCATCTTCACCGCTCCCATAGAAAATGGGACCTCCTAGCGGAAAACCCTGATAAGTGCGTTGCTCAAAGTGTGCCCATTATAGGTGTACATGTTCAGGAAGGGCACCTTGGCATCATAAAAATGCCTTTCAGTCAAATAAAACATTGGGGGTCATTTACTAAAGACTGGCGATTCCCATATGGGTCTTAGTCCCTACACACTACAGCCATATTACCGCAGCCCCCAGAGCGCAGTGACTGTTCTCAGCCCCGGCCTCTCTGTGCAGCAGCCCCCAGAGTGCAGCGACTTCTCAGCCCCGGCCTCTATGTGCAACAGCCCCCAGAGTGCAGCGACTGTTCTCAGCCCCGGCCTCTCTGTGCAACAGCTTCAGAGTGCGACGACTGTTCTCAGCCCTGGCCTGTCTATGCAGCAGCCCTCAGAGTGCAGCGACTGTTATCCAGGGCCGGTCTCCTGGCTCTGGGGATTTACAGCAGCTAGATGCCATTTCTTTGTGACCTAAAGGACTTATATCCCCGTTACTAGGGTTGTCACAATACCAAATTTTTTATTCAATTTCGGTCCCATAAAAAAGTAATGCAATACCCGATACCAAGCAAAAGAAAAATTTAATGCCAATAAAAAGTGTGCATTCCACAATTTATGGAACGTGCGGCCCATAATAGAACAGTCGTATCCTATTTTTAGGGGAGAAGGAGACTAAAAACAAATTTAGAATCTTGTGTTTTTTTACTTTTTTTTTCTGTTACGGCGTTCATCACATAGGAGATATTTTTCAATACTTTAATAGTTTGTACTTTTTTTTATTGTTTATATATATTTTTTATGTAAATTGGGAAAGGGGGTGATTTAATTTTTTTTTATTTTTTTATTTAATAACTATTAGCCCCCTTATGGGGCTAGAACCTGGGATCTTTTCATCCCTTGTCCTATTCACCCTAATGGAGATCTATTAAGGTGCATAGGATCTTACACTGTTCCTGCTGCCCTGTGCTTTGTGCACATGGCAGCAGGGAGATTACCATGGCAGCCAGGGCTTCAGTAGTGTCCTGGCTGCCATGGTAACTGATCGGAGAACTGAGATTTCACTGCTGAGGCTCCGATCAGAAGCTGCCACTGCACTACCAATGAAGAGAGGACGGGACCCTGTGGCCACTGCCACCAATGATTATAATACTGGGGGGCTGGGTGCATGATTATAATTTATAATACTGGGGTGTGGTGGGGGGGCGCGCTCTGTGCCACCAATGAATGTAATTAACCTCATAATACAAACATAGACTTCGGGTGCCAGCCATATCACAAAGCCGGCACTCGGCCTCAATGACAGGGATCCCACCGAACCTTGCCAATTAGCACCTCAGGTGCCGCATTTGAGGGGTAAATTGCCTCGGTTCGCGGGAATGCCGCTTCCTGTCATTAAGACTGGGTTCCGGGTATGTGATACGGCCGGAACCCGCAGTCTATATTTGAATTGAGGGTAATTCTCATTGGTGGCGCAGTGGCCACAGCCCCTCCCCTCCTCCTCAATATTACCTTCTCATTGGTGGCACAGCGGCAGCCATATCACAGGGGGGAGGGACTCTCTCCTTCTCCACTGTGCCGGCTGTAATGTGCGGCGAACGTTTTAGAGGCATTTAGCACTGTGACGTGCTACTGCCCCTATGATGTCACTATCGCCGCTTCTTAATACCGTGGTATATCGTTAATACCGGTTTATTGCCCAACCCTACTTTGCACCGAAGTAAGCCGACCAATGGTTAGTATAGAGTTAGACATAGGATCCATCCCTGCACCAAACCTATCATTCAGCCGGAGCCCCTGTGATAAATCTGCTGATGTCGGACTAAGCTTACAAATCTGCCTCATTGTCTTCATCTTTAGGAATCGGTCAGGATGCATCATTGGCATTTATTGCCTGCAGGGCCATACACTGGAAATTTGGAAAGGTTCCTTCTTGTCCATAGCTGAATCCTCCGGTAGGATTATCTGAAGGAGAGTGCCTCCTAGCCACAGCTGATCATGTTGAGTTTTTGGAAGGTTTTTCTCTGCAGGCAATATTTACTATAGAATTGACAGACGTGAATAAGACAAGTTACCAATCTGCATGTTCTTATAATCATCGTTACATGCATTTCTAATCATTTTTATACCGTCGTGTTGTTCACCTGATTTTGCTTGTAGTCTCGCACTGCATTATCTGATTTGCCTCTCGATTTTATGACTGTCGTTATTACCCAAGAGCTGCACTTAAAAGATCTCCGCTTTGATTTTGCATTGTGTTTGAGCATCTTTCAGTCTGTCAGTAATTAGTTGGTTATGACGGCACCATGTTTTCCTGAACTTTGGGATAATAACTTACAGAATATCAGCACAATTTATTCAGTGCGGCAGTTCATCCTATAAGATAAGATAAGAGACAGTGGTCAGCTCTGAAGAGATAATCCGCCAGTAACAGGCAGAGCAGTCACATGAACTTCCATACTGCTTCTGTAATACCCCAGAGTGGAATTACCATTTCTACACCCTGGTACTGTCTTTAATTGCTAACCATAATGTCATCTGTATATGGATTCCAGGTCCTTTTTCACTGTGCATTAATATTATTGCTCTGAAACTGTTATGTTCATGTAATGTGCCTGGTTCACCAGCAGGTGGCAACAAATATATGGCAGAGAGATCTTTAGATAGAATGGAAAAAAACATTCCATCCTCCCCCTTTTGGGCAGAAGTGGGCTAGTCCAATTTCCTACCAAGGGAGGGGCAGCAGGAAGTGCCTAGTGAGTCTAAGCCAAGGCAGCGTCAGAGTCAGACATGTCAACATGTAGCAGCGAGGGTAGGCCGCCCTCCTGCAGCAGGAGTCCCTCCAGAGGATAGCAGCTCATAGAGCACCATGACTCCTTGCAGATTTACCTACAGAGTTTCACAAGGGGTAAACCAGGCACATTACATGTACAAAATAGTTTCATAACAACATTAGGAATGCACAATGTAGTAGTACCTGGAACAAATACATAGATGACATTATTGGTAGCAATTAATGACAGAAGTGGGAAGAAATAGTAATACCACTCTGGGGTATTACATACACCCTTACTTAAAACAAAGTCGTCCTCGGCTTGTCCTTAGGGTATACTCCAGGGTCCCCTTGATAAATTAGCTGTCTCTAATGGGCCAACCACTAATGTCAGTGTATACTTTTGTGCCTCGTCTCTACTGAAGGCCTACAGTAATTGCAAAACGCCTGAAAAATGACTTGTATATAGCAGCAGTATTATAGTAGTTACAGTTGCAAGAAAAAGTATGTGAACCCTTAGGAATGATATGGATTTCTGCACAAATTGGTCATAAAATGTGATCTGATCTTCCAATAAGTCACAATAGACAGTCACAGTCTGCTTAAACTAATAACACACAAAGAATTAAATGTTACCATGTTTTTATTGAGCACACCATGTAAACATTCACAATTCAGGTAGAAAAAGTATGTGAACCCTTGGATTTAATAACTGGTTGAACCTCCTTTGGCAGCAATAACTTTAACCAAACGTTTCTTGTAGTTGCAGATCAGACGTGCACAACGGTCAGGAGTAATTCTTAACCATTCCTCTTTACAGAACTGTTTCAGATCAGCAATAGTCTTGGGATGTCTGGTGTATATCGTTTTCTTGAGGTCATGCCACAGCTTCTCAATCGTGTTGATGTCCTGACTGGGCCACTCCAGAAGGCGTATTTTCCTCTGTTTAAGCCATTCTGGTGTTGATTTACTTCTATGCTTTGGGTCTTTGTCCTGTTGCAACACCCATCTTCTGTTGAGCTTCAGTTGGTGGACAGATGGCCTTAAGTTCTCCTGCAAAATGTCTTGATAAACTTGGGAATTCATTTTTCCTTCGATGATAGCAATCCGTCCAGGCCCTGACACAGCAAAGCAGCCCCAAACCATAATGCCCCCACCACCATACTTCACAGTTGGGCTGAGGTTTTGATGTTGGTGTGCTGTGCCTCTTTGTCTCCACACATAGTGTTGTGTGTTTCTTCCAAACAACTCAACTTTGGTTTCATCTGTCCACAGAATATTTTGCCAGTACTGCTGTGAAATATCCAGGTGCTCTTGTGCAAACTGTAAACCTGCAGCAATGTTTTTTTGGACAGCAGTGGCTTCCTCTGTGGTATCCTCCCATGAAATCTATTCTTGTTTTAGATTTTAGTTTTTTGATTTTAGCATATGCCAGAGACTTTTGTAAGTCTTTAGCTGACACTCTAGGATTATTCTTCACCTCATTTGAGCAGTCTGCGCTGTGCTCTTGCAGTCATCTTTACAGGACGGCCACTCCTAGGGAGAATAGCAGCAGTGCTGAACTTTCTCCATTTATAGACAATTTGTCTTACCGTGGACTGATGAACAGCAAGGCTTTTGGAGATACTTTTATAACCCTTTCCAGCTTTATGCAAGTCAACAATTCTTAATCGTTGGTCTTCTGAGAGCTCTTTTGTGCGAGGCATCATTCACATCAGGCAATGCTTTTTGTGAAAAGCAAACCCAGAACTGGTGTGTGTGTGTTTTTATAGGGCAGGGCAGCTGTAACCAACACCTCCAATCTCATCTCATTGATTGGACTCCAGTTGGCTGACACCTCACTCCAATTAGCTTTTGGAGATGTCATTAGTCTAGGGGTTCACATACTTTTTCCACCTGCACTGTGAATCTTTACATGGTGTGTTCAATAAAAACATGGTAACATTTAATTCTTTGTGCGTTATTAGTTTAAGCAGACTGTGATTGTCTATTGTTGTGATAAAGATCAGATGACATTTTATGACCAATTTGTGCAGTAATCCATATCATTCCAAAGGGTTCACATACTTTTTCTTGCAACTGTATATTCTGGTACATAGGAGCAGTAGTTTAGTAGTTATATTCTTGTACATAGGAGCAGTATTATAGTAGTTATATTCTTGTACATAGGAGGCAGTATTATAGTAGTTATATTCTTGTACATAGGAGCAGTATTATAGTAGTTATATTCTTGTACATAGGAGCAGTATTATAGTAGTTATATTCTTGTACATAGGAGCAGTATTATAGTAGTTATATTCTTGTACATAGGAGCAGTATTATAGTAGTTATATTATTGTACATAGGAGCAGTATTATAGTAGTTATATTCTTGTACATAGGAGGCATTTTTATAGTAGTTATATTCTTGTACATAGGAGGCAGTATTATAGTAGTTATATTCTTGTACATAGGAGGCAGTTAGAGATGAGCGAACTTCTGTTTTAAGTTCGGCGTCTAAAGTTCGGCTTCCGGTTAGCAGAGGATCCCGATATGGATTCCGAATTCCGTTGTGGTCCGTGGTAGCGGAATCAATAATGACCATTATTGATTCCGCTACCACGGACCACAACGGAATTCGGAATCCATATCGGGATCCTCCGCTAACCGGAAGCCGAACTTTAGACGCCGAACTTAAAACAGAAGTTCGCTCATCTCTAGAGGCAGTATTATAGCAGTTATATTCTTGTATATAGGAGGCAGTATTATAGTAGTTATATTCCTGTACATAGGAGGCAGTATTATAGTAGTTATATTCTTGTACATAGGAGCAGTATTATAGTAGTTATATTCCTGTACATAGTAGGCAGTATTATAGTAGTTATATCCTTGTACATAGGAGCAGTATTATAGCAGTTATATTCTTGTATATAGGAGGCAGTATTATAGTAGTTATATTCTTGTACATAGGAGCAGTATTATAGTAGTTATATTCTTGTTCATAGGAGCAGTATTATAGTAGTTATATTCTTGTACATAGGAGGCAGTATTATAGTAGTTATATTCTTGTACATAGGAGGCAGTATTATAGTAGTTATATTCTTGTACATAGGAGCAGTATTATAGTAGTTATATTCTTGTACATAGGATCAGTATTATAGTAGTTATATTCTTGTACATAGGAGGCAGTATTATAGTAGTTATATTCTTGTCAATTATCTTTTTATTAAAAAAGGTCAAGATCAAAGATACAAAGTTGACATTTCATACACGTAGGTATAAAGATAGGCAACGTATAACAACACATCCGAGGATAGGCACATCCTCTTTTTTAAACCTGTATTACAAATGTGAACATATCATAGAACCACTTGTCGAACATATATATAGCGTAGTTAAGGCATTTAATAGGTGGTCAGATAGTACACATATTACTTTGTTGTGATACTTCACATTGGTTAAGATTTTATAAAGTGCAAGTACTACTTGTATAGGGTCTGCAAGGACCTCTGAGATTTTTAGGTAACTGGCCTCATGGACATAAATAAACAATAATAACGATAAACAATAAATCTCTAGTTATTCATGTAAATAAAGCATTCTGTGATATTTAGTCAGGTATGTAATAGTAGTTATATTCTTGTACATAGGAGCAGTATTATAGTAGTTATATTCTTGTACATAGGAGCAGTATTATAGTAGTTATGTTCTTGTACATAGGAGGCAGTATTATAGTAGTTATATTCTTGTACATAGGAGCAGTATTATAGTAGTTATATTCTTGTACATAGGGGAAGTATTATAGTAGTTATATTCTTTTACATAGGAGCAGTATTATAGTAGTTATATTATTGTACATAGGAGGCAGTATTATAGTAGTTATATTCTTGTCAATTTTCTTTTTATTAGGCAAAATAAAATGGTACAAAGGTGACATTGCATACAGTATCATGAGACCACAAAAATAAGATATTGGACAAGAGGATAGACATTTCTCTCACGTCCATACCAGCAGCATAAATATTATGTGCAAGATACATATAAAGGCATAATGGCATTGATGTAAGGAATATCCAATATTTCACAATATTTAATACCAACGTATTAGCAATACAAGTCCTAGCGGTCTACATGAGTTATTGATAAACAGTGAGGCAACCGGCCTCTCTAACACAAAACCTAACAATGTAGATTTCTTTTCTGTGAAAGTAACATATGTAATGTTGGAGGTAACACAGTATAAAATGGAATGATAGGGTCATAAGACCTTTATTAAGATTCTTTTGAAGGTAGCATACGGAAACTCAACCAAGGGTTCCACACTCCCACATGTTTCACATGTGTTCTGGAATCCCAGCTAGCCAACTCTTCTAGACGTTGTATATGATCTACCTTGTTCATCCACTGAATGAGGGTTGGGGGATCAACGCTAAGCCATCTCTGGGGTATAATCAATCTCGCTGCTTGGATTAGTTGTGTGGCCAAGCTACCTCTAGAGGGTGAGAGTGCTTCAGTGGGTAGCCACAGGAGGACTAACTCAGGAGATAGTGGTATGACCTTGTGCATAACTGAGTTGATGGTTTTGGACACTGCTGCCCAGAAGGGTTGTATTTTGGGACAAAACCAAAAAACATGTGAAAGGGTGCCCACTCCAGCTTTACATCTCCAGCATTGATCATTAGAACTAAGACCTCTGAGAAACAGTTGCTTAGGCGTCATGTACCATTGAGTAAGTACTTTGAAAGAATGCTCCTGTACTTTGACGCACCTGGAAAAGCCATGTGAGTGTGCATATAGACGTAAGATGTCTGTTTCAGAAAAGGTCCTGTTTAGCTCTGTCTCCCAGGTTTTAAGATAAAGTGGGATATCATTAGGGCGGGGCACATTAAGGCCTAGATACAACAGTGAAATTAACCGTTTATGTGGTGAGGTAGATGACCAGATCTTCTCGAACCATGACTTTTCTTTTAAATGAACCTCTCTGTCTATTAGGGTCTTACCCACCGATTTAAGATCTACTGAACCTAAAAAGTTGGAAGAATCCACAATCTGGTGTAAAGGGTGTCCCTCTGGTAGTCTGCCCAAGGCCTTGTCTAAGAACACCTCGGTAGAGAAGTCCCTGAGTTTATACCACACTGAAGGAATATTTGCTGCCATAGGTCTCACTGAGTATGGGGCTAGATCCGCTGGCATAGCCAAAGAGGGGGTATTCAATAAACTTTGGTCTTTGTTAAGCTGTTTAACAACTAGGCTTGTGCCCTTAAGCAGCGTATGATTGTGGAGTGAGACAGAATTTAATCCCCATAGTGCGGCTCTCTGCAGCTGTGATAGTTGGAGCGTTTCTAATGCAGTACCAAGTGTTGAGCAGTTAGGGATATGCAGTTGCATCCATCTTCTAAGGTGTACAGCTCTGTAATATATCTGAACATCTGGTAAAGCAAAACCTCCCTGAGTCCTCCGAAGGATTAATCTATTATGGGCAATTCTGGCTCCCTTACCTCCCCATAAATATGTAGAGAACAACCTCCTTATCTGTGTAAAAAATGAGGAGGGAAGGAAGATGGGTAACATTTGCATCACATAAAGTATTTTAGGTAGCACGAAGGCCTTTAGTATGTTCTTTCTTCCCATCCAAGAAGTGTATGGGATACGGATTGCACTTAGTTGACGCTGCACGTCAGCTAATAGGGGGATATAATTCAACTGGAATATATTCTTCAAGTCGGACGGGATCTTAATTCCCAAGTATGAAATATTGGATGCCTGCCACATGAAGGGTTTCTTGGATCTAAGGGAGGACACGCTCTTTAATGGTGCCGTGATGTTCATAGCCTCTGATTTAGAGTAATTCACTTTGTAGTTAGAAACCTTCCCAAAGAGTTCGAATATGGAGAGAAGATGCGGAAAGGCCTCAACTTGGTTGGAAACCATCACCAAAAGATCATCTGCATAGGCGACATTGGTATATTCAATCGTATCATTCTTGGCCCTAACTCCTCTTATACCAGGATGATCTCTAATGGCTTGGAGAAGTGCCTCCATCACCAATATGTAAAGGGCTGGGGACAAGGGACAGCCCTGACGAGTGCCATTATAAATGGGGAAGGATGGTGACAAGGTACCGTTTACTCTAATTTTAGCACTCGGATTTGTATATAGCAGGGGTACTCAACTGGCGGACCGCGGTCCAAATACGGACCGCGGCCGCCAGTTGTCCGGACCCCGGCCATCCTTCAGAGCGCTGCTCCTCTCCTGCACACTGTGCCGTGCAGGAGGAGGAGCTTACCGGCGCACTTCCACCTGTCCCACAGCGCAGTGAGACAGGGCTCCCTCCACATGTAGCGCTCCTCCTCCTGCACACTCTGGCAGCTCTGCTCAATACAGCGGCGGGGCACAGGAGATGATCGTTCTCAGCAGCGCAGGAGGAGTCTCTCCCTCCCCCCTGTGCTGCTGCTGCCCCCGCCGCTGCCAATAAGAAGAGGCAGGAGGAGGAGGAGGAGGAGGGGCTGTGGCCACTGCGCCACCAATGAAGAAAACTGAGCTGTAATACAAATACAGGAGGCGGGTGCTGGAATCAAATAGCCGGCACCCGACCTCTGTGACAGGGGGCTGCGATCAGCTGCAGTTGAGTTAACCCTTCAGGTGCGGTACCTGAGGGGTTAATTGTAGCTGATCGCAGCCCCCTGTCACAAAGGTCGGGTGCCGGCTATTTGATTCCGGCACCCGCCTCCTGTATTTGTATAAGAAACGTTGGTGGCACAGTGCGCCCCCCCCCCCCCCTTCTAGTATAAGAAACATTGGTGGCGCCGGGCGCCCCCCCCCCCCCCCTTCTAGTATAAGAAACATTGGTGGCGCAGTGCGCCCCCCCCCCCTTCTAGTATAAGAAACATTGGTGGCGCAGTGCGCCCCCCCCCCCCCCCCTTCTAGTATAAGAAACATTGGTGGCGCAGTGCGCCCCCCCCCCCCCCCCCTTCCCCATTATAAGAAACATTGGTGGCTCAGTGGGAAGTGCCAATGAGGGTTAAAAATAATAAAAGAAAATTAACTCACCTCCTCCAGTTGATCGCTTAACTGCCGGTCTCCTGTTCTTACTTCTTTCTTCAGGACCTGTGGTGACGTCACTGAGCTCATCACCATGGTAATGGATCATGTGATGAGCTCAGTGATGTCACCACAGGTCCTGAAGAAAAAAGTAAGAACTGGAGACCGGCAGCTAATCGATCAACTGGAGGAGGTGAGTAAATTATTTTTTAACCCTCATTGGCACTGCCCACTGCGCCACCAATGTTTATTATATTGGGGGGCGCACTGCGCCACCAATGTTTATTATTTTGAGGGGGGGGCGCACTGCGCCACCAATGTTTATTATATTGGGGGGCACACTGCGCCACCAATGTTTATTATGTTGGGGGGCGCACTGCGCCACCAATGTTTATTATATTGGGGGGCGCACTGCGCCACCAATGTTTATTATATTGGGGGGCGCACTGCGCCACCAATGTTTATTATATTGGGGGGGCGCACTGCGCCACCAATGTTTATTATATTGGGGGGCGCACTGCGCCACCAATGTTTATTATGTTGGGGGGCACACTGCGCCACCAATGTTTATTATATTGAGGGGGGCATGCGCCACCAATGTTTATTATATTGGGGGGGCCGCCAGACGAAAAAGTCGGACATGTAGTACTTTTAGTCTGGCGGCCTCTCACCGTGCTGCGCCGTAACTCTGCCCCCATCCCCATTATAGTCGATGGGCACAGAGCAGCGGCACGGCGAAGTAGTGGCAAGATGTATCTGACAGGGTGAGCAGCCTGTCGGATCCGTCCTGCTGCAAGTGTGAAAGTACCCTTACTAATGAGCGCTTCCATCATGGAACGCCCATTAGTACAGCCTTTACCTCCACCGCTACTTGTGCTAGTAAAAAAAAATATATATTACGGCAGTGTTTCCCAACCAGTGTGCCTCCAGCTGTTGCAAAACTACAACTCCCAGAATGCCTGGACAGCCTTTGGCTGTGCGGGCATGCTGGGAGTTGTAGTTTTGCAACAGCTGGAGGCACACTGGTTGGGAAACACTGTATTACGGTACCTCCACCTCCATTTGCTCACGCTGTGGAGAACACTCCCTGCTGACTAGAAGCTCAGGACAGGACCTACAAGACGTCATCACGTTAGAGCACCACTCCTGAGATTGCAGTCAGCAGCGAATGTTCAC
The DNA here is from genome assembly GCF_905171765.1 of Bufo bufo. NCBI lineage: Eukaryota > Metazoa > Chordata > Amphibia > Anura > Bufonidae > Bufo > Bufo bufo. The sequence continues at coordinate 224,364,659 of NC_053397.1, forward strand.
CGCAGCCAGGTGAATGCTAATATTTTTATTTTTTTTGCAAAAGCAGAGAAGGGGGGCACTAATGGGGGCAATACTCTTACTGGGGGCACTAATGGGGACATTATTCTTACTGGGGCACTAATGTGGCCATTACTAATTCTGGGACTTACCCGGGGCGCTCCACTATAACGTCAGAGCGCCCCACGTGCATGGATCACATGATCGCATGGCATCTTTACTGCTGGCGTTCAGCTCGGACCTTCACCTGACTGCAGACCCTGGTATGTGGACCTTTAATAAAACTAGTTGAGTACCCCTGGTATATAGGGTCATAATTGCGGCTTGAAATTGCTCGGGGATACCAAATCTATGCAGTGTCTTCCTCATAAAATTCCAGTTCACCCGGTCAAAGGCCTTTTCCGCATCCACACTCAGAAATGTCAGGGGTGTACCGTGTTTCCTCGCCCATTGGATGGCCGTGACAACTCTGCAGGAGTTATGGTTCCCCTCCCTACAAGGCACAAAACCAGCCTGGTCAGGATGTATTAGCTTTGGTAAATATGAGCTAAGACGAGATGCTAGGAGTTTGGACCAGATCTTAACATCAACATTCAAAAGGGATATAGGCCTATAACTCCCGCAGAGTGTGTGATCCTTTCCAGGCTTGGGTAATATGGTCACTGTGGCCTCTAAGGATTGGGTGGGAAGTTGTCCCCCTGTGAGAAGAGAATTACACCAGTTCGTGAGTTGTGGACTCAAAATCTCAGAAAATTTCTTATAATAACCCACCGGAAGACCGTCTGGTCCTGGGCATTTCCCCATGGGCATAGACATTAAGATCTTCCTCACCTCTTCTTCAGTTGCTGGAGCAACCAAGGAAGACCCTTCCTCTCTGTTAAGCTGGGGCAATTGTAGATGTGATAGAAAATTGTCAATTACAGACTCTGCTGATAAGTCCGGATGTTTCAAACCTCTATCTAGCCCGTATAAGTCTTGGTAAAATTTCTGGAACTCCTTAGCTATATCTGCAGTTCTGTGTAATGACTTACCATCTGTGGATTTTATAATAGGGATAAACATAGAGTCCTTCCTTTGTTTGATAAGAGCCGACATCAACTTTGATCCCCTGTCTCCATGAGAGAAAAAGCGAAACTGGGCGTACTGGTACGCTCTGGCATGGCAGATATTAAGGTGATCTTTCAATTTTACTCTCAGGAGAAGGAGATCCTGTTGAGCTTTTAGAGCCCTAGATCTTTTATGAATGGCTTCTATTTCAGAGATCTGTTTGAGCAGGGATTGCAAAGTCTGTTGTCTTTCCCTTTTAATTTTACAACCTAAGGCCATGAATTCACCCCTCATCACTGATTTATGTGTTTCCCACACAATTTCTTGAGAAACATCCGGCGTTAAGTTCTCCCTAAAGAACCACGACAGCCTCTGTGACAAAGCATTTACTACCTCCCTCTTATCCAGTAATGTTTCATTGAGTCTCCATTGTTTACTTTCAGAAGGTAAGCTAGATATGTGTATCACTATCGAGACCGGGGCATGGTTCGAGACTGTGATGGGATCAATCACTGCTTGTTCTACCATGTCTATGTTGGGACTAGAGATTAGGAGGTAATCCAATCTTTTATAAACCTTATGTGAGGCAGAAAAGAAGGTGTGATCCCTCTCATTGGGGTGGACCATACGCCAAGCATCCACTAATTGTGCATCCGCTATGTGTGCATTTATGCGACCTAAGGTCTTCTGAGGTTGCTGAGTGGAACCATCCGAGGTGTCCATAATGGGATTCAAGGCAACATTTAGATCGCCACCAACCAAACAGATCCCTTCAGCAAAGGCTCTTAGAGACTGCAAAGTTTGTGAGATCCAGGCTTTTTGTCCCCTATTGGGACTGTATAAACTGGCCAAAGTCACTAGTTGGGTGCCAATCACTCCCTTCACAAAAAAAATCTACCTTCAGCATCCGTCTGGCAGGCTGTCATCTTAAAAGGGACCCTTTTGGCTATAGCAACACCCACCCCTCTTTTAGCTTTATCATATGTGCTGAGAAACCAGTTGTTAAAGTAACCTTTCTGGAGAGAGGGAACCCTAGCAGACCTAAAGTGCAACTCCTGGAAAAAACATATGTCAGTGTGGGACTTCTTCAGTAGGCGAATAACCTGCGACCTTTTTTGCGGGGTATTAAACCCTCTCACATTAAATGACGTACACTTAATCTGTGACATTTTGTGTATATGTGGGAGCACTCCAACAGCAGCATCTTATTACCTTGTGTAAAAGAGATCTAAAAAAACATAAAACCAAAACACAGCCAATGTTCCTCATATAGCTTAGAAACTTGGCCAGGAAATATAACTTAAAGGAGACACTTCTGACAGCCCCAAACCAGTGGTGCACTGACAGCATGTGAGCCTCCACAGTATTGCGCTGACACCAGGACTGCGCAGGTTTGACCCTGATGTGAGGCATGGGGGGGTCTATAGGACGTGAAATAGACCACAAACCACCCATACTACCCGCAACCTGGTGCAACAAAGTGAATGCAGCAAGTACTATAACCCACTGCAGGAGACAAAAGGTGACACAAATAACATGTTAACATGCTATGGGACCTGACACAGAAATAAATGTGTTAAAGACATGTTAAGACATGTCAGGTGGAACAACATATTGAACATGCTATGGTAAAACATATTACATTCAAAGCTTAATAGGCAAATGTGAGAAAACTTCAGTCCACATGTATTACTCACAGGACCGGACTAGCGAACAACAGGGATGGATCCCAGGCCGCAGAGTCAAGTGTCCCGGATTCTGGGAGCATTCTTCTTTTTTGGAAGTGCCTTGGACCACCTCTGAACCCCGGGCAATTCTGGCAGGGGTATACCGGTCTCAGCGGAGGGGAGCCAGGACGGAATGTCCAGTGGAGTGGTTTGGAGCAGTTCCCAGGCCGCAGCTAGATCTCCTGGAACTCGGATGGTGCACCTCCTGCCTCCCACCGCAAACGACAGGCCAAGAGGGAACAACCACTTATAGGGGGTCTTGATGTGGCGCAGATGATCTGTAAGTGGTCGGAGGGCTCTCCTCTTGTTCAAGGTCGATGGCGCCAAATCCTGGAACATCATGATCGCTGCCCCTTCATAGGTGAGATCTTTTTGCTCCCTGGCCGCTCTCAGTGAGGCCGCTGTATCGGTGTATTTCAGCAGGCCGCAGATAACATCTCTCGGATTTTCATTATCTTTTGGTTTCGGCCTGAGCGACCGGTGTATGCGCTCGATTTCAATGCCAGCTGCACTCTCTGATTTCAGGAGGGAAACGAAGATGGCGGCCGCCGCTTCTGGTAAGTCCTCGTGCTGGATTTGTTCAGGGAGGCCGCGTAGCCGAATGTTTTTCCGTCTGCTGCGGTTCTCCTGATCCTCGATGAGGGAGAAAGCGACATCCAGGGAGTCCATGCAGGCAGCTGAATTATCACCCAGAGTACGGGCAAAGGTGAGTATGGCCGCTTGGTTCACCTCCAGTGTCTCCACTCGATGCCCTATCTGCTTGATATCCGTCTTGATTTCCTGCAGCTCATCAAGAACTGGAGCAATAACTGATGAGAGGGCTTGCTGGAGGAATTTCCTCGATATAGGGGCTATGCTTGTTGTCTGCGGCCCATCATCTAGGTCCCCATTAGAACCTTCAGCCTCCTGTGACCATTCGTCTGGTTCATGTGGCGCCATCTTGGCCGCACCGCTCCCGCCGCCAGCAGGCTTCTTGTTCAGGTACTTCTCCATGTCTGAGACCCCTCGATCCGGCTTCGGAGAGTCGGTTTTGTCTTTACCTGCCAACTTTCCCCATACTTTGTTGGGCTATAGTGCGAAATAAACCAGGTTGCAGGATATCATGGAGAGGAGCTTCTCCTACATGCGTCTGCTCAGGTCAGCAGTCCTAGTAGTTATATTCTTGAACATAGAAGCAGTATTATAGTAGTTATATTCTTGCACATAGGAGGCAGTATTATAGTAGTTATATTCTTGTACATAGGAGGCAGTATTATAGTAGGTATATTCTTGTACATAGGAGCAGTATTATAGTAGTTATATCCTTGTACATAGGAGCTGTATTATAGTAGTTATATTCTTGTACATAGGAGCAGTATTATAGTAGTTATATTCTTGCACATAGGAGCAGTATTATAGTAGTTATATTCTTGTACATAGGAGGCAGCATTATAGTAGTTATATTCTTGTACATAGGAGCAGTATTATAGTAGTTATATTCTTGTACATAGGAGGCAGTATTATAGTAGTTATATTCTTGTACATAGGAGGCAGTATTATAGTAGTTATATTCTTGTACATAGGAGCAGTATTATAGTAGTTTTATTCTTGTACATAGGAGCAGTATTATAGTAGTTATATTCTTGTACATAGGAGCAGTATTATAGTAGTTATATTCTAGTACATAGGAGCAGTATTATAGTAGTTATATTCTTGTACATAGGAGGCAGTATTATAGTAGTTATATTCTTGTACATAGGGGCAGTATTATAGTAGTTATATTCTTGTACATAGGAGCAGTATTATAGTAGTTTTATTCTTGTACATAGGAGCAGTATTATAGCAGTTATATTCCTGTACATAGGAGCAGTATTATAGTAGTTATATTCTTGTACATAGGAGCAGTATTATAGTAGTTATATTCTTGTACATAGAAGCAGTATTATAGTATTTATATTCTTTGTCAATTATCTTTTTATTGAAAAAGGTCAAGATCAAAAATATCAAGTTGACATATCATACATAAAGGTATAAAGATATACAGTATACACCACCTCTGAGGATAGGCACATCATCTTGTTAGGTCTACAATCCAAATGTGAGCATAACATAAAACCACCTGTCAGACATATATATAGCCTTGTTCTATCCTTTAGTGTGTGGTCAGATAGTACCTGTATTACTCTTTTGTGATACTACACTTTGCATGAGATTTTATAAAGTGCAAGTGCTGTTTGTATGATGTCTACAAAGACCCCTGAAATTGAGGCAACCGACCTCAAGAACATATCTAAACAATAATAACGAGAACAAAACAAAACAAAACACATCTCTAGTTGTTCATGTATATAGGTCATTCTGTGGCATTAAGTCAGGTATGCAGTATAGCAAGCTCTGTCTGGGTCAATAGACCTTTATTAGACTATTGTTAGTGTTGACGCTCTAAATTGCAACCATGGACTCCACATCTTAGCATGCTTTTCATGAGTTCTAGATTCCCAACTGGCTAGTTCCTCTAGGCGTTGGATGAGATCAACCTTATGTATCCAATGAGAAATGGTAGGGGGTTCAGTGCTGAGCCATCTCTGGGGGATTAGCAGCCTTGCTGCCTGAATTAGTTGGGTGGCAAGGCAACCTCTAGATGGGGAAAATACTTTTGTAGGTAGCCACAAAAGGACCAGGTCGGGTGTTAATGTTATATCAGTATGGAAAATTGATTTCAAAGCCTTAGAGATACTATCCCAGAATGGTCTTATCCCTGTACAATACCATAGAATATGTGAGAGATTGCCCTCTTCTGAGTTGCACCTCCAACACCGGTCCGTAGAACACAACCCTCTTGAGAACATCTGTTTAGGCGTCATGTACCATTGGGTTAGTACTTTAAAGGAGTGCTCTTGCACCTTGACGCATCTGGAGAAGCCATGTGAATGCGCATATAGCCTAAGGACATCTGTTTCAGAGAAGGTTCTGTTCAACTCAGCTTCCCACGTTTTCAGAAACTGCGGGCGGACATTGGGTCTCGGCATATTCAGAGCCAGATAGAGCAATGAGATTAATCTCTTGTGTGGTGAATTGGAAGAAATAATCTTTTCAAACCAAGTTTGTTCTAGATCCTGAACTTTTTTATCCAATAGGGCCTTGCCAACGGATCTAAAATCCGCCACGTCTAAGAAGTTGCAAGATTTTACAGTGTTCCTGAGAGTGTGCTCATCTGGTAAGTTGCCTAAGGCATTTTCTAGAAATTCCTTTGTTGTGTAGTCTCTCAGGGAGCCCCACCCAGGAGGAATGTGTGTTGCTGTCGGCCTAACTGAATAGGGGATCAGGTCTGCGGGCATGACTGAAGAAGGATTGCGCAATAAATCCTGGTCCTTATTGAGTTGCATGATCACCCGGCCTGTGCCCCTGAGTAGTATATGTGTATGCAACGAAGTTGAGTTCAAGCCCCATAACGCAGCCCTCTGAGACTGAGATAGCTGAAACAGTTCTAGCTCATTACCGACTGTTGAGCAACTAGGTACCTGGAGCTGCATCCATCTTCTGAGATGGATAGCCTTATAATATAGCTGAACATCCGGTAAGGCAAATCCCCCTTGATTCTTCCGTAAAATCAGTCTGGCATGTGAAATCCTAGCACCCTTTCCTCCCCACAGAAAGTTAGAAAATAGTCTGCGTATCTGTGTGAAAAATGAGGAAGGGAGGAGAACAGGTAACATCTGCATGACGTATAGCACTTTAGGCAGTATAAAAGCTTTCAACAAGTTTTTCCTCCCCATCCACGAAGCAAAAGGAATGCGGAGAGAGCCAAGTTGGCTCTGTATCTCTGATAACAGGGGTTTATAATTCAGCTGAAAAATATTCCCTAAGTCTGACGGGATTTTGATACCTAAATAGGAGATATGAGAGGATTGCCAGACAAAAGGTGTCGTGGTTTTAAGGGAGAGAACATCTCTTGAGGAAGCTGATATGTTCATAACTTCAGATTTAGAGTAATTTACCTTATAATTGGAGATCTTACCATATAAGTCAAACAGAGAGAGGAGATGCGGGAAGGCCTCGACCGGGTTGGAAATTAGCACCAAAAGGTCATCAGCATAGGCGACATTGGTATATTCAATCATGTCATTTTTGGCCCTGACCCCTCTGATATTAGGATGTATCCTGATGGCTTGAAGGAGAGTCTCCATTACCAAGATATAGAGAGCTGGTGATAGGGGACAGCCTTGTCGGGTGCCGTTGTGAATAGGGAACGAAGGCGACAAAGTCCCATTTACTCTAATTTTAGCGCTCGGGTTTGTATACAGGGTCATAATCGCGTCCTGAAATTGTGTTGGAATACCAAAACTGTGTAACGTCCCTTTCATGAAGTTCCAATTCACCCGGTCAAAGGCCTTCTCCGCATCCACGCTCAAACAGACCAGGGGGAGACCTTGTCTTTTTGCCCATTGAATGGCCGTAACTACTCTGCAGGAGTTATGGTTCCCCTCTCTTCCTGGCACAAACCCAGCTTGGTCAGGGTGTATTAGCTTAGGGAGGAACGAGCTGAGGCGAGAGGCCAAGAGCTTAGCCCAGACCTTAATATCAACGTTTAAGAGAGAAATGGGCCTGTAACTCCCGCAGAGTGTAGGGTCCTTCCCAGGCTTAGGCAGAATAGTTACAGTAGCTTCTAGGGATTGACTATGCAGCTGCCCCCCCGTAAGAAGAGCATTGCACCAATTGGCAAGATGTGGACATAAAATGTCCGCAAATTTTCTGTAATAGCCCACCGGAAATCCGTCTGGACCCGGGCACTTTCCTAAGGGCATAGATTTCAGTATCCTCATTACTTCTAATTCAGTGACAGGTACCGTCAATGAATTCCCTTCCTCACTACTAAGCCGGGGTAATTTTAAGCGGTGTAAAAAGTTGGTTATCACTGAGTCCGCAGTTGGGTCTGATTGGGAGGTTCGGTTATCCAACCCGTATAGTTCCTGATAGAATTTTTGAAATTCTTTGGCTATGTCTGCCGTCCTGTGTAGTTGATTACCATCAGTGGACTTGATACTGGAGATATACATAGAGTCTTTCCTCTGCTTAATGAGGGAAGCCATCAGCTTCGTTCCTTTGTCTCCGTGAGAGAAAAAGCGAAATTGAGCATACTGATATGCCCTGGCGTGGCATGCATTGAGATGATCTTTCAGTTTTGCTCTCAGGAGAAGAAGTTCTTGCTGTGTCCTCAAGGCTTTCGACCTCTTATGTATAGTCTCCAGATCAGCAATCTGTTTAAGAAGAGAATGGAGCAATTGTTGTCTCTTTTTCTTAACTCTACTCCCCAAGGATATTAATTCTCCTCTCATTACTGATTTGTGTGTTTCCCACACAGTCTCTTGTGAGACGTCTGGCGTTAAATTCTCCCTAAAAAACCACGACAGCTTCCGCGACAATAATTCAACTGCTTCTGTCTTGTCTAGCAATGTCTCATTCAGTCTCCACTGTTTATTCTGGGGGGGTAAACTGGCAAAATGTACCACCATCGATACCGGGGCATGATCCGAAATTGTAATGGGATCTATAACTGCCTGTTCTATCATATCTATACAGGTGTTTGATACTAAAAGATAGTCCAGTCTCTTATAAACATTGTGGGCCGCAGAAAAAAAGGTATAGTCTCTACCATTTGGATGTACCAGGCGCCATGCATCTGTTAACTTCGCCTCTGCTAAACGGGCGTTTATGTGGCCCAGTGTCGTCTGTGTTTGCTGTGTGGAACCATCTGATGTGTCCACGAAGGGGTTCAGAGGCACGTTTAGATCTCCCCCAACCAGGCAGATTCCTTCAGCAAAAACTGTGAACTTTTGTAAGGTTTGGGAAATCCACAATTTTTGTCCCCTATTGGGGCTATACAGACTGGCTAAGGTTATCCGCTGCGTGCCAATGAAGCCCTTCACGAACACAAATCTGCCCTCAGAATCTGACTGAGAGTCTGTCATTTTAAAAGGGATTCGCTTAGCGATGGCAATACCCACCCCTCTTTTGGCCTTATCAAATGTGCTAATAAACCAATTATTATAATAACTTTTCTGAAGGGTAGGAATATTTTGGGTTTTAAAATGTAATTCCTGAAAAAAGCATATATCAGAATGGGATTTTCTCATCAGTCGTAAAACTTGAGATCTTTTTTGAGGAGTGTTGAAGCCCCTAACGTTGAATGAGGTACACTTTAACTTAGACATTGTGCATATCTATAGGTAACTGCATAAAGCAGCCTGACCGGCCATTTCACTAGAGATTCCAAGTAACAAAAAACATTAACATAGTGCACAATCCTTATAGAACCCAGAACTGTGACTAGATAACAGAAGTGAGGGTTAACACATCCGAGCGCACCCCTAAAGAACAGTGCGGTCAGCGTGTATGCCCCACCATTAGTGTGCTTGCACCAGGGCTGCACAAGTAGTGCCCTGATGTGGTGCATGCAGGGGGAAAAGCACAAGATCTTTAAGGAAGATCCTGGATAGCCAGCTCACCCTGCAGACCTGGTGCAATACAAAGTGCAGTCTGGTAAAACCCAGCATATATGACAAATTCACTGAGGTACTACTAGACAGCCCATGACTGGGCCTACTAGCTGTTGTATATAGATAGCATATCGCCAATATGTAAATAACAAGTAAACAGCCTGTTATAGCTAAACTAGTGTGGTTTCTTAGGTGAAGCAATGCCATATAACAGGACAACATAAATATACAACCGGCTCCCGGGTTCAATCAAGTGAAACCTTACAGCCGAAGGTGCTCAAGTGTCCCGGAATCTGGAACCTGTCTTCCTCCTTGGTGCTGCTGTATTCCACCTCTGGACCTCTGGTAATTCTGGTAGAGGGACCCCTGTCTCTGCCGAGGGTAGCCATGACGGGATGTCCATGGGGGTGGTCTGAAGTAACTCCCACGCTGCGGAGAGATCCCCTGGAACTCTGATGGTGCATCTTCTGCCCCCTATGGCAAACGTTAGGCCAAAAGGAAATAGCCACTTATATGGGGTCTTAATATGCCGCAAGTGGTCGGTGAGGGGCCTGAGGGCCCTCCGCTTGTTCAGCGTCGTTGGCGCCAAATCCTGGAACATGAGGATCTTTGCCTCCTTGTAGGTGAGTTCCTTCTGTTCCCTTGCAGCTCTCAATATCGCCGCTGTATCTGTATATTTCAGAAGGCCACACACAACGTCTCTTGGGTTTTCATTCTCCTTCGGTTTTGGCCTAAGTGAACGGTGAATGCGTTCAATTTCTATGGGGCCAGTGTTCGCCGTTCCCAAAAGGCTATCAAAGATGGCGGCCGCCACTTCAGGCAACTCCTCGTGTGTGATCTGTTCAGGGAGACCGCGCAGACGTATGTTTCTCCGCCTGCTGCGGTTCTCCTGGTCTTCGATTAAGGAGAAAGCGGTGTCCAGGGAGACCATACAGGCTGCAGCATTAGCACCCAGGGTATGTGCATGTGTTAAAATGGCCGCTTGGTTACCCTCCAGCTTCTCCACTCTGTGACCGATCTGTTTTAAGTCGGATTTTATCTCTTGTAAATCGTGGAGTACAGGAGCTATGGCCATGGAGAGGGCCTGTTGGAGGAATTTCCTCGATATTGGAGCTGTACCTGGCTGCAAAGACCCGTCCTCCAGGTCAGGGTACACTCCTGTAGCCCCTTCTGAATCTACTGACCAGTCGTCCGGTGCAGGCGGCGCCATTTTAGCCCCACCGCTGGTGCTGCTGGAAGGCTTCTTATTTAGGTAACGCTCCATATCTGTAGCCCCTCGATCAGATTTTGGGGAGCCTGTCTTGTCTGTGGGGATGAATCTGCCAATTTTCCCCATACTTTGCTGGGTTAAAGTGCAAAATTAACCAGGTTGCAGGGTTGCTGAGAGAGGAGCTCTCCTACATGCGACTGAACAGGTTGGCAGTCAGACTCCGCCCCTCTAGTATTTATATTCTTGTACATAGGAGCAGTATTATAGTACTTATATTCTTGTACATAGGAGGCAGTATTACAGTAGTTATATTCTTGTACATAGGAGGCAGTATTATAGTAGTTATATTCTTGTACATAGGAGCAGTATTATAGTAGTTATATTCTTGTACATAGAAGCAGTATTATAGTATTTATATTCTTGTACATAGGAGCAGTATTATAGTAGTTATATTCTTGTACATAGGAGGCAGTATTACAGTAGTTATATTCTTGTACATAGGAGGTAGTATTATAGTAGTTATATTCTTGTACATAGGAGCAGTATTATAGTAGTTATATTCTTGTACATAGGAGCAGTATTATAGTAGTTATATTCTTGTACATAGGAGCAGTATTATAGTAGTTATATTCTTGTACATAGAAGCAGTATTATAGTATTTATATTCTTGTACATAGGAGCAGTATTATAGTAGTTATATTCTTGTACATAGGAGCAGTATTATAGCAGTTATATTCTTGTACATAGGAGCAGTATTATAGTAGTTATATTCTTGTATATAGGAGCAGTATTATAGTAGTTATATTCTTGTATATAGGAGCAGTATTATAGTAGTTATATTCTTGTATATAGGAGCAGTATTAGTATAATTGTTTATGAAAATAGTAATAGTGAAAAAGTCACAGTAAATTTCACAGGCTTTGTGTAAATAGCCAGACTGCATCACTATTCTTCCCTAGCAGTAAATAGCTCGGAAGCTAGCTATGAATAACTATGTAATATGGTGTGTGATGGAGCATGTCAGATTCATATAGAAGCTGAGATTTAAAGCTTATCTATGTATAGGCCTATTTTTTTAAATGGTGAACAAGAAAATAACGATTTTCTGTAAAACAATACACTTTTGGCTCCTTCCCCATCTTATAATTATTCTTTAATCCAATTCAAATGACTGTTCTCCTTCCCTCCATTAATATCTTACAGACTCCTGGGGAGTGCGATTTCCTACTGTAAGCCTCTTCAGATGGAGAATGAATAAGATAACAATATACTGATATTTGCCTGAGGATTAGCTGAATTATTTCACTTGTTAATCAACCATTTAACGCTGATTTGTAAGAGCCGCATTTATCATTGAGATGTAAATGTGAAAACCAAGCAAAAATGGGAACATTAAAGCCATTGTTGTACTTCTCTCTGATTCTTTATTAAATCTGAAAAACAACATTTTCTTTATTCTAGAAATGTATTTGTGAGGAGGAAATCCTGGTGATTTGCTGGTGTCTTTAATCTGTAGGGAGGACGCATCTATCTGCTCGGCAAATCGATCTTTTATTTCTAATAGAAGAGAAGATATTTTGATACTGTAGCAAAGAAAAGTACGCATGTACTGCAGCGAGTGAATGGTGTATAGAGTCTGTGTACATGGGGGTGTTCGACTGTTCTTACTATGCCCTTGGTCACAACATGGCGTAGATTGACTCATTTGTAGGATCCACAGTGTGAATCCTCTGCCTGTCTCTGACTGGATGTTCCTGGCTCTAGATATTATATTTCTACTAATGGTTCCTATGAGATTCACCAACAATCCATTCTCTTTGGGGGCTGCCAGGCCGGCCCGATTGTCTGCAGCTAGGAAAGCATGGCCTGAAAATGATGGATTTGAATGTTATATCTATCCAATCCTGCTGCTTTCTAATGCAAGTAACCAGTTTATGGATAGAAATAGATTGGTGTCCTGTGTTGGAATGAGAAATGAGATAAAAGGTTAGAGATCTAACATTAAGGAAAATTAATTTTTGTCTGTGGTTTGCTATCGAAGGAAACAACAGCAAACTGATTCGCCGATTGTATTCCTTTGTGCAGTCAAATTGGGTGGATCGATCTGCTCATCTCTTATGTCATAGCAGTGGATGTAGAATGACTCTGCAGCCTGCCAGTGGGCTGCACCACGATGCCGCTGTCTCTCTCTTTAGGCTCAGTTCACACCACTTTTGAGTTTTATGTCCAGCATGCACAACACGTATGTCACTGTATGCCTTTACATATGCATACATTTTATTCCAAAGCGTAGTGGACTACCCTTTTTAATGCAGATGAGAAATACCCATGTATACTGGTCAAATGTTGGGAGCATTACCTGAGCTATACTACCAATATTGTGGCCTTGTGGTAGACCATCTGTGTGGAACATGGAGGTCCACCCCCGAGGATCCCATCCTCTTTGATGACCATCCAGGCACATATGCTTTGCCTGATACTACAACTTAAGTCCCTTTGATTATGTTGATTGTGGGGCTCCCATGTGTTGGGTGAGCACGGATCATACACTGATCCTAAGCAAATGTCATCAATGCATTTTCCCCTTAAAACCGTTTAGGGTATGTTCAGACGTGGTAGATTTTCTAGAGCAGAATGTTGCCTCTGGGGCAGTATTTACATCTGCAACATGTCAATTTATGATGTGCATGTTCACACTTTGCGGTAAAATCTGCAGGAAATCCTCAGCCAAATCTGCAGCAAATCCGCTTGTGATTTAGATTCATTGATGATTCTTCCATGGATCACTGCAAGTTACATTTAATGTGGATGTACACAAATGATGAGGACAGCTTTGCACAGATTTGACTTTTGTTTATTTACTTCAATAAAAATGTCCTTCACCTTACCTGCTGGTTCTGCAGAATCTGAAATCAATCCATCAGAGCTCTGCTCCTATTTTTGATGGCTCTATCTGCTCTCCCCCTCCCTGCTATCAGTGTCAAGGATAGCAGTAGAGTGAAGATGGGGAAGAGGATCCAGGGATGGCAACTGACACAGGCTGATAGGGGGTAGAGCGCCACAAAGACAGTTCAGCATGTAGTACGTGGAGGGGGCGCCCCGCCATGAGAGAGGTCAGAAACTAGGAGCAGGGTGCACAGTGAATATCAGGGATTTGAAAAGGAATTAAGGAATGAAGATTTCAGCCTTTGCGGTCCCAATGCATGGGCACTATCCGTGCAGCTGCCACAACAGATCCTGAACCATTCAAATTGAATGGGTCCGTGATCCGTCTGCACCACAAAAAAATAGAGCAAGGCACAGAGAGAAACCCCACGAAAGCACTCCGTAGTGCTTCCGTGGGGTTCCGTGTCTCTGTTATGCACCGCACCTTCCGGATTGCGGATCCATTCAAGTGAAGTAGAAGTTTTATTCTTCTCCAATGACAGAAGACCGAGCCACTGCTGAGCTCGTTTTCTCCTTTGTTACACACCTTAATTCCACTGGTTCTGTGATACCAACAGGGCCTAGTGGACAGCAGTCAGCATGTGTCCTAACGACTGCCCCCACTGTGTCCCATGTCAATCAATAGATCATCACTATACAGCCAAAATAATATAGTAACGATGTGCCAGTGCCCTCACCCCTGCGCCTATCCAGACACAATGTGGCTTATGCACTTCAGATGATGGCCAGGAGTAAAGGGCCGCGGAGCCATTTGCAGAGAGGATGTTTATGTCTCTGTTAGGAATTGACTGCAGAATTGTGACAAATGATAGCTCGAATAAGTCATGTATTCTGGTGTCACCGAGGCGTCTCCTGGTGATACTTGGTGTTTCTGCTAAGCATCAGCTCGGTGCTTTGTGCATGTACATCATTTCTTGAAATGTCTTCACAAACCATAAGGTTATGGCTCCGAGACGTCCTGTTATATATACAAGTGTCCATTGTCTTCCCATTGGTATAGAAAATGCGGTTTATATTTTTTCTTAGGTTAGCCTTCCCGTACTCATTCTTGTGATTAGCCTTGGTACATTTGGGGCTATTTTAATGTGCCTATGCAACGAGACTCTCAATCAGTGTCACGTTTTATTGGCTTCACTTGGAGACATTATAGTCCCATTGTTTTCAATTACATCAGTCATCATGATTAGGGAACTCTACCAATATTCGACCAAAAATAACCCTAAATACCAAAATTACCTATTGTGTCTGTGGGCAAACCATGGCATTGATTACCACTGCACAAAAGTAGTACTTATCCAATATGAAAAACAAAATAGGCAAAGTGGTATAAATAATATAATAAAAAATATAATTTGTATTGAATCACAAAATCCTTAATGTTAAAAACCATTAAAAAAAACCTGCAGGATTCAGGATATGAAACCCAACAACGGACAGGGGCCCCTTCCACACCATGTTTGACGAGTAAATTGATAAAATATCCATGAATTATAGTAATTGTAAATTGTAATTATTAATATGCAAAATGCTAAATACAAGAAGCTGCTCAATATATAATATAGGCAGTGATTATATTTCATAAGGTGCACAATCTCAATACAAACCCGCTATTGTAAAGTGACACCTGCAGAAAGATCATTGTGCATACCAAGACAAATGGCGGGAGAGATCCAGCGTCCACCCTCACACACCTTTCACTCAAAAGCCTTTGTATGCACAATGATTTTTCTGCACTTGGCACTTTATTTATTTCCACTGATACATTAGTGGATTTGTACTGATGTCCATTTTTTAAATTATATTCACTGCCTATATTATCTGTTGAGCAGTTTTTTGCACAGTGTCCAATTTTGCATATTTGCATTTTTATATATTAATAATCAATATTTACAATTACTGTAATTAATTTTGTGGATATTTTATGTATTTAAGACAACCATCAAGAGGATAGATGAAAACAGCGGCACTCGCCAAGATTCTTTTGCAGCTTTTATTGTTCCATTTCTAAAAACATGGTGGATGCAGGTACAACACCGCAAAAGGCAACAGACGTTTCGCGCTTCCTGCGCTTCCTCAGGCCTCAACGCGATGCTGCCGGCGTGCCCATGTAATATACGCTCAGCACTGATTGGATAGAGGGAGTCTGTGCAGGTACACTCCCCCCCCCCCCCCCCCCCCCAACTTGTTACCACCCCTTTGTACTCTTACTGCAGACTGCTAGCAATTCATTCATAACTTCTAGTAGAAATACAAAAGGAACGGCACAACATAGAGACATGAGAATAGATGCTCCAGAAGTGTTAATACATGGGGAATGCAAAGTGTTAATACATGGGGAATGCATGAAGCTATTAAAACAGGTATGTCAGGAACAGGGACAGGTCCTCTTCAAGTGCAAATTTACTCGGGCACCAGTAAGGATTATTGAGGCAGGTTAGATGGTGGCAATTTAGCACTTAGGAGTTAATGTTCTCAGTGATGAGCGTCTTGGATGTAATCCCTCACCTTGCAGCATGGTCTTTAATGCTGGTTGTAGCAGTTAAATCTGCTGTATAGCATCTCAAGACTTTACTTGAGGATGGTAGTTATTTTTGGAGCATCTGTAACAGGAGCTGGAGCTCTGCAGTGTACTTCCACTCCCTTATGTTTCTGGACAGGAAGCAGGACCAGCCCAGTCCTACCATGACAGGAGGAATAGGGTAATTAGCCCTGTTTCTTGCCAGCCTTTGCCAACCAAATCCTTACTGGTAGTTAAGGCCAGAAGTTTACAGTAAGATGCACAATAATAAAAAGAATGATATACAAAATTGTAGTACCCCCCCCCCCCCCCCCCATATCTGGGGTACTTCACTTTTTCTGAACCCAGCATGCATGTGTATGGGGGTAAGAACGAATACCTGGTGGCCAACAACTATCTAAAGGCTCTTTCACACTTGCGTTGTCCGGATCCGGCGTGCACTCCTTTTGCCGGAATTACACGCCGGATCCGGAGAAACGCAAGTGAACTGAAAGCATTTGAAGACGGATCCGTCTTCAAAATGCGTTCAGTGTTACTATGGCAGCCAGGACGCTATTAAAGTCCTGGTTGCCATAGTAGTAGTGGGGAGCGGGGGAGCAGTATACTTACCGTCCGTGCGGCTCCCGGGGCGCTCCAGAGTGACGTCAGGGCGCTCATGCGCATGGATAACGTGATCCATGTGATCACGTCATCCATGCGCGTGGGGCGCCCTGACGTCACTCTGGAGCGCCCTGGGAGCCGCACGGACGGTAAGTATACTGCTTCCCCGCTCCCCACTACACTTTACCATGGCAACCAGGACTTTAGCGTCCCGGCAGCCATGGTAACCACTCTGAAAAAGCTAAACGTCAGATCCGGCAATGCGCCAAAACGACGTTTAGCTTATGTCCGGATCCGGATCAATGCCTTTCAATGGGCATTAATTCCAGATCCGGTCTTGCGGCAAGTGTTCAGGATTTTTGACCGGAGCAAAAAGCGCAGCATGCTGCAGTATTTTCTCCGGTCAAAAAACGTTCCGGTCCGGAACTGAAGACATCCTGATGCATCCTGAACGGATTTCTCTCCATTCAGAATGCATTAGGATAATCCTGATCAGGATTCTTCCGGCATAGAGCCCCGACGACGGAACTCTATGCCGGAAGAAAAGAACGCAAGTGTGAAAGAGCCCTAATGGGAAGATATGTTAGTATGAGAGAGCGATTCCAAGAGGGCTCATAGATACCATTCAAATATACAATATTGCTTACTGCTGATAACCACAAGTTTTATATTAAAATGTGTATTATAACTCTATACACTGTCCTCCCTTGTATCTTAAATAGAATGCATGAATTCTAGTGAGGACTGACACTTACCAAGGCAGTTTAGTGAGAGGGAGGAGGAAGGGAAGGAATAGAACTACAGACCAGTGCAGGTTTAAGTGTCATTGACGTTGTACATCATCGGTACTATGGGATAGGCTACCATACAGGGGGAGCTGCTGTGAAGGTCGACACACTGTACTCGTGCTTAGTTACCCTGGAGGTCTGACCCCCACCGACCAAACGGCTGATTCTTCTAAGGATAGTCATTCTATGTTACAGTTATGGAGAACCTCTCTACTATCGACAAGCTGTGGGTGAACCAGTAGGTAAAAGTTGTAAAGTTACTTTCAGGCGCTGGTCACGTTCTGCTCATGAGAAGTTTGTGTCCTGTGTGACTTCTAGTTGTCAGATGACATTTTACCTGACCCCTCTCCTGTCCTGGATGTTATCAGACACCTGGATCTCCATACACAGGAGCATGTCCCAGACACATCGATCACCTATGGAAAAAAGAAAGGATTGAATGGAGGCTCGCCGCACTTTGTAATACACTGTGTCATTTAATCAATCATGGAGCTGAATGCAGTCTGATTCTTTTTATAAAGGACCAAATATCTAATGCTCTCATTTCATGCTCACCATTTGGCTGTATTTTAAATACCTCCTGGTAAAGACCCCCGACCAGTAAAACGTACAAGCACAGAATGGCCCCACATCCCAGTCAGGACGATGCCAAGGCCCCGCGATGCTTCCCGATGCAGAAGTGTGCTACAGGTCTGAAATATATCCTAACAATAATCCCACCAGACAAACTGCATTTGAGGAAGGCTGGACGGGCCGAAACGCGTCCTGTCATTTTGCTATGGAATAAAAGAATATCATGGGTTGAAAATGAATACGTCTGCTGGGATTATTTTTTTTTATTGTTTGATGGGGGTTGCCCCTTCCCGAGCAGCGTAACTAGAGGATCGTGAGCTGTCTGGTTTGCTTTTGAAATATATCCTAGACCTCATAACTAAATGTATCCGCCATGGCTTAATATGACACTATGAAAGGAACAGCCATCCACATAGATGAGTGTAATGGGAATATATCTCCTCTGGGGACGCACTGAGATATGAACCCATAGCATCTCGTTAATTACACTGCGGTTTATACATTGATTAGTTTGTGCAGCCTTCTCATTATCCTCCGCGTTCTCCTCTTCTGCCATTAGGTTCACCATCACTATCTCATTGCACACTGATCAAACAAGGAATAAAGTCATGGAGTTTGTCATTTATACCCAGTGACGGAGCCTGCGTTAATGTATCACATGGACACCGAGTTGTTATAATTGTGTCTTTTCTTCAGCAGGGGGTCTTCTTTGGGATTTGCCATCCTGATCACTTAGGTTTTCCTCCTTGATCGCTCATGGATGGGATAAACCATTCTAAAAAGTATAATACCATGAATACTGAGAGCTCAGCGTCCTAGTCTAACATATAGAGCAATACATTGCCCGCTCCTGGTATACCACGGGTGAATCGAACTGACAATTACTTACATCACTTTGGTTCCTCCAATTTGTTATAAAGCCTCTTCCATACAACCATAGTTTTGGTCCGCATCCAATCGGCATTTTTTGTGGATCGGATACAAATGCATTCATTTCAATGGGGCCGCAAATAATGTGTGTTGTCCACATCAATATGTCTGTTCCGTAGCCCCCCAAAAAAAATAAAAAATAACCTAGAAGTGTAGGACCCGCAGAAAGGAAAATTCGGCATGCACATGGCCGGTATCTGTGTTTTACAGATCAGTGATTTGAAGACCGCAAAAACGGATACAGTTGTGTGCAGGAATCCTAAGAGAAAGTGGGCTGCAAACTGAGTCATTTCACCAAGACTCGAATTAGATCAAAATAAAATATTAAAATATACGCAGAGCTGAGGCAGTATACTCTCTGACAAGTTCCTATAGTCTCCTGTGAAGGAGAACCAGTATAAAAACACGACTGGAACTCGGAGTATTCCACTATAAAGTACACTAATAGTGCGTTTCACTCTCACCGCCACTTTAAATTGACAGTCCCATTGTTGACGCTGATCAATCGTATTAATACTTGATTCATAGGGTTACATCCAGCCAGGTTACTGTAAAGCAGTGGGTGGAACAAGGATTTGGTTCTTCAGACGAAACATCAGCTTTGCTCTCACTTTCCCAGTAAAACTTCCAGCCCATAACCTGCGCCCTCCGACACCATCAGATACACCAAGATTGGCAACAAGAAGGGCCAACCTGTGTGCATTCCTTGCTGCAGCTTCACGCTCCCTATTTATTGGTTATACTCACAAGATTAAAACTTTCACAAGGCATTTAAATCACATACAGTGGCATGCAAAAGTCTGGGCACCCCTGGCCAAAAGGACTGTTAATGTGATCAGATCAGTAAGTTGAAGATGAAATGTTCTCCAAAAGGCTTGAAGTTACAGATGAAACAAACTTGTCAACATTTTAAGCAATAGAGAAAAGAGTACTTTGCAAAAGTCTGGGAACACATAGACATTTGAGCGCTCAGATAACTTTGACCGAGGTCTCAGATCTTAAATATCCTGCTATGGTTAAGGCTTATTCACAATCATCATTGGGAAAGGCCAAGTGATGCAAATTTCAAAGCTTTATATGGCTACTTTCACACTGGCGTTTCTGGGTCCGCTTGTAAGATCCGTTTCAGGGCTCTCACAAGGTGCCCAAAACGGATCAGTTCAGCCCCAATGCATTCTGAATAGATAAGGATCCGTTCAGAATGCATCAGTTTGGCTGCATTTGGTCTCCGTTCCGCTTTTCAGACGGACACCAAAATGCTGCTTGCAGCGTTTTGGTGTCCACCTGACGATGCAGAGCCAAACGGATCCGTCCTGGCTTACAATGTAAGTCCAATGGGGACGGATCAGTTTTCACGGACACAATATGGTGCAATTTAAAACGGATCCGTCCCCCATTGACTTTCAATGTAAGTCAGGACGGATCCGATTTGACTTAGACTTTTTTTTGAAAGGTTTCTACCACTTTGTTTTTACATATTTAGCTGTCAGACACTAGCGATCCGCTAGTGTCTGCTCTACCAAACCATCCTAATATAATTGCTTTTGGGGCAGCCGTTTCGCTAAAAAAAGAACTTTTATTGATATGCTAATGAGCCTCTAGGTGCTATGGGGGCGTCAATAGCACCTAGAGGCTCGGTCTACCTTCACAAACTGCCGCCGCCCAGCGCGTCCCTCCAGCCCGCCCATCTCCTCCGGAATGCGATCCTCCCCGTGCGCGTCTGTATTCGGCGCATGCGCAGTGAATGTCTGACCGCTTTCTGCACAGACATCTCCACTGCGCCTGTTCCTCGGAGCACTATGACGTCATAGTGGAGATGTCTGAGATGTCAGACATTCACTGCGCATGCGCCGAATACAGACGCGCACGGGGAGGATCGCATTCCGGAGGAGATGGGCGGGCTGGAGGGACGCGCTGGGCGGCGGCAGTTTGTGAAGGTAGACCGAGCCTCTAGGTGCTAATGACGCCCCCATAGCACCTAGAGGCTCATTAGCATATCTATATAAGTTCGTTTTTTAGCGAAACGGCTGCACAATAAACAGTTATATTAGGATGGTTTGGTAGAGCAGACACTAGCGGATCGCTAGTGTCTGACAGCTAAATATGTAAAAACAAAGTGGTAGAAACCCTTTAAAGATTAATGCAAACGGATCCGTCATGAACGGATACAAGCGTTTGCATTATCGGTGCGGATCCTTCTGTGCAGATACAAGACGGATCCGCACCGAACGCAGGTGTGAAAGTAGCCTAAATAGCCAGACTCCTCTAGCCTTGTCAAAAAAGCAGCAGCCATGGGTTCTTCTAAGCAGCTGCCTAATGAAAACGGTTGAGGCCCACAAAGCCAGAGAAGGCTATAAGAAGATAGCACAGCGTTTTCAGATAAACATTTCTTCAGTTTGAAATCTAATTAAGAAATGGCAGAAACCAGGAACAGGGAGGTCATGGGAAGATCTGCTGCATCTCACATCCTACCCTTCTCATATCCCAGACGCCCTGCCCCATTATTTAAATGAAACTATTAATGTCCAATTCCAATGCATAAATACCTTCTCTGAAATAGATCAACATTGAAAGTAATAATCTACCATCCAAGGCTGCCTATACACATCAGATAGCAGTATTATTTCTGACCCCACAGTGTCGGACTGGGCTGCCTAGAGCCCACCAGTAGAGCTGACTCTGGAGGCCCACCCTATATAAATGCAAATATCGCAAATACATTTCTTTCAGCTTTTAGAATGCTGTGTTTTAGATTTTTCCTCATAGCATTTCAAGATCCATCTTTTTACAGTATTTTCCCACTCGCATAGCCCTGCTAGGCTGACTTTATTAGTGCCACAATGTGGGGGTACATACCTTTTATTGATTAACCTTCAATTCAATTTTTGTATTTATTTTTTTGCAAGGGGGAAAGTAAATCAGAAATAGTTTTTCATCTTTTTATTGATATGTACTGTGCGGTATAAATAACTACTGTATATAACTTGTGGCAATACCGGATATGTATAGTTTATTTCATATTTTACTAATTTTGCACTGCAAAATGCTTTATGGAAAAAAGGGTAATTTTTGTGTCATCACATAACTTTTTCATTTGTCCACCAATGTTACCAAATGACAGAGCTACTGCTAAAAAAAAACCAATTGTAATGACATTTAGGCCCAAACACTGCACATACCTGTATAGGATTTCTCTAGTGCAATGAATGGGCCTGATACCGCTGCAATTTTATTTAATCATTTATTTGTAGCAGAGGTGCTCAGTTCAGCACTGTATGTGTCAAAGGGAAGGAGATCAATGTACAATGTATTGTTACACTAGCTTCACGTATGCGTTTAGAAAGCCGGCAGGTTGTTGGAGATCACCGTATGTGCCATAGTTGGATAATGCTGTGAACTTTTTGTCTGAATAAAAGCCGCCATTTCTGCCAGAAAGCAGCCATATTCCTGTGGGATCCCATAAAAATATTATTCTAAAAAAGGAGGGCTAAATAAAGTAAAATAAAAAAGGAAACCCATCTTCAAAGACCAGGTTCTTGAGAGGTGTCTGACAGCAGCTGGGCTGTTATCTTCTATATAAGACGTGAGGGGGTGAAGGGACCTTGGGCTCCGAGAGCAAAAGAAGTGATTGTTAGGATTTACACTTTCTGCTCAGTTCCGCACACGGGCTGTTTTTTTAGTTCCGTATACGGTACCATTCATTTCAATGGTTCCGCAAAAAAAAAGGAATGTACTCTGTATGCGTTCCATTTCTGTTTTTCCGTTCCGTTCAAAGATAGAACATGTCCTCTTATTGCCCGCAAATCACGTTCCGTGGCTCCATTAAAGTCAATAGGTCCACAAAAAAAACGGAACACATACGGAATGTACTCCGTATGTCTTCCGTATCTGTTCCGTTTTTGCGGAACCATCTATTGAAAATGTTATGCCCAGCCCAATTTTATGTAATTACTGTATATGCCATACGGAAAACGGAATGGAACCGGAAACACTACTGAAACGAAAAACGGATCCATTTAAAATGGCCCACAAAACACTGAAAAAACCATACGGTCGTGTGAACGAGCCCTAACTCAAATCTCTGAGCCGGCACCTTAGGCTACTTTCACACTAGCGTTGTTTGAATCCAGTGTTCAATTCCGTCTCCGGAACTGCCCGCCGGATCCGGAAAAACGTGTGAAAACGGATTACATTTGAATCCTGATCAGGATTTTGATCACAATGAAAAAATGCATTGGAAAAAACGGATCCGCCATTTATGGACTAACTTTTTTTTAACGTGCAAAAGCCGGATCCGGTTTGACGGAACACACGGCGCCGGATCCGGCGTTAATGCAAGTCAATGGGGAAAAGGCCTGATTTGGTGTTCAGTCAAAGTGTTCCGGATTTTTGGCCGGAGGTAAAAATACAACATGCTACGGTTTTCTGAAAAGCCTGATCAGTCAAAAAGACTGAACTGAAGATGTCCTGATGCATCCTGAGCGGATCGCTCTCCATTCAGAATGCATTAGGATAAAACTGATCAGTTCTTTTCCGGATTTGAGCCCCTAGGACGGAACTCAGCTCCGGAAAAGAAAAACGCTAGTGTGAAAGTATCCTTATCTGCCAGAGTCCAGGCTCGCTGATCGCCCTGCACCATAACGAACAGACCTTCATGACCCTGGCAGAAGAAGAATCATGCAGTCCAGGGTCAGGACGGTGTGTTCGTTTAACCTGTATAACATGGTATGACACTGGAGCTCCAGACCTGAAATATCTGCTGGCACTGCGGTTAGTAGCAGCAGTGGTGATGCCTGCAGACCACCTGCTGCACTATCAATGGAGTGTTTGATGCGGCCCCGCTCTCCTGGGGAGAAGTGATCTGGTGCCAGAGAAGGGCGATATCCCTGTGCACACCACTAAGCCCGACCCTGCTCTCCACACTTTACACTCTGGAGCAGAATCAGTACTTAACTTGCAGGCAACTCCCTGGCTCCGCTCCTGCTGTCTCTGCCTTGTGATGTCATGCGCAGTGTGCAGCATGCCTGCTGGTGCTGCCCTATTCTTTAAAGTGACCACTGCTGGAAATAGCTTTTCCTGTGGTGGTACCCTGTCTTTCCACATCTCAAACTGTGTCCTTAGGACGCAGATATAGTTTAAAGTTCTGCCGCTGTCTTACCCGCCTTTCAGGGAGCCCTACTGGTTATAGGCTCTCCAGCAAGCGGGTGTGGGGCACAGAAATGCAGTGACCCCTTACTGATTAGCTCTGGGGCCCACCGAGGGATTCACCCTCTCCCCGGTGGGCCGGTCCGAGCCTGTGACCCCACAACACACAGTCATGCTTTGGCTCGGCTAATGTTCCTCAAATGTGTACAGCTGCCCACGGAGCTGTGAATTACTATCTGTGAGATTGAAGTGTGTTTTTCTGCTTGGCACAATTCCCTTTGTTCGATTGGTCCGCCATAAGTCCAGATACTTGTAGGAGAATCAGGCAGCAAGTGTGCAATATCTCTGCAGCACCCCCGCAGGAAAAGTTATGCATTACACACTTCCTATTGATATTGTCCATGGAAATGAATTTATCTTTGTATTTTTCCCTCCAGTTGTTCAACCATGTTTATAGTGATGAACAGCAAATCTGACTAGTTTTGCAGCGATTCATCCGCTGAACCGATTTCTCAACATAGCTTGCCTTTCAAGCATATTGTTACTATGCAAAAGCTGCAAAGAGTTTTTAAGAACATGTAATGGGGATCTTTATTATGGCGAAAATGTAACTGCACAATTGTGGCCAAGTCTCTGTGGTACGAAGCCCCATCCAAGCAGAAGTGAACAAAGGAAGCAGACGAGGTCCTGGCTTAATTATTATCCGTGTCATGTCTCAAGGCCTGTTTCAAGGGTCAAAGATTGACTTATAGCATAGCTGCCTAACATCCGGAGGCATCAGGGGCGGAGCTTTCTAAGAGCTGATTTGCATACCTTCTTGCCAGAATTCCACGGGGGCATTGCTTGAGACTCCTCGCGCCGATTAGGCGCTCTCCATAAGGAGATATAGTATCCCCCGGGGTGTCAGTGAATCCAAACATTGTTCTTGACATTATGTCTGCGCGCTCAGCCCAGTCTTTGCCCTTGGTCTCCTACCAGATAGGAATTCACCGTCCCCTTGGGCTCATAATCCAAGCAATAAATCTAAGTTCAGGAAAGATTAATTGGGAAAGGTATTGATTTTGCTCGGACAGGTCTGAAATGTTGGATTAGTGAACAGATACCTCAGATACCTTTATTGCTGGTCTTGAAATGATGTGGATCAGATGTGGGGATCACGGTCTGAGCATAAAGCAGAGAAAAGAAATGTCACCAGGCAAAGCTTACATCGTTATGGGTCATTAAACCATCATAATTAACGGCTTCTGTGAAAAGATTTCCAGCTCTCCCTTTGCTCTGTATTTTATTCCATCACAAAAGGAATTTAGTAATCGCCGATGAAGTTATGGAAAAATTCATAAAACAATTTGTAATGTTATTAGGTGGCAGCTCGGGTTTGAAGGTAAAGCTAATTATTGTCAAGTTTCTCCCACTGATTTATTGTGTAGGAAAGAACAGCTTCTGTCTGCACTTGAGTGCATCACAAATAATACTCCACCACCTAACTTTCCATAGGCGGAGGGCGAGCAGCAAGGGCCGTGCCCCGGGATTCGGGGAGACGACTGGACACATTTATACCTTCCTTATAGACTGTTTATTGGAAATATTGTAGAGAAGGGCTTAAAGGGGTTGTCCGGAATTGGGGACATTGGTTTAATTGTTTAACAAGGACATAAATATCTCCTACATGACTGTCCTACCTTTCCCATACTTTTCTGATGCCCCGTATTCATTACACAAATTCTCAGCCGGAAGTGAGTCTTTTCTCACATTCAGTGACGTACCGGGTCCCTTCTGCAGATTGAAGCCGCTTCTTCCGCTTCGCAGGGAGCCGGGTGACGTCACCATTCGCCGCAGGCATTACGTAGAGCGCTCGGAGGGGCGGTACCTCAGCGGCGTTAGATCACGCTAAACCACGACCCTCCGGTCCGGTGATGTCACCGGGCAGGGCGTGTTGTTCACAATGAAGGAGGCAAGGGAAGTATGCGGAATATGATTCAAGGGGGGGGGGGGGCGGATGCATGGAGGACATGGCGATGTGCGTCAGGAGGCGGTATAACAATGAGGGGGTGGAGCCACGGCGGAGATGAGAGTCGTCTGAAAGCACGTGATGTCGCGCTGCGCTGGGACCCACAGTGCAGAGCGCCAGGAAGTTAGACAAAAATAAACTGAGATGAGCCGTGTACAAATGGTGAAAATACCTTAAAACATATGGGGGGACCTAGAATCACCTGTTAACAGTGAGTACACTTAAAAAAAAAAATCTGATCCCGGACAACCCCTTTAAAGGGAAACAGCCTTTCACCGTCAGGGGATACTGTGGAGCAACTTTACAGATACTTTTCAGATCTTGTACCGATCACATCATTTTTCCTTATTACATAATCATTGAACCTCATTGCAAATCTTGTAATCGAGCCCGCACCACCATGACCACCTTCAGAAGCAAGTTTAGAATGTGGAAAGCTTTTGAATATTTCGATAATGCACACATGGATGTCCCAGAACATGGATAATACACGTATATATCACTCTACAGGGATACTGTAAGACATAATGCAGCAATGATAGGAATGGGGCTCCTTAGTAAAACTTAGGATAGGACCACATTGAGTTCTCCCACCCTTTTACTCAATAACTGGGCCCTTAATTGTTGGGCCCCGTAGCATCTGCTGTCCATGGCGCTGACATTATGCTCTGCTGTTGCATTATAAGAGATTTAATACTTGACTCTGTAGAGTAATTCATATTACAGGGGTTGTGACATCTCAGACATTGGTGGCATGTCGCTCGCTTATGCCACCATTGTCAGATAAGTGCAGGTCCCACCTATGCGACCCACTCCTATCTTGCGCTCAAAGCAAAGGAGAGTGCACTGTTCATGCGCAGCACGCTCTCCATTCACTTTTGGGAGTGGCTCAGCTATTTTCAGAATTCCCATAGAAGTGGTTAGAGCGCATTCTCTGCATGCATGGACACCTCTCCATTCACCTGTATGGGAGTGCTGGAATTCCCATAGAAGTGAATGGAGGGTGGCCACACTTATGCAGTGCACTCTCCTTCATTTTGTGGGGCCCATTCTTGAGATATGAGTGGGTCCCAGAGGTGTCCTAGTGATATATGCCACCAATGTCTGAGATGACATTGAGCCGGTCAGGGTTAGGGAAAGAAGAAGGCGATGCCTGGAATATATGCTTTTTATTTTTTCTTGGGTTGGATCCCTGACACTATAATCATACGGGTGGGTCTAAGGCTCCTGCCCCTGTGATGTCACTTGTTCCCATCTTCATGGGTGGATCTAATGAGTGAGCGTCATCAGTGTTCCCTCTAAGCTGTGGGCTCTGGAAAGGAGAAGGTTAAAACAACATTAACAAGCATTAAAGGGATGGTTCGAAGGAGCCGCACCATACAAGTGAATGGGACGGCATGCGATTACACTGATCACCGCTGCGATGTCAATGGCACTGTTCACTCCGAAAATTATAAATCGTGAAGACAATTGGCCAGTGTAATCATACCTTGAATTGAATGTCCACCCCTGTATATTATTTTTATCTGAATAGGGCGAAGCGTCTGTGCTGAGGTTACTATATACAGCCTATAATAACACAGTATGCACTGAGCTCACGAGCTCCCCCTGGCGGTGACTGCAGGTAACCAGCATAATACCTTTTACATCTGTTTTGAAGCCAATGATTTGGAGCCTGTTATCAGAATAACGAAGCTCAGATCACTATAAATTAAGAGCATGATAAAAGGTGGAGATCCACTTTAAGTCTAAACTGTAAAATGATGTTAAAGGCTATGTACACCTTCAGGGCCTTTTTTATGACTGCATTTTACTCATTTATATATATTTTTTTCAATTGGTCTTTATCAAAAATGTTATAGGTGTTGTCTCACTTCAGCAAGTAATATTTACTATGTAGAGAAAGTTAATACAAGGCACTTACTAATGTATTGTGATTCTCCATATTGCTTCCTTTGCTGGCTGGATTCATTTTTCCATCATATTATACTCATTTCCATGGTTACGACCACCCTGCAATCCATCAGTAGTGGTCAATGCTTGCACACTATAGGAAAAAGCACTAGCCTATGTGCGCTCCCACGGTCTCTGTCACCAGAGAGGCTGACACTTTTTCCTATAGTGTGCAAGCACGACCACCACTGATGGATTGCACGATGGTCATAACCGTGGAAACAGTTATGATGTGATGGAAAAATGCATCCATCCAGCAAAGCAAGCAATATAGATAACAATAATACATTAGTAAGTGCCTTGTATTAACTTCCTCTACGTAATAATTGCTCTTTGCTGAAGTGAGAGGACCCCTTTAAGCTGTTTCTGAGATACAGGGGTTTAACATCTGTGTGTTTACAGGCTGTCATATTCAGTTTGATAAAAATAAAAATCTATAATGTGTGTTTATAAGGTCAGGAGATCAGAGCTACAGCTACACATGAGCCGTCAGATGACTGTATTCAAAGAAACCAGAAAGTGATGGCTTGCAAACAGTCTGATTTTTTGACATTTTTAATAAAGACCAATAAAAAATAAAAAAAATAAGATTTTTAGCGTTAAATTGGTAAAATATAATTATAAAATGTTACCCTAAAGATGTCCATAGCCTTTAAGTGGAGAAAAAAATAATATAACTTTTTTACTTATTTGTTAGACGTTTGATTTAGTGGAGAAGTAATGGTGTTAATAGAGCCTGAGTGGTAGGACGACACTGCATAGATACAGAACAAAGTATAAAAATTACTACATACAGAGTAAAAAGCACAGAAGAAACCTTTTTCTAGTTAAGTGCAGATGTAATGGTCACACAAACAAGGA
The DNA here is from genome assembly GCF_905171765.1 of Bufo bufo. Taxonomy (NCBI): domain Eukaryota; kingdom Metazoa; phylum Chordata; class Amphibia; order Anura; family Bufonidae; genus Bufo; species Bufo bufo. The sequence goes on from NC_053397.1 coordinate 224,393,438, forward strand.
TAATGGGACAAGTGCGTTTCAGAGGTTGCAGAAACCTGTGCTCTTGATCTGTCTTCACATCTTCCCCAAATGCACAATGCTGTGTTTTCCCGAGCAGTGAATAGCGTCAAGGGAAAGTCACTTTGCTTCCATGGGGATTATAGGCATGAGATTATTTATTTTATTTTTCTCCTATTAAAATATACTTTACTGTGTCGGAAGTGCAGAATATGTCAGCTGAAATGAATCCGATACCGCAAGCCAAGAAAAGAAAAAAAAAAGTCGCTTTTTATGGTGTGAATAACACAATTAATTTCGGCTTCTCAAAATTAATGGAGTTTTTATTGCTAAGAAATGTTGAAGGTTAACATCATTGGGAGCTGAAATCCTTTTGCTTAATCCACAGAAACAGTGGCGTCGATCCCCGCTCTGGTCCCCTTCTGTTGGCAGCGTTCCCTGGCCTTGCTCTAGGAGCCGCTGGCCCGTTCAATCCTCGGTGTAATGGCTTCTCATTACCTGATCTGGGTTATGAAACGTTGTTACCGTTTTATTAGGGGACGTTATTGATCCACCTTTGCGTATAAGATGAGTTAGTGTGGAACTGTTAAACCACAAGATGACACAATTGAGGAAACATTAATGTTACGGGTTGTATATATATTTTTCAATTAAAGAGAATTTCTAGCCATAAATGAACAATCATCCTTTCCATAGATTGTGTATCTCCTCCTTCCCTACGCAAGTCTTTGTGCTGTATTCGCTGTTCATCTTATGTCAATGTTCTCATCCCCAACATGCACCAGGGTCAGTTTCATATCTGTATACATTTGGAGTGTGGGGAGAAACCAGAGAACCCCGAAACCCAATCAAACGCAGGGAGAACCTACAAACTCCATGCAGATATTGTCCTTGGTGAGGGTTTTGAACCCTGGACCCCAGCGCTGCGAGGCACCATTGCTAACCACTTAGGAAATAACATAAAAATAAGGTATAAATACAGTACTTTCCCATTACACAGACCACGCGTAGACCTAAAGGGGTTATGCAGCGATAGATAATAATGACCTACTATTATAAGGGTACTTTCACATTAGTGGCAGGGGAGTCCGGCAGGCTGTTTCGGCGGGTGAACAGCCTGTCGGATCCGTCCTGGCACTAGTTCACATGTGCCCCTGGACTTCCTCTCCGTCCCCATTGACTATAATGGGGGCGGGGGTGAAACTCAGGCGGCAGCGCACAGCGAGAGGCAGCCGGACTAAAGGTACGACATGCAGTACTTTTAGTCCGGCTGCCTTTCACCGTGCACTGCCGTGCTGCCACCGGAACTCCCCCCCGCACCCATTATAGTCCGGGGGCACGTGAACTAGCGGCAGGACGGATCCGACAGGCTGTTCACCCGCCAGAACAGCCTGTCGGACTCCCCTGCGGCTAGTGGGAAACTAGCATTGGTGGGGGTCCTAGTCCTGGCACCCCTGCTGATCAGCTGTTTCAGGGACCCCCTCACTCCCTGGAGCTCTAGTGCGTGCAGCTGGCTCCCAGCAACTTTCCAAGCACAGCGCCGTGCATTGTATAGTGGCATTGCTTGGGATTGCACCTCAGCTCTATTGACTTCAATGGGGCTGATCTGCAACTAGGCCTGACCTCTCCTAACAGCTGATCGGTGGGGGTCCCGGGTGTCGGACTTCCGCGGATCTAATATTGATGACTTATCCAGAGTATAGGTCGTCAATAATATATACCAGATAACCCCTTTAGCACAGTGTATAAGTTCTACCTGGTGTGTTCCTTTAGGAAGGGATGACTGGTTTGGTTCTAATATTCTATATATGTCAGTGCACAGTGAGTGTAGCCGTAGAGGGGTGCCTTGTAGATTGTATATTACGCTCTGATATTTCTTGGGGGTTTTGCGCAATCTGTGAATTGGAGAGGCTCAGTCATAAGAATGTTTTTACCCTCTATACATAAGCTGTCAAAATCTGGGGAAAATTAAGTTATTACCATGACTACAACAAGGAACCGATGGAAAAAGAGTCTTTTCTACGCAGAATGTAAATTGTTTGCTTTACTCAGGTGGTAACTTTGTAGATTGCGCTTTTTCCTTGAATTAGTTGCCCCGATGGAGCTTGGATTTATTATAGGTCTTTAGGTAAAGAAGTTATCTTCCTCTTAACAAGTCACATTTCACAAAGCAGAGGTATGGAAGGGATTGTCAGATATCTGTCACTGGTGGTTTAGTTGTTTGTAATGATTTTCTCTATTCATTAAGGCCCCACATACACAACCATATCTGTTTTGCGATCCGTGTTGCATCCGCATTTTTTGGGGGCCCATTGACTCCAATGGGTTCAGGGTTTGCATTCTGCAGACAAGTAAAGGACATGTTATAAATCTTTTTTGCGGACTGGACATACGAATGTGAGACATGGAAAGCACATGGATCATCCGGGTACTTTCCATATCTGTACGTCCGTTCCCGCAAAATGCGGACCACGGACCCATTGAAAATCTGGACGCCACACGCAGACGTGATTTGTGGACCACAGAACGGATACGGTCGTGTGTATGGGCCCTAAGGAAAATTGTCTGTCCATGCAGTGACCTCCTGCAGGGCTTCTGCTTTTGTGCAGCAGCCAATCCGAGCACAATGAGCTGCAGTTTTCCTAACTTCTTTTGGCAGCTCATAAAAGGCACATTCCTCAGTACAGCTTGAAATGGAGCAGAGAAGCACGAGAAGAATCTGCCTGCGGTGAATGGAATTTATAGAAGCCTTGCAGCAGCGCTGTTGCTCCCCCCCAGCAGCTGACCTATTATGAAGTAATTTCTATGTTAAACTTCTTTAATATCAGGGACTGAGATGATTTATTAATCCCTGTATCCATCGATGAGTCTGGTGGCCATGCCAGCAATATCTAATATTTCCTACCAGTCTTAGATTCTGCATTTATTCACTACTGTCCTCCCCTGGTTAGTAAGAATCGAGTTAATCTCTGTCACCTGGGGCTTAAAGTGAAAAACAACCTTGTTACAAGCAGTTTTCACCTGTAATTTTCTATTATATTTGGATCTGAAAAAAAAAAATCAAAGCTTCAATTGATTTAGCCGCTCAATTGAGCTGCAAGCAGAGGAGAGAAGAAAAAAACTGTATCTGGGACGGGTTTCTCTTGTTGCTGTCAGAGTTATTAGTGGTCGACTGCTGACAGGGGACTCGGGGGAGGTTGTGTGCAGGGTAAATCTAGATAGGGCACAATGTTTCTTGACTGGGTCCTGGCAGAGTGGCGCGTGGGTCTTGATTACCCATTGATCTGATGTCTCAATAGTAGCAAGCATGCTGCTAATATCATTAAGCCTCAAAAAAAGGAGCAGCAGGGGTTCTACAGTCTCCTAAGACACTTGTCAGTCACTGTCACATTTCTTGGTCTGTAATGAACATGTATCTGTTGTACCTGCTTCCCCCCTCATCCGAACATTCCCTTTCCTTCTTGCATGCAGAATATACAGCATAGCACTCCTCTGATCAGCTTGACAGATTGCTGCTATTCAAAAATATTAGAATGAAATATTGCTGTTCTTATGAAGCAACATTTAATCAAGACATATTTATACACCAAAATGAGAGTTTTATAGGGAAAGTAAACCCACTATTGGACATTAATATGTATTATAGCTCATGTAACCCTCAGCCATAGTCAGTATTTTACATAATATAACATATTTATTCACCGCTGCAGCGAGGATTTAAACTGCATTTATATATACTGTATATTTCTCAACCGTGGTGCTTAGTCTTAGGTAAATGTAGCCATGACATCCACCTCACTACTGCAGAAAACCATGCTAGTTACTCTTCTTGGTCAGAGCTCAACACTCATTTTATGAACATTAACCAACCTGTTTTTCTAAGGTGATGCATTAGATGTTAGTGGAATTGGTTGTGATTATTATTTTTACTGTGCACATGTACAGCATGTACAATTACTATTTCTTGTGTCCCCATAGATTAACATTACTAATCCTAGTCCACAATGTGGCCATTATAATAGTGCCACTATGTACGAGAATAACTATTACAATACTGCCTCCTATTTACAAGAATATAGCTACTATAATACTGCTCCTATGTACAAGAATATAACTACTATAATACTGCTCCTATGTACAAGAATATAACTACTATAATACTGCTCCTGTGTACAAGAATATAACTACTATAATACTGCCTCCTATGTACAAGAATATAACTACTATAATACTGCTCCTATGTACAAGAATATAACTACTATAATACTGCTCCTATATACAAGAATATAACTACTATAATACTGCTCCTATGTACAAGAATATAACTACTATAATACCGCTCCTATGTACAAGAATATAACTACTATAATACTGCCTCCTATGTACAAGAATATAACTACTATAATACTGCTCCTATGTACAAGAATATAACTACTATAATACTGCTCCTATATGCAAGAATATAACTACTACAATACTGCTCCTATGTACAAGAATATAACTACTACAATACTGCTCCTATGTACAAGAATATAACTACTATAATACTGCCTCCTATGTACAAGAATATAACTACTATAATACTGTCCCCTATGTACAAGAATATAACTACTATAATACTGCCTCCTATGTACAAGAATATAACTACTATAATACCGCTCCTATGTACAAGAATATAACTACTATAATACTGCCTCCTATGTACAAGAATATAACTACTATAATACCGCTCCTATGTACAAGAATATAACTACTATAATACTGCTCCTATGTACAAGAATATAACTACTATAATACTGCCCCATTGTAAGGATATTTTGAAGAACTGATTGGTTCTGTCCCCTTTAATTCTGTCTCTTTTATATTATCTTTAGTATTCTGTGTAATAGTCTTCCTTGTAATGTAGTGGGTTAGAGATAGTTAGATCATGCCCATCCTTCATTGTACTGAGGCCACACACTGCACGAGGGTCTAAAAGGTATAAACTCTGCTACACACATACAGCAGACCCTCATTCATGAACATAGAGAAAGGAGGGGTTAAAGACTGAACTTTGTAAACAGCTGAAAACAACATACGTGTTGAGGCGTACAATGCATAAAACACCAAAATATGGAGAATGGACTTTGCACGAGAGACTTTGTAAGTTTAGGATCCAAGAAGATCAGAAGTGAAGAGAACCTGAAAGAAACCTAAATGAAAGACGCTTCTTGTTAATCCATCATACAGTTGATTTTTTTTTCCTTCAATTTCTCGATCCGTTAGCCCCCTTTTCCCTTGTTTCTTCCAGACACATTTGCACTCATCAGAGTCCAGTCTATTGACTTTTGTCTTATTGCTCCAAATCACCCGTTTCCAATCTTCTACTGTCCACTGTTTGTACTTTTTTTTGCAAACTCGAGCCGACTCTTCTTATGACAATTGACTTGAGGCTTCTTCGCTTTTTTTGGGGCCACCATTCCAGACTTGTGCAATGTTCGCGCACAATGTTTGTATGAACATCTGTGATTTCACTATTACGAAGTATACGAGCCGCCTCCACTGCCACTGATAGACCTTGTGATGAGCTGACTTGTTAACTCCGATATTTTGCCAGGATATCCACCTCTTGCCTTTGGAATAGATGGACGGACTTCATTTCGTATTCTTCCAGCTGTCATGGCCTCACATGATGCAGTTTGGCAATTTTCTTGGCTGAGATACCGCTATCATTGAGCTGGATGATGCTGTTTCTCTTTTCTTGGGAAATCTTCTTCATGGCGGCTCCAGGATTCGAACCACAGACCTTTCGCTTGGGAATCAACTTAATAACACACTGAGCTATCAGGGAATGTGAGAACAGGCTGTAATCTGTAGTCTACAAGAATAAAAAGATTGTTCAACCACCAGGAGCAAAACAGTAACAATGCAGTTACATGACAAGAATCTGCAGAACTAATCAGATGCTAAATAGCTGCAAGTCCAATGTATGTATCAGATAGCCGGAGGATTGTCTATAAAAAGATGAGAGTCTCACGTTTGAAGCTGTAGTGGATGGTGAGATATGGAGCCGGAAAGTCAAAAGTTCAAAAGATTGTGACCCTTTTGCTCGTCAGTTTATATGTATGACGTTACAAAGTAGAAGAAATGTATCTTTGAAGAATGCCCTACCTTTAACAATGGTTGGTGTGTCGGGACTGCTAAGGGATATAGACCCACATAGATAGTGGTATTTTATGGCCCCATCCCCCTTCTAGTCTGATTTTATAGCTCTGTTTTTCTCATTTTGCTGAAGTATTTGTCCCAGGAAAGTTAGATGAATACTTGAGAGATCAGCCAGGAAAGGGGGTCTGCCTGCTGCGTGTGGGCTAGCAGACACATAGTTAATCCTATACCCTACCCTTAACAGAGACTTATAGTTTGCTAAGCCATATACATTCCTTAGATAAGGGATTTGGGGTTCTGTGCAATGCTAAATGCTTTTCTTGGGAGGGGAAGGGGATAGGATGATTATTAGAATTGATGTGTTTCGTAAGCAATGTGCAATACCTTTTACAAAACACAGAACAGTGAAGATTATGTAATACATTTTCTTTCTTCTTTTCCAAGCAGCTAATTGTAAGGTGTGAACCCAGCCTTAAAGACAAATTACTATATATGTGCACCACCAATTGAGTAAGACCACATGGCATATAAAATGATTCCGTTTTAACAAGAAATGTTTTATGATTATAGAGTATGCTGTCTTGTTATAAGCTTTTGACTGACTGCAGAGTGAAGACCAGAAGACGGTGGCAAGTAACGGCAGAAACAGGCAATAGAGATTATCAGCAATGCTGGGTGCGGTGTGTGTATTTGTTTCCAGAAAAGCTGTGTGGCTGTCAGGCTACTTTCACACTTGAGGCAGAGTGATCCGGCAAGCAGTTCTGTCACCGGAACTGCCTGCCGTATCAGACAATCTGCATGCAAACTGACAGCATTCGCTGACTGATCCGTCTTACAAATGCATTACAAGAACGGATCCGTCTCTCCGTATGTCATCCGGAGAAACAGATCCGTTATATATATTTTTTCACATTTTCACCGGTCTGCGCATGCGCAGACCGGAAGGATGGATCCGGCATTGCGGTATTTTTAATCCGGCACAAATACATTTCATCCGCATTCCGTCAACTGATCCGGAATTTTGGACAGAGATAATACCGCAGCATGCTGCAGTATTTCCTCCGTTCAAAACGCTGTTCAGTGACTGAACTGAAGACATCCTGATGCATCCTGAACGGATTTCTCTCTATTCAGAATGCATGGGGATATGCCTGATCCGTTATTTTCCGGTATGGATCCCCTATGACGTTTTTTATTGCTGGCAAAATTTTTGACTGAGCGCCACATTTTTTCTAGAATTCAAGAAAGTAATGCGATGGAAACATTTCCTCAGGGCTCTTCATGTGTTTATGTCTGTATTGTCAGATTTGATAATTTTTATTTTTTATATTTGTGATTACGTGTTATATGTTCACTGATCAAATAGAATGGTTAAGAGTAGACAAACTAGAAGAGGGAGGATCTCACCGTCTGAACGGAAGGGATGGACTTAGATGACCTAGAGGTGAGGGAGGAAAAAGGGTGGACGTCACAGACACAAAGCCAGCCCTTTTGCCCATCTCCTAGTTAGAAGACACCCCATAACAGAAGATAAGCCCTGTGTTCTGGTTTATGCCTTCATGAAAAAGGTCTATTTGTTTCAACATCAAGAATAGCTGGGTATATCTGTAAACCAAAATGCCAAAGAGTATTAAGTGCAAGAGTAAACCATCAGACAGCACTGAGTATCTCAGAAGATCTGAATACATTTTATATTAATGGTTTTGTGTTTTATTATCTCCAAATCTATGTGTTTGTTGTGGTCAAAGTATTATTACCACCTGAACGAATAATTGAGATGATAATCAATACATGTATGTAATTACCTTACACTAATATTTAGATGAGGTTTATTGTTTAGCAAAGTTTAGTTTGCTTTGGCAGAGGACATCTATGGTACCATTGGAAAGTTAGTATTTAAATGCAGTGTTGGACAGACAAAAGTACTTTTGTTAATTTGCTTTGTTTGATCCATTTGATGCAGGGGTGGAGAGAAAACCAAATTCACTCCATCAGCGGCTCATTCTGCTATAGACTGAGTTATCCTGGACTGAAGTTATAACTATGGACTGAGCTTTTTGAATTTTGAAATTGAACTAAATGTAATAACATCTGCCACAATATGTGGAACTGTTCAAGTACCTTTTTCCTAAGTGCAGGTTGTATCAGCTGTTTCACATATCTGGGACTGGCAACCTCAGCAGTGTCCAGGGGCCTAAGTTAAAGACCAAGTGTGGTAAAACACAGTTTTTGGTGACCTGACTGGCACCCAACAAGAAAAGAGTTCAACTACTGGGTCTGCCATGCTAAACAAGTCCTTGCTGCTTGTACTACGGCTGTCTGGGGGTGAACCTCAAAGGTAATGGTGTACCCAAGACTTCCTGACAAACCAGCAGGGCTGATGCACCATCTGCAGACCAGTGAGGGGAGGAGATCCCAGTGTCAAAGCTCCTCCCACAGACAAGGTTTTGGACTGTCTTACACCCACTGATATAAGGCTCCGAAACCTGTACTTTGGATTGTGATTACACCTACAATCCCATCATTGTCACGATCCCTTAGGTGTCTGATGTCAGGAGATCAAGGAGACTGGCTGAGCGTGAAGGAATCTAACAGCCTCCTTGATTTCTCTTGATTCAGTGTTGATGGGGTTAATGACCACTTCCCTTGTCTCAGCTGTTGCTCAGTGGTCATCACTTCTACCCTTTATAATCTGACCCCACCCTTCCTCCTATGTACAAGAATATAACTACTATAATACTGCCTCCTATGTACAAGAATATATCTACTATAATACTGCTCCTATCTACAAGAATATAACTACTATAATACTTTCTCCTATGTACAAGAATATAACTACTATAATACTGCTCCTATGTACAAGAATATAACTACTATAATACTGCCTCCTATATACAAGAATATAACTACTATAATACTGCTCTTATGTATAAGAATATAACTACTATAATTCTGCTCTCTATGTACAAGAATATAACTACTATAATACTGCTCCCTATGTACAAGAATATAACTACTATAATACTGCTCCTATGTACAAGAATATAACTACTATAATACTGCTCCTATGTACAAGAATATAACTACTATAATACTGCTCCTATGTACTAGAATATAACTACTATAATACTGCTCCTATGTACAAGAATATAACTACTATAATACTGCTCCTATGTACAAGAATATAACTACTATAATACTACCTCCTATGTACAAGAATATAACTACTATAATACTGCTCCTATGTACAAGAATATAACTACTATAATACTGCTCCTATGTACAAGAATATAACTACTATAATACTGCTCTTATGTACAAGAATATAACTACTATAATACTGCTCCCTATGTACAAGAATATAACTACTATAATACTGCTCCCTATGTACAAGAATATAACTACTATAATACTGCTCCCTATGTACAAGAATATAACTACTATAATACTGCTCCTATATACAAGAATATAACTACTATAATACTGCCCCTTATGTACAAGAATATAACTACTATAATACTGTCTCCTATGTACAAGAATATAACTACTATAATACTACCTCCTATATACAGGAATATAACTACTATAATACTGCTCCTATGTACAAGAATTTAACTACTATAATACTGCTCCTATGTACAAGAATATAACTACTATAATACTGCCTCCTATGTGCAAGAATATAACTACTATAATACTGCTCCCTATGTACAAGAATATAACTACTATAATACTGCTCCTATGTACAAGAATATAACTACTATAATACTGCCTCCTATGTACAAGAATATAACTACTATAATACTGCCTCCTATGTACAAGGATATAACTACTATAATACTGCTCCTATGTACAAGAATATAACTACTATAATACTGCTCCTATGTACAAGAATATAACTACTATAATGCTGCCCCTATGTACAAGAATATAACAGCTATAATACTGCTCCTATGTACAAGAATATAACTACTATAATACTGCTCCCTATGTACAAGAATATAACTACTATAATACTGCTCCCTATGTACAAGAATATAACTACTATAATACTGCTCCTATGTACAAGAATATAACTACTATAATACTGCCTCCTATGTACACGAATATAACTACTATAATACTGCCTCCTATGTACAAGAATATAGCTACTATAATACTGCCTCCTATGTACAAGAATATAACTACTATAATACTGCTCCTATGTACAAGAATATAACTACTATAATACTGCTCCTATGTACAAGAATATAACTACTATAATACTGCTCCTATGTACAAGAATATAACTACTATAATACTGCTCCCTATGTACAAGAATATAACTACTATAATACTGCTCCTATGTACAAGAATATAACTACTATAATACTGCCTCCTATGTACAAGAATATAACTACTATAATACTGCTCCTATGGACAAGAATATAACTACTATAATACTGCTCCTATGTACAAGAATATAACTACTATAATACTGCTCCTATGTACAAGAATATAACTACTATAATACTGCCTCTTATGTACAAGAATATAACTACTATAATACTACCTCCTATGTACAAGAATATATCTACTATAATACTGCTCCTATGTACAAGAATATAACTACTATAATACTGCTCCTATGTACAAGAATATATCTACTATAATACTGCTCCTATGTACAAGAATATAACTACTATAATACTGCCTTCTATGTACAAGAATATAACTACTATAATACTGCTCCTATGTACAAGAATATAACTACTATAATACTGCTCCTATGTACAAGAATATAACTACTATAATACTGCTCCTATGTACAAGAATATATCTACTATAATACTGCTCCTATGTACAAGAATATAACTACTATAATACTGCTCCCTATGTACAAGAATATAACTACTATAATACTGCTCCTATGTACAAGAATATAACTACTATAATACTGCTCCTATGTACAAGAATATAACTACTATAATACTGCTCCTATGTACTAGAATATAACTACTATAATACTGCTCCTATGTACAAGAATATAACTACTATAATACTGCTCCTATGTACAAGAATATAACTACTATAATACTACCTCCTATGTACAAGAATATAACTACTATAATACTGCTCCTATGTACAAGAATATAACTACTATAATACTGCTCCTATGTACAAGAATATAACTACTATAATACTACCTCCTATGTACAAGAATATAACTACTATAATACTGCTCCTATGTACAAGAATATAACTACTATAATACTGCTCCTATGTACAAGAATATAACTACTATAATACTGCTCTTATGTACAAGAATATAACTACTATAATACTGCTCCCTATGTACAAGAATATAACTACTATAATACTGCTCCCTATGTACAAGAATATAACTACTATAATACTGCTCCCTATGTACAAGAATATAACTACTATAATACTGCTCCTATATACAAGAATATAACTACTATAATACTGCCCCTTATGTACAAGAATATAACTACTATAATACTGTCTCCTATGTACAAGAATATAACTACTATAATACTACCTCCTATATACAGGAATATAACTACTATAATACTGCTCCTATGTACAAGAATTTAACTACTATAATACTGCTCCTATGTACAAGAATATAACTACTATAATACTGCCTCCTATGTGCAAGAATATAACTACTATAATACTGCTCCCTATGTACAAGAATATAACTACTATAATACTGCTCCTATGTACAAGAATATAACTACTATAATACTGCCTCCTATGTACAAGAATATAACTACTATAATACTGCCTCCTATGTACAAGGATATAACTACTATAATACTGCTCCTATGTACAAGAATATAACTACTATAATACTGCTCCTATGTACAAGAATATAACTACTATAATACTGCCCCTATGTACAAGAATATAACAGCTATAATACTGCTCCTATGTACAAGAATATAACTACTATAATACTGCTCCCTATGTACAAGAATATAACTACTATAATACTGCTCCCTATGTACAAGAATATAACTACTATAATACTGCTCCTATGTACAAGAATATAACTACTATAATACTGCCTCCTATGTACACGAATATAACTACTATAATACTGCCTCCTATGTACAAGAATATAGCTACTATAATACTGCCTCCTATGTACAAGAATATAACTACTATAATACTGCTCCTATGTACAAGAATATAACTACTATAATACTGCTCCTATGTACAAGAATATAACTACTATAATACTGCTCCTATGTACAAGAATATAACTACTATAATACTGCTCCCTATGTACAAGAATATAACTACTATAATACTGCTCCTATGTACAAGAATATAACTACTATAATACTGCCTCCTATGTACAAGAATATAACTACTATAATACTGCTCCTATGGACAAGAATATAACTACTATAATACTGCTCCTATGTACAAGAATATAACTACTATAATACTGCTCCTATGTACAAGAATATAACTACTATAATACTGCCTCTTATGTACAAGAATATAACTACTATAATACTACCTCCTATGTACAAGAATATATCTACTATAATACTGCTCCTATGTACAAGAATATAACTACTATAATACTGCTCCTATGTACAAGAATATATCTACTATAATACTGCTCCTATGTACAAGAATATAACTACTATAATACTGCCTTCTATGTACAAGAATATAACTACTATAATACTGCTCCTATGTACAAGAATATAACTACTATAATACTGCTCCTATGTACAAGAATATAACTACTATAATACTGCTCCTATGTACAAGAATATATCTACTATAATACTGCTCCTATGTACAAGAATATAACTACTATAATACTGCCTTCTATGTACAAGAATATAACTACTATAATACTGCTCCTATGTACAAGAATATGACTACAATAATGCACAATATTTCAATCCATGTTGTCTGATGGGGGCTCTTTAAGATTTAGAAAGTCTAATTAGACTATCTCAATCCCGGTAATGAGATGGCACAATCATCCCCTGTATTCATCTCTGAACAGCTTGTAACGTTCTGGATGGTTATTTTTCACATACAGATTTTTGGATGATAAACCCCTCCGTGTAGTTACTATCTAGGATTATAATGTAACACTCCCGGCCCAGGTGCTGATTCTATCCTCTCTAGGCAGCTAATGACTGTGAGAAAGTAAACTCATTAACTCTTTGGTCCTCTCATCTGCTTTTGGCCAATTTAGTACTTATGTACCCAGCTTAGTTTTAAAATAATTCTGATTTCATTATCAACTCCCTGTATGAGCCGCGGATTACATTCTACACTTGCTGACAGCACTGTGGCTGTTGTGGGGCAATACGTTGTGCATGCCCGTGTTCTGCCATGACTTTGAAGACCAAGTCTGGTTCCTTACATATTGAAACAAAGCCTCATGCATGGAGCACAGTTGTCTGCGCACATAGAAGTACTAACCATGTACTCCAGTTGTTTGAAAATTTTGGTGCAAGTGCTGTTTTTAGCTTTTTCTGATGCCCTCGCCACTTTTCCCAAAATTGGGGCCGGTGTGGGAGAGAGGAGGCAGCCTTGGCTGGGCGCTCTGAAGACGACAACATTAAACCTGTTCACCAGAAAACTGGGATATATCACACCAGAAATCTTCTCCGGTTCCTGGCCGGAATAGATATCTGTTCAGGCACACGGTGAGAAGAAGAGGCGGGTGTCAATGTAATGCGGTATCAGACGCCGGGCACATCCGCCTGTACCAATGAGCCACTGTTTATATGTCAGCAATGAAGGGGCAGCCATAGCTCGGGCAACCACTGGTGTTCTATCCCTTTCCACAAATACACACCAGACTGATTGACAATGTTGGTTTACTCTGCCCCATCCTTCCACAAAAAAAGCCTGACTTGATCAGTATTTTTGGTAGTGTTCTGTCAGGAGTTATTGTCCACCATATAATGTGTTTTATCAAGTGGCATTTTTTTTTATTTTTATTTTTTAGAGGAAAATACATGCCACGTGTAATGTCGCTTCTCCTGTAGATGGGAAAACACATTGGGAAAAAAATACCATTGCTGAAAAAATAAAAAATAAATAAAAAAAATTAAGATCTATGGTAGAACACTAGAAAAAAAAACTTTGGACTTTGAGCATGCATACTGTAGATTTGTAACTGGAACTGGAAAAAAAAATGCACCAAAAGCTCAGGTAAAAAAAAAAAAAATCTACATGTGTTTTTCCTCTCAGCAATTACTCCAAAACCTGCCTAGAAAACCCCCTTATAGGTGTTACCTACAAAACAACCACCCATTGCTGTCCTGTCCATGACACAGTCCTGCAATAAATGAGACCGCTGGGTCTGACACCTGTGTCCTCCTCCCTCCGATTTTACACAGAAGTTCTTTCTATTGGATTCCATGACACCGTGGGTCAGTATTATTGCAGTCCATTCTCTGCTGGTCGTACTGGTCTGTACCCATGCCGTTTATCTTTCTTCTTTTTAGGGCCCATTCACACGACTGTATGGCTGTGGTGCCTGTATTGTGTGAACTCCGTGCTGCAGATGCGGTTGCCTCCGTCCCGCAAAAGATAAGACACGTCCTATCTGTTGCCGTATCTTGCAGATAGCGGACCCATTCAATTCAATAGCACGGAGTTCACACAGCGGTGCCTGTGCATTGAGGACTACTACTTGTCGTGCGAATGAGCCCTTAGCATAATATTGTGTATGTGAAACCTAGGAAAATTGTATATGTATGATTACATGAGAAATCGATATAGCAGGGATCAGCAACCTTCGGCACTCCAGCTGTTGTGAACTACAACTCCCAGCATGTATACTTCCAAAGTTGTTCTTGTAACTACCATAAAAGTGAAAGGAGGATTCTGGGAGTTGTAGTTCCAGAACAGCTGGAGTGCCGGAGGTTGCTGATCCCTGCGATTTATAGCAACCAGTGATTACCATTTATTGGTTAGAAAAGATCATTCATGTCGTTTACCAGTATATTCTTGTCTCAAAGATATCGTCTCATCCGCGCTCTGGTACGGGGGCCAATAGATATAATTTACCGACGACCGTTCCCCAAAACACTACCTCATACACAGTCTTCTTTCGGTGTCTCTTCTATTCATCCCTAAATCCAAAATAAATCTTAGTAGTGTTTTCTGCCGCTTAACCTCGAATATAAGAATCAATTCTGCCCCGTGAATTAACGTTTGCAATAAGCTGAGCGGCCGAGGAGCAATTATTAGAATGGGGAAGGTATTGGATTTTATGTTAGGCTCGTGCCTGCTGCTAGGATTAGTGATATCAGACAATTCCTCACCAGTTTACCTTCCCTCCTGTACTGGTGGTCCCAGGAGGGGCCTGGATGACTGGAAGGAGGAGGATGATTTGGGCTGTCATTAGCGCCCCTGCGCTGAGCCTGGTTTGCTCATGATCTCCAGTTGACACCTATGTGGTTACTGAGATGTATTAGACACTGGCCTCGCTGTATTACCGCTCCCAGCGCTCATTGCTTTTCGCATGAATTGCTGTACACACTAATGTCGGCATGTCAGATGCAGTTTACACTGTCTGAACGAACATCGGCCCTCCGGCAAGAACTCTAGTCAGTTTTTTTTTGCATTTTTTTTTTTGCATTTTTATTTTAATATAATGAATACAAATTTAGCAACAGAAAAGGAGACTTTTATATATTATACGGGCAACCATAGCCGGAAACTCCAGGGATATATACCAAATCATTTACTGGTACCAGGGGATGTGCTAGTACATACTTTGCAATTACCAGTTAGTGCTTTGTGACATTATCCTAGATGAAGCCTCTCCCAGTGCACATTCTGCTCACCCAGCCAAGTCTTAATCCCTGTGTCTCTACCAGTTGCTTTTCCATGTAGACAAGCGGAATAATTCTTATCCACCTACTTATCTTTTTCCCATGATCATGAAAATATCTTAATACCTTTCTATGCAAGTAAATATAAGGTAAATCATGAGAATGCGTTGGAGGGGTGTGAGGAGAATGCGTTATTCGGTGTGAGGAGACTTACATACACGCTCCTCCGGAGTTCTGGGAAGAAAGGGATGCAAATGAGCTCTTAACAAGTGCTATTTCGATGAGAGAGAATCGGTGTCCATACAGCCTCCACTGTATGTGTGCAAACTCACACCATACAAACATACAGTATCACAAGAAGGTACTCCACAGGAATCTTTAGGAGCAAAATAGACCAAATTAAGCCCCCCCCCCCCCCCCGAGCATGCAGCTATTTAGTTAAAAAAAAAAACAGCAAAAAAAAACCTAACAACACTGCATGTGAATGCCACCAACAAGAAAGGGATTGGTTGTAGTTTATGAAATGCTGTGCACCGCATACTAAAGTATAACTTTTTGCACAAGCAGAGTTTTGCACAAACACTAACGATTTTTTTCAACTTTATACTGCTTAAAGCGGGCAGAGCTTAGTGCAGCTTGGCCTTCCAAGACCCAACAGTATAATTTATACCAGAAACTGGCTTATATTATAGCAGGAATCTACAACAGCTCGTAGCCTTCCTGGACCACCAGAACGTGTTCCAAATTTATTAAGAGGCCTGCACCTTTTAATAAATTTGAAGCATCACACTCACGCGCACTTCTTGCTTGAGGGGTTGTCCAGCATTTACACCTCAGGATAGGCCATCAGTAGCTGATCAGTGAGGGTCCAACATAGGGCGCAGCAAACAATTATTTTAGTAATCGAGTATTCTACCGATTATTTTTGCGATTAATTGAGTACTTTAATAAGAAAAACCTTCTTAAAATAATGTATTCCTTTATAAAAACAATATTTGTATTTCTTAGTGGTATAGCAAATAATTACACACACATAAGGCTTCTTTCACGGCTGCAATATACATTTTGTCAGAAGAACAGCCAGAATGTACCGTATCGGGTATAGCTGGATTATCTGCCGGCTGCTGCAACGATAGACTGTAATGGGGTCCGGCCTTGTTACAGCATTCAACTGGGTTTTGGCAGAACAAAAAAAACAAAAACGCTTTGGACGATACCCAGCATGTATGCCGAAACATGGCCAGATGGACTTGGACCACATTATAGACAATGAGAGCATATAGCTGGTTGTATCCGGCTATGCCCAACACGGTATGCTCCTGCAGGCTGTTCTTCAGCCAGAATGTGTATCTAAGGTATGCCCCTCCATGCCATCCATTGTCAGCCCAATTGCCATGTCTCCCACTCCCCAAGTGCCATCAGATCAGTGCCCTCCATGCCATGTCCCCCAGTGCCATCCATTGCCGTCCCCCTTCCCCAGTGCCTCAATGCCATCTACCATGTCCCCCACCCCCTGTGCCATCAGATCAGCCCCTACATGCCATTTTCCCCACTCCCCCAGTGCCATCAGCCTCTCTGTTGTCATGTCCCCCTTCCCCAGTGCCCCCATGCCATCAGCCCCTTCATGCCAGCCCAATTGCCATGTCTCCCACTCCCCCAGTGCCATCAGATCAGCCTCTGCCTCCATGCCGTCCCCCAGTGCCATCTGCCACTCCATGCCATCCATTGTGTCCCCCCTCCCCCAGTGCCATTAGAACAGCCCCTCCATGCTATGTCCCCCACCCAGCGCCATCAGCCCTTCTATTTCATTGCCATGATCATCCATGTCCTCCAGCACCATCAGCATTCTTGTATGATTTTTACTAGAAGTTATGAATGAATTGCTAGCAGTCTGCAGTAAGTGTACAGAGGGGAGGTAACAAGTACCTGCACATTTTCAGTCTGTGCAGGTACACCGACCCAACTGGTTACCTCCCCTCTGTACCCTTACTGCAGACTGCTAGTAATTCATTCATAACTTCTAGTAGAAATAATAAAGGAACGGCACAGCATAAAGCCATAAAAATAGATGCTCCAGAATTGTTACATAGGGGATGCATGAAGCTATTAAAACAGGTATGTCAGGAACGGTGACAGGTCCTCTTTAAATGTGCAGTGAGCATAGCTTGTTACTGCAGCGCTGCTTTAATTGACAAAACTTCACTGAAACAGATGATTGGGGTGTAGGGTGTTGGACCCTCCCCTCAGGATAGGCCATCACTTAGTAAAAGCTGGACAACCCTTTCAAAACTGTCTGTGCCAAAGATAGGCCACCACTTGCCCCAATACCCCCTCACCCACACACACACATACACACCGTTTTCCCCTCCTCCCTAATAAAAAAAAAAGAAGCAAAGTAGAACACAAAAATCTGACCAAAATGGCCTGTGTGAATCCACTGCTTGTGTAGGAAGCTGTGGTACCATATAAAAATCTGCAAGCACAGCTTTTATAGTCAGCGTTGGGCTGTGTTTCCCCCGTTGAAGCTTTGTTATTCGAAAAAGTTCAGATTCATTAACAGATCCAGTTTTTTCTCTTTTCAAATTAAAGTAATTGAACAATGGATTGTGCAAGACAAAATGCATTAGTTCTTTAATCCTTTTTTACAACTCATTTCCCATTGACTTTATTGGAAGAAGGGAATGGAGTGGAAAGACATTTCAGCTGTGTTTTAGTGAAGGGGGAAGGGCGCCAGGCTGTCCAGTCTGTTTGAATGTAATGATGAAAAAGTTTCCCCGAAAGGACGAAGGTTCACCTTCATACAGAACTGGTTGAAGAGAACAATCAACTCTTCACTGTGTGGCCTCGAGTTTGCTTCGTGATCTTCCTCCTTTTTTGTCTTATTGTTTTTGAGCCATCAATAAATAAGTTCATGTTTTTTACGCCAAACGTTGGATTCCTCTCTCCTTGCTGCAAAAACAATGAATATTTTGTATCGCTTAAATTCCCTGAGGAAAATGTTATGACAGGCACGTCTAATGCTAATTGGAGGTCTGCTGCACAAGCAGGTTCTGCGCATCTCCAGCTAGAACAGTTTCCATTTCTCATATTAAATTATATCAAACCAGAAAAGGAACCTTGTAGTTAACACAGTCATCCCGGAAGAAACACCCTCAGAGACCAGAATGTAAAAGCACAAAACAACCTACACCTAAACCGAAACGTTTGATAGTAATCTCTATAGACACCACAATATATTCATTAAATAATATAAAAAATTTACATATCCACTAAAAACTACTATAATACTGCACTGTATGACTGGAACATTACCAACACAGTGCTACCTATTACTGACAAGCATATATCTACTATAATACTGCCCTCTTTGTTAAAGAATATAACTACTATAATACTGCTCCTATATACAAGAATATAACTACTATAATATTGCTCCTATGTACAAGAATATAACTACTATAATACTGCTCCTATGTACAAGAATATAACTACTATAATACTGCCTCCTATGTACAAGAATATAACTACTATAATACTGCTCCTATGTACAAGAATATAACTACTATAATACTGCTCCTATGTACAAGAATATAACTACTAGAATACTGCTCCTATGTACAAGAATATAACTACTATAATACTGCTCCTATGTACAAGAATATAACTACTATAATACTGCCTCCTATGTACAAGAATATAACTACTATAATACCGCCTCCTATATACAAGAATATAACTACTATAATACTGCTCCTATGTACAAGAATATAACTACTATAATACTGCTCCTATGTACAAGAATATAACTACTATAATACTGCCTCCTATGTACAAGAATATAACTACTATAATACTGCTCCTATGTACAAGAATATAACTGCTATAATACTGGTCCTATGTACAAGAATATAACTACTATAATACTGCTCCTATGTACAAGAATATAACTACTATAATACTGCTCCTATGTACAAGAGTATAACTACTATAATACTGTTCCCTATGTACAAGAATATAACTACTATAATACTGCCTCCTATATACAAGAATATAACTACTATAATACTGCTCCTATGTACAAGAATATAACTACTATAATACTGCCTCCTATATACAAGAATATAACTACTATAATACTGCTCCTATGTACAAGAATATAACTACTATAATACTGCCTCCTATATACAAGGATATAACTACTATACTACTGCCTCTTATATATAAGAATATAACTACTATACTACCGACCCCTGTGTGTTCTATAATTTGCGGCACACATGTGGACAGCACACAGATGACATCTGTGTATTATATACATTTTTTGCGAGTCCATATAAACAAATAAGTCCGCATACAATCCGCAAAAATTGCGGATTGGACATGGACCGAAAATATAGTAGTGTAAATATAGTCTAAGAATATGGGCTTGAATTCGTAGGAATTACCCAAGTAAACCATGCTGCAAAGTTCTTTAATCCTATGTTTTGCCCATGATTTAGTAAAATTAATTTTTGATAGTTTTTCACATAAACAGAGTTTAAAGGTGTTTTCTTTTTCCATCTATACGTACAGCTATCCTCCCTGGAGGCTGTTCATTAGCCGATGCCTAAAGCTGCAGTGGGACATGTATTTGAGTGCGGCCGGGCTAAATACATTGGCCGTAATTAATGGAGCTGTTTTGTAAAACTATGGACAAAGTGCTCTGCGTTGTTTGTGCCACTGGGAATTGAAGCAGGAACACCGTAGCTCAGCTTCTGCAATTAGCAAAATCTGAGAATTCTCCATAGGGGGAATTTAGTCTCCACAAAATAGAAAACTAAATTTGATTTCAGAAGGAATTGTCTCCTAGTGAACAACTCCATTATTATTACAGATATACAGCAAGTAAAGGGTGTCGGGGTCAGTGGTGTACATAGAGAACTAAGTGCCCCATAGCAAGGATCAAACCTGGCCCCCCATACAGGACAGAAGGGTTTCCGCCTAAAAGTCTTTCAATAACCAAGTTTTCACCCCCTGTAGAAGAGGAGATGATCCCAACTGGGCCCCATAGCAGTTGCATGGTCTGCCGCTATGATAGTTACGCCTCTGGTTGGGTGTAAAAATCAGACCTTATGTAGTGCGCCCTACTGGCTCTTCTCTGTGTAGAATATATGATAATTAATCGCCTCCGGACCACCTAACGCAGATTCGCGTTCCGGAGGCGGCAGCCCTGCACAGAGTCACGCATATATGCGTCATCTCGTGCGAGCCGAGATTTCCTGTGAACGCGCGCACACAGGCGCGCGCTCACAGGAACGGAAGGTAAGAGAGTGGATCTCCAGCCTGCCAGCGCCGATCGTTCGCTGGCAGGCTGGAGATGTGATTTTTTTAACCCCTAACAGGTATATCAGACGCTGTTTTGATAACAGCGTCTAATATACCTGCTACCTGGTCCTCTGGTGGTCCCCTTTGTTTGGATCGACCACCAGAGGACACAGGTAGCTCAGTAAAGTAGCACCAAACACCACTACACCCCCCCTCCTGTCACTTATTAACCCCTTATTCACCCTTGATCACCCCATATAGACTCCCTGATCACCCCCCTGTCATTGATTACCCCCCTGTCATTGATCACCCCCCTGTAAAGCTCCATTCAGATGTCCGCATGATTTTTACGGATCCACTGATAGATGGATAGGATCCGCAAAACGCATACGGACGTCTGAATGGAGCCTTACAGGGGCTTTATCAATGACTGTGGTGATCACCCCATATAGACTCCCTGATCACACCCCTGTCATTGATTACCCCCCTGTCATTGATCACCCCCCTGTAAAGCTCCATTCAGATGTCCGCATGATTTTTACGGATCCACTGATAGATGGATCGGATCCGCAAAACGCATACGGACGTCTGAATGGAGCCTTACAGGGGGCGTGATCAATGACTGTGGTGATCACCCCATATAGACTCCCTGATCACCCCCCTGTCATTGATCACCCCCCCTGTCATTGATCACCCCCCCTGTCAGGCTGCATTCAGATGTCTGTATGATTTTTACGGATCCACGGATACATGGATCGGATCCGCAAAACACATACGGACATCTGAATGGAGCCTGACAGGGGGGTGATCACCCCATATAGACTCCCTGATCACCCCCCTGTCATTGATCACCCCCCTGTCATTGATCACCCCCCTGTAAGGCTCCATTCAGACATTTTTTTGGCCCAAGTTAGCGGATTTTTATTTTTTTTTCTTACAAAGTCTCATATTCAACTAACTTGTGTCAAAAAATTAAATCTCACATGAACTCACCATACCCCTCACGGAATCCAAATGTGTAAAAAAATTTTGACATTTATATTCCAGACTTCTTCTCACGCTTTAGGGCCCCTAGAATGCCAGCGCAGTATAAATACCCCACATGTGACCCCATTTCGGAAAGAAGACACCCCCAGGTATTCCGTGAGGGGCACATTGAGTCCATAAAAGATTGAAATTTTTGTCCCAAGTTAGCGGAAAGGGAGACTTTGTGAGAAAAAAATAAATAAAATCAATTTCCGCTAACTTGTGCCAAAAAAAAAAAAATTCTATGAACTCGCCATGCCCCTCATTATATACCTTGGGGTGTCTTCTTTCCAAAATGGGGTCACATGTGGGGTATTTATACTGCCCTGGCATTTTAGGGGCCCCAAAGCGTGAGAAGAAGTCTGTGATCCAAATGTCTAAAAATGCCCTCATAAAAGGAATGTGGGCCCCTTTGCGCATCTAGGCTGCAAAAAAGTGTCACACATCTTGTATCGCCGTACTCAGGAGAAGTTGGGCAATGTGTTTTGGGGTGTCATTTTACATTTACCCATGCTGGGTGAGATAAATATCTTGGTCAAATGCCAACTTTGTCTAAAAAAAAAATGGGAAAAGTTGTCTTTTGCCAAGATATTTCTCTCACCCAGCATGAGTATATGTAAAAAGACACCCCAAAACACATTGCCCAACTTCTCCTGAATACGGCGATACCACATGTGTGACACTTTTTTGCAGCCTAGGTGGGCAAAGGGGCCCACATTCCAAAGAGCACCTTTAGGATTTCACAGGTCATTTACCTACTTACCACACATTAGGGCCCCTGGAAAATGCCAGGGCAGTATAACTACCCCACAAGTGACCCCATTTTGGAAAGAAGACACCCCAAGGTATTCCGCGAGGGGCATGGCGAGTTCCTAGAATTTTATATTTTTTGTCACAAGTTAGTGGAAAATTATGATTTTTTTTTTTCCCCTTACAAAGTCTCATATTCCACTAACTTGTGACAAAAAATAAAAACTTCCATGAACTCACTATGCCCATCACGAAATACCTTGGGGTGTCTTCTTTCCAAAATGGGGTCATTTGTGGGGTAGTTATACTGCCCTGGCATTCTAGGGGCCCAAATGTGTGGTAAGAAGTTTGAAATCAAAATGTGTAAAAAATGACCGGTGAAATCCGAAAGGTGCTCTTTGGAATATGGGCCCCTTTGCCCACCTAGGCTGCAAAAAAGTGTCACACATCTGGTATCGCCATACTCAGGAGAAGTTGGGGAATGTGTTTTGGGGTGTCATTTTACATATACCCATGCTGGGTGAGAGAAATATCTTGGCAAAAGACAACTTTTCCCATTTTTTTTATACAAAGTTGTCTTTTGCCAAGATATTTCTCTCACCCAGCATGGGTATATGTAAAATGACACCCCAAAACACATTCCCCAACTTCTCCTGAGTACGGAGATACCACATGTGTGACACTTTTTTGCAGCCTAGGTGGGCAAAGGGGCCCACATTCCAAAGAGCACCTTTCGGATTTCACCGGCCATTTTTTACAGAATTTGATTTCAAACTCCTTACCACACATTTGGGCCCCTAGAATGCCAGGGCAGTATAACTACCCCACAAGTGACCCCATTTTGGAAAGAAGACACCCCAAGGTATTCGCTGATGGGCATAGTGAGTTCATGGAAGTTTTTATTTTTTGTCACAAGTTAGTGGAATATGAGACTTTGTAAGAAAAAAAAAAAAATCATCATTTTCCGCTAACTTGTGACAAAAAATAAAAAGTTCTATGAACTCACTATGCCCATCAGCGAATACCTTAGGGTGTCTACTTTCCGAAATGGGGTCATTTGTGGGGTGTTTGTACTGTCTGGGCATTGTAGAACCTCAGGAAACATGACAGGTGCTCAGAAAGTCAGAGCTGCTTTAAAAAGTTGAAATTCACATTTTTGTACCATAGTTTGTAAACGCTATAACTTTTACCCAAACCATTTTTTTTTTACCCAAACATTTTTTTTTTATCAAAGACATGTAGAACAATAAATTTCGAGCAAAATTTATATATGGATGTCGTTTTTTTTGCTAAATTTTACAACTGAAAGTGAAAAATGTCATTTTTTTGCAAAAAAATCGTTAAATTTCGATTAATAACAAAAAAAGTTAAAATGTCAGCAGCAATGAAATACCACCAAATGAAAGCTCTATTAGTGAGAAGAAAAGGAGGTAAAATTCATTTGGGTGGTAAGTTGCATGACCGAGCAATAAACGGTGAAAGTAGTGTAGGTCAGAAGTGTAAAAAGTGGCCTGGTCTTTCACGGTGTTTAAGCTATGGGGGCTGAAGTGGTTAATAGATAGTAGCTGGCATTTTAGTGTCATAGAAGACATTATGAAAGAGGTTTATCTGGAGTTTGTGTCATCACATCAGACTAGCAAAGCCCCCCCATATACCGCTACCATTAAGGCAGCATCACTTTCCATGTGCATTTTATGTGAAGTGAATGCCCCCTTGTGTCATCATCCTGCGTTTTTTACTGATTCATTTCTTAATGAATCTTTACAACAGTGAAAGCTGTAAACCTCCTGTATACATATACCTGCTAAATAAGATTCTGTCTGCCTGCAGTCACCACTAGGGGGAGATCACGAGCTGACTGTGTAATTTGAAAGTTAGGCGTATTGACGAATCCTGTCCAAAATGGAGATGGCAGAAAACTAGGCAGTCTAAACCTGCACCACATGTTTCACAGTGTCTCAGGCTGGTGGAGGGCTAAACACTTTGAGGGAGATTTATTACCTCTGTGCGGCAGTTTTTTGGTGAAAAAAATCTCAAACCTTGCCACTTGCATCAGAGTTTGTTGCACGAGACCTTTCTGCACCACCCTCACCACTTCCCTAAAAACAAGTTTCAATGTGTTCTACATCCTGACACTGTATATGCAGCGGACCATAGCCAGGCGTCTGGGGGTACCCTTGCCCCTTAGGAGGTTTTTACGACATATGTCCCTCTTACAGAGCAAGTAGTCGTGACGCCAGTTGCAGTTAAGCAACGAGGACATGGAGTCGCCTTTAAGCATAAAGGGTAGTGTTGGTACCCAGGTGTAGGACTGCCAGAGTGGTGTAGAGTGACCTACAATCTCCCTAAAGGTGTTGGATGCACGTGTCACGGTGCTCCTACCTGGATATCCTTTTATCCCAGATGTGTTAATCTGAAGCATTGCAAAAAAGTGGTTGTTGAACTTGGGTGATGAATAAGTAGAATAAATGGAGTCTAGACTTTGTATCAACGTTGAACGCAGCTTTACTTGAATAAACTGTAATCCAAACAGTTTCCAGACTTTATCTTGGTCATCAGCAGGTATTGGCTTAACTTCTGGCAGGCAAACACTTCTGCAACAATCTCAGCTCTATTGTGCTGTAGCTTTCTCAGCTCTGCTATGCTGGCTGGATCAAATAGGAAACTTCTCTTCTGCTGTAACTTAGCTGTCTGTTGTCTGTATCTTGCTGTATCTTTAGTCCTAGGAACTTCTTCCTGGCTTCAAGTTTATTTAGCTTGGATTTTAGGCAATGCAAGCCCAGGAGGGGACATGCATCCATATAGACTTCACAGGCCCGGGCCTGTGTGCCCAGCAGAGCGGACATTGCTTGGCTGGCCGACACACAGCCTTCCCCTAAGGAAGGGTAAGCTAAACTGACTTCTCACTAACTCCTCCCTCTCTAGAGAGGGCTGGAATGGAACAAGAAGGTTCCTCTCCAGGAAAACTAGTTCTGCCAAGATTGCCGCAACCTGCTGGTGAACCAGGCACATTACACTTAAACAGTCAATTATGAGGAAATAGGAATACACACATTGCAGGAAATGGAAATAAATATAGGAGATGACACGTGATGCACCAACAAAGATAATGGGGGTACAAAAGTGGTGGTAATGCCTTTCTGGGTCATTACATATGCAGTCAAGACCGCACAGCGCGGCACCCGGAGAAGATCAGGGAGAGGTGAGTGCCGGCAGCGCTTCGCTCCCTGTGACTCCTGCATACTAGTGAGCGCTTCCATAATGACAGCGCTCACTAGTATTCACTTTATAAGACGCACATTAAAAGTCCTTCTTATAAAGCTGGAAACACTGTATCTTATTTCATCATTGCTCAGGATGTGGGCCATAGGCAGCGGGTGTTATTATTTAGTTGTCCTTCCCTCAGGTGATATCTGGTGTCCATTATTTCCTACAGCTTCTACTGGATGCCCTGTTTATTCTTTTTAATATTTTTTTTTCTTGAATTATGTTTTATGCTAATGACCTCCTGTTATCTTTTTAGCCGCTCTTGAGAACTAAACAACTAAAAATCAAAAAATATGCCAAAGCACAGTTATCTAAGGCTACTTTCACACTTGCGGCAGAGAGATCCGGCAAGCAGTTCCGTCGCCGGAACTGCCTGCCGGATCAGGCAAAATGTATGCTAACTGATCAGGATCCTGATCAGTCTTAAAAATGCCTGATCAGTCGAAAAAATGCATTGAAATGCCGGATCCGTCTTTCCAGTGTCATCCGGCAAAAACGGATCCGGCATTTATTTTTTCACCTTTTTTTCAGTCTGCGCATGCGCATACCGGAAGGACGGATCAGGCATTCCGGTATTCTGAATGCCGAATCCGGCACTAATACATTCCTATGGGAAAAAATGCCGGATCCGGCATTCAGGCAAGTCTTCAGTTTTTTTAGCCGGAGATAAAAACGTAGCATGCTGCGGTTTTCTCTTTTGCCTGATCAGTCAAAACGACTGAACTGAAGACATCCTGATGCAAACTGAACGGATTACTCTCCATTCAGAATGCATGGGGACATACCTGATCAGTTCTTTTCCGGTATAGAGCCCCTGTGACGGAACTCTATGCCGGAAAAGAAAAACGCAAGTGTGAAAGTACCCTAAGATTTCTGTTTCCCCTGTTTGGATATCCTTATGTGATTACGGACTTTGTGAATAAAACTTTTTTCACTTTTGCATCATTTTTGGGGAGTGCTGAGTTTTCTGCTGTATCTTCAGAGATGTCAGTCACCCGCCAGACACTGCTGGCATATCCTAACGATCCTTCCTGAAACTACGCCGAAATCTGTGTTCAAGCCTTTCCTTGGCAACAAAGCATGAAG
The DNA here is from genome assembly GCF_905171765.1 of Bufo bufo. Classification (NCBI taxonomy): domain Eukaryota; kingdom Metazoa; phylum Chordata; class Amphibia; order Anura; family Bufonidae; genus Bufo; species Bufo bufo. The sequence goes on from NC_053397.1 coordinate 224,420,845, forward strand.
CTCATGGGTGACGGCGCCTGTTCTCTGCAAAAGTGCTGCTGTCACTCACATCAGGGCTGAACAAATGCCAGGACTCAACACAACTGTGCATCTGGCACCTGACATTTTTTGTTTTTTGTGTTGCTATCAGTGGGGGGGGGGGGGTCTTCTCAAATCAAACTGGGCCTTGGAGTGGTCTAACTGCAACTTAAAGGGTGGAAATGAAAATCAGGCATCTTAAATTATGTGACAATCTCTTTCTAACAAAGCTGCAACCAGCCCTGCACCTCACATGGCTCCAGAGGTCTCCCCATTAATTGCTTCAACTGCTCTACTAGATTTATTTCAGGCTAGCAGCCTAGGGATGTGTCCCTTCTGCTGCAGGGCCCTCACTATCCCTGTTCGGGGGGGGGGGGGGGGGTGTCCTTTCCTTGGAGGTGTGTCCTTTCTGCTGCAGCTCTCTCCCACTGTCACCACTCAATGGTGCGTCCTTTCTCAGAGGGCAAGTCCTTTCTGTTGCAGCTGTTTCCTTGCAACTCTTACAGCTGATAACAGTAGACATGGCTGCTGGCAGTTCAAAGGATGGAACTGAGTATGTGCAACCACCTCAGCGATGTGATTGAGGTGGACATAGAAGTAAAGAAAAGAGCAGACGGCAGGCGGCGCTATACTACAGATACATTTTATTGCGTAACTTAGTGACTATACTAAATGTTTAAATCCATACAATTTGTTTGAAATTTTTGGTGGGACACCTCCTTTAAGTAGATGTCACTACGAGTGACTTGCAGTTGTATTTTTGGGAAATGATTAAAGCAGTGGTGCTATTCGTGTGCTTTTCTTGTATAACATTTGTGTATGCATTCATTTTTTATTTTCTATATATGAGCCGGACCCAGCCGAACAATATGACAAGTTTGTGATTTCTCTTGGCGTAGCTCCCATTAGCAGGCAGCGATGGTGTGCTGTCCCCGGGTGCTGTGACTTTCACAGATGTGCACCTTAATGCAGAAATTGTGTTCACATGACTCGGTGACAGTAATAGTCGCTGTAATGAAAGCATGCCTTGTACTGAGAGGAAATGCAGCGTCCGCACACATCATTCATTGGCAGATAATGATAGCTGGTTCGATAATGGAAGGTGCAGACAGCCGAGGACGGCCAGAGCGACAATTTCCTGAGAGACTTTTCCACTAAACAGTGTTCTGTAAATCCAAAATTAATGCCGACTCCTAATGGCGTGCTATGGAATTTACTGATGCGTCTAGAAAAACAAAGGGCAGTTTTGTCTGTAATGGTATTTTCTGGGTATTTTCTGGATGTGAGATCTGGGTGTTAAGGTGAAGAGTAAACAGTTTTGATGCCTTTAATGTTAAGTCCATTAGCAGTGCTATACGGCTGCAGATGTTGCAGTAGCATCCAAGCCCTGGGACCTGAGGACCAGGGGTGCACCACCAATGAGGCCAGGTGAGGCGATCGCATCAGGCAGCACCAGGTAGGGGCAAGAAGGGCGGCAGCCAAACGGCCTTGGGCTGAAGGGAAGGGGTTAGGTTAAGAAATTGGCACTGGGGATTGCAGGCGCCCTTTCAGTTTTCACCTCAGGCAGCAGAAAGGCTAGGTGCACCCCTGCCAAGGACCCTAAAGACCAGTCTGCAGCACAATACATCAGCAGTGTTAACGGATGGTTTTGTGGCCTCGGTACGGATTTTGCATGGTGCCCAGGAAAATTTTACTTATACCACTTATAGTGACCGCTTGACTCAACAAAGCCAACACTTCCCTTGGATGGTGTGACTGAGGGTTTAGCTTGTTCCCCACAGGGCAGAGCTTGTATTGTGGGCGAGGGGAGGGGGGGGGGGCATCCAGCTCAATAGTATGGATCCACCTGGTCATTATTATTTTATTAAAGCGCCATGCATTCCATAGCGCAGTACATATGATAAGCGGTGCACATACATAATACAGAAAATTGCACGAAGCATGAACAAGACGAGTTACAGACTGGTACAGAAGGAGAGAGGGCCCTGCCCGTGAGGCTTACAATCTACATGGTATGGGAGAAGGACACAGGTGCGGGTGAAGCTGGTCATGGCAGTATAGAGGCAGCAGGGTCACTGGTTGTAGGCTTGTCTGAAGAGGTGGGTTTTCAGGTTTCTTTTGAAGGACTCCACTGTAGGTGAGAGTCTGATATGTTGGGGTAGTGATTTCCGGAGTGTGGGGGATGCACGGGAGAAATCCTGGAGACGATTGTGGGAAGAGGTGATAAGAGGAGAGAAGGAGGTCTTGTGAGGATCGGAGATTGCGTGTGGGGATGTATCGGGAAAGTAGCTCAGAGATGTAGGAGGGGACAGGTTGTGGACAGCCTTGTATTTATTTTAGTATTGTGAACTGAATTCGCTGGGCGATGGGGAGCCAGTGAAGGGATTGGGAGAGGGGAGAGGCAGAGGAGTAATAGGGTGAGAGGTGGATTAGTCGGGCAGCAGAGTTGAGGATAGATTGGAGGGGTGCAAGAGTGCTAGATGGAAGGCCACAGAGGAGAATGTTGCAGTAGTCTAGGCGGGAGATGATGAGGGCATGTATGAGCATTTTTGCAGAGTCAAAGTTGAGGAAAGCGCGGATGTGGGAGATGTTTTTGAGTTGGAGGCGGCAGGTGGTGGAAAGGGCTTGGATGTGTGGTCAGAAGGAGAGGGCAGAATCCAAGGTCACTCCAAGGCAGCGGACTTGGTTGACCGGGGATAGTGTGCCGCCATTGATCGTGATAGATAGGTCTGTTGGGGGGGGGGGGGGGGGGGTGAGCAAGATGGGGGAAAGATTATGATTTCGGTTTTATCCATGTTAAATTTTAGAAAGCGAGAGGAGAAGGAGGAGGATATGGAGGATGGGCATTGTAGGATTATGGATATTAAGGTGGTGGTGTCTGGACCAGAGAGGGAATTTTAGCCAGCATAAAGGTGATACTGAAAGCCATGGGACTCTATGAACTATCACAGGCTGAAAGTGTAGATAGAGAAGAGCAGGGGTCCTAGGACAGAGCCAACAGAGAGGGAATGAGATGAGGAGGTGGTGTGAGAGTGGGTGGGGGCTCACTGATTCACGCGCATAACAAAACACAAGGTGCATATTAAAATATATAACACTATATAATGACTATATAAACTGACTATGGTCTCTGCTGCACTTCATTACACCTCAGGTCAGACCAGCAATCAGACCCCCAATGTTAATCAGACCTCAGATCAGACCCTCAATGGCTCAGATCAACCCCCAAACCTTTAGCCATCTAACAGCCCCCCATGTCAGCCATAAGCCCCCCCATGTCAGCCATAAGCCCCCCCATGTCAGCCATAAGCCTCCCATGTCAGCCATAAGCCTCCCATGTCAGCCATAAGCCTCCCATGTCAGCCATAAGCCTCCCATGTCAGCCATAAGCCTCCCATGTCAGCCATAAGCCTCCCATGTCAGCCATAAGCCTCCCATGTCAGCCATAAGCCTCCCATGTCAGCCATAAGCCTCCCATGTCAGCCATAAGCCTCCCATGTCAGCCATAAGCCTCCCATGTCAGCCATAAGCCTCCCATGTCAGCCATAAGCCTCCCATGTCAGCCATAAGCCTCCCATGTCAGCCATAAGCCTCCCATGTCAGCCATAAGCCTCCCATGTCAGCCATAAGCCTCCCATGTCAGCCATAAGCCTCCCATGTCAGCCATAAGCCTCCCATGTCAGCCATAAGCCTCCCATGTCAGCCATAAGCCCCCATGTCAGCCATAAGCCCCCCATGTCAGCCCCCAGGTCAGCCATCAGCCCCTCATGTCAGCCATATGTTGGCCCCTCATAGGTCAGCCACCAGCCCCCAGTGCAAATAAAATAAGAAAAACACTTACCTCTCCTGCTCCTGGTCACCATCGCGACCCTCTTCATTCTGCTGTCGGCTGGCTGTGTATAGCGGCGCACAGTGTGAGGTCACAGAGCGACCTCACGCTGTGCGCAGCCCTGCACAGCTGATAGCCGAGCCGTGGACCAGGAAGCGGTGAGTACAGATCCTTCACCGCTTAATGGTCCTTCTGTACTAATGAAGCGCTTCCATAATGGTAGCGCTTCATTAGTACAGCGTTAAAGACTGCCCTGATCGCCGCGGCCTGGCAAACCATCTTCCAGGGCCCGGTCCTGGGCCGCGGCCTGGCGGTTGGGGACCGCTGGTGTAGAGGGTCTGTGCACTGAAGCTTTCTCTGACGTGGACTATCTTTTGTTTGAAGTATGTGGCGAAGTCCTTAGCTGAGATGAGATGTGAGGGTAGTGGCGCTGGGGGATGGAGAAGGGAGGTAAAAGTGTTAAAAAGATGTTTAGGGAAGATATGAGAAGTCGCCTGTTTTGCATCAGCGAGTGAGGATTTAAAAATGAGGAGGGATTGTTTGTATGCGGTAAAGTGATCCTTAGAATGGGATTTCTTCCATCGTCGCTCAGCAGCCCTGGAAGCTTGTCTGAGTTTTTTGGTCAGGTTGGTGTGCCAGGGTTGTCTGTTGATTTTTCGGGTTTTGTTGTGTGTGAGGGGGGCAACAGTGTCCAGAGCTGTACTTATTGTGGTGTTATAAAGGATGGTGGCAGTATCTGGGTATGGGAGGGAACAAATGGTAGAGAGTGGCAGAAGAGAGTCAGAAAGCAAGTGAAAGTAGAGATGTTTAAGGTTCCTGCGGGGGGGGGGGGGGAGGGGGGGTGTTTGTTAGTGTGTGGACCGGGGGAGCAGCAGAAGAGACCAGTAAAGAGAAGGTGAGTAGGTTGTGGTCAGATAGGGGGGGAGGCGAATTATAAAGGTTAGATAGGGAGCAGAGGCGGGTAAAGATAAGGTCCAGAGTGTGACCATCTCTGTGGGTAGGAGCAGAAGACCACTGTGATAGGCCGAAGGAGGAAGAGAGCGATAGGAGTTTAGAGGCAGCTGAGTGGCAGGTGTCAATAGGGATGTTGAAGTCGTCCATGATGATAGTGGGGATGTCGGCAGAAAGAAGGTGTAGGAGCAGCCAGGTGTTCAAGAAAGATGGTGGCTGGGCCTGCGGGGTGGTAAATGACGGCTACTTGAAGGTTGGAGGGAGAGTAGATGCGAACAGAGTGTACTTCAAATGAGGTGAGCGTAATGGAGGGTGGCCGTGGAGTTGAGCTGTAGGAGCAGGTGTCTGATAGGAGAAGACCAACTCCTCCTCCATGTTTGCATCCGGGGGCGGGGGGTGGGGGGTGAAATAAAATCCGCTATAAGAGAGTGCAGCAGGGGAGGAGGTGTCAGAGGGTGTCAGCCATGTTTCTGTGAGACCCAGAAAGGAAAGTTTTCGAGAGATGAAGGGGTCATGAATGTAGGACAGTTTGTGACAGACAGAGTGTGCATTCCATAATGCTCCTGCAAGAGGAACCAAAGGAGCAGGGGTCAGTGCAATGGTTATTAGGTTTAAGGGGTTGCAGAAATTTGTAGAAGGAGATTTGTAGTAGGGGGTAGAGGTGATAGTGGGGATTTGCTGAGGGGGCCTGGATTTGGAGAGATATCACCAGTAATAAGGAGTAGCAGAGAAAGTGTTAATAGGTGAGACTAAGACTTTTGTCCCCTTCTGGTTTAATTCTGGTATAATTCGGTATGTGCACTTAAAGAGGTGCACTTGAAAGATGTTGCATTGAAAAGACCAAGGTCTGAAAGCCTAAGGACTTAGATTTATACCACTCAGTGTTCAATCAGGTGTAAACAAGATGGGAGAGGTCACTGCAACGGGCGGCCTCCCCCCAGGGCCCTTTAAGAAGGAAAAAATTACTTGTTTTTGTGACGCCAGTTGCAATGGAGCAAAAAGGGCACAGGGCCCCTTTTAGTGATACTGTGAATGGCACCCAGGTGTAGGAATGGCAGAGTGGTGTAGGGTAGCCTATACTGTCCCTTAATGTTGGTGCACGTGTCACGGTGCTCCTACGAGGATATGCTGGACCCCAGGCGTTGGCTCCCCAGACATTGTTGATGAAGGGGATGGAGAAATAAATTGAGTCCAGACCTTGTGATGAAATTGATACCAGCTTTACTTGAATAAACGTTTCTCCAAACAGATTCAGGTTTGGTCTTGGTTCCAGCAGGCGGTAGCATGTAAATTCTGGCAAACTTGTCTCTACTACATCTGTTGCTCTCTGACTCTGCTGTGCTGACAAGCTTAAATAGAATCTCTGCTTCTGCAGGATGCTGCAAACTTCTCTCTTGTAGTCTTACTCTAGGTTATGCCAGGGAACTGTATTTCCTGGCTTCAGAGGCTCCAAGCTGTGGCCTCCACATCCATCAGAGCTGAAGGTGCTCTAGCTGGCTTGGGAAAGGCACATCCGACAGGGACGTGCACCCGCTTCCTTCCCCTAGCAGGGGGTAAGCTAGACTGACTAAAAGTGGTCCCCACCCTTCCTGCAGGAAGTGGGAATCGCCTTCTCCTCCACAGAGGGGGATTAGATTTGAATGGAAAGCTCCATTCTACCTAACTGTAGCTCTGCTGTGTTTGCTGCCACCTTCTCGTAAACCAGGCACATTACATTATAACATTAACAGTTTCGATAAATAGATATGCACATTGTGACGGTCCCGCAATAAATACACAGAATGACATTAGGTGAACCATAGGATATAGTAGCGGGGTGCAAAGGCGGTAATGCCACTCTGGGTCACGCTGTAGTGTGAGAGGGAAACCCCACACCGAACATAGGAGGGGAAGGGAAATAAGGCCTGAAAACTAGGGAAAGGAAAATGGACACCTCCTAGTGAAAACCCTAATCAAAGCCCTGACTGGCTACCAGTATCAACAGACCCCAGAGGTTGGCGAGTTCATACACAGGAATACCTAAAGTCCTATCTAACCCTAAAGGACCCTGGTACTAATGACAGTAATGAGACAACCTGTTCCTGTAAAAGGAAGGATGAACGGGAGTCTCCCTAAGGCCTAATACAAAATAACAAGGAAATGCAACACACAGAAAAGCCAAAATACAAAGGGAAAGGTAACACTTAACTTCCAAGGAGATATGGCAGCACCAGGAACTCAGCCGAGATCCAAACACCAGCTATCCACAGGTCCAACTAAAGCTATAAACCGCACAGCATTGTGGGAGAAGCAACTATAAATAGGGAAAGTTAAATGACCCCTATAGCAACACCTGAGGTTAACGCAGATGCCTAGTGATCCACAAGGTAAACCTGTCAGATCAAACCACGTGTTGCCAGTCTCACAGATCTCCTGCCACTCACTGTCGCTGGAACGTCTGGTTTGTCTCGGTACTTCAGTGACAGGAGGGAGCTATACAGGGGTGAAATACTCAATGTAAACAAATACTCAATAAATCCAGCAGGGAAAGAGACATTAAAGTTCAATCCAGACATACCAGGGGATGAGAAGGAAAGATGAGAGGGGTGGACAATATCAGACTCTGGAAAAGTTGGGTGCAGCAGTTGGGTTAAATGCAGATATACCTGGAGAGGAGAGAATTGGGTGATAGTCAGTAGGCAGTGATGACAAAGTGGATTCCACATCCGTAATATTACATTCTGAAAGATGTTGAAAGATGTTGCATTGAAAAGTGATGATGTACTTGTGGACTCTGTCAGGTACCATCTGTAGAGAGACATTCTTCCTTACACCTCTATACCTGTGGGGCATGCTACAATGTCTGTCCATTCCTGACTTGTCTGCAGGGCAGAGCTTGAGGAATGTGACGCTCCTGATGGCCATTAGAGCTCTAGAAGAGCAGGGTGAAGAATCAGTACAGTTACTTAATATGCTATTTAACACTTTGGTGACATTTTAGCAGCGGTTTACGGTTTAGTTTTTCACAAATAATTTCACTTGTTCTTGATCACACTACATCCTCTGAAACCCGGGGCCATCAATCTGCGTCTCTGATATTCATTGTAGTGACAGGTTATTTGGACAAGGTTCAGTGCTACAGAAAATGGCTGGCAAATGTAAGAAGAAAGCCTAAATGTCTGTTAGTTCTACCTGCAGGACAGCTTGTGGGACGGGCATGGTCTCTAACAAGGAAATTTTTGGAGGGGACCCTACTTTAAGGGGTTGGAGACTTTCTGGCTACTTGTTATCAATCTGTAGGTAAGAAGATTATACGGCACTTACTAACATATCCTTTGTTGAAATGATGTGCCATTTTCCATATTTCATAATGCCCCCTTGTATATCCGATCTTTTGTTCTGTCCACACAGATGTCTTGTCATAAGATGGCCGCTGATGGAGGGTCCTGTGACCAGCGAAACCATCTCCGTGTGATGTCTCCTCAAGTCAAATACACTGCACCTGCATAAAACTCCCAACAGTGCAAGTGCAGATGGCAGGGGCAGTGTATTTGGATAGAGGAGACCTCACACGGAGATGATTTCCCTGGTCACATGACCCTCCATCTGCAGCCATTTTATGGACAAGAACTCTGTGCGGACAGAACTAAAGACTTGGCAAACAAGGGGGCATGGCTTATGAAATATAGAAAATGGCGCAGAATTTCAACAAAGTTTATATTAGTAAATGTCATATAATCATGTTACAGACGCCTAGATTAACAGTAACCAGAAAATGGTGAAACCCTTTAAGCACTTTAATATGCACATATAGATGATACTAGCCTCTGTAAGGTAATAACGTTTAATGTAAGGTCATGGACTTAGGCTGAGGAAAGAAAATGTACAATTGCATAGTAAATGGCAAATGTCTACAATATTGGTAGACAGTAAGTGCCAGGTAGCTGCTGCCAAGGCAAAAAAAAGGCATGGGATGCATCAAAGAAGCGTAGATGATGATGGCAATGCCATTGTTTTGTCCCTGTACAGATCAGACTACACATGGGCTATAGTGTAGTAGAGCATCTGTGTATAGGAAGGACATAGGGGAACTAGAGCGGGTGCAGAGGAGGCGACCAAGGGAATTGAGGAAATGGGTGGACAAGGCAGGTTGGCAAACTTGAGATTGTTATCTGGAACAAAGATGACTTAAGGTGGGTTTACACGCACCAACCACAAAGCCGATTTTCGGGATTCCTTCCTGACAGTCGGCTGGTCGTTCAATGAAGGAGACACATTTACACGCAGCGATCACCTCCACAGTATGAGGACGAGCAGCCACTATTGCAATCACCCGTCCTCATACAGCTGCATTGTCTCTGGGCAGCAGACCGCACAACCTGCTGCTCAATAAACGATGATTGGTGTGTCTGCACAAACGTCAGGATCACCGAAACGCTCGTTCGGGTGATTGGCGGCACATTATTAGATGGGCAGATTGTCGGGAACGAGTGTTTGCAGGAACGTTCACTCCCTAGAGGAGATCTGGGATGTTTCTAATTATCTGTTTACTCCTCGGCCTGTAACTGGGGCAGGAGGACATCCTCTACATCCAGAGGAAAGAAGGTTTCACTATTATAGAAGGGATTCTTTACTGTAAGAGCAATGAGCTCTATGCCACAGAAGGATGTGATGGATAACTCTAGATTGGTCTGGATGCCTTTCAGTATATGTCTACTAGGTGCTATAACATCGAGATGGGGGCTTAGGAGGAGCTTCTGGAGATGAGGTGAGGATCCAGGCTTCTTTGTAGCCAAGAAGAAAATGTTTCCATATGATGTCACCCCCCCCCCCCCCCCCCCTCTTCCTTGGGATCCAATGGTGGATTTCAGGTTGGATTAGAGGTTGACTTGATGAAACGTTGTCTTTTTCAGCCTTATCAGCAACATATTTTGATTGAAAATAATTGCATATGCTATAATAGATATGGTTCACATGTCTCCAGTCATATCACATAATTTCTCCATTGCCCCAGCCTACAATGATGTCTCACCAGAGCAAGCTTCATACAACGGTTTTTGTCCAGCCGAAACAAGGTACTTGTACATATGTGACATGGTGCAGAGAGGTGAACGCAGGGTTTAACCCCGCACACAGGCATTGCACTGGATCATGATTTATGGACAGATTTTTGTCTGAAATTTTTAAGTTCTAAGTTCCTTTTTATATTCGCTGTTAGATTTCTTCCTGACTACGAAGACATCTTCATATACTGTATCCATTGCAATTTCTTTATTATTTTCATTTATCATTAAATCCTTTGACAGGCCCGGACTTTGTGCCTCCTTCCAAGTGGTTGCACAGTACATTGGTATGCTTGTGAGAGCTTTGCAAAAAAAAACCATTGATTTACCCAACTATGCACAGTGAGAGCAGCTTTGAAACTGTGGGTAGTGGGTGGATGAAAGGAAATTTGGGTCATTTAGAAGCACACATTTTGGTCATTCTGTATCATTATGAGCGGTGGAGTCAAAAAAGATCATTTTTTTCTTCAAAGAGAGTGTTTTTTCCCCTAGTGAGGTGGAAATGTTTTTAACAGGCAATCGACATGGCCTTGAGAACATTGCAGCGTAAGCTCCTCATTGCAGAGGATGTCTTGATTTTGGTATTATAACATATAAAGACTTCCTCTACAGCTATTTTTTGCATCGAGGATTCGTCTGTGTCATGTGACAACGAAGCGGGAGTGAATGTCACGGCGTACATCATAGTCCGTGACACTAGTGTCACGGCCTATGATGTACGCCTTGACAGTGAAGCGCTTGCTATTACTTACCGCTCCGTGGTCACCCGCCGGCCCGCACCGCGCTGCACTTTCTTCCTGACATATCGTCAGGTCATAGTGCACGTAAGCGCGCACTATGACCCGACACATAGGAGCTGTGGAGCGGCGCTCCTACAGGAAAGGTAAATACTGTCGCTGGGGTCATGGCTAGGAGGGGGCAGCTGGTGGCACTGGGGGGGGCAGATTATGGCACTGAGGGGTAGCTGATGGCACTGAGGGGGCAGCTGGTGGCACTCAGGGGACAGCTGGTGGCACTGTGGGGCAAGCTCGTGGCACTGGGGGAACGGAACTGATGGCACTGGGGGAACTGATGCACTTGGGCTGATCGCACAGGAGGGAACAAAGGGTGTTGGGGACTGATGGCAGGGGGTCTGATGAGTTTTTATAAAGGTAACCACTCTATTAATTCAATTTTTTCTTATTAGATTACTCGATTAGGCCGAATGCACATGTATAGATCATACGAGTGTATTACTGTAGTGCAGCGGCGGCATGAAGTGCATGGCGTCATAGCAACCAATGACGCCGTGCGCTCCTGCTCTCAGCTGGATGCCAGGCCGGGATACCACGGACCGCTCACGGCCGTGTGCATTCGGCCTTAATCGTAAAAAATAATCAATAGAATATTCTATTCCTAAAATAATTGTTTACTGCAGCCCTATCTCCAGCAGTAAAAAATCTTAGGCCAGATACATAATATCAAGTGCGCTTTATGTCTGCAATCCCACTATCGCCAGTACCTTGCTTGAAGTCTCCTGTGTGTAGAGGGTGTTACGTAGGGTCAGAATAGAGTCAAACTAATGGGCATTAACCGTGCACCCCTAGAATCCCACAAAGTCCTCAAAGCTTCTATAGGTCAGCATGAGACTTCATGTACAGGAGAAGCATGAAGGAATGAATGTAGGAAACTGTTCTGTTCTAGAGGACTGCCGGCATCCATTGAAAGCAATAGATTTGTCTTCCTCGCGATAAGGGCTCATCCACATAACAAATGCGGATGGGATTTAAACCTATTCAGTTCAAATGGGGCCACCAAAGATGTGGATGGCACTCCTTGTGCTGTCCGCAAAATTATAGAACTTATCCTATTCTTGTCCGCATTACGAACAAGGATAGGACTGTTCTATTAGGGGCTGTTCCCCTCCTCAAAATGCAGAATACACACGGCCAGTATCCGTGTTTTGTGGATCCGCAATTTACGGACTGCAAAACAGCCAACAGTTGTGTGCATGAGCCCTTATACTGATTGCAGCAGTGATAACCCTGGAGAGCCCACACTGTCAGCAGGACCACCATGTAAGTGAGGATTTTCCAGACCTGACAACTTCTTAAAGATAATCCTGAAATTAGTTTTGTAATCTTTTTGTTTTCCATTTCAGATGAGAAAAAAATAGAATTAACCCACAAACAACATTTTGAAAAAAGACATTAGCCAAACAATATACAGTAAATGTGCAGGTCAAAAGAAAACACTGAGCCACACACTGGAGACATATGCAGTGTGGTTAGGTGTACAGTAAAGTGCTGGAAGGTCTGTATATTTCACCCAGAATCCACAGATGGATGATGTATATGAAATCCAGAAAGCTGCAGTGGTTTCAGCAAAGTTTAGTTTGTAGATTTAGTTAGATTCTGTTCTGGGCAGGATTTTATTGGACTGGTGGGTAGGTTTGGTAGAGGGACCTACCAGTCTGCTCCCTTATTCCAGCAAGGCTATTCCCCCTACACTGAGGTGATCTGAGGTGCGGCTGCTGGGGACATTACTGAGGAATAAAATCAGGTCTCAGATTGTGAGTCAGTGTCAGAAACTCTGGGAAGCTAGCTGATCTGCTACTTCTTGGAGCCTGATTCCCCTTGTGTGAACTGCGCTGTATTGGGGAGATAGAGACGACCTGTGAATTAGGTAGTGCCCAGACGGGCAGGAGTTTATTTTGATGTTTTTTTGTGTTATGTGCTGCAGCCTTAGTCAAGTGATGGATAACTTTGATGCCACGATCCCTTACATCAGATATTGTATATATATATTTTTTTTTCTGAATTGCATTACTGCTATATTTACTGTACATAGATACATGAGGTTATTTACTCCCAGTTTGATCAAATTTTTTGGGGACATCTGCCAACGAAAAGGAGACGCCTTCAGTCATTAATTAGTGACAAGCATAGTAAGTGATTTGACTATCATGGATCTGTAACTATCAACAATATAATTTTAATAATGCAGTAGAAGCAATCTACCTGGGGTATAAAATGTATATATAGAGGTAGGGGGACTGGTATTGTCCCTTACCTATAGTCCAGAGGTCAGCAGCCTTCGGCACTCCAGCTGTTGTGAAATTACAACTCCCATCATGCTTCATTCCTTTCTATGAGAGTTCTTAGAAGAGCAGAGCCAGTGTGCATGCTGGGAGGTGTAGTTTTACAACAGCTGGATTGACGGAGGTTGCCTACCCCTGCTATAGTCAATAGTACAGAATACCTGCCTCAAAAAAGGTCCACCCTGTCCCGGAACTTATCCTTAATGCACCCATATGATTCCCTGGACTCCCGCCACCAACATGTTTGCGTGGTAGATGTGGGTTCCCCAGGGACAAATATAGGGATCAGCCAAAACAGTCCTCTGATCAATGGGCACAGTACTTATAAGAATGGAAGCATAATGCATATGAGAAGTAGTACAGACTCCCAATAAAAATGAAGAAAGAGGCAACAATAACCTGGTCTGCACGGGGGGCCACTCGCTCTGACCAAGCGCCAATCATTCTGAAGATGGTAAACCTTTAGGAAAGACCCATTTCCTGAAAATAGGAGCAGCCTTCTAATCCAGTATATTGTGCAGATGGAGAGTGGATGTAGTGTCCCCCAAAAACACATACAGTTGCAAGAAAAAGTATGTGAACCCTTTGGAATTATATGGATTTCTGCACAAATTGGTCATAAAATGTGATCTGATCTTCATCTAAATCACAACAATAGACAGTCACAGTCTGCTTAAACTAATAACACACAAAGAATTAAATGTTACCATGTTTTTATTGAACACACCATGTAAACATTTACAGTGCAGGTGGAAAAAGTATGTGAACCCTTGGATATAATAACTGGTTGAACCTCCTTTGGCAGCAATAACTTCAACCAAACGTTTCCTGTAGTTGCAGATCAGATGTGCACAACGGTCAGGAGTAATTCTTCACCATTCCTCTTTACAGAACTGTTTCAGTTCAGCAATAGTCTTGGGATGTCTGGTGTGAATCGCTTTCTTGAGGTCATGCCACAGCTTCTCAATCGGGTTGAGGTCAGGACTCTGACTGGGCCACTCCAGAAGGCGTATTTTCTTCTGTTTAAGCCATTCTGTTGTTGATTTACTTCTATGCTTTGGGTCGTTGTCCTGTTGCAACACCCATCTTCTGTTGAGCTTCAGCTGGTGGACAGATGGCCTTAAGTTCTCCTGCAAAATGTCTTGATAAACTTGGGAATTCATTTTTCCTTCGATGATAGCAATCCGTCCAGGCCCTGACGCAGCAAAGCAGCCCCAAACCATGATGCCCCCACCACCATACTTCTCAGTTGGGATGAGGTTTTGAGGTTGGTGTGCTGTGCCTCTTTTTCTCCACACATAGTGTTGTGTGTTTCTTCCAAACAACTCAACTTTGGTTTCATCTGTCCACAGAATATTTTGCCAGTACTGCTGTGGAACATCCAGGTGCTCTTGTGCAAACTTTAAACGTGCAGCAATGTTTTTTTGGACAGCAGTGGCTTCCTCTGTGGTATCCTCCCATGAAATCCATTCTTGTTTAGTGTTTTTTTACGTATCGCTGATTCGCTAACAGGGATGTTAGCATATGCCAGAGACTTTTGTAAGTCTTTAGCTGACACTCTAGGATTCTTCTTCACCTCATTGAGCAGTCTGCGCTGGGCTCTTGCAGTCATCTTTACAGGACGGCCACTCCTAGGGAGAGTAGCAGCAGTGCTGAACGTCCTCCATTTATAGACAATTTGTCTTACCGTGGACTGATGAACAGCAAGGCTTCTGGAGATACTTTTATAACCCTTTCCAGCTTTATGCAAGTCAACAATTCTTAATCGTAGGTCTTCTGAGAGGTCTTTTGTGCGAGGCATCATTCACATCAGGCAATGCTTCTTGTGAAAAGCTAACCCAGAACTGGTGTGTGTGTTTTATAGGGCAGGGCAGCTGTAACCAACACCTCCAATCTCATCTCATTGATTGGACTCCAGTTGGCTGACACCTCACTCCAATTAGCTCTTGGAGATGTCATTAGTCTAGGGGTTCACATACTTTTTCCACCTGCACTGTGAATGTTTACATGGTGTGTTCAATAAAAACATGGTAACATTTAATTCTTTGTGTGTTATTAGTTTAAGCCGACTGTGATTGTCTATTGTTGTGACTTAGATGAAGATCAGATCACATTTTATGACTAATTTGTGCAGAAATCCATATCATTCCAAAGGGTTCACATACTTTTTCTTACAACTGTATAAATGGGTCTAATGGTACCAAGCTTGAATAGATGGCAAAACAGTTTACTAAACTTTATTAGAAACTGTCCCCAGGTCCAGTTACCAGTTCTTCAATATCATCATTGATGAGGTAGGATCATTAATACAATTTTATAGCACACGACTACCCCACATTCACAAGTATTAGACATCTAAATATCGAAAATAGTAAAGTATCGACTATGAGATTCCTATTAGGTGCAGGAGAAAGTGTGCATGGAAACTGAAAATAGCAGAAAGTCAGATAAAGATAAGAAAGAACTCTAGAGAGATTTGGGAGACCCTGGATGTGAAAGGTAGGAGATGTTCCATAGCGTGGAGCCCACAAAATCTGGTTCACTTTTTGGCGGTTTAGAAAAACTATGAAATCATCTAAACGTGACAAAATTCTCACAGTAGAAAGTAGGGGTCTTCAACGATGATGAAAAATATCAAAACTGGGAGGAATGTAGACTTAGAAGCCTTAATTAGGGGCAGAGAGCCGCTGCTTTGTTTAATGCGACCGTATGATTTTTAATCTGAGTTTATATCTTCTTCAGATTAAGTGCAAAATTAAAGACCTAGAAAATTGCCTTAACATCCAGGAGCTGTGGGAGCTGCTCCTATCAGACTGCAACCACACATAGCAGAAATGCTGAAGATTTGTGGGTATACAATCCATAGCATATCACAATAGCAGCAGATAGGATGCAGATTTCATCCTTAGTAATAAAATGAATATGTGACAAATGCACAAGGAAATTTACAAGGAGTTCTGAATGTAAATCATGTATATTTTGTTGTGAATTCATTGCAGAATTTGCGGTGAAATCCTCAGTGTTTTTTCTCGGTCCCATATGGTCATACCCTAATGGGTTTAAACAAAGGTCTGACATTCAGATCAATCAAATCCTCTGTGTTCAAAGGAAGATGCAAGCCCAAACATTTCAACTTGGTCCTTGTATGAACTAGAGAAGCAGAGGTTGGTTCTTAAAGGGGAGTCTGTCATCAGCTACATCGCTATGAAAACAAGCATAGTGCCAGACAGGCTTAGCTCACCTAATTCTATTCATCACACTCTTATAGAGATCCGTGGCTCCCTTGCAGATGCAACTGGATTTTTTGCAATGTGCTAATGATGCCTTTGGTGCAGTAATGGTGGCGCCATGGCTTTTATTGTATAAAAGCTCCAATTCGTTCCGTACCCAGCCCCCTGGACTGTTGATTGACAGGCAGGGCCAGGCAGTAGGTATGTGATCTCTCCTGGCCCTGTCAATAAAAGCTTCTGTGCAATGAGAGCAATAGTGCCACCCACATTGCACTAAAGGCATTATTTGCATATTGAAAAGGGCTATTTTTTTCTGCCAGGGAGCCCTGGATCACTTTAAAAATGACACCGTTAAAATCAGGTGGGCAAGGCCTGTCTGGCACTATGCTTCATATGCATGTTGCATAGTGATGTAGCTGGCAATATTGGGCCTATTGGGAGAAAAATTGATTTAGGATAGCTTATAGAAAGGAGATGTCTGTCGGTGGCTAATTTCGCTACTACTATTGAAAACGTGCCCACCATTACCCCGTACACATGTCAGCACAATACCAGCTAGCACTTATTGCAATCTGTGCTTTGCAGACAAACTATGGAAACCAGGATATTAAATGTTGTAAAACGCCTTATGATTAGACCCTTCTGGTTTGCACATCCTGATAATCCAGCTTGCAACAAAGCTGGCAGGTCCTCTGCAAATTTCTGCGTCTTCCCGGAGTTACTGATGCAGTGGGACGGACATACTAATCCTATAGATGGTCTAGAGCTGCACCACTTCAATCAGAGCGGCTCTGGCTGGATGAAACGTGGTGCAGACACTATTATCTAACCCTATACCATTTATTGATTTAGATTGAGACTGATTTTTTTCGCCAGCATTGTGATACAATTTTTAGCACAAAAATTGTATGTTAGACCACGCCCCTTTCAGGTAAGCCACACCCTTTTTGGTTAGTCAGAGATAATTTCTCCAAATCTTGGTATGCCAAATTGCGCCACATTTTGTCAGTTTGTCAAATTCTAGGTGCACTCACATTCATAAATGTGGATCAGAATTCTTGGGGCTGTTCTCAGACATTTCCAGCTCCAAGAATATTGAAGGGAGGAGTATAAGGCTATATATATTTATATTTGTATGTGTCTGTATGTATGTGCCTAGTGTGTTAAAGGCTATGTAGACCTTTGTGGCAATTTTTTTCATAATGCATTGAGCTCATTTTGAGCTAAAAAAAAATATTTTTTTATAATTGGTCTTTTTTAAATTTGTAGCCTTTTTCTCTGTACAGGACTGAGATGCTCTAGTAGCAGGATCTGAATTTTCTCCCTATTCCGTCAGCCAGCTCACCTGATGGGCTTCTTATCTCTGCTCTCTGACCTTATAAACACTCATTATAGCTCAGTTATTTTACTGATGAGCATGTGGCTTAAATAAGTATTTAGGACTTCTTAGCCCTGTATTACACCTGACAGATCGGACCAATAGTTGGTGTGTATAACAAAAGATCTCCGTGTGTGCAATAGGCCATCTGACCAATGATTGGTCAGAAAATCTGTTGGTGAGAAACAGGCCTTGTTAATTTAGAAATAAGGTTTATTAGATGACCCGCACAAAGTAAAAGTAGGGTGCACACAGCTAAAAAAAAACTGTTAAACCTTTGTGACAGAACAGCTCAATATTTTTCATAAAGACCAAATGAAAAAATGATTTTGAGCGCAAAATGAGTTACAATGCAATCATAAAAAAACTGCCCCTTAAGATGTACATAGCCTTTAAGTAGCCATATTAAAGGGGTTGTTTCACCTTGCTATTTTCAAACCCCGTCGCGGCTCTCAGGGTCTCGATTCCCTTTCCTCCTGAGGGCGGAGCTGAGCACTAACGAGGTGGCCGGTGCTGGGGGTGAAAATATGGGGGTGAAAATATGCGCGCTCGCACCTGTGAAACCCCGCCACCAGAACGGCCAGCTGAGCTACTGACAGTGTTTCTGTGCACCTGCGCGGCTACCTCTGAGAACATTACAGTGGTGGCCGTAGAAATGAGCATGAAATTTTGGGCTGTTTCAAGGAGGAGACAAGGCGACAGAGGCATAATTGAAAAATGAACTACATGGAAGAAAGGATCCTAGGATTACAAGGAACTGATTAAATGTTGAATACTGAGGTGAGACAACTCCTTTAAATCTCCTCTTTAACCATTGCCTCTGCCGCGCTCCTGTTCTGGTATGTGGTGAAAATTGTGCATAAATCTCTCCAGCATTAAGAAGGTGGGACTGGTAATTCTATTATATTTTACAACAGCCACTTGTGCTGGTCAATTGGCATGAATTATAACTTGTAATAAAACCCATTTCCAGTAATACTATATTATTCACGCTGCGTTTCCTCATTGTGTTGTCTGAGTTCTGCTTTTTAAGGGAGAAACTCTTGGATAAGTGTATCTCAGTGTGATGTTGTTCTTAGACTTTACCTTCTTGTATAAGCTTTGTTTCGGTGTCTACAGCGCTGCGCTGTTCTCTGCTACGTGGCTGGGTTTGTCACTGAGCGTTCCTACAGTCCCGAATAGCAAGCTCCCATGTGATATGAGGAAGGTATATGTAACTGGGTAATACAACAGCTGAACAGGATGATACAGCAGAGGCTGACTCAAGAAATGAATGGGTTTGTGCCAAGACATATACTTATCCCGTGTGTGCAGGATAGGGGACAAGCATCTAATCGGTGGGGCTCAAACACTGAGACCCTCACCAGTCACCAGAACAGGGGTCCCAAGTGCCATGTACAGTCAGATCCATAAATATTGGGACATCGACACAATTGTAACATTTTTGGCTCTATTCACCACCACAATGGATTTGAAATGAAACGAACAAGATGTGCTTTACCTGCAGACTGTCAGCTTTAATTTGAGGGGATTTACATCCAAATCAGGTGAACGGTGCAGGAATTACAGCAGTTTACATATGTGCCTCCCACTTGTTAAGGGACCAAAAGTAATGGGACAATTGGCTTCTCAGCTATTCCCTCATTATCCCAATTACAATGAGCAGATAAAAGGTCCAGAGGTAATTTCCTGCTATTTGCATTTGGAATCTGTTGCTGTCAACTCTCAAGATGAGATCCAAAGAGCTGTCACTATCAGTGAAGCCATCATTAGGCTGAAAAAACACAACAAACCCATCGGAGAGATAGCAAAACAATTAGGCGCGGCCAAAACAACTGTTTGGAACATTCTTAAAAAGAAGGAACGCAGCGGTGAGCTCAGCAACACCAAAAGACCCGGAAGACCACAGAAAACAACTGTGGTGGATGAGCGAAGAATTCTTTCCCTGGTGAAGAAAACCCCCTTCACAACAGTTGGCCAGATCAAGAAGACTCTCCAGGAGGTAGGTGTATGTGTGTCAAAGTCAACAATCAGGAGAAGACTTCACCAGAGTGAATACAGAGGGTTCACCACAAGATGTAAACCATTGGTGAGCCTCAAAAACAGGAAGGCCAGATTAGAGTTTGCCAAATGACATCTAAAAAAGCCTTCACAGTTCTGGAACAACGTCCTATGGACAGATGAGACCAAGATCAACTTGTACCAGAGCGATGGGAAGAGAAGAGTATGGAGAAGGAACTGCTCATGATCCTAAGCATACCACCTCATCAGTGAAGCATGGTGGTGGTAGTGTCATGGCGTGGGCATGTATGGCTGCCAATGGAACTGCTTCTCTTGTATTTATTGATGATGTGACTGCTGACAAAAGCAGCAGGATGGATTCTGAAGTGTTTCAGGCAATATTATCTGCTGATATTCAGCCAAATGCTTCAGAACTCATTGGACGGCGCTTCACAGTGCAGATGGACAATGACCCAAAGCATACTGCAAAAGCAACCAAAGAGTTTTTTAAGGGAAAGAAGTGGAATGTTCTGCAATGGCCAAGTCAATCACCGGACCTGAATCCGATTGAGCTGCATTTCACTTGATGAAGACAAAACTGAAGGGGAAATGCCCCAAGAACAAGTAGGAACTGAAGACCGTTGCAGTAGAGGCCGGGCAGAGCATCACCAGGGATGAAACCCAGCGTCTGGTGATGTCTATGCGTTCCAGACTTCAGGCTGTAATTGACTGCAAAGGATTTGCAACCAAGTATTAAAAAGTGAAAGTTTGATTTATTATTATTCTGTCCCATTACTTTTGGTTCCTTAACACGTGGGAGGCACATATGCAAACTGTTGTAATTCCTGCACAGTTCACCTGATTTGGATGTAAATACCCTCAAATTAAAGCTGACAGTCTGCAGGTAAAGCACATAGTGTTCGTTTCATTTCAAATCCATTGTGGTGGTGTATAGAGACAGAAATGTTAGAATTGTGTCGATGTCCCAATATTTATGGACCTGACTGTACACTGTCATAGTGCCGGAGAGAGCCAACTGCTGTACTTATCTCTACATGAGACAAAATATACGTCCATAATACAGCATCCAATTGAACATGCAACAGAGTTCACATAGTACTGTCTCCCTGCTGTTTCAGTGCATTCAACGCTGTGGTGCATTGTGGGGAAGAAGTGACGGCTCCATAGTAGTCTGTCTAAATATCTCGTCCAAAGTATCCTTTGTTCCTCAGCATAGTATTAGGCTTGCTTCACGTTTGCAGCACACGGATCCAGCAGACTGTCCCGGCCGGGAACACCCTGCCGGATCCATAAATACCGTCCTTTGTCAAGATACCGTCCGGCCTCATTCACTATAATGGGGACTGGCGGAGATCCGGCCGCTACCCGGCAAATATGCCTGGGAGTAGCTAGACAAATACCGCTGCATGTAGCAGTTTTCGTCCGCCCGCTGCTTGGCATATTTGCCAGCTTGCAGCCGAATCTCCGCTGGTCCACATTATAGTGAATAGGGCCGGACAGTATCTTGGCAGCACACGGTATTCAAGGATCCGGCAGGGTTTTACCGGGACAGCCTGCCGGATCTGTTTGCCGCAATTGTGAAACAGGCCTTAACTGAATACAAGCAGGATTCTGAATCCAACATCAGTGGTTTAATTCAAGATCAGTACAAGGCAAGTACAGCAAAATATTCACAAAGTTATTGCATCAGGCAGTGTGAAAAATGTAAAATACCATTAAACTTAGGAGCTCTGCTTATAGCAGCGTGAAAATGTGATGTATCGAGTGTATTCAGTGAAAACTTATGGAAAATGTCATTGTGTTCCCCAGTAGTCATTTCTGTATCTAATGCATTGAGACTATTCAGCAAGGAGGAAATCTGATGGATTAAATGTGGACGGCTTCAGACACTTGGAGTACATTGCACTTTACAAACCAAATGAGCTTACTTGTAATTATTCTGCAGATCTCACCGATAAAGATCATTATTAAGACTTTAGCTGGATGTGCTGATTGCACAGCGGATTATAATTTACATCCAGAAAATATCATTATAGAGCTAGAAAGTCAATACAGTGATGAGCACTAATGACCTCCAGTGCTGTAAACTGGGAAGAATTGATATAAAACTTCAGACTCACTGATGAGGAGGAAGATGCCTGGAAAATAATGTAACCTTCTGGATTCATTGAGGGTCTGTCCTGATATTGGGTAAGCGGGTGGGGGAGTGAGTAATTGTGCACATGGCTCTAATGAATACATAATTCTGACCTGTGCTGTCAATACTCAAATACAATGCAATACATTCTGTAGACATAACAGATGCCTGACTATCCAGTTATCGACTGAAATTTGGAGAAGTCTTCCCATCATCACCGAGCACATTGTATGGAGTCCACTCAGAAACAGTAATGATAAGAATAGTTTATACTGGTCATGTATGGCTTGGCACGCTGGCATTATTCCTAATTATGTCAAAGCTTTGGCATATGGCATAAGGAGATACTGTGCAGTGTCCATATATACAGAATAAGAGCAGATACTGAGGATTACACCTAGTATACAGGACAGGAGAAGTGGTACTGTGCAGTGTCCGTATATACAGAATAAGAGCAGATACTGAGGATTACACCCGGTATACAGGACAGGAGAAGTGGTACTGTGCAGTGTCCATATATACAGAATAAGAGCAGATACTGAGGATTACACCTAGTATACAGTACAGGAGAAGTGGTACTGTGCAGTGTCCGTATATACAGAATAAGAGCAGATACTGAGGATTACACCTAGTATACAGTAAAGGAGAAGTGGTACTGTGCAGTGTCCGTATATACAGAATAAGAGCAGATACTGAGGATTACACCTAGTATACAGTACAGGAGAAGTGGTACTGTGCAGTGTCCATATATAGAGAATAAGAGCAGATACTGAGGATTACACCCAGTATACAGGACAGGAGAAGTGGCCTCTTGTCCCTCCATGAGGCCAGTCCTTCCACCACCACCCACACCCAGCCCCTCGCCTCATGTCCTCCTATGTCCGCATAGTCCAGGGCTGGATGCAGGTCTCCCCATACAAAAATATGAACCCCTTCACCCCATCCCACCCAACCTAACTACACCCCACTTACCCTATCATACAATATATACATCTTATAACAACCATATCAATCTATACAAACCAATATTAAAATCCACCCGAAGGCCCAAGTTCAGTCATTTGCAAACCTTTCTTCAAAAACTCATCTTAAATACAAAACAAAAACCTAATGTGAAAGCCTCAGCCCAACACCAGGAAAAGTGCTACTGAGGCTAAGGCACATCAAAGGTGAAGCCTCTCCAGAGGTAAGAGACCCCATCCGTACCCACCTTCTCGCACTCAAGAGAGCGAACCTTCGCCAGGTCACCTAGAATGTTCCTACACACCTCTTCCACAGGGAGGACTTTCTGCTGGGTTGAAACTAAACACCGTGCGTTCCATGTGAAGTACCTGATCACTATGCTAACTATAAAAGCTGTGCATGGGTCCCTTCTTCCCAAACCTTTGAATGCTCCATAAGCCCATTCCGCATAGGAGAGGTTGGCTAGCCTAGGCCAGCCAATGGATGCACCCACCCGTTTGTATACCTCTGTATTAAAGGGACACTGAAGCAGGAAGTGCTCCATACTTTCCAGTATGTCGCCACACTCCTCCCGGGGACAACCCCTTTCATCAGAGTTCCTGTACTTCAAGTTGTCCCTTACATACAGCTTCCCATGAAAGCAGCGCCAAGCCAAGTCCCAAAACTTCAAGGGGATCCTTGCCGAATTTAACAACTGTAACCCCTTGTCTAGATCCCGGCTTGGGCAATCCTTAAGGGCCAGGGGCTTCCAGAAGTGGGTCAACAAGACCCTCTCGTCAAGGGATCTCCTTGACTGGGTCTTGATTTCCCTCACTCCCAAACCCCACTGGCGGATCACCTTCAGAATCGGGGTGACATAAGCCGGAAGATATCCGTGAGGTGTACGCAAATCCTTCACTTGCCCTCCTGTCTCCCACTCCTGGAAGAAAGGCCGAAACCAACCCCTGCAAGAGACTACCCACGGAGGAGCCCTCTCTTTCCAGAGGTTTGCCAGGTTGATCTTAACAAAGGTGTTCACAAGGAACACCACTGGGTTGACCATACCCAACCCCCCTAATCTCCTCGTACGGTATGTCACCTCTCTCTTGACTAGGTTCAGCCTATTCCCCCATAACAGTTGAAAGAACAGACTGTAAACCCGAGTCCAGAGAGGTTCTGGCAAGACACATACACTGGCCAAATAGATAAGCAAAGGGAGAAGGTAAGTCTTGATCAGGTTCACCCTTTCCCTGAGGGTCAAAGACCAACCCTTCAACTGGTCAACCTTCTGAGCGGCGATCGTGAGCCTGCTGTCCCAATTTTGGGTGGGATAATCCCCATGGCCGAATTGAACGCCTAGGACTTTGGCTGACGACTGGGGCTCTGGGAGGGTGTCCGGGAGACCGAAAGATGGATCACCCCCTCCCAGCCAGAGACTCTCACACTTTTCCCGGTTAATCGTGGACCCGGAGACTTCCGAGTAGCGTTCTACCTCCGACATCACGTATTCCGCCCCCCCTCCCGAGGACACGAAAACAGTGACGTCATCGGCATACGCCACCACCCTCAGAGTGGCTTCTGGCTCCTCCAGACTCATCCTGACTCCCGCTAACGGTCCCCGATCAATCCTCCTAATAAAAGGATCAATCGCAAACACGTATAAGAGCGGGCTCAATGGACAACCCTGGCGGACTCCAGACCCGACCTCAAAAGGGCTGCCAGACCAACCGTTCACCAGCGGGAAACTCTCTGCCCCTGCATACAAGATCTTTAGCCAATCGACAAACCCTCCCAGCAGGCCATATTTCAGAAGGACTGCCCAGAGGTACTCGTGGTTAACCCGATCAAAAGCCTTTGCCTGATCTAAAGCCAGCATGTACCCCTTCCAGCTACCCGCCCTACTCTGCTCCACTGCCTCTCGGACACCGAGCACAGCACTAAACGTGCTTCGGCCTGGAACTGAGCAATGTTGGGTCTCCGAAAGGAGCCGGGGTGCAAACTGCACCAACCGTTTAAACAGTATCTTGGCCAGGATCTTTCTGTCCGTATTGAGAAGCGCTATGGGACGCCAATTCTCAATACGGCTCGGATCTTTACCCTTTGATATAAGGATCAGAGCTGACCTCCTCATTGACTTCGGCAGAGCACCCGAGGAAAGGCACTCATTGAATACCTTAGTCAAGAGGGGAACCAAGGAGTCCTTAAAGGTCTTATAAAACTCGGATGTTAAGCCATCCGGGCCTGGCGACTTCTTTAGGGCAAGCCCTTCGATCGCCAGGCTGACTTCCTCTTCTCTGATTTCTTCTATCAAAACGCCAAGAGAGAGGTCTACTCTTGACTCAGGGATGGTTTCAGCCAGGAAAGCCGAAATCCTGTCCCGATTCAGATCCTTCTTCCTCAAGAGGCACGAGTAGAAGGACTTGATGATTTCCAAGATCCCTGATCTGGACCTATCCAGAGATCCCGTACCATCGACCAGTCCCGTCACCAACTTACTTTTCACTGACATCTTACAGTTTCTGTAAGGGTCGGGCGAGCAGTACTTCCCGAAATCCCTCTCAAAAACCAAAGATGTGTGCCTATCGTACTGGCACCTCTTAAGCAAAGATTTCACCCTGGAGATATCCTCTCGGCTACCTCCAGTCGAGACCAGTTGTTCGAGTTTCCTCCTCAGACCCTGATACAAGCGGTACCTGTCCAGGGACCTGAGGCTCGAGAGCTGGCGGAAGAATTTTGCCACCCGATCTTTGAATATCTCCCACCACTCAGACTTAGTGTCACAAAGATCCAGCAACTCTACCTGACTCTGAAGGAAGTCCTTAAAGGATTGTCTCACCTCTGCTTCCTCCAGGAGGGCCGAATTTAGCTTCCAATAGCCTCTTCCCATTTGGGGGGATTCTGCAACATTCAAAGAGAACATAATCATACAGTGATCGGAGAATTCCACCTCTACCACCTCTAAAGGTGAAAAGGTAGTCTCCTCCTTTAAATAAAACCTGTCTATTCTAGACCTAATCTGACTACCTCTATAATAAGTGAAACCACCGTGGCCTGGGGTGTGCCTAATGTGGACATCCACCAGGCGAGCCTCGCTAGCTATGCTATTCAGGGATACACTATCATAAGCCAGCCGGTTTCTGGCGCCTCCCCGGTCTTGGGACCTTGTGACTGTATTAAAGTCCCCGCCAAAGACCACCTGCCGACTCGTAAAAAGGAAAGGTTTGATCCCCATAAAGAGACGCTTCCGATCCCACCTGGTTTGGGGACCATAGATGTTTATCAGGCGAAGCTCTTGACCCTTCATGAGGACATCTAAAATCAAACACCTCCCCATTTCTAACTCAATCACTCGTCGGCTTTCTACTGGTGCGGTAAAAAGAACCGCCACTCCGCTATACGGCTCAGCCGCAAGAGACCAATATGATGGACCGCACCTCCACTCCTTTTTTGCTTTATACACAGCCGCCAAATCTGGCAGCCTGGTCTCTTGCAAAAATAAAATGTCAGCTTCAACCCGGCTGAGAAAATCAAAGGCTGCAAACCTAGCCGCATCCGATTTAATACTGGCGACATTAATGGTCGCCAGCGTCAACGGAGTGAGTGCCGCCATACAGAGTGATTAAGTTAGACGGCCTTCTTCCTTCCCTTCCCCTTCTTGTTCTTCTTCTTACCCCTCTTGGGGCTACCCCCTAAGGTGGCACGATCTCTTTTGAGAGAGACAGTGGTGTCCATCTCATTAGTCACCACCGCCTCCCCCTTCGCACCACCCTTGTCATTCCCATTCCCAGTGTCTGGACCCGCCCCACCTCCCGAGGACCTTGCATCCTCACCGGAGGGAGGCGCGGGCCCTTCCAGAGGCTCCTTCTCTTGCCCCTCCGGCTCCCCACCTTGAACCTCCTCCCCGGAAGAAGAGGAGGCGGAGATCTCATCCAAGGTGAGGTACCGGTTGGAAAGATCCAGGGGAAGAGAGTCAGGATTAGAGAGGTCCAGGGGGGAGCTGGCTTTGCCTTCCACAGGCACTCTAGTCGGGCTAGATCTTTTTTTGGTCAGACGTTTCCTTCTTATTCTTTTAGACTCTGTCTCACTCCCCTCTGTTGCACTCTCGTAGCAAGAGGACAGAGTCACCTCGGAACGGTCTAGTCTCCTGAGTTCCTCATTCACCTCGATATCCCCCAGGGTCTCAGCTCTAGGAGAGGCATTCTCTTGGGAGGGCCCAGGCATCACCCCAGGACGGGGTTCCACCTGCTTCCTCTCCATTTGACGCCTCTCCCTCCGTCTCTGCTGGGACGGGCCGTCCTTTCTCTTCATCGACCCCACTGCCCTGTCGCCTTCGCCAGCACTCGCCTCGGCGGTGGGGGCCTCCCGGCTCGCCTCCGCCCATGCACGAGCCACGTTGGCGACAGAGCGAGGGCAACGACTGAACGGGTGCCCTAGCTCACCACACAGGTTGCATCTAATCTGCCCACAAGATGCAGCTAGATGGCCTTCACCCCCACACAACGCGCACCTCTGCACTTGGCAGCTCGCGCTGAAGTGCGAAGGGCTGCCGCACTTGTAACACAGCTTAGGCTGCCCCCTGTAGAACACCATGATCCTATCCCGACCAAGGAAAGCAGATGATGGTATGTGGGAAACCGACCCCCCTGAATGTTTCAACTTAATCTGAAACGTCCAGGCACCCGACCAGATGCCAAACTCATCCAGGTTCTTGCTAGGAAGACCCTGGACGTCCCCGTACCTGCTCAACCAGGTCAAGATGTCAACACAAGAAAGTGACTCGTTACGGGTGAGAACGGTCACCTTCTTGACCTCATTCTGGCGGGTTATCGCTTGCACAAAAAACCCCTGCCAGTCCGGCTGGTCTTTTGCCAGTTCATACCCAGACAAGAAAAGTTCAAGACCCTCTGGCCGGGCAAAACTGACATCAAACTCCCGGGTGCCATACGGATGTATCAGGGCAAAGATGTCACATGCCCTGATGCCCATCCGAAAGAGAAGCTCTGCCACCCTCTTTCTGGTAGGGCACGCTTCATTGCCTCTCCACTTCAGACAGACAACATTCCGCCTGGTTGACCCGGGGCCGGTTGTGGGTGAGGACCAGGTGGTCTCGCCCCCGCCTTGCTCTCGGAAGGCACGCAGGCCATGCCTGTCTATCCAGAAGGATAGATCCACCTGCTGCCCCCCTACTGTAATGGAATTCTCCCCTCTCCTAAGAGCCTCTAGAAGTTGCCGCTGCAAATTACCGTCACCAGACATTGGTAATGGGGAGGACAATGGGGACCGCCCCTCCCCCCCTGCGCCGGCAACCACACCAGCATAACTTCTGCCAGGCGTAACCGACGCAGGAGGGGCAGCCGGACCGGGCCCACCCCCATCCCCCCCAGACCTATCTACAGCAGGTGCCACTCCAGACCCCTCTGAAGGGGCTACATGAGGCGCACCGGCCACTTGTACAGTGGGCGGCCGACCTCCAACATTCACCCCTCCATCAGGGCCCAGGGCAACACCAACACCACTAACAAAAACTGTATTTACACAAGTGACCACTTCTTCAGTGGCCACTACCACACTCTCCCCTCCCCCCACACACACTGCTGGGCCAGAGGGGACCGAGGTCACATTATTTGTTTTGTCCAGCATCTCCTTGCTGGACACATTTTTAACAGTCTTTCCTGATTTTTCAGTCTTTCCTGATTTTTCGGGCCGGCGGGCTGTAGAACCACTGGTCCCAGCCACGCCGGCCTTATCCACTTGACGGACAGTGCAGGAGGGAGGGGCAGGGCGCATCACACTCGCATCAGGACCGCCCCCTCCCTCTCTGCCTACACACACACTGCTCTGAGCTCTTTTCTGGACATCCGAAGCCCCACCCCCTCCACCCCTGACCACTCCCACTGCGCCTCCACTCCCCGCCGCCACGACAATACCAGCGGAAGGGACTGAAGCGGAGCAGACCGGGGCAGAGGAGACTGGAACCCCGGCAAGGACTTGGGCATACAAATTGGGAGGGGCGGAGGCAGCCACCTTGCACCCTCCCCCTGCAACTCCGGATCGGGACACCGCTGTACCCGCGGTCCCACCCCCTCCACCCACAGCCGTCCCCACCACCCCCGCCCCCCTGTCCCCCACCGCCATGCCAAAACCGGCAGGGGGGGCTGCAGGGCGCACGGGAGCGGCGAAGCAGACCGGGGCAGAGGAGGCAGACCCCAGGACAGGGATCCCGGCAACGACCTCTGCAAGGGGGGCAGTGGCAGCCACACCGCCCCGCCGCACCTCCACCCGGCACTTGTCCAGTGCCCCAGCAGAGGCGGGCGGAGCCATCCGACCACCAACCATGTCCCCCTCGCCGCCCGCCCCGGGAGCCTTCCTGTCTGGCCCCTCACCGCCCCTGTTACTGCAAACAGGGACGGCGTCCTGCGCCATCTTTACCACTTCTTTCTCCCTACTCCTACGCACCGATCCCACAGCAGAGACCGGGCCAGGGAGGATGGTGGGGTTCGTGCCCTGAGCTGGCTTTTCAGCTGGCCCAGGGCACGCAGGGTGGGTCACATAGACAAACCTCACCTCTGGCTTTAATGTCTTTGCCTTTCTCTTCTTTCCCATCGGCTCATCTTCAGGCAATTCGTCACCAAAGCAAATGTCCTCACGAATTTTGGGGGACTCCAGGTGGCGTATTTCGGCCATAAGCTGCCCCCCAACTCCGCTGTTCTCACTGTACTCGCCTTCCTCGTCAGAACTAGTGGGGGGCAGGCATACCTGCTCTGCGGTGATACCTGCGGTGATATCTGTGGTGATGCCAGTTTCCGCAGGCTGCCCCCCCATGTCCGACTCTTCCTCCTCACTAGAGGAGTCATCCTCCTGCTGCTTTTGGTTTCCAGCCATTTCATTGAACCTTTCATCGTTCATGAGTTTTTCCTTAAAGGGACCACTGTTATCCAGAATGGCCCCCATTCTTTCCTGCAGCTCTTTAATCACTTCTTTTAAGACTTTTATTTTTCTCGATATTTCTGGCCTGTTTTTTCTGGCTGCTTTGTCCACCTTCCCCCTCTCAAGCTTCAGGTTCTCCCTCACCTTCTTGAGGGTCCTATTCGCTTCCTCGTACTCCCGGAGGTAGGCTGTGATCCGGGAGCTGTAAACGGCGATTAGTTCCCGGGGCTTCATGTTGCCCCAGTCAGCCTCAACCGGAACCGTCCCATCCCCAGGAGCATTCCGCGTACCTCTTGGAGGGCTACTGTCCGCCCTCCTGGAACTGCCGGCGATGGACACGGCTTCACCTCCGGGGGCTGCTGCACCACGACTCCTGCTGGATCTTCTGACCCCCGAGGCGGAAGATGGAACTGAGGCCGGTAGCTCACCTCCCCTACCTCCCGCCGGCCTACCCCGGGAAGCAGGATCCTGGGTCTTCAGTCGCTTCATGGCCCAGGACCCTACCAGCTCCCTGGGGAGAGAGAGGTAGGGCCTGGGCTGGGATAGATGGAAAAATCCCTGGAAGTGGCTGGACAATCAGCAGGAGCTCCTCCAAACACGACCACACCCGTCCACTGGCTCCTGCACACTGAGGATTACACCCAGTATACAGGACAGGAGAAGTGGTACTGTGCAGTGTATATATATATATATATATATATATACAGAATAAGAGCAGATACTGAGGATTACACCCAGTATACACTTTACAGTATACTCTGGCCTGCAATACTCTGCACTCGTACCCCACATACTAGGCGCTCTCCAGAATGAGGAATCCCAGAGTAGAATTTTAGTCTCTCTCCCTCCAGTATTATATTAGGATCTGGTCAGGAGGATGTAACTTATCTCTGCAGTTTAAACCTGAAACATTGCACAGATATAATTGGGGCTCATGTGATGTGCCGCCTGCACACTTGACTTTGAAAGAATAAAAAATAATAAAAAAAATAACTGATATTTAAGTGAAGAAGTGATGATATAAATGTAGTTACCTAGGGGACATATGTCAGGTTTAGCTCGCACAGAATCGCTGGGCCATATCTCTGCTGTTCCCTTATTAAAAAAAGAAAGTGAAGCGCAGTTGAAAGCAATGCTAAAATAGCGTTTCTGAGGCGCAGAATGAATTGTTGCCTTATCCGCCATGCTGTCACCCCATAAAGGTGAATTTTTTTTTCTGCTATTTTCAAGAGAATTGCAACTTTGAAGATTTGTAATAAGTATGGAAGCTATCCAAAGTTGGCAGCGTGAGAATGGCTCATTTATAATTGAGTATTGTGAGATTTCCTTTGATTCTATGAATTTATAATTGGCGTTTGTATCTGTTCACTTTCAGTTAGCTGAATTGTCTATTTCCTCAGAAAATTATATATCCAAACCAGCTGTCTCTGCAGAGGAATTTATTGTAAAATGCAGAAAAAAATGTTTTTCAATTGTCCGTTAGATGGGGTTATGTAGGTTGCAGTTACACATGGACCCCCATATCATGATGGTCAAAAATCACAGCTGCAGTGGAAGACAAGCAACATTCTGTTACTGCAATGTAATACTGGATGAAGAGGCTGCTCCTGGACTTTTACACCAATCAGCCATCATAGTAGGTCCCCTTCCTGCAACCAAAACAGCTCTGACCATCAAGGCATGGACTCCATAAGACCTCTGAGGTGTCCGGTGGCCTCTAGCTCATGAGTGTAAGTTGCTCGGTGCGGCCTCCATTGATAGGACTTCTTTTCTCAGCACCTCCCACATATGATGGTCAGATTGAGATCTGGGACTTTAGAGACAAGTCGATCATTGACACCAGTTGTCAATCTGTTTGCCATGTTCCTAATTCCTGGACGGTATTTTCAGTGCGGCCAAACATTAGCCTGCTAAAAGATGGCACTGCAATTAGTGGGCGCTGCTGCCATGAAGCTGGGTACGTGTCTGTCCAATGGTTAGGTAGGTTGTACGTGTCACTTCCACATGGTGCCCAAATTTTAATCAGAACATTGCCCAGAACATCACACTGCCTCTGACGGCTTTTCTCTTTCCCATAGCACACCTGGGGCTACGCAGGTAAGTGAAACACACACACCGAGCGGTCCACATGACGTGACGTGATTCATCAGACCAGGCTGCGATCTTCTATTGCATTGTTACGTGTGCTCCGACACCCACAATAGCAGCGGCTACTCTGTGGTATTGGACCAGATAGGCTAGCCTTTGCTCCTCCTGTGCACTTATCAGCCTTGGGCACCCATGTCCTTGCCATCGGTTCACTGGTTGTTCTTCTTTGGAATACTTTTGGTAGCTAATAACCAGTACTATTTACTGGGAACAAGACTTGATATTTTGGAGATGCTCTGACCCATTCATCTAGAGACCAAAAGTTGGCCCTTTTCAATGTCACTGAAATCCTTAGGTTTGTCTCAAGCACACAAACTTCAAGAACAGACTGTTCACTTGCTGCCCGTCCCCTGCCAGGTGCCATAGTTCTGAAATAATAGTATTATAGCTCAAGAATGTAATGGGTGTGTGTCCTGATGGGACCTTTGGAAATCAATTTTGCTTTGAGTTGGGTAAAGGTTCATCAAATGTATCAAAAGTCGCACAATGCTTGTTCTTTGGCACATCTTTAAGGTTTTTTTTTCCGGAAATGGTACTTTTGCTGTTCCATCCCCTCTACCAAAGTGATTTTTTTTATGAAGATCTTCGCCATAAATTGAATGCATCCTCCATTAGCTCAGGGGATATTAAGACTGGAAAAGCACATGCTGGTCTTGATAAATCCCCCCCTAAGTGCCTTGTAGCTGCAGAGCATCGAGCCGCTGGGACTCTGCACAGCCTCCTGCAAACATCTCTGCCGTGTGCATGCGACCTTAGGAATTGTTTTCAGTAATGAGACCTGGTTGTATAGAGTATGGGCTGCATTATGCTGCTGTAATTCAGCTTTCTTTCGTATAGGTAATTGTTTGGAGACTAAGGGGTGGCAGCTTTGGCCATTCCATCTCACTCCTGTGTTCATACATCTCGCACCATGTTACTGACAAGGGTACGATAAAGGGTTACTACTGCAGCCCTGATGGGTGCCCCTGACTTGACATCCAGTTCTTAGTGTTGAGTGATTTGCACGTCCAGTAATTAGACATAATGGCTTTTATTCTCCCGCACAGATGCATATTTCCCTTTTTATTTGTGTTTTCTTCATGTTGAAGTGCTGGTTTACGGAGCGACTGTCGCAGATGTTTTTTTGCAGGAGATGTTGCAAAGATTAACACATCATCCATCTAAGATGCCGCTGGCATTAAGGGGCTAAGATTATGTCAGGTGATTCCTCATCAACCCAAAGGTGCATGGGAGGAACACAAGCATCTTTAACATGATTTTCATGCAACATAATCTCTTTTTTTTTTTTTTCACATACTCAGTGCATGATGGATTAACGCGGAAAAACTTCAGACTGAGAGCACCTTAAGAGTGGAGGTCCCCGAATTATTACTACAGCCCCCCTGCTCCTGTGTACAGCCCTCCTTACCTGCATTACCTCCTGACATGTCTTTGTAACATAAGGAATGGTGCAGAATGCAAATGTCATTTAAATGCACCCAGTAGGGTATAGTATACTGACACATAACAGATAGGCCCGTTTAAATTTGCATGTGGCAAATCCGCAGCATTGTTACAATACCAGAAAAGTGGATGACATTTTAAGAAATGACATCCACACGCTGTGAAGCAAATCAGCAGTTTAATTGACCTGAGGTGCGGGTTTTTAATTTGCAGCATGCCGATTTATGCTGCACATATCCATCGTGGATTTCACCATTTGGGATGCACAAGGTGATAGGCAGGGCAAATCTGCAGCAGAATTTCAGCTGTGGAGACACAATAAAGTCGGCAGCAAAAAAATCCCCTATACAGTTGCAAGAAAAAGTATGTGAACCCTTTGGAATGATATGGATTTCTGCACAAATTGGTCATAAAATGTGATCTGATCTTCATCTAAGTCACAACAATAGACAATCACAGTCGGCCTCAACTAATAACACACAAAGAGTTAAATGTTACCATGTTTTTATTGAACGCACCATGTAAACATTCACAGTGCAGGTGGAAAAAGTATGTGAACTCTTGGATTTAATAACTGGTTGAACCTCTTTTGGCAGCAATAACTTCAACCAAACGTTTCCTGTAGTTGCAGATCAGACGTGCACAACGGTCAGGAGTAATTCTTGACCGTTCCTCTTTACAGAACTGTTTCAGTTCAGCAATATTCTTGGGATGTCTGGTGTGAATCGCTTTCTTGAGGTCATTCCACAGCATCTCAATCGGGTTGAGGTCAGGACTCTGACTGGGCCACTCCAGAAGGCGGATTTTCTTCTGTTTTAGCCATTCTGGTGTTGATTTACTTCTATGCTTTGGGTTGTCCTGTTGCAACACCCATCTTCTGTTGAGCTTCAGCTGGTGGACAGATGACCTTAAGTTTTCCTGCAAAATGTCTTGATAAACTTGGGAATTCATTTTTCCTTCAATGATAGTAATCCGTCCAGGCCTTGACACAGCAAAGCAGCCCCAAACCATGATGCCCTCCAGTAATACATGCAGGGTCTATGTGTGTGTCCCCAGTAATACATGCAGGATCTGTGTGTGTGTCCCCAGTAATACATGCAGGGTCTTTGTGTGTGTCCCCAGTAATACATGCAGGGTCTTTGTGTGTGTCCCCAGTAATACATGCAGGATCTGTGTGTGTGTGTGTCCCCAGTAATACATGCAGGACTTGTGTGTCCCCAGTAATACATGCAGGGTCTATGTGTGTGTCCCCAGTAATACATGCAGGGTCTATGTGTGTGTCCCCAGTAATACATGCAGGGTCTATGTGTGTGTCCCCAGTAATACATGCAGGATCTGTGTGTCCCCAGTAATACATGCAGGATCTCTGTGTGTGTCCCCAGTAATACATGCAGGATCTCTGTGTGTCCCCAGTAATACATGCAGGATCTGTGTGTGCCCAGTAATACATGCAGGGTCTTTGTGTGTGTCCCCAGTAATACATGCAGGGTCTTTGTGTGTGTCCCCAGTAATACATGCAGGGTCTTTGTGTGTGTCCCCAGTAATATATGCAGGATATGTGTGTCCCCAGTAATGCATGCAGGATCTGTGTGTCCCCAGTAATACATGCAGGATCTGTGTGTCCCCAGTAATACATGCAGGGTCTTTGTGTGTGTCCCCAGTAATACATGCAGGATCTGTGTGTTCCCAGTAATACATGAAGGGTCTGTGTGTGTGTCCCCAGTAATATATACAGGATCTGTGTGTGTCCCCAGTAATACATGCAGGATCTGTGTTTGTGTGTCCCCAGTAATACATGCAGGATCTGTGTGTGTCCCCAGTAATACATGCAGGATCTGTGTGTGTCCCCAGTAATACATGCAGGATCTGTGTGTGTCCCCAGTAATACATGCAGGGTCTTTGTGTGTGTCCCCAGTAATACATGCAGGATCTGTGTGTCCCCAGTAATACATGAAGGGTCTGTGTGTGTGTCCCCAGTAATATATGCAGGATCTGTGTGTGTCCCCAGTAATACATGCAGGATCTGTGTGTGTGTGTCCCCAGTAATACATGCAGGATCTGTGTGTGTCCCCAGTAATACAGGCAGGATCTGTGTGTGTGCCCAGTAATACATGCAGGATCTGTGTGTGTCCACAATAATACATGCAGGATCTGTGTGTCCCCAGTAATACATGCAGGGTCTTTGTGTGTGTCCCCAGTAATACATGCAGGATCTGTGTGTCCCCAGTAATACATGCAGGATCTGTGTGTCTAGGATGCTGCTGTCTCCCTCTGTAAAATGCCATGTCACTGAAGTGTTTTGTACTTTTGTTGTGTTGAAGTAACATCTAATGATAGGACTTACTGCTGCTGTTATGCGCCTGGTATTCGTGCGTACTTGGTAAAGGTTCAGCCTTTAGGAGATGTCTGGGCAGAGCGTTCGTTCCCTGAAATAAGAACACTCCATGTCTGCCATTTTATTAAAGAGCATTTTAAGGATCACAAAAGCTTTTTCTGTATAAAATGAGGCGGTATTTATTTATATGAAATATGCTGAAGTACAAGGAGAAACGGTCGAATATAAAGCAAAAACCAAACCTGCAGTCTGCGCCCGGGTGCTGAGTATTTGTATGCAATCTAATGCACTTCTTCCTCAGCCATTCAGACCCCTGAGAGGCCGACTGTAGGAGAGGTGAATGCAATCCATTGTTTACTGTTATCAGCCACTTCAGCTCTGAGAGTGGCCTCCAATATTGGAAAAATTGAAGTGCCCTGACCCCTGTTACACAAGCCAGTGACAGCCACATATACAGTTGCAAGAAAAAGTATGAGAACCCTTTGGAATGATATGGATTTCTGCACAAATTGGTCATAAAATGTGATCTGATCTTCATCTATGTCACAACAATAGACAATCACAGTCTGCTTAAACTAATAGCACACAAAGAAT
The DNA here is from genome assembly GCF_905171765.1 of Bufo bufo. Taxonomy (NCBI): domain Eukaryota; kingdom Metazoa; phylum Chordata; class Amphibia; order Anura; family Bufonidae; genus Bufo; species Bufo bufo. The sequence continues at coordinate 224,456,920 of NC_053397.1, forward strand.
TAAATGTTGCCATGTTTTTATTGAACACACCATGTAAACATTCACAGTGCAGGTGGAAAAAGTATGTGAACCCCTAGACTAATGACCTCTCCAAGAGCTAATTGGAGTGAGGTGTCAGCCAACTGGAGTCCAATCAATGAGATGAGATTGGAGGTGTTGGTTACAGCTGCCCTGCCCTATAAAAACACACACCAGTTCTGGGTTTGCTTTTCACAAGAAGCATTGCCTGATGTGAATGATGCCTCGCACAAAAGAGCTCTCAGAAGACCTATGATTAAGAACTGTTGACTTGCATAAAGCTGGAAAGGGTTATAAAAGTATCTCCAAAAGCCTTGCTGTTCATCAGTCCACGGTAAGACAAAGTGTCTATAAATGGAGAAAGTTCAGCACTGCTGCTACTCTCCCTAGGAGTGGCCGTCCTGTAAAGATGACTGCAAGAGCACAGCGCAGACTGCTCAATGAGGTGAAGAAGAATCCTAGAGTGTCAGCTAAAGACTTACAAAAGTCTTTGGCATATGCTGACATCCCTGTTAGCGAATCTACGATACGTAAAACACTAAACAAGAATGGATTTCATGGGAGGACACCACAGAAGAAGCCACTGCTGTCCAAAAAAAACATTGCTGCACGTTTACAGTTTGCACAAGAGCAGCTGGATGTTCCACAGCAGTACTGGCAAAATATTCTGTGGACAGATGAAACCAAAGTTGAGTTGTTTGGAAGAAACACACAACACTATGTGTGGAGAAAAAGAGGCACAGCACACCAACCTCAAAACCTCATCCCAACTGTGAAGTATGGTGGTGGGGGCATCATGGTTTGGGGCTGCTTTGCTGCGTCAGGGCCTGGACGGATTGAATCATCGAAGGAAAAATGAATTCCCAAGTTAATCAAGACATTTTGCAGGAGAACTTAAGGCCATCTGTCCACCAGCTGAAGCTCAACAGAAGATGGGTGTTGCAACAGGACAACCACCCAAAGCATAGAAGTAAATCAACAACAGAATGGCTTAAACAGAAGAAAATACGCCTTCTGGAGTGGCCCAGTCAGAGTCCTGACCTCAACCCGATTGAGATGCTGTGGCATGACCTCAAGAAAGCGATTCACACCAGACATCCCAAGAATATTGCTGAACTGAAACTGTTCTGTAAAGAGGAATGGTGAAGAATTACTCCTGACCGTTGTGCACATCTGATCTGCAACTACAGGAAACGTTTGGTTGAAGTTATTGCTGCCAAAGGAGGTTCAACCAGTTATTAAATCCAAGGGTTCACATACTTTTTCCACCAGCACTGTGAATGTTTACATGATGTGTTCAATAAAAACATGGTAACATTTAATTCGTTGTGTGTTATTAGTTTAAGCAGACTGTGATTGTCTATTGTTGTGACTTAGATGAAGATCAGATCACATTTTATAACCAATTTGTGCAGAAATCCATATCATTCCAAAGGATTCACATACTTTTTCTTGCAACTGTAGGTGGAGAGATGGTTACCTCTTGGCTTGTGGAATGGGGGTCACTCTCCCCATTGAAGGTATATTATACCCATCCTATGGATATGCCATACACTTCTTAACTGCTTTATCAATGCGTCTTGCTATTAACGTTGCAGTACTTTGCAGCTTTATTTATTGCTTTTTATTCTTATGTTGCAGGTGCCCAAAATTTTGTATAATTTCAAGAAGATTTAGGAGAAGCATCTGCTAATAAAGGTCGGGTCTCCATGGCAGTAAGGTAAGCTGACCTGGCAGATATATAATCTACGGAACGTGAATTTGTGACCTCTCCGAGACACATACAAAGCACCACCAGCATCTTATAGACACATTGCACATATGTAAGCCTAAAGCCTATATTACACTGCCCGATTTTTCGGCAGATGATCGCTAATGAGCGTTCGCATGAACCCTCATTAGCGATCATCTTGCAGTGTAATACTTCCGTCAATTGCCAGATGAACGAGCAAATGCTAAATCATCCGTCAATCCTAATATTTTTTCACAATATTTTTTCATAAAAATTATCGTTTGCAGGCAGCTGTTCTTGTTGTCTAATAAGGAATGTGTAAATATATTATGTTTGACCCCAACACAGAATTTCCATTCAGTGGATTCACACCATGCATCGGCACAAAAATTCTATGAGAGGCAGAAATGTGCATTGGCCGTGATCGTCTGTCCTGTGCTCATCACCGAGTGTTCGGTTACAGTAACTAATGTGGGAAATGCTTAGTCCATCAATGAGTGTGACTATAAACGTGTCGCATCCACGTTCATGGCTTGTTAATAAGAGTCTCGTGGACAGGTTTAGAGGTTTAGCTCCTGTTATTTCTAATGAGTGTAATGCAGATTCCGGTCAGTTGTTCGAGTTGTTCTTCACACAAGAATTGATGGGTAGTTTTAGCCATGTCTCTTCCTCCTGTCTCTTTCTTAAAACATCACAGGTGTAGTCACTTTGCCCTCAGGTGACACATGGAAGTCGTGTTTGCCGTAGATGTGGACATGACTTGGTGCCTGAGCGCGGAGGAGCCTTGGCCCGGATAGCGCAGTAATGAGCTGCACAAAGTTTAAGCTGCAGATTTGTCATCTGTCAGATTTATTGTTCGCTCTTGAAAAATGGCAGGAACAATTTATTGGATCTGACTGGCAAATCTAGCACAGGGAGCCACGCTGAATGTTGATGCTGTCGAGCAGCCCGCCTGCTCGCCTTGCCTTTTCCTATGTTACAATATGTCCATCGGTTACAGCCACCAGATGAGCCCTTCACACCATTCCACATCCACGTAGCGCGCTTCCTTTTGTTTCTGCTAAATTTTCTGGCTGGCGTCACAGACTCTTATTCTGAGTATTAGATCGGTTCCTAGTCCGAACAATTTACAGAGCAGAAATGAAGCATTTATTCAGTCAGTCCCCTTTGGATTACAGCCACAAATGCAGCGTGGATGACAGATAGTGGTATGCCTATCTCTCCATAAATGTATGTACTGCAACCCCGACTAAAATATCTCTCCTCCTCTGTTCATCCTGATCTACCTGACTCCTAAAAAGATTGGCAGAACTCATTAGAGCAGCCAGGTCTCATGCGCATGGGCTCATACTGCTCCTTGGTGTGCCCCTGATATGGCACAGAGGTTGCGGCATTGCATGGTGTATTATATGCCGGTACCCGTGTGCCACTATACAGGGTCTGTGATACGGCATCGGCGTGTGCATGAGCTCCTATAAGAGTGTAAGACTACATAACAATGCAAATTTCTGCGTGGTTCTATGCCGTAAAATTCTGGTCGACATATCAGTGGGTGCAGTACAATGTTGAAGATTAATGGTTGGCACCAAACATCTGTTACCTGAAGCTCAGAAATTACTTCACACAAGAAGACAACCTGAAAACCTGATTAAAGCGACTCTGCGATTCAAGAAAAAAAAAAAATCACATTAAAGGGTTATTCTCATCTCAGTCATGGGGTCATATCACTAGGATCCGCTGGGACCTGCACCTACACAATGAACACAGCGGGGAAGACCCGGCCTGGAACGTAGGGAGTAGCCACCCACCCAGCACTTTGGCTACACCCAGTAAGAGCCGTCCAAGATCGGCTTTACAGCCATACTAAACAGTTGAAGTGTCAGACTGAAAAGCAATAATGACACTTCAGGAAGAAAAAAAAACGCCTCTTACCTCACTGAGGTTCCTGGCAATGATGGCCCCTTGTTCCTTCCTACAAAATATATATATATATGCACTCTATCATTCCAGTACACAAAAAGCGCAGCCAGGAAAAAAACTCACAGCACATTGTCTGCGTCTCTTCAAGCTGCTTGTGGGGAGAAAACGAGTCTCTCTTCAAGTTGTGTGATTTCCAAAAACCGGCAGGAATTGATTCAGTTTAATGAGGCAATTGAATGTCTTTTGCCAAGAGAGCCTCCTCGTTCTTACAGTGAAATTGTCAGTTTGGAGGTAAGGTAATAATTGATCTTTTACTTTTAAAGCATGTGTAATGGCCTCTGTAAGATTGCTTCTCACTTTTAACACTCCTGTAATCTCCTTGTTTAAATTTTGAGCCAAATTTGGCTTTTACATTTTGTTGAGTAGGGAGGAAATATTACCGTAGACACTAGCAGCGCAGTCATCTGCATTCACAGTGAGTGCAGGAACTACAAATCCCATCATAGCCGGGCGGCCTCTGCCATCTGCGACAGGAGAGTGAATGGTGGGACTTTTGCGACCTTTGGGAAAATGTTATTTTAATTTTCACCAATATTTTCAGTGGCATGGTCAAGTGTGTTTGACTTTGGTTTTTGGGGACAACTATTTTTCTAAGTGCCGACATGTGGCAGACTTGCACCTTAGGCTCTATTCACACTTCTGATAAAATCTCAGTTTTCTGCTTCATCATAGGAGCAGAAAAAATGAAAATAATGGGGTGCTCGATCTGTTCCATGCCGCACTACTTATCCCCTCAAATATGGATATAATAATATGAACAGGGCCTTGGGGTGTGTTCACACGTGTTTTTTCTAATGCAGATTTAGTGGCATTGTGCAGCGAGCCCCTGAGGAGACGAAACGGAGGATGGGGGTGGTAGTGACTCTGGTTGCAGAAAGTCTATCACAGTGGCAATCTTCACATGCTCCATAGGGTTAGTGCAGTGAAAGGAGGGCACACCCTTTCTTCCCTCTGGGCACTCACTGGTATTAGGTCTCCTGCCTGATGGTAGTTTGGGGTGCTCTTGGTGTCACCGTATGTATGGGTGCAAGGCAGGGCATATAGGGTGTGCAATGGCCAGTCTATGGTTTAGGAGTCAGTAACCAGGCCATAAATGTCTCTCTTTACTGTAGTGCAAAATGAGGGTTGTAGTACTTACAGCAGTCTCAGAAAACGGTTCCAGCAATGTATACAGTGCAAATGTTACCCCAGATGGTTTTGTATAGGCATAGGCCAGGTTTAGATTCGGTGTACTCCTTCACTCTTCCTCTGCAGAATCTGAGGATAAGGCTACATGCACACAAACGTATTTTGTTTCCGTGTCCGTTCAGTTTTCTTTGCGGATAGGATGCGGACCCATTCATTTCACTCCGTGTGCTGTCCCATTATTACAATGAATCTGCAAAAAAAACGGATGCCATACGGAACGTCATCCGTTTTTTTTGTTTTTTTTTCAGATCTGCAATTTGCGGACCGCAAAACACATACAGTCGTGTGCATGTAGCCTAACTATAATACTTTTGGTAAGATAGCTGTAATACAGCATACAGATTTAGGGAAACGACGACCAAGTGGATGGTGTCTTAGCAGTATTCCCCTCACAGCAGAAATGTCTATAGCTTTTGACAGCAGTGGACCTTACTGACTGCCATCATTTATTCCGGAATTTCCTCTCTCGGTCTCTCTCTCTCACTGGAGCACTGTAGAATGGTGAAGTTGTTCCCTTTTCATAGCAATTTTGGTGCTATAAGGAGGGAGCACATGGCCCCGCTCTACCTTCATCTCTCCCTCTAGACTAGACTGAGCTAGGAGAGGAGCTAACGGTTCACACCTCATCTTCCCTAAGGACCATGCCAGAATTGGTTCACTCCCATACTTTACCATACTGGGGATGCAAAGCATAAAATGACATAACATAAATGAACACAACAATTCTCAAGTCCCCCCTGCTCTGAGGTGCTGCACGTTTACTGCATTGAAATCCACAACAAAAAACTATTAATTATTCCATCAATTTAAATATGAATGCTCACGATTAGCGCATGTAGTGCATTTTTTTTCTGTGCACAGAATTGAATCAACATTTAATTCTTGAAGCGGTTTGCATGTGGAAAACACGGCAGGTGCATGATGCTACGGTAAATCCGCCATAGTGCAAACTGCAAAACTGCAGCAGAAATCCGAGGGTCACCGTTTGATTTGCGCATTGGATCCTGTGACAAATAAACGTTGGGTTTCTGAAACCCTTTGTGGTTGTTGTGGTTCTGAAAGTCTACAGTAATTTATCTTTGCTGTAGGATTTTGCAGTTTAAAATCTGCAGCATAAAGATGACGGTGGGAAATTGGGCACCACAAAATGAGTAGGGGGGTGAAGTCACCGACACGAGTTGTATCGTGTGAGGCACGAAGAGCAGTAGCCTTGAGGATATTCCTTTTAGTATAAGGGGCAGTAGCTTTGAGGATATAACATTTAGTATAAGGGGCAGTAGCTTTGAGGATATTACTTTTGGTATTAGGGGCAGCAGCTTTGAGGACATTCCTTTTAGTATAAGGGGCAGCAGCTTTGAGGACATTCCTTTTAGTATAAGGGGCAGTAGCTTTGAGGATATTACTTTTGGTATTAGGGGCAGCAGCTTTGAGGACATTCCTTTTAGTATAAGGGGCAGCAGCTTTGAGGACATTCCTTTTAGTATAAGGGGCAGTAGCTTTGAGGATATTCCTTTTAGTATAAGGGGCATTAGCTTTGAGGACATTCCTTTTAGTATAAGGGGCAGTAGCTTTGAGGATATAACATTTAGTATAAGGGGCAGTAGCTTTGAGGATATTCCTTTTAGTATAAGGGGCATTAGCTTTGAGGACATTCCTTTTAGTATAAGGGGCAGTAGCCTTGAGGATATTCCTTTTAGTATAAGGGGCAGTAGCTTTGAGGATATTACTTTTGGTATTAGGGGCAGTAGCTTTGAGGACATTCCTTTTAGTATAAGGGGCAGTAGCTTTGAGGATATTCCTTTTAGTATAAGGGGCATTAGCTTTGAGGACATTCCTTTTAGTATAAGGGGCAGTAGCTTTGAGGATATTCCTTTTAGTATAAGGGGCATTAGCTTTGAGGACATTCCTTTTAGTATAAGGGGCAATAGCTTTGAGGATATTCCTTTTAGTATAAGGGGCATTAGCTTTGAGGATATTCCTTTTAGTATAAGGGGCAATAGCTTTGAGGACATTCCTTTTAGTATAAGGGGCATTAGCTTTGAGGACATTCCTTTTAGTATAAGGGGCATTAGCTTTGAGGACATTCCTTTTAGTATAAGGGGCAGTAGCTTTGAGGATATTCCTTTTAGTATAAGGGGCATTAGCTTTGAGGACATTCCTTTTAGTATAAGGGGCAATAGCTTTGAGGACATTCCTTTTAGTATAAGGGGCATTAGCTTTGAGAATATTCCTTTTAGTATAAGGGGCAGTAGCTTTGAGGATATTCCTTTTAGTATAAGGGGCAGTAGCTTTGAGGATATTCCTTTTAGTATAAGGGGCAGTAGCTTTGAGGATATTCCCTTTAGTATAAGGGGCAGTAGCTTTGAGGACATTCCTTTTAGTATAAGGGGCAATAGCTTTGAGGATATTCCTTTTAGTATAAGGGGCAGTAGCTTTGAGGATATTCCTTTTAGTATAAGGGGCATTAGCTTTGAGGACATTCCTTTTAGTATAAGGGGCAATAGCTTTGAGGACATTCCTTTTAGTATAAGGGGCAGTAGCTTTGAGGATATAACATTTAGTATAAGGGGCAGTAGCTTTGAGGATATTCCTTTTAGTATAAGGGGCATTAGCTTTGAGGACATTCCTTTTAGTATAAGGGGCAGTAGCCTTGAGGATATTCCTTTTAGTATAAGGGGCAGTAGCTTTGAGGATATTACTTTTGGTATTAGGGGCAGTAGCTTTGAGGACATTCCTTTTAGTATAAGGGGCAGTAGCTTTGAGGATATTCCTTTTAGTATAAGGGGCATTAGCTTTGAGGACATTCCTTTTAGTATAAGGGGCAGTAGCTTTGAGGATATTCCTTTTAGTATAAGGGGCATTAGCTTTGAGGACATTCCTTTTAGTATAAGGGGCAATAGCTTTGAGGATATTCCTTTTAGTATAAGGGGCATTAGCTTTGAGGACATTCCTTTTAGTATAAGGGGCAATAGCTTTGAGGACATTCCTTTTAGTATAAGGGGCATTAGCTTTGAGGACATTCCTTTTAGTATAAGGGGCATTAGCTTTGAGGACATTCCTTTTAGTATAAGGGGCAGTAGCTTTGAGGATATTCCTTTTAGTATAAGGGGCATTAGCTTTGAGGACATTCCTTTTAGTATAAGGGGCAATAGCTTTGAGGATATTCCTTTTAGTATAAGGGGCAGTAGCTTTGAGGATATTCCTTTTAGTATAAGGGGCAGTAGCTTTGAGGATATTCCCTTTAGTATAAGGGGCAGTAGCTTTGAGGACATTCCTTTTAGTATAAGGGGCAGTAGCTTTGCTTCCTCTGTCCTCCCTTGCATTCTGTACTGTTTTTCGTTTGCTGTAGATGAGCTTTATCTTGAGTCAGGAGTTGCCGTCTGTCTGCACCACGTTTTCAGGCTGTAAAATTATCTTAAATAACTTTGCAGAGTTTAAGGAATTCCAATCCATTTCTTTACTCTCTAATATTGATAAGGAACAGCAGAGCAGCCCCAGTGAGTTCAATTCATCCCTCCCAGCAGCCGTGAGCCCTCCAGTCTGCTGACTGCTGCTAATCCTGGACTGTAATGTATTGTGTGTATAGATAGGATAACAGCTGTCGGCGAGGGTCACGGAAACTATTGTGTAGTCTGTATCCTCGTGATGACTTTATACATGAAGCTTGTGGGCTCCATGATTGGTCAGATATTACTATAAAAGCTTGAATGATATTAAGTATATTGTACATTTAAAGCCCATTATAACTGTTCAGTCCCATAAAACCTTTCATCCTCCGGCTCATCCCAATGTCGTCTGTTCCTTCCCGCACATGTCTGGGGTGTCTTCCCAGCTCTTTCAGAACCAAGCATCATCTTTCCGAATCAAGTCTTTCTTTGGGGCGACATCACTCATGCCCTTATATCATCCCAGTCTGCACGTTGCATTGGCTTGTACAGTAAACCACTTTTATCCCTGCATTTTAATAGTCGTGCAGGGAAAAGGAGGCGCTGCGTCATTGTGGAGGGAAGGCAGGAGATGTCCTGGTGGAAATGGCATCCTGTAGGCGTCCACAGACATTTGGTCATTTAGCCTTAAAAGGGTTGTCCCACGAAAAATATTCTACAGTTTTCAAACCAGCACCTGGATCTGAATACTTTTGTAATTGCATGTAATTAAAGATTTAGCATAGCCACTGAGTTATTCAATAAAATGTATCTGTACAGCGCCACCTGCAGTTAGTTTTTTTCATATTTCTTTGACCTGCTCACTGAGATGGCCACACATGCTCAGTTTCATCCTTCAGATGCCTCCTGAGCTGTGATAGGCAGAGCATGGACACGCCCCCTTAGCTGCAGCAGAAAAGACACTCCCCTGAGCTGTCAGCTTGATAAATCTAGCAGAGCAATGAATGTTGAGATCTCTAGATCCATGTGAAGTACAGGGCTGGTTCTAGCTTTGTTAGAAACAGACTGTCATGTACTACATGTTGACTCATTTTTCATTTTTTAAATTAGCCATGGGATTACCCCTTTAAGTATCCTATCACACTTGTAAAAAGTTGCTTTGCAGTGGAAATTGAGCGACCAGGACAATGGTGTCCTGCTGTGGCCAATGTGGCAGGTGACGTAGTCCAGGTTCAGTGCCCAGTAGTATCGCAGGCGAATGAATATCTGCATGTAGCCCTGGTCTAAACACTGTAGGTGCTAATACGTGAAGCCGCAATCTCTGCTTTCTTTCTAGGTTGGGGCCCCTTTCGAGCGGTATCTGCTCTTAGTCACAAAGCATTAGATTTCATCACCCGGTGACTCCATTTGACTATTGGATCTCACTCTCATCATAACATCAAGTGTCTCTGAAACTGTTTAGACTGAATGCTCTTTTGGCTTGTATAGATGCAAATATATATGTCCGCCTACACGTTCATATGTGGCGTATTATTGTGCACCGCACCAGCCGTCAGCGCATCCTTTCTCCCCATTCACCAATATTCTGGGCAGTGACTGGTAATTACTTCTTGTGAAAGCACTTTATCCATAAAACGTACTGTGTGTCCTGATTCTCTGTCCCATATCCACAGAGAGAAAGCTGAGAGTGCAAGGTCATCGTGTCACAGCGGTCACTAATGATCGAGGAAACTGAAATGCTTTACTCAATCACTGCCCCCCCCCCCCCCCTCCCCAAACCGGACAGCGGAGACTTACAAGGCTAATGTTATTCATTGAATCCAAGATACTTCACAGCTCAGAGCAACTCCACACCTTCAGAAGCATTCACCTTTCTCTTTACATTCACCTCCTTGCATACAGGAGACAGTATTATAGTAGTTATATTTTTGTACATAGGAGCAGTATTATAGCAGTTATATTCTTGTACATAGGAGCAGTATTATAGTAGATATATTCTTGTACATAGGAGGAGTATTATAGTAGTTATATTCTTGTACATAGGAGCAGTATTATGGTAGTTATATTCTTCTACATAGGGGCAGTATTATAGTAGTTATATTGTTGTATATAGGAGCAGTATTATAGTAGTTATATTCTTGTACATAGGAGCAGTATTATAGTAGTTATATTCTTGTACATAGGAGGAGTATTATAGTAGTTATATTCCTGTACATAGGAGCAGTATTATAGTAGCTATATTCTTGTACATAGGAGCAGTATTATAGAAGTTATATTCTTGTACATAAGAGCAGTATTATAGTAGTTATATTCTTGTATGTAGGAGGCAGTATTATAGTAGTTATATTCTTGTACATAGGAGCAGTATTATAGTAGTTATATTCTTGTACATAGGAGGTAGTATTATAGCAGTTATATTCTTGTACATGGGAGCAGTATTATAGTAGTTATATTCTTGTACATAGGAGCAGTATTATAGTAGTTATATTCTTGTACATAGGAGCAGTATTATAGTAGTTATATTCTTGTACATAGGAGGCAGTATTATAGTAGTTATGTTCTTGTACATTGGAGGCAGTATTATAGTAGTTATATTCCTGTACATTGGACGCAGTATTATAGTAGTTATATTCTTGTACATAGGAGCAGTATTATAGTAGTTATATTCTTGTACATAGGAGGCAGTATTATAGTAGTTATATTCCTGTACATTGGAGGCAGTATTATAGTAGTTATATTCTTGTACATAGGAGGCAGTATTATAGTAGTTATATTCTTGTACATAGGAGGCAGTATTATAGTAGTTATATTCTTGTACATAGGGGCAGTATTATAGTAGTTATATTCTTGTACATAAGAGCAGTATTATAGTAGTTATATTCTTGTATGTAGGAGGCAGTATTATAGTAGTTATATTCTTGTACATAGGAGCAGTATTATAGTAGTTATATTCTTGTACATAGGAGGTAGTATTATAGCAGTTATATTCTTGTACATGGGAGCAGTATTATAGTAGTTATATTCTTGTACATAGGAGCAGTATTATAGTAGTTACATTCTTGTACATAGGAGCAGTATTATAGTAGTTATATTCTTGTACATAGGAGGCAGTATTATAGTAGTTATATTCTTGTACATTGGAGGCAGTATTATAGTAGTTATATTCCTGTACATTGGAGGCAGTATTATAGTAGTTATATTCTTGTACATAGGAGCAGTATTATAGTAGTTATATTCTTGTACATAGGAGGCAGTATTATAGTAGTTATATTCCTGTACATTGGAGGCAGTATTATAGTAGTTATATTCTTGTACATAGGAGCAGTATTATAGTAGTTATATTCTTGTACATAGGAGCAGTATTATAGTAGTTATATTCTTGTACATAGGAGGCAGTATTATAGTAGTTATATTCTTGTACATAGGAGGCAGTATTATAGTAGTTATATTCTTGTACATAGGAGGCAGTATTATAGTAGTTATATTCCTGTACATAGGAGCAGTATTATAGTAGCTATATTCTTGTACATAGGAGCAGTATTATAGTAGTTATATTCTTGTACATAGGAGCAGTATTATAGTAGTTATATTCTTGTACATAGGAGGCAGTATTATAGTAGTTATATTCTTGTACATAGGAGGCAGTATTATAGTAGTTATATTCTTGTACATAGGAGGCAGTATTATAGTAGTTATATTCTTGTACATAGGGGCAGTATTATAGTAGTTATATTCTTGTACACAGGAGGCAGTATTATAGTAGTTATATTCTTGTAGGTAGGAGCAGTATTATAGTAGTTATATTCTTGTACATAGGAGGCAGTATTATAGCAGTTATATTCTTGTACATAGGAGCAGTATTATAGTAGTTATATTCTTGTACATAGGAGGCAGTATTATAGTAGTTATATTCTTGTAGGTAGGAGCGGTATTATAGTAGTTTATTGTTATATTCTGGTGTATATGGTCTGTAGTTCATCATCCTTATTTTCATTATTTATTAGTAAAAGTAATTAAAAACTCCTCACGTTAATATTTTTCCGGATTTTTTATATAACACTTTGTGATGCCAAGTCTAGGATCTCTGCAGCTATACTGCAATGTGCCTGCTGTTTGTGGAGTACTTACACAAGGTCCTATGTCTATCATTGTCATGATAACTGATTAAATATAGGCCTGCAGCTTGCTAGAGTCAACTAATGAACAGCTGGCTTTGGAGTATATGTCATTCCTGGTGCAGAGAGTGATCTATGTGTTTACTGTACGGACGCAGCTCGTCCAGGCAATCGCAGTAACCTTTATGGAGCCGTTTTTCCTCTGGGCTTTTGGGTGTTTGTGTGAAATGTTTGAACAACCTTTGTTTGCTTCTTCTGTTTAACACCCTTCACCCAAACCAACAGCTGACATGGCGGAAAATGTGTGCAGCCGCAGGCCACTTTCACATGATCAGGATTCGGTCAGTATTTAGTCAGTGTTTTGCATTTGTATTTGTAAGCCAAAAACAAGAGTGGAACTTACTGAGAAAAGTAAATGGGCAGATTTGTGCCTCTTCTGTGTTCTGAATACTGACCATGTGAAAGTGGCCTTAGAGTCTCTTAAAAATTACCTATAGTGTTGAACTGCTTTTAATGTTCATTGCTATAGTTAAGCTTTATTTACTTTGTTTTCTACTGTATTCCAGGGGTCAGCAACCTCCAGCTTTGGGAGACTACAATACTCAACATGTTCCATTTACTCCGAGCAGGTGTGCTTGATGAGTTGTAGTTTCACAAAGACAGGCCTGAGGGGGGTTGCTGACTCATGCTCTAGTCACATCCACAGCTGCATTCACAATTCTGCTCCGTCTCTCAGCTTACCTGTTGCTGCTGCTGCCCCCTGCTGGCTGAATACTAGTCACAAGTAAACAAACGACTTCCATAATAGTTTGCTAACAATTTCAGTCCATTTTGGTCTGCCATTTTTCCACCACAAAAAAAAATGCCATAGAAACGACATATTTTTTTATACCGCATGCGGTTTTTATGGGGTTTCTTTAGCAGCTTTTTATTTCGAAACAACTGTGTTAATTACATTGTTTCTCCTGCACTCTTTCCGCATTGAGAAAATGTTAAAACGCTAGAAAAAATGTCGAAAGCTACAGAATGCGGCTTTTTTTCTAAAACCGCCCAAAAAAACACACCACCCAGCACGAAAACATCAGCTGCAAAACAAAAAAAAATTATTGTGTTAAATATTTCCCATAACTTTACATCCAACGTGGGGAACTGGGGTGTTTACTACAAAAAAAAAAGCACCCGAAACCACAGGTGCAGAAAGATGCCACTACAAACTCAAAAGTGCACGACAACACTATTGAAACCCTATGGGTTCATGCACACGACTCTTGCGGATTAGCAAAACACGGATACCGTCCTTCTGCATTCCGTATTTTGTGGAATCCAGCCCCTTGTAGAACATTCCTAATGAGGTCAATAAAAGGACACGTTCTATTTTTCTACAGGCTGCAAAAAAAGAAACGGACACAGAAAAAAAAAAATACAGATCTTGTGCATGAGCCCTACATGTGATCGCTAAAGCTGTGAATTCTGCAATAAAATCTACATAAGTTAGTGCAGATTTTGCTGCTGGGGAATTACAACCTGCACATTTTCTATTGTAAAAAATCCACAGTGGACCCATGCCGCGTGGACTCACCTACTGAATACAATTTAGGTTGAAAGCGATTGACATTCCTTCAGTAACTGGGACCTGTAAAGCCTCATGCAGACGTCCGTGGAACAAGGTCCTTGAGATACCACACTGGCATTGCAGGAGCGCACGGCGTCACAGCAAACAATGACGCCGTGCATGAGGCTTAAGTCTGCAAAACCTGATCTCAGAGATATTTTAGGAATGAAGTAACCTGGCTCCTCAGCTTTAATCCAGAAGTGTCTGGGATGCTGCTGTGATGAACACCCTACCAGGAACGCAGCGCTGCGAGCTCGCCTGCACGGGACGTTCAGCTCTTGCTTTTTACACCCAAGAGCACATCTCACACATTGTGTGTTATTTAATAGTATTATTCTCTTCTTCTTAATTTATCACAACGTGAAGTCGTAAAATTCCCTGTGCTGACCCCTGGCTGAGGTCTTCTGTCAGGGTCAGTGCAGGCATTGCCTTTCTTTTCACCACATTTTGGTGCACAGTCTTATTTTAAGACGCAACATTTCTATCAAGCCAAATATTATTTCCCTCTAAGCCACGCCCTGGTCTAGTGAGGTTTGAAAATGGTCCAAAACGCAATGTAAATGCTGCGCAAAGCATGTGCACCGTTCCAGCATTTCGCTTGGTGAATCTCCTGCTCTGCTCAGTCAGAAATGCACAATCTCTAATTAGGATTGCTTTGTTTCTTTCAGCTAAGCAACTACCAACGTGTGACTGTTGGCGTGTGGAGATGCATGTATGTACCTAATTAACTAGAATTAACCATTATAACTGTGCACCTTTGTTTATGTGACCCTCAGATAACGCATATTGTTAGCACGCTGCTCATAATAATAGGCATATTCTGTTATAAATGATCATTTATAATTAATAGCTTTCATAAGATTTATTTTTCGAATGTGAGGAGAACAACACTGCGGTATTTCATACCAGGGGTGGGTGGGGGGATATACACTTTACTGATGCATATGCAAATATAGGAAATTTAAAGGGAGTCTGTCAGCAGGAAATCCCTGATAAACCAGACTCAATGGCCCAGATTTACTACTGATTCTGCACAGGCCGCTCGCAAATTAGCGCAATCTGGTGCAACTAGGGTTGTAAAACTTTTCCATCTTTCCAAAGGGAGTGGCGTAAGATGACAACTTTGCATCAGAATTGCTCCGCTATGCGGTAGCCGGACTTCTGAAAATAGTGCGCCGCTGAGCTATTTTCAGCACTACCCTAGAAATAAATGGAGGGCGGCCGTGCATGCGTGGGTGCTCCCTAGCCCAGGGATCAGCATCATCCGGCACTCCAGGTGTTGTGAAACTACATCTCCCATCATGAACACTTGAAGTGAAGGGAGCCTGCTGGGAGTTGTAGTTTCACAACAGCTGGAGTGCCGAAGCTTGCTGATCCCTGTACTAGCCATAAGCCACCAACGTTCCAGATGAGACAACCCCTTTAAGAGTAAGTTTTCTCTGGAATGGCAGCATCTGGAAAGATATCCTTACATTCAGGTCTGCTAGCCCTAGAGGGAATGGTGCCTGGTGTAGCGGGGAATTTCCTGCTGACAGACTCCCTTTAAAGATGGTTTTCTTGGGTGAATTGCTTAAAATTCATGAGCATCCTTTCTCAAGGGCACCGGCCATATGCACAAAACGGAATCAGTTACTGAATCAGTATTCGTGAGCTTATCACCTCAGAGCTGTTACTTGCATGTGCGAGGCTTGAGATACCTCATTCTTTGGTGATAAAATTTTTCATCATAAGCCTGGGGCATGTGCGTTTTATTCTCCTACTAGCTGAAGGACCCAGCTTCGCTCTGATATATTTAATCTATTTCATTTAATGATTGTGTGTGTTGTTAAAAGATATCAACACTATCCACTATAACAGTGACACCACAGCACCCCGCCCCCTTCAGTCTCCCTGTCCTCCGTCTGGCGCTGGACCTGGACTGACACAAGGATGTCCTTTTGAGCAGCTCACTCTCAGACAGCAGCACTGTGCTGTCTGAGTGTGAGCTGCAGGGAGAACGTCACCGTCCCTCCCACCCCTGCAGCTGACAGAAGTTGATTTTTACCTTAATTTTTTCAATCCCTGTCGCTTACGAGTGGGAGGGGGCGTGGTCTAACCAGGTCTGGGCGTGGCTTAGCAGGACCTAGAAATAAATTTTTTACTTCATTTTTTCAATCTGTCGGCTGAGGAGTGGGAGGGGGTGTGTCCTAACCGGATCGGGGGCGTGTCCTTTTGAACAGCTCACTCTAAGACAGCAGCACAGTGCACGCCTGCAGCTGACCGAAGTTGATTTTTACCTTCATTTTTTCAATCCCCGTCTACTGAGGAGTAGGAGGAGGCATGACCTAACCGGATCAGGGGCGTGGCTTAGCGGGACTTGGGGCCAGGTTTTCTGGTCGTCTTTTGAGGGTGGACACATTGTGGCGGGGGCGTGTCCAAATAAACTGGATTTTCAGAGGATAAAACATCTATTGCTGGAACAAAGGCACATCTTGAAATAAGGTACTAAGTTCTATTAGGCCATGGCTTTACTTCAATAGCAATTATCCTGGTGACAGATTTCCTTTTAAAGCTCTCCTACAGCAGTGAAGATAAATGGCTGGGTTGTTATGGAAACCTGGAGTAAAACTGTATGTGGAGACTGGAGGACCTGCGAGCTTCTATTGGCTGATAAAGATCATGTGAACAAGCTTCTATTGGCTAATGCATTTTTTGGGGAATATCTCAGGAACGGTACGTCCTAGAGAGCTGAGACCTGGTCTACAACCTTCCCGGACACCTGATGTACCTGTGTGCCAAATTTCGTGATTGTAAATGCGACGGTGCGGATTCCTTTAGCGGACATACATACATACATACACTCAGCTTTATATATTGGATGTAAGTTATGTAATTTCCCAACCAGCTGGTCCTAAGGGTGGAAGACTCTTTAGATTCCTCCGTGTTACACTACATATTCCTACAAGAGTTAGCTGAGCTGGATAGGTACTGTGCACCCACACAGGACGGACACCTTGTGGATTTTCTACTGTGCGTTTGCATTCTGCAAATATGCAGTGTTTAACAGCACCAGCAAAGTGGATAAGATTTTAAGAAAATCTTTAACAGTTTTTTAAAACAACTACCTTTTTTTAAGCTGCTAGAAGTTTCATGAGTTTCTCCTCAGACTGGAGAAAATGGTCGGCACGGCAGAACATTACAATAGCTTTATATGCAGATAGAGTGCTCCAATATATTCACGATTGCGCTAATCGGCAGTGATTAGAATATTTTTTCGCACTACGTGCAACTTCACACTTTAGCAGTTCTGACTAGAGATTACTGATTGGTGCACTAAGTATTGTTGTGAACTGGACATTGCTTCCTTCTCATTGGCCCACAAGCAAGAAGCAGAGAGGAATCATGTGTTCAGATGGAAAAAAATTCTGAATTTTCGATATAACGAATATATAGAACTATATACTAAATATTCACGAATTCTCGGGGTGGTGATATTTGCAATAAAAATTTGCTATTTGAATATTCGTGCTCAACACTAGACGTCAGTACATGGAGAGAGGATTTCCATTACAGCAAGAACAGAAGATTATCAATCACCAGGGAATTAAAGTAGCAGATTATCAGGAAACTGCCGCAACTCCATTCACTTTAGGTGCAGATGATTTGTAATACCATTCACAACAATAGAAAGGTCAGTGCTCTTTTTGCAATTAAGCAGCCATGTTTTTTCTAATTCTGTAAAATTCCTTTTAAGAAATATGAAAGCTGCAAAAAAAATGGAAGGGGCTCATAAACACTTAAGTGCCCAACCGCCCTGGTAAGACGCCCTGGGGGACTCCCAGCCTTACGTTGTACAAATAGCAATAATGATGTAAATGCAGTGAGTGTGGCGGCAGTCGTGGCACAAAATGATGTTTGCTTTTGATGGAAACTTGAAATGTCTCCTGCAGAATAAATCCGTCACGATCTGTGATTTCTATCACCTCCCAAGATGAACGGGGAGCGTTTCTCCCGTAAACATTTCTTAAAGCGACTGTTCTGTTCACTTCTGCTCCACTACATCATTCTCGCACAGACATTTTCCTCTGTGCGGCACAGACTCATCTATTACATTGGCGTTTCTATGGTAGCTTTGGCGCAAACCCTCCGATGCTGGTTGCTCTGATACAAGAGCGAGGGAGTCTTTAAGGGAATACATTATTGGCATGTGAGACGGATTTGATTAATGACTCAGCTGGAGATGGTGATCATGGATAATTATCTGGTTTGCTGATAGTTATGATTTTATCAGCCAAGTGTATCGCCGTCAATAGCTGATGATTAATGTGTCCGGAATACAAGGGATACAAGCGTATGTGTATCTTATGAGATGAGGTTAACATGGCTGCTTTCTTCCAGAACCAACATTATTCTCAAGGGCATAGCTTCGACTGCTCGGGCACGTACTCTGGGTGCTGGCCACCATATGGGTGCCAAGTACATAAGTGAATCTCTGGGTGAATCTTGTGATAACTCTGTTTGCTCTTGGCCATGGGATGTATTTGGTGCTCACCCCCCGAGCTGCAATACCAGTCAGAGTTCATAGACAAGAGTGGCGCTGTTTCTGGAAGAAAGTAGAAATGGTTTCCAAATCAGATACAACCATCATTGATACAATAACCATTCCTATATCACATGATAAAGAAATGGCATGAGACAGATTTATTTTTTTCCCGAATTCTCCTTCCATCATGCCCCTGGAGCTTTCTTCTGTGCTCACTGTCACCCCCTGCTGAGCAATGTGTATGAGCGTCCAAGAGGAGGACTGGAGAAAGGGAATTTACAGACACTTAGGATACCTTCACACTTGGGGCAATCCGGACGCAAACGGATGCATTTATAAGACTGATGCGGATCCGTCTGACAAATGCATTGCAATACCGCATCCGTCTTTCCGGTTGTCATCCGGAAAACCGATTCAGTATTTACTTTTTTCTCATTTTTAAAGGTCTGCACATGCACAGACGACAAAACCGTACACTTGGGGCATTAATGCATTTCAATGGAAATTCATGCCGGATCCGGCATTCCGGCAAGTGTTCAGTATTTTTGGCCGGAGAGAAAACTGCAGCATGCTGCGGTATTTTCTCCGGCCAAAAAAAGGAAGAGGGACTGAACTGATGTATACTGAACGGAATGCTCTCCATTCAGAATGCATTAGGATAAAACTGATCCGTTTTTTTCCGTAATTGAGCAGAACTCAATACCGGAAAACAAAAACACTAGTGCCCTTAAAGGGGTTGTCTCATCATGGACAATGGGGGCATATCCCTAGGATATGCCCCCATTGTCTTACAGGTGCGGGTCCCACCGCTGGGACCCGCACCTATATCGAGAACGGAGCCCCGCAAGTGAAGGAGGGCGCACTGCGCATGCGCAGCTGGCCTCCATTAATTTTCTATGTGGCCGGCGAAAATAGCCCAGCGCTGGCTCGGCTATTTCCGTCGGTCCCATAGAAATGAATGAGAGTGGGGGCCGCGCAATGCGTGGTACGCTCCCATTCACTTCTATGGGGAGCCAGCTTGGTGGTGGCCCGACCGGAGTCCTCCAGCCACCACCTTGCGGGGCTCCATTCTCAATATAGGTGCGGGTCCCGCACCTATAAGACAATGGCGGCATATCCTGGCGATATGCCCCATTATCTATGATGAGACAACCCCTTTATGAAGAGGAGAGCTGTACTTACCCTCAGCAGTGAAACATGCCGCTTGGGGACACTTCACCGCTGAGGGCAGTCATTGGCTACAGCGGCGCACGTGACCCCGTCCATAGAGGAAGTTAAGAGACGGGAACCAGAAGTCCGGTGAAGACACCCAGGAGTCATGGAGTCCAAAAGGAAAAGATTGGAGCATTTCTGTTTCAATAGTTTTTATTGAGTTTTTAATTTCAAAAGGTTAACGAAAGTACATTACAGTTTGATTTGTTACAGTGTCAAGTAGAATACCATTATAATCAGGTAATCCATGGAGAATATAAGCTCCACTATAATACAATTATTCAAATGACATTCCTTATTTTATGTAAATCATCCTCCTATTCTTTATTGTGCTTCTATTGGGGCTTGCTTCATATAGCCAAAATGGTATTGTGTACTGTATGTATTTCTGTACATAGTGCTGTATGTATAGACCCTGCTGTATTTCCTCAGGGAGTTCTTGTGAACTTTGAATATTACCTGTTTGGCCTATATTTATGATAGGTGAAGGAGAAGATCTCCATCGATTGGATTTTTTCTCATGAACTCTTGATAGTCTCTAGATAATCTTTCTTTTAACAGATTCGACTTTAAAATGGCCATGAACACAAGACTGAACTATGTCACCCCCCCCCCCCCCCACCATGTGACAATCCATATACTGTATGTGGCTGCTGGCATCTAAAACTTGCCCTGCACGTGTGTCCTTGAAAGCCTTCTATATGTGCATATGGCTGACAGCTGCTCCCCTCTAGATCTGTGCAGCTTTTCTGGGTCTGTTTTTCTCTCGGAACGCTGAACTGCTAATGATTTGTGATATTGGTCGCATTATCCGTACATTGATGGAAGGATCTGTAATCCTGTAATTTGCATTACATACCATTCTTGACCACATTTAGATATTTTTTAGTTGTTTTTTTTTTTTGTGTGGCAGATCTGTCAAAAATGAAAACTTATCCTGAGAACGTCTCTTGTGTCATCCAGTCTTTTCTCTCACTTCTATCTGGGTCTGGGAATATAGCAGACATTTTAAGAGCTATGAGGCTGTCAATTTGTAACAGAGTCTCCCAGGCCTTATAGAAACCTAGGGTTGACACCTGACTGGTAAGCCGCTAGCTAAACCATTATTACCAGCAGGAGGCCGGTATTTAATTTGTACCACCTACATTATATGCCTGTGGCCAAGAAGGTATGAGATTATTCCTTGCTACTAATGACTATATCTCAGACTGTATGGCAGCTAGAAATATCAACCAGATCTTATTTTAAAGCATTTAAGTTCTAGCTGCCATACAGCCCGAGATATAACCTTTAGAAATCTGGTCGGGAGATTTGAGATCTGCATGTTACGTCACTGCTGTGGTTTGTAATCAAGCAGCAGCAGGAGGACCAAGTGGAGGTGCAGAGAACGGTGTCGGACAAAGATGGAAGTACAGTATGATTTTATATTTTACAACAATCGGAGGCTTGTCCAAGCTTTTTCAATTATCTCTTACAACCCATGTAAAGGGTTTGTGCAAGAATAGGGGAGGGTTTGGCAAACCCCCGACTTGGCTGGAAAGATTACTTACCTGCTTCCTGGCGCCTGCTCCTTCTCCTCCAGGCTTTGGATGCTCCGCTGGTCTCCCTCAATGTCAACATTTCGTTTGACATCACTGTAGACCGGATCCCCTTGAGTCATGTGACCATTTGTCATAACGTAAGGGAAGCCAGTCATCGCCATGACCAGTGATTGGCTGCAGCAATATCAAACTGGATGTTGATATCGAGGAAGCCCACCAGAGCATCACAGGCTGGGAGGAGAAGCAGTGGGGAGCCAGCCCCGAGAAGCAGGTAAGTCATCTTTCCTTTACAAGTCTGGCTAAGTCCCCCCCATTCTTTCAAAACCACTTTAAGGCTTCTCTAGAATTTAGGGAAGTTATATATAATTTATAGGATCCTCTCCTTTTGTTGTATAAGTTTTACTCAACATTTTAATTGACTCTGATCTCTCTGTTCCTCATACCATACTGGTGACATTTATTGCAAATGATAAGGAGTAATACACCTTCAGCCGACATTTATCAGTATAAAAGGAGGTTAACCCCTTACTGAATTTCATTACTAAATGTTATTACAATGTTCTTCTTTTTTAATTGTCCTCTGGATTTATTATTCTGTGATACTCAGAGCCAAAGTACCAAGGTCTAGTAGATTGATGATGTCCATGGTTGGTGCAGGAGAGCCCACGGAGCCTGCTCCCGCCAGTGCATGAGCTGCAGTCAGACGGCACATAGCACACAGACCCATTACAGTAAGGCGACTTTCACACACGCGTTTGGTGCGGATCCGTCATGGATCTGCACAGACGAATCCTTTCAGATAATACAACCGTCTGCATCCGTTCAGAACGGATCCGTTTTGTATTATCTTTAACATAGCCAGGACGGATCCATTTTCTATTGTGCCAGATTGTGTCATAGAAAACGGATCCGTCCCCATTGACTTACATTGTGTGCCAGGACGGATCCGTTTGGCTCAGTTTCGTCAGACGGACACCAAAACGCTGCAGGCGGCCTCCAGAGCGGAATGGAGACGGAACGGAGGCAAACTGATCCATTCTGAGCGGATCCTTTTCCATTCAGAATGCATTAGGGCAAAACTGATCCGTTTTGGACCGCTTGTGAGAGGAGCCCTGAACGCATCTCACAAACGGAAAGCCAAAACGCCCGTGTGAAAGAAGCCTAAATGCTACAATTCATACTCCAGGATCTGTTGATCCATGTAGAGACGTACGCACCATGCTCCATTCTTGTCTGTTTTCCATTTGAGACTCGTTGGGGGTCATTTACAAAGACTTCTAGAGGATGCTCCTAAATTTATGACAAGGTGTGCGCCTCTTCATAATTTAGGCACACCTCCGGCAGTCTGTGCACCAGGAGTTTAAACTGCTACAGTCCCTTACTGGCATAACTGTTGGTAAATCAATTTGGGCAAATGTCCTGGCCCCGGCCACATCCTCACCACTCCATCAAAACTACCAAGTGTTGAACGCGACACGGAAATGCCCCATGTGACAAAATATTGTTGCATGGATGTTCAAAAAGTCCCAGAAAAGGCCGTTTGTAAATCACCCCCAGTTGTTTCAAGTGCATGGGTCCAGAAGTCAGAATGGCCGTCTGAACACGGCCCAAGACATACAGCTCAGGTCTGACGGAGAAATCACTGAGGGACAGTGGAGCATTAGACTGGGTGTCATTCTTACACGACCTGCCGCACAGTTTATAGGTTTATGGCAATGGTTTCCTTTTAGTAAGATTCGAATGTCTGCAGTGTTGCCTGTTTATAGCAAATCATCTGTAGCCTCTGTTCACAAAGACTCTGATTTCTCTGCGGACCCGGCTGAAGCATTAGGACCCGTTGCAGCTTTCCTATCTCCGGATTGCACAGTGCTCTGAGCCACAACGTCTTTAAACAGATTATAGTGCTTTCACAGATCTCTTCAAATGTCAGTAATTCACTCTACCTATTTCTCCCCATTGGGCTGCAAACTGGCAGCCGGAGCCTTTATTAATATGATAGAGGCAGAAATGATACGGCTCCCATCAGGGGCTGCATAGTTTACCAGTCAATCACAGGGAAGTGTAAGAACGCTGCGATTAGGGCAGCATTCACTAAGTGCACGTGTTCTCTCATGTAACCTTATGCCTCTGATACTTGGAGCTGTGTACTGTGCCCTCACATCCTCGCCATCTCCAGTAAATGCCATTTATTTCATGGTGTCATGCATATGCCGTGTATATGGACAATGTCCTAGGATTATTTTTTATCACATCTATGCCAAGAACAGATGTTGAAATAAAGCAGTGTTCACTGCTGACACCTAGTGGCCAAACAGTGGGCAGGTGACTAATAATGAAGGACTGGTCCATTATATGGCCTCAGGTTGGGTGCAGGTAAATCACCCAACCTTCTGTTATATTACTAATGCATTCGTCTGCAAGCGGAGGCTGTCCATCGGCTGTCAGCATAGCTAGAACGCCAGGTTGCAGGTCAATACTGTAACATACATCCCTATCGGCTGCCTGACAGTCTGACAACAGAGCTCGGCCTTTCCACCATTACAAGGTCTTCTTGACCAATTAGGAGGCCGTGGAGCAATCGGGGGACTGTTAGGATGATGACTCGGGGGGGCCGGTGTTCTCTTTCCACTTGGTTTGTGTTCCCTCTTATGACAGGTATTGGGTCCTGCATATTGTAGTCACATTTTCTGACCCGCTCCTATCTGACTAATCCCTTGGAGGATTAACCCTTCCTTGTCTGTATTGGTTTTGTCATTAGACTATCTGCCATTCTGTCACTTTTGTTCCCTGATTTGATCCTGCTCGATCTCTGTATTTAGATCCTGCCTGGCTTAGATGTTCTCACTTATGACCCTTGGCTGCGCTTTCCACCTGTTTGCTTCGCCAGTCAGTGACTACATAGCCCCCAACTTTTAAAAAGTGCTCAGAGAGACCACGCGCCTCCATCTCCGCCCAATGCTGATCTATAGACACCAATTGTCACCTAATTTCCTTTGTGCCCACACACAGTAGAATGCCCCCTTAGTGCAGACACACAGTAGAATGCCCCCTTAGTGCAGACACACAGTAGTTATGCCCCCTTAGTGCAGACACACAGTAGTTATGCCCCCTTAGTGCAGACACACAGTAGTTATGCCCCCTTACTGCAGACACACAGTAGTTATGCCCCCTTACTGCAGACACACAGTATTTATGCCCCCTTACTACAGACACACAGTAGTTATGCCCCCTTAATGCAGACACACAGTAGTTATGCCCCCTTAGTGCAGACACACAGTAGTTATGCCCCCTTAGTGCAGACACACAGTAGTTATGCCCCCTTAGTGCAGACACACAGTAGTTATGCCCCCTTAGTGCAGACACACAGTAGTTATGCCCCCTTAGTGCAGACACACAGTAGTTATGCCCCCTTAGTGCAGACACACAGTAGTTATGCCCCCTTAGCGTTAATAAAACTAAAGAAGTAATACCTATATTCTTTCCACCGATGGATGGAGCACACTCTGCAGTCTCCAGCAGGCGCGGTGCAGTGACACCAATGCTGCTGAGCTGGGCAGTAGAGCACACAGGTCGGGGAATGATCCTACACCACTTAACAGGTGCGATGATGGCATTGCGCGTACTGCTGGGGTGAGCTTTGGGCGGCACATGGATGAGCAGGGAGATGATGGCTCCACCATTGTATTCAACCGGGTCTACATAGAAACCTAGAATGTGTCGACAGATAAGAACAATTTGGCCCATCTAGTCTGCCCAATATGCTGAGTACTATGGATAGCCCCTGGCCCTATCTTATATGAAGGATGGCCTTATGCCTATCCCATGCATGCTTAAACTCCTCCACTGTATTTGCAGCTACCACTTCTGCAGGAAGGCTATTCCATGCATCCACTACTCTCTCAGTAAAGTAATACTTCCTGATATTACTTTTAAACCTTTGACCCTCTAATTTAAAACTATGTCCTCTTGTACCAGTTTTTCTTCTTTTAAATCTTCTCTCCTCTTTATGTATTTAGCAGTTTCTCTCATATCCCCTCTGTCTCGTCTTTCTTCCAAGCTATACATGTTAAGGTCCTTTAATCTTTCCTGGTAAGTTTTGTCCTGCAATCCATGTACCAGTTTAGTAGCTCTTCTCTGAACTCTCTCCAAAGTATCAATATCCAAATGAGATCTCACTAGTGCTCTGTAGAGCAGCATGAGCGCCCCCCCCCCCCCTCTACTGGTAATGCCTCTCCCTATACACCCAAGCATTCTGCTAGCATCTCCTGCTGCTCTATGACATGGTCTGCCTACCTTTAAGTCTTCTGAAATAATGACCCCTAAATATCTTTCCTCAGATACTGAGGTTAGGACTGTATCACTGATTGTATATTCTGCTCTTGGGTTTTTACACCCCAGGTGCATTATCTTGCACTTATCAACATTACATTTTAGTTGCCAGATTTTTGACCATTCCTCTAGTTTTCCTAAATCCTTTTCCATTTGGTGTATCCCTCCAGAAACATCAACCCTGTTACAAATCTTTGTGTCATCAGCAAAAAGACACACCTTACCATCGTGGCCTTCTGCAATTTCGCTGATAAAGATATTAAACAATATGGGTCCCAGAACAGATCCCTGAGGTACCCCACTGGTAACAAGACCATGGTCTGAATATACTCCGTTGACTACAACCTTCTGTTGCCTGTCCCTCAGCCACTGCCTAATCCATTCAACAATATGGGAGTCCAAGCCCAAAGACTGCAATTTATTGATAAGCCTTCTATGTGGGACAGTATCAAAAGCCTTACTAAAGTCTAGATAAGCGATGTCTACTGCACCTCCTCCATCTATTATTTTAGTCACCCAATCAAAAAAATCAATAAGATTAGTTTGACATGATCTCCCTGAAGTAAACCCATGCTGTTTTTCATCTTTCAATCCATGGGATTTTAGATGTTCCACAATCCTCTCCTTAAGTATGGTTTCCATTAATTTCCCCACTATTGATGTCAGGCTTACTGGCCTATAGTTGCCCGATTCCTCCCTACTACCTTTCTTGTGAATGGGCACAACATTTGCTAATTTCCAATCTTCTGGGACGACTCCTGTTACTAGTGATTGGTTAAATAAATCTGTTAATGGTTTTGCTAGTTCACCGCTGAGCTCTTTTAATAGCTTTGGGTGTATCCCATCAGGCCCCTGTGACTTATTTGTATTAATTTTAAACAGCTGACTTAGAACCTCTTCCTCTGTAAAGACACATGCATCAAAAGATTCATTAGTCTTCCTTCCTAACTGAGGTCCTTTTCCTTCATTTTCCTTTGTAAAAACTGAACAGAAGTATTCATTGAGGCAGTCAGCTGGTTCTTTATCTTCTTCCATATACCTTCCTTCTTTTGTTTTTAATTTGGTAATTTCTTGTTTTAGTTTCCTTTTTTCATTTATGTATCTGAAGAATGTCTTATCGCCTTTTTTCCCTGACTGAGCTAATTTCTCTTCTTCCTGTGCTTTAGAAGCTCTTATAACTTGTTTGGCCTCTCTCTGCCTAATCTTATAAATTTGCCTATAACAGTTGGACAGTTGAAATCGGGACTAGGGATGAGTGAACTTGTGTTTTCAAGGTTGTGGTTATCTTAGAAGTCAGTTATGGATTCTGCTACTACGGACCATAAGTTATGGTTGTATCAGAATCCATAACGGCATTCTTAGATGATCCGAACCTTGTACGCCGAACTTGAAAACACAAGTTCACTCAACCCTAATTGGGACATAACCTGGCCGTCCGAGGACCATGGGGCAGCCGCCGAAATCTGTGACTGTCCCACCAGATCCAGGACAGTTGGAAGGTATGTGACTACTCTGCAGATGTCACCTGGGGACTCGCAGCAGTGAAGTCCATGTCCCAGTATAGGGGTTAAAGACTGAGAACCTGGGGTCCTGGGATCTTTCCATCCAGAGTGGGCAGCACAAAGTCTGACTACGGACGATCTGTTATTGAGCTAAACCATTATAAGTGGTCGCCAACCTCTGGGGTTCCAGCCGTTGTGAAGCTACATCTCCAGGCGTGCTTTGGGAGTCTTGGTTTTGCAGAGAGCCACAAAAGTCAAGGGGATGGAAAATCCTATTACACTACAAAAGACCCAAGTGTCTGGCGCTTAGAAAGCATCCTTTCTAAAGCTTCATTCAGAGCATCGTCTCCATAAAGCCGGGGTTGTCACGGGTGACTTCAGATAAAATGACACTGCCGCTAAATTCAGAAGTCACGCTTTAATCATCACTTTCCAAAACAGAGATAAGTGGCCACCGGGTCAGAATGACTATTATTACCGCAAATAACATCCCCTTTGTTTTCTGTGTTTTTAAAGATTAAATGACTTTCATTTCTGTTTTCATTGAAATTGTAGAACATTACTTGATTATTAAATGTGTCTGGCAGTGATATTCATAATGAGTCGCCGGATCAATCATGAAAGCGAGGAGCAGCCGCAGACAGACACACAATGTGTCCCACCACATTTGCAGCAATGCGCTGAATACATTATGTGTCCGCTTGATGGTCTCGTTACATTTTCTATAGATTTGTTATGTATATGCTGCAGGAGGAGCTCCACTTATGGAACTATTTTCGGGTTCTATGTGGCGCCTGCTTCATGTTTGAGGAATCAGGATTCTGTTGAGATAAGGATTACTGAAAGGTACATCAATAGTCACAATAATGACAGTAGGTAAGTGCTCCCAGTAAGGATGGCTCCTGGCCCAGAAACCTGGTCTGTGTATTAGGATTGTCACCCCTGAAGACTGCAGCTAGATATCCTGGTGAGGATTGAGACCCCCACGGGGTGAGTCCAGAAAGCTGAGTGAAAACTAGTGCAAGAACTGGAGATGTTCCTCGTGGCAGTTTATCAGATTCCAGGTTTTCGGCTGCATTCGTCTTGGTATATGTCGCCCATTCTGACCGAAGCTAGGTCCTGCGTGTCCTAACGGCTCAGTGTTGAATATGGCATACTGACCTGTACAATTCAGTTGTCTATTTCACACTAGCGTTATTCTTTTCCAGCGCTGAGTTCCGTCCTAGGGGCTCAATATCGGAAAATAACTGATCAGGCATATCCCCATGCATTCTGAATAGAGAGCAATTCATTCAGGATGCATCAGGACGTCTTCAGTTCAGTCTTTTTGACTTTTCAGGACGGAGATAAAACCGCAACATGCTGCCGATTTATCTCCGTCCAAAATTCTAGAACACTTGCCGAAATGCCGGCTCCGGCATTTTTTCCCATTGACATGCATTAATGCCGAATCCGGCCCCGAGTGTTTCGGCAAAACGAATCCGTTTTTGTGATCTGCGCATGCTCAGACCGCAAAAAATGTGAAAAAATAAATGCAGAATCTGTTTTTCCAGATGACACAGAAGAGACGGATCCGGTATTTCAACGCATTTGTCATACAGATCAGGATCCTGATCCGTCTGACAAATGCCATCAGTTTGCATACGTTTTGATGTATCCGGCAGGCAGTTCCGGCGACGGAACTGCCTGCTGGAATCCTCTGCCGCAAGTGTGAAAGTAGCCTTATGGATGTAAATAGCCCTTTCTATTGATGAGAGTGAGAACGCACATGGAAGCTTTCCACTTCTCAAGGTCAATCTTTTTTTGACGGACCAGAAATAATTTACCTCCTTGTGCAAGAGGCCTAATATACACTGTGCCCCCTGCAGGTTAAGACGGGCGCTGCATGTTTTACTATCAAGGTACTGTATGTGGAACTAATACACACAAGGGCCCCTGGAGGCTGAACCTATGACCAGTATATTATACTAGCAAGGTACTGTATGCTGTACACACTGTGACCTCAGAGTACTGCATATAGTACACATAGGTATGGTACTGCATGTTACACTAACACACTGTGCACACTAACTGCTGTAGGTTGAGCTGCATGTTATATAGCAAGTACTGTATGCTATACGTACACACCGTAACTCCAAGAGCTTGAGGCTCAGTGCTGTATGTTATTCATATTGTGACTCCTGCAGTTCAGCCTATGAGCTGCATAGGATACTATTAAGGTGCTGTATGTTATATACATTGTGACTCCTGCAGATTGAGGCTTTGTGCTGCGTAATATTCTAATATACACTGTGACTCCTGCAGATTGAGGCTCTGTGCTGCGTAATATTCTAATATACACTGTGACTCCTGCAGATTGAGGCTCTGTGCTGCGTAATATTCTAATATACATTGTGACTCCTGCAGATTGAGGCTCTGTGCTGCGTAATATTCTAATATACATTGTGACTCCTGCAGATTGAGGCTTTGTGCTGCGTAATATTCTAATATACAGTGTGACTCCTGCAGATTGAGGCTCTGTGCTGCGTAATATTCTAATATACACTGTGACTCCTGCAGATTGAGGCTCTGTGCTGCGTAATATTCTAATATACATTGTGACTCCTGCAGATTGAGGCTCTGTGCTGCGTAATATTCTAATATACACTGTGACTCCTGCAGATTGAGGCTCTGTGCTGCGTAATATTCTAATATACATTGTGACTCCTGCAGATTGAGGCTCTGTGCTGCGTAATATTCTAATATACACTGTGACTCCTGCAGATTGAGGCTCTGTGCTGCGTAATATTCTAATATACACTGTGACTCCTGCAGATTGAGGCTCTGTGCTGCGTAATATTCTAATATACAGTGTGACTCCTGCAGATTGAGGCTCTGTGCTGCGTAATATTCTAATATACATTGTGACTCCTGCAGATTGAGGCTCTGTGCTGCGTAATATTCTAATATACAGTTGTGGCCAAAAGTTTTGAGAATGACACAAATATTAGTTTTCACACAGTTTGCTGCTAAACTGCTTTTAGATCTTTGTTTCAGTTGTTTCTGTGATGTAGTGAAATATAATTACACGCACTTCATACGTTTCAAAGGCTTTTATCGACAATTACATGACATTTATGCAAAGAGTCAGTGTTTGCAGTGTTGGCCCTTCTTTTTCAGGACCTCTGCAATCCGACTGGGCATGCTCTCAATCAACTCCTGGGCCAATTCCTGACTGATAGCAACCCATTCTTTCATCATCACTTCTTGGAGTTTGTCAGAATTAGTGGGTTTTTGTTTGTCCACCCGCCTCTTGAGGATTGACCACAAGTTCTCAATGGGATTAAGATCTGGGGAGTTTCCAGGCCATGGACCCAAAATGTCAACGTTTTGGTCCCCGAGCCACTTAGTTATCACTTTTGCCTTATGGCGCGGTGCTCCATCGTCCTGGAAATGTTCTTCACCAAACTGTTGTTGGATTGTTGGAAGAAGTTGCTGTTGGAGAGTGTTTTGGTGCCATTCTTTATTCATGGCTGTGTTTTTGGGCAA
This sequence comes from Bufo bufo, assembly GCF_905171765.1. NCBI lineage: Eukaryota > Metazoa > Chordata > Amphibia > Anura > Bufonidae > Bufo > Bufo bufo. The sequence continues at coordinate 224,487,585 of NC_053397.1, forward strand.
AATTGTGAGTGAGCCCACTCCCTTGGATGAGAAGCAACCCCACACATGAATGGTCTCAGGATGCTTTACTGTTGGCATGACACAGGACTGATGGTAGCGCTCACCTTTTCTTCTCCGGACAAGCCTTTTTCCAGATGCCCCAAACAATCGGAAAGAGGCTTCATCGGAGAATATGACTTTGCCCCAGTCCTCAGCAGTCTATTCACCCCATACTTTCTGCAGAAGATCAATCTGTCCCTGATGTTTTTTTTGGAAAGAAGTGGCTTCTTTGCTGCCCTTCTTGACACCAGGCCATCTTCCAAAAGTCTTGGCCTCACTGTGCGTGCAGATGCGCTCACACCTGCCTGCTGCCATTCCTGAGCAAGCTCTGCACTGGTGGCACTCCGATCCCGCAGCTGAATCCTCTTTAGGAGACCATCCTGGTGCTTGCTGGACTTTCTTGGACGTCCTGAAGCCTTCTTAGCAAGAATTGAACCTCTTTCCTTGAAGTTCTTGATGATCCTATAAATTGTTGATTGAGGTGCAATCTTGGTAGCCACAATATCCTTGCCTGTGAAGCCATTTTTATGCAACGCAATGATGGCTGCACGTGTTTCTTTGCAGGTCACCATGGTTAACAATATTATATGCTTGTAATATTCTAATATACATTGTGACTCCTGCAGATTGAGGCTCTGTGCTGCGTAATATTCTAATATACATTGTGACTCCTGCAGATTGAGGCTTTGTGCTGCGTAATATTCTAATATACAGTGTGACTCCTGCAGATTGAGGCTAGGCACCCCCTGTCATACTGATATAACTCCTGTAGGTCTGAATGCAGAATTTCCACTACACCCATGCATTTTGATAGTTGGAAGGAAACGCGAGCACCTGGCAGAAACACACACTTATGCACGTAAAGGGCTCCATGCCCATATAGCAGTCCTCAGTATACGGGTACTGGCCGTGTGCACTCTGTGCTGCAGATGTGGACCCATTGACTTGAAAGGGTCCACGATCCTCAAGATATGGCCAAACATAGGAGATGTCCTATCTTTTGCGGAACGGAGGCCCACGTAAACACTACAAAGTGCTTCAGTGGGCTTTCGGGTCCATGCCTCTGCACTGCAAAAGATAGGTCATGTCCTATCTGTGGCCATATCTTGCAGATCGCAGATTCATTCAAGTCAATGGGTCTGCATGTGCAGCACGGCCATGCATTACGGACTGCTAATACACGGTTTGCAGTACGGGCATGGAGCCCTTACGTTCCCCTAAGGGCTCATGCACACGGCTGTTGCTGTATTTGCCGTCCATGAATTGTGGATCTGCAAAACCCGGATACTGGCTGTGTATTTGCGGGTTTTGTGGAACGGAACCTCCTGCCCTCTATAGAACTTTCCTATCCTTGTCCATAAAACAGACAAAAATAGGACATGTATTTTTTTTGCAGGCCGCAGAACGGACATACATATGCGGACAGCACGTGGTGAATGGATCCATATCTGACCCACAAAAAATGTGGATCGGTTATGGACCCAAAAAACAGTCATGTGCATGAGCCCGTTGAGAGAAGACTCCATGTATACATTAGTGTGGCCAGATTTGAACCAGGGGCTAATTTTTCATTAAAATCGGATAAATATTGCCCCTTTATTATAAAAGCGGTATATATCATCTGCCTCAGCCGAGCCTCCCATAATAAAGGTTAGACCATGGCTTGAGGACACTGGGCGTCCTGTCTGGCTGTATCCAGTCTATGCATTCATCGTATTCATGTGACGTCACCTACAGCAATAATTTGAGCTGAATGATCCATATTTCCCCGAGTCCCCTTCTAATACGCAGTTAGATCCCGCCTGCGTTTTCTCATGGTTAGAAGGGCTTGTTGAGTCATTGTTTTGTAAGTAAATTGTCGATGTAGACAAAGAACTGAAGTTTTGGGAGGGGGGTGAAGAATGCAGGGCAATGCGAAGTAATATTCATTACAGACTCTCTGAGGAATGTGTTAAGCTACTGAGGACCCTGCGAGCAATTACCGAGCTGTCAGGAGGTGGAAATTGCACAATGAGGGAGTGCGGAAGGATCACAGTTTGGGATTTATCTGCAGACGGAGATAGCTTGCAGTTCTGTCCCATGTAATGCACCACAAAATGCTCAGTCTCAGGCCTAATTAACATATTTCTGTGTCCATTTGAGGTCCGTGGAAAAATACATCCGTGAAGGATGCGTGTTTTGTCTGCGTGTCCGTTTTTTGCCCTCCATGTTTCACAGACGCTGCTCATCTGAAAATGATTTCCAGAGCACCTGCTACCGATGGTCCGTGAAAAACAGACCAAACATGGATGCCATCCGTGTTGTCAGTTGTTTTTCACAGGCCTATACAGTGGCAGAAACAGAAATAAGTGGGCCCCACAGCAAATTTTTGAATGCCCCCCCACCACAGAAACTTCTTCACAACCCCCACTCCACTCAAGATGGCTCTCACAGCCGCTCTGTATGTTTCCTACAGTGCAAAGAAATTCAAACAAAAAAAAAAGGAGCATGAGCAAGGGGTTTAGGACCGAGTAAGGATGGGATGTTGGGAAGGAGTGGGATAGGGAAGAGGAAGCATGTCGGATAGGAGGATGAGGCGCCAGGGGAAGTTTTGGACTAGAAACAAAGGAAAGAATATCATCCAGAGTGGGAAAGGCAGCTCACACCAGATGGGACATTATGTCCCTGCCGGCCTGACTCGCAGGCTGCTGTAAACGTACAGAGGAAGAAATAAACTGGGTAGTGGTGGAGCGCCAAAGTGCTGTAGAAGAGTGAGAGAAAAAGTGAACGCCTGCAGATAGGGGGGTTGGTATATAGAATGTTCCACCCGGAAATAGCAGGCCAATTATAGTGCACTAGGGCCTAACGGCGCTTGCTATAGGTGATGATGTGTGAAGTGAAAACGGAAGACCGTAATTCTATACAGCAGATAATTGGTTATTTCCCTGTGGCCATAATGGAAGTGAAACACAATTCCGGGAGATAAAAATTGTATATAAAACCAACCGCTTTATCAATTTAATTTGAAACAATGCATACTGCACAATAAAGATGGTTTACTCACTTCACCAGGGATGGCGCAAGATAAAGCTCAAGACACTTGTCGCCAATTCTCCCTCGCCGAGATCGCCTGTAGAATAGTGGTTCTCAGGTAGTCCCTCCATCAAGTATAAGCTCGACACGTTTCGGGGTCACATCAAACCCCTTTCCTCAGGAGCAATAAAATAGCTATATTACAGAGGTGGTATATGTGTGGTATATATAGGGGATTGAAAAAGGAACGCCAAATTGTTAACCATAACGTCACTTCCGGTTTAGATGAACCAGGAAGTGATGCGTTACACTCTGGAACGCAACTTCTAGCGGGATTTAGGGTATATATAATTAATTGAAAAAAGGATATACACATATATCGGTTCCCTGGTGGTGTAGTGGGTTCTATTTGCGGGATAAATTCTAGGGTTCTTATTGTAGAGAGGCCGTGCTTCCGGTTGCAGGCGCTGAGGGACCGGACTGTAGATTATCCAAGTAGATTAACCTTTCATTGGCCATTGTTTGGGAGATTACTTATTATTGGTTATTGGTGAAGTTTCTCTTTTCCATTGCATACCAGGGAAAAAGAGTAAAGCTATTAAATTCAACTCTGAGGAATATAATTAATAATTAATTAACAAATAATCAATAGGTGGCTTCAGTCACAAGGAGTATAGATATATAAGGGAACTACATATGATGATAAAAATATATATATATGTATAAAAAATAAAATATATATATAGAGAGAAAGAAATATATAGAAAAAATATATGGGTGTTGGTGTACTTTTTCTACATACCTACATATACCACTATTAAATAAATATAGTATAAAAGACATTTAAAAATGACAAGTTGAATAAATCAACTAAAAGAAAAACTTAAAAATTATACAAAAAAGTCATAAAGTAACTATCAAATTATATACAGATCTATGTGTAAGGGAGGTTTACTTGGGAGACTACACTCTGTTCCAAATTATTATGCAAATTCTATTTAAGTGTCACAAAGATTAAATATTTAATTTTTCAGTTTAACTCATGGTTGACATTGTGTCTCAGGGCTCTTTTGATCTCTGAAAACAATCTCGGACACCTGTGATAATTAGATTGGCAGGTGAGCCCAATTTAAGGAAAAATTATTAAGCAGCGCACCATTTTCAACCAATATGGGGGAAAAAAAGGATCTCTCTGCTGCTGAAAAGAGTGAAATAGTTCAATACCTTGGACGAGGTATGAAAACCTTAGATATTTCACGAAAACTTAAGCGTGATCATCGCACTATTAAGAGATTTGTGGCTGATTCAGAGCACAGACGGGTTTGTGCAGATAAAGGCACATTGAGGAAGATTTCTGCCAGATCCATGCATTGGATCAAGAGAGCAGCTGCTCAAATACCATTACATAGCAGCAAACAGATATTTGAAGCTGCTGGTGCCTCTGGAGTCCCACAGACATCAGGGTGTAGAGTCCTCCAGATGTAGATGACCTCTGCAAAGTGTGTGGAGTTTCTGACTGACAACTTCCTTCCCTGGTACAGAAGGAAGAACTATGCTTTCCGTAATAAAATCATCTTCATGCATCACAATGCACCATCTCATGCTGCAAAGAATACCTCTGCATCAATGGCTGCTATAGGGATAAAAGGAGAGAAAGTCATGGTGTGGCCTCCATCCTCCCCTGACCTCAATCCTATTGAGAACCTTTGGAGAATCCTCAAGCAAAAGATCCAAACAGCAACTCTGGGAGACTATTCTGACATCTTGCAAACAAATTCAAGCAGAAACTGTACAAAAACTCACAAGTTCAATGGATGCAAACTTGTGAAGCTGCTATCAACTAAGGGGTTCTATGCTAAAATGTAACGTGACCTTTTAAAATGTTTAAAAAGTTAAAATGTTGTTAAATGTTTGATTGAAATTGCTTTTGATTTCAGTAAATATGCTGCAAACACGACAAATGACAATTTTCAGTTCTTTATAACCTATAAAGTGTTTTGAAACTTACTGTGCGTAATAATTTGGAACAGTGCATTGTAAGTGTTTATGTTTAAAAAAAATACTGCTATCATTAGGAGGTTTGTTCAATAAAATTTGAACTGTACTCTTAATAGTTGATAACATGAGAACTATGCCGACTGTTATTTACATCAATTATTTAGGTAAATGATAAAAATATCATGTGCATAATAATTTGGAACAGGGTGTAGAAGGAAAAGGGCATACATATAAAAACTATAGAGTATACACTCACCTAAAGAATTATTAGGAACACCATACTAATACAGTGTTGGACCCCCTTTTGCCTTCAGAAGTCCCTTAATTCTACGTGGCATTGATTCCACAAGGTGCTGATAGCATTCTTTAGAGATGTTGGCCCATATTGATAGGATAGCATCTTGCAGTTGATGGAGATTTGAGGGATGCACATCCAGGGTACGAAGCTCCCGTTCCACCACATCCCAAAGATGCTCTATTGCAGGGCTGGCCAACCTGCGGCTCTCCAGCTGTTGTAAAACTACATTTCCTACCATGCCCTGATGCAGGCTGATAGCTGTAAGCAGTCTAGGCATGCTGGGAGTTGTAGTTTTGCAACAGCTGGAGAGCCGCAGGTTGGCCAGCCCTGCTCTATTGGGTTGAGATCTGGTGACTGTGGGGGCCATTTTGGTACAGTGAACTCATTGTCATGTTCAAGAAACCAATGTGAAATGATTGGAGCTTTGTGACATGGTTGTCATGGTCTTACCTTCTTGCTGTTCTCCTTCGTTTGACATGTGCTGGCGGCCATCTTGGTTTCTGGGTTTCTTGTAGCCTTCCACCCTGCGGCTCCTCCTTCCCACTGGGAGGAGCTGGATGCCTAGCTCATATATATAGGAGGTCTGTGGCTTCAGTTCCTTGCTTGGTCCTCCTGTGTTCACATGCTTCTAAGACTGCTGCTGCTTCTGGTTCCTGATCCTGGCTTCGTCTGACTATCCTGCTGGTTCCTGATCCTGGCTTCGTCTGACTACCCTGCTGGTTCCTGATCCTGGCTTCGTCTGACTACCCTGCTGGTTCCTGATCCTGGCTTCGTCTGACTACCCTGCTGGTTCCTGATCCTGGCTTCGTCTGACTACCCTTCTGGTTCCTGATCTCTGGCCTCTCAAAGACTCTGCTTCGGTTTCACCATTCGTTTGGACTTTTGCTTTACAGCTTTATTTTCAATAAAGCCTTCTTATTTTCACTTATCTCTTGTTGTACGTCTGGTTCATGGTTCTGTGACAATGGTGCATTATCCTGCTGGAAGTAGCCATCAGAGGATGGATACATGTTCTCATTCTGTTTACGCCAAATTAGGACTCTACCATTTGAATGTCTCAACAGAAATCCAGACTCATCAGACCAGGCAACATTTTTCCAGTCTTCAACAGTCCAATTTCGGTGAGCTCGTGCAAATTGTAGCCTCTTTTTCCTATTTGTAGTGGAGATGAGTGGTACCCGGTGGGGTCTTCTGCTGTTGCAGCCCATCCACCTCAAGGTTGTGCGTGTTGTGGCTTCACAAATGCTTTGCTGCAGACCTCGGTTGTAACGAGTGGTTATTTCAGTCAACGTTGCTCTTCTATCAGCTTGAATCAGTCGGCCCATTCTCCTCTGACCTCTAGCATCCACAAGGCATTTTTGCCCACAGGACGGCCGCATACTGGATGTTTTTCCCTTTTCACACCATTCTTTGTAAACCCTAGAAATGGTTGTGCATGAAAATCCCAGTAACTGAGCAGATTGTGAAATACTCAGACCGGCCCGTCTGGCACCAACAACCATGCCACGCTCAAAATTGCCTAAATCACCTTTCTTTCCCATTCTGACATTCAGTTTGGAGTTCAGGAGATTGTCTTGACCAGGAGGACCCCCCTAAATGCATTGAAGCAACTGCCATGTGATTGGTTGACTAGATAATTGCATTAATGAGAAATAAAACAGGTGTTCCTAATAATTCTTTAGGTGAGTGTATATATATGTGCATGTGTGCGTGCACTCACACACACACCACGGGCATACAAATAAAACCATAGACCGTACATGTATATGTGTGTGCATATAAAATACACGCCGGGAGCGTGGGCATCATTGAACGCACATATACAAATCCACAGACTGTGCCTACATCAATAAACGTCCTATAGGTATATCTGGAGGAAAACAAAGTGTAGGTAAATAATAATTAATGTTGACGACAATAGTAATAATAATAATAGTAATGGAACATATATTGGACGAAGATAAGACTGATTACATTCCCCAAGAGTGTGATAGAAATGGAAGACAACTTAAAGTCATTTAAAATAAAAAGTAAAAATAAAATATAGAAAATAAAAATACAAATGCAAATATAGGTTATTCGGCTAGAACAATGTCCTGGTTAGAGAATACTTTGTTTCAGCCCAGGTCGTATAGGTTATATTTCAAAATTAGAATTAAAACGAGAATTAAAATGACCCAGGTCTAGCAGTAGCCCCTTTCCTGCTGTTATTATGACCAAATGATTAAATGAATCGACAAGTACATAGAAAACTGGAGGTTAAAAAATTGAAGTTAATAGTGACTGTATTCTAACGATTCATTAAGGCTAGGTCTACACGACGACATTTGTCGCGCAACATTTTGTTGCACCAATGTCGCGCAATAATTTTTATAATGGCAGTCTATGGTGTCGCACTGCAACATGCTGCGACTGCGACGCAACAGTCGCAGAAAATCCATTTGAGATGGATTTTTCTGCGACTGTTGCGTCTCAGTCGCAGCATGTTGCATGTTGCAGTGCGACACCATAGACTGCCATTATAAAAATTGTTGCGCGACATTGGTGCAACTAAATGTTGCGCTACAAATGTTGCAGTGTAGTTGTGCCCTATCTGTCGCGCGACAAATGTCGTCGTGTAGACCTAGCCTAAGACCAAATGGAGAGAGGGTGTTGAACTTGAAAATCCAAAGCATCTCTTTTTTTGCACAGCTGTGAATATGACTGGGGAACTAGATCTATGGGGTTAGTTTCAGGCCCACAGGGTTGCCTGAATGCACTTCAGCAAATTGTTTAGACACCCAATGTTTTAGATATTTCTTTTGAATGTTTGAACGATGTTGATTAAGCCTGTCTCCTAGTGTTTGAGTAGCCCGACCTATGTATTGCAGGCCACTTGGGCACTCCAACATATAGATGACATTTCTAGAGCTACAGTTCATGGCATGTTTGAGTGAGATTAATTCTCCTGTGTTTGTAATAGTCACAGAATTTTTCTTGTCTGAGATGGTATGACAGCATAAACAGCGTTTCGAACCGCAGCGGAAGGAGCCTTTTTGGGTTCTTCCTGCTTTTTCCTCCAGGATTATATTGTCCTCAGTAGGGCTAATTAGTTTTTAAGCATATGGGCTCGTCTAAAAGTGATGTTTGGTTTGTCTGGAAGAGCTTTCCCTATGATTGGGTCTTTAAGGAGGATTGACCAATTCTTTTGAATAATTTTTTTAATTAGTTTGTGCTTAGAGTTATATCTTGTGAAAACGTTTACTTGAACATCTATTGAGTTGGTTTTAGAGGTAGACATACTGGGTTTTAAACAATCGGTCTGATTTTCGCTCAAGATTTTAGATTTAGAGTCCGAGATAAGGCCTTTAGGGTACCCTTTTTCCTGGAACCTTTTTTGCACTATTTCGAGTTGGTCAACATAACCTCTATCTATAAGGGTGGTTAAAGTTTTTTGTATACTTCACTGGGGTCCCCCTGGAGTTTAATGTAGTATTTGGTGTCTGATAGGATTCTTAGGGCTTCATTATCGTATGCACTAGAGTTCAGAATTACAATCCCCCCACCTTTTATCTGCACTCTTGATGACTATATCCTTATTTGACCTAAGTGTAGAAATAACTTTAATTTGTGCATTGGTGAAGTTTTTTTGTGGAATTTGTATTGGTTTGGCCAGAATCAACAAGAGATTTAAAGTCCATAAGGACCATATTATAAAAAGGTTTCTAAGTTGGGGCCCCGGTTTTCTAATGGGTAGAATGTAGATTGTGTTTTGAATTGTGATGGATTCCTCCATTAGAGTTTCCACTGTATAATCATCAATTCCTGTCGATTGGGAGTTGTCGGGGGCCGGGATGGATGGAGTGGTAATGTTGTCTTTTAAAAGAAAATGGCGTCAGTTTTCGTAGATATTGATTTAAATCAACAAATAGCTCAAAGATGTCTGGCCCTTTTGATGGACAAAAAGACAGGCCTTTTGAGAGCAATTCAATTTCATTCCTATTGAGATTATAACTGGATAAATTGAAGATACCTTTTTCCTTAAAGGTCCCTATTAGATCATCTTTTGGCTTTTTGGTGTGGGCCGTGAATTTTTGTTGTTTGGACTTGCATCTTTTGCCTCCTCTACTTCCTCGTCGTCTGAGATTGTTCTTTTGGGTTTGCGTGAAGATGATTGGACCGGACTGAAGAACTGTGTGATTTTCAGGTTTTGCTGCGAGCACGGATTCTGAAAAGGGTTGGATCGAACTATAGAAGAGTTGATAAAGTAAGGTGATAATAGCTGAATACTTGATAAAACGGGTCTCGACGGAGAAGGTCTGGTGGAGGTGCCTTCTGATTGTGATAAGTGACACAGAGATGATTGTTCTGCCAAATTAGTGGGAAGGGCTAAGAAAGTTTCTGGACTTAGTTGATGCTCACTATGAACAGATATATTATCTAATGTGCTAGTGGGGGAGGGATCATCAGAGTTGCACATGTATAGAGGCTTGACAGGGGTATTAGTGTCGGGACTGTCTCATTTTTTTTGTTTGGGGGACCTCTATCTGAAGGTATCTAGTGAGAGGAAGAGAAGAAGTTATGTCGGGTAGGGGGCTTTTAGCTGGAGTATTTTGGTCCCACTAATTGTTGGCCTTATTGCCACTGCTGGTGGAGATAGTTGAAATCTGAGTTACTTGCATGGTTCATACTATGGTGGGGATTCAAGTGGGCTTCTGACCAGAAATGGATGTTAGTTTTACCTTCGTGATTCTTCCCTTTGGGAATGGGGTTGCTGTTTCCTATTCTTGTATTATATGAGAAGGATATATCTCCAGTTTTGCTATCTTTATGAGAGGAATTAGTGTTCCTTGTTTCTGTACTACAAGGCGGAAATACATCCATGGAATTAATATTGTCCTTAGAGTATAGAGAGGGCAATGGGTTATGTTTGTTTTTTATTAACCATATCTGTGATGTTCCCCCTAGGTGTGGGAGTATGTTTAGGAACTTCCTTTTTACTGTTTATATCGGCATTTATGGTGTCCCCCATAAGTGGGGGGATGGAGTGGATAGTTTCCCCGTACCCCTATTCGTGGAGGGGACTGTGGAGGTTTGGAACGTCTATAGAATGTTCTCCCTGGAGCTTTCTTATGAATAGGGTACATATTGGATTGGGCATTTGAATTATAATTCATATTGTGCGTGGGTTGTTCCATTTCCTCTGATATTTGTATAAGTATTATAGCTGTTGGGTTGACCGTTCGCACCTCGATTGGTGACTGGATCACGTGGGAAGTGGTGGTCATTAGTTGGGGGTTGAGTCTGTGTCATCAAGTGATGCCGATGGTACTGCCATCGTCTAATGTGGTCTGTTTTGTAGTCATGTATATCCCGTAGTAACTTTTTGCACTTTTTTCTCACTTTTCTAGTTTCCTAAAAAAAATACCTGGATGGAAGGGATTGGGGTTCTATATTATGGGTGTTACTAATATGAGTTGCTATACTCCTACAAATATTCCGGCGTTTGTCAATAAGGGAGGTCATAAGGGCCTTAGAGCACCCGTCAATATGGCCATACCACTGGGTAGTAAAGTCTGTATCATTCAGAAATACAGGTTTAAATATGATGCGTAAGCCTCTTGGAATAATATCAAGATGTAAGTAGAGGCTGAGAAAAATCCAGTCAATTTCATGGCGGACCAGGTCCTTAATGTCTTTACACGAGATTCTTGTCCCACCTGATGAGGGTGATACCGTGTTATTTTGATTGATGGGTATTTTCTTATTTCGGAGATCAGGTTTTGGAGAACGTCCACATCTTTGATCTTTCTGATGATTCTCTCACATATATCTTGTAGATGTTTTTGAAGATAAAGGCTTCCGGCATCAGACTCATGTGCTCCAGCCGGTGCTTTCCGTTCAGAGTACATAATGTAAAGAAATTCAAACAAAAAAGAGGAGCATGAGCAAAGAGGTTTAGGACCTAGTAAGAAAGGATGGGATGTTGGGAAGGAGTGGGATAGGGAAGAGTAAGGATGTCGGATAGGAGGATGGGGCACCACGGGAGGTTTCGACTAGAAAGGAAGGAAAGAATATCATCCAGAGTGGAAAAAGGCCGTAATCCCCCAAACAATGACCAATGAGAGGTTAATCTACTAGGAGAGGTTAATCTACTTGGATAATCCTTAGGGCAGAAGGCAGCATATCTGTACAAGTCCTACTCCGGCGCACTGCGACTCATGTATCTCATTTACCTAGAACTGCATGTGCAGTTGTATCATGCCGAGACCGGAACTTCCACAGTCTGCGTTCCACCAGTCCGGTCCCTCAGCGCTTGCAACCGGAAGCACGGCCTCTCTACAATAGGAACCCTAGAATTTATCCCGCAAATAGAACCCACTACACCACCAGGGAACCGATATATATATCCTTTTTTCAATTAATTATATATACCCTAAATCCCGCTAGAAGTTCCTGGTTCATCTAAACCGAAAGTGACGCTATGATTAACAATTTGGCGTTCCTTTTTCAAATCCCTATATATACCACACATATACCACCTCTGTAATATAGCTATTTTATTGCTCCTGAAGAAGGGGGATTGATGTGACCCCGAAACGCGTCAAGCTTATACTCGATGGAGGGACTACCTGAGAACCACTATTCTACAGGCGAGGGAGGATTGGCGACAAGTGTCTTGAGCTTTATCTTGCGCCATCCTCCCTGGTGAAGTGAGTAAACCATCTTTATTGTGCAGTATGCATTGTTTCAAATTAAATTGCTAAAGTGATTGGTTTTATATACAATTTTTATCTCCTGGCATTGTTTTTTACTTCCATTATGGCCACAGGGAAGTAACCAATTATCTGCTGTATAGAATTACGGTCTTCCGTTTTCACTTCACACATCATCACCTATAGCAAGCGCCGTTAGGCTCTAGTGCACTATAATTGGCCTGCTATTTCCGGGTGGAACATTCTATATACCAACCCCCCTTTCTGCAGGCGTTCACTTTTTCTCTCACTCTTCTACAGCACTTTGGTGCTCCACCACTACCCAGTTTATTTCTTCCTCTGAACGTTTCCTACAGTGTCCCTGTACATAATGTCATTGTATAATACTGTTGAGGGGCCCCTGACAATAACATTTTTTAGTCCTCAACCTGGATGGGCCCCTTCTGAGTTCGAGCCCCAAAGCAGCTGCTCCCTCTATAGCTACACCCCTGGGCCTATAGACTTAAATGGAAGTGTTTGGTCCTCATCATAGACCAAGGTAGTGCATGTTCCATGATCCTAAACAGGAGTAAAATTTGAAAAGACTGGTTCATATTTGGAACTAATTCTGTCTTTCACTTAAAAATGAAGGTCTTATCTTGGGGGGATGCTTAGCTGAAGGGGCAGGGGGCAGACGGAATTGTGTTGAAGGTTACTGTGGCAGCAATCTGCCTCCCAGCCAAAGTGGTTCAAGCATCCCTTCCCGGATGTTGGATATAAATGCGAGCTTTGAGATTTGCTGCTAACTCCTTTTTATTAGCCTAGTGTATTTGTTGCTTGTTTTACATCAGGATTTTTATTACATTTACCTTTTTATATTTTTCATTCTCAGCCTGAAGATTGTTTTGAAGATTTGAATTGATATTTTCTTACTTGTAGTTGCCCCTATTATTATTACTGTTGTACAAGTATTGCTGCAAAATAAATTGCCTCTGCGGCTCAGTGGGAGGTGAACTGGCCACACATGATCTGAAGGAAGCACTCCTGCAGGCTTGTAAATTTATTTCATATGCATGATTTTCATTGCCTAACACAGAACATTTGGCAGCGTTTCATATACAAAGACATGAAGATTATTGTGCTTCAGAACGATCGTGCCGGCGTTTTGCTGTGAATTTGTACAATCACATGTGGAACTGAGATGATTAAACTATGAGCAAATTGCTTCAAGAGATTTTCCAGAAGGCCCCGAAGATTATGGGCGCAGCGCTATTACTAATGATAATCGCATGTTTATTTAAAAAATGTGTCATAGAAATATTTTATTTGTCCTCCCAGAATTCCTTGCACTGCAGATTTCTTTTGTTTGGAGTCTTAAAGAGGACCCGTCCCGTCTCCTGACTTGGCTGTTGCAGTAACTACTTGCATTCCCCATGTCATAACAACTCTAGAGCATCCATTCTTATCACTCTGTGCCGTTCTTTTCTTATTCCTGCTAGAAGTTTACAAATAAAGTGCTAGCAGTCTGCAGTAAAGGTACTGCTGGGTGGTACCTGTAGCTGGCGTGTCTGACTCTGTTCAATCAGTGCGGCTATTGTCCAATTGTGCAGGGACACACCCCCAACTGGTAACACTCATCTGTACCTTTACTGCAAGCTGCTGGTAATTTATTCATAAACTAATGGTAGAAATAGCAGAGGAACGGCACAACACAGAGTGATGAGAATAGATGCTCCAGAATTACATGGGGGATGCAAGTAGTTACTACAACAGACATGTCAGGAGAGGTGACAGATCATCTTCACCCTGAGCTGCTAATTCATCACTCAATATAAATATATATATATCAGGTCATGAGTCAGCTCAGGATGAACACTTTTAAAAGAAGTGCTGTCACCTCTCCTGACATGTCTGTTGTAGTAACTACTTTCGTTCCCCATGCTATATACTTTCTATAGAAAGGCAACTTTTTAAAGTTTACATTCACCTTTTATCATTCTGTCATTATAAGGTCAACATGTATAAGTCATATGCATATTCCTGTTGGTTTCAATTCTGACGCCTTAAAGTTTGGCAACTTATTTTTCTATTATGCTGGATCACCTTTTGTTTCTTGATAAAATTCTGTCTTCCTGCAGCCACCACTAGAGGGAGCTCAGGGGGCTTTCTGTATACTGGTTATGCATTTAGTTGACACAGTATAGAGTCAGCTCCTGAGCTCCACCTGGTGGTGTCATTTAATGGTTTCTGTGCAAGGGATCTTGTACTGTGTTTTACAGAAACGACTATGAAGACAGTTAAATAGAAGTAAATAATTTGGCACAAAATTTGGGGATCTGGTCTGGTATAATTCAAGATTACGCTGAGGCTGGAAACAACTTCAGGATCATCAGGCATTCTATTTAGTTGATAATGCATTAAAAGGCTATTCTATCTCACACATTTATTGCATACCCATAGCTGTTGTCTTGGCCTTGGCTACCCCTGGCCTCCACATCCAAGCTGCACAGGGTCAGGAGGCCCTTCTATGTGGGTCCCGGAGGTGAATCCTGTGGATATTTCATAAATATAGATGGGAATAACTCTCTTAAAATAATTTCCTTTCGCTTTAATCACAGTAGATCCAAAATCGGAACTACACTTTAGCAGTGGGTGCAGCGCAGCGAAGGGCTGGGTTATTTGGAGGTATGGTTGTTATCTCCTCAAGCTACTGCCGTTACGCCAATGACCACAAGTCACCTCGGCTCTTCTGGTTGTGTAGTCTGAACCCTTGCCATCTTTGTGGGCCATGAATAGAAGCCTCTAATCTCCTTCCTTCCCTGACCACTATGACGAGGGCCCTCCGAGCAGGACATAATTGGTAGACTATAATGTACAAGCCGATATGTGGACACTCCGCCGCCATCGCGCCTCGTTAGATTGTGAAATGTGTTTCTCATTGGGTCCAATATGTGTCACATAATCCCTGTCTAAACATGTCACATTTTTTCTGCATGTGATTATCAGAGATTATCGTGATCCAGGCTCAGGAAGATTTGGCAACTCAACCACAAATTCCAGTTGTAGGTTTTTGATCACCGTCCAGCGAGTCTTGGAGCCGGGAAGGGAAAACACGTTACCCTCCAGCAGCTACTCCCTGTAATTGTGGACACTATTCATGTATTTTGGGTATACAAAAAAAAAAATTGGAGAACTCTCATTGCTCACTTCCATAAATCAGATCTTTCCTTATTCTTCTTAGGTTTCATTTGTTTTATTCCTTGGATTACTTGGAAGTAATATTATCATAGAAAACTGAACCCCAGCTGGACCCGGCAGACCTGGATGTGTGTTACAGGTGAAGACACAATGGACCACATTTAATAATAATTGTGAGACTCCTCTAAACTGCCCAAACCTGGAAAACAGGACTATAAAATCATTAGATCGGTGGGCGTCCAACTCTTGGCACCCGCACCTATCAGCAGTTTGATGGGATTGCAGCCTCCTCGCAGCATACCATGGGCTGTCCATTGCATAGTGGCTGTGCTTGGTATTGCAGCCCAGGCTCTTTCACATGAATGGGACTGAGATGTGCCTAGGACATGTGACCAATAAACATGACATCATTGCCTAGGAAGAGGTCGCAACGCTCAACGGAGCACCTCAGCCTCGTAAAACAGCTCATTGGCGGAGGTGCCGGGTGTCAGATCCTCACTGATCTGATATTGATAACCTTCTTTTAATTCCAAATTCTGTATCTTCCCCTTAAAAAAAAAAAAAAGGCACATTATAAACATTTTAATCACAGTTTAAAGAAAACATTGATAGAATTTTTTTCAAAGGGGTTGGCTCATTGGTGTCATATCGCTAGGATATGCTATCAAAGTCAGATAGGTGCGGGTCCCACCTCTGGAACCTGCATCTATCTCCAGAAGGGGACCCCGGAAGTGAAGGAGAGCGCACTGCTAATGCTCATGCACAGGTGCTCTCCTTTCACTGCTATGGGAGTTCCGACAATAGCCAATCGAATGCACTCAGCTGTTTTGGAAAGTCCCATAGAAGTAAATGGAGAGTGCAGTGTGCAAGCACAACGTCCATCTATTCACCTCTATGGGACTGCCAGAAATAGATGAGCCGGAACTCCCATAGCAGAGAACGGAGGGTGGCTGCGCCTGTCTGACGCATACTCTAGCAATATGCCCGCATGGTCTGAGGTGGGAATACCCCTTTAAGGTGAAAAACCATTTCTTCAAAAACTGTTCTGTTATTTTAGAAAAAGTCGTCTGGACACCCCATTCCTATGAATCATTAATATTCTGAAAATATTCATCTGTTAGGCCCTGAGCTGAAGAAAGTTTAATTGGGAAAATGAAGCAGAATCCAGGGAGGCAGGTGATGGGCGGTTACATTACAGGTTAATCCCTTATTCTGTTTTCACATATTATAATCTTTTTTTTTTTTTTCTTTTTTTGGCCTGGAGATAGGAAAATGTACAATTTTCCCCACCGCTCTGCATTTCCATGGTGCCAACTTAAAATAAGCGCTGTAGAAATGTAATTTGTTGCCTCTCAAACCTGATGTAAGCCCGCAGCTTTGATAATTGCTTTAGGGATAAGATGCACTGACTTTAATTTAATTTTGAGAACTCAGGTGGTTGTCCGGCTATAAAAAAAAGAAGAAGCCCCCAACCCCTGCAGGTCCAGCTACGGAGGGGCCGAGAGGCTTCAATCTTCATAGGGTAACTCTCTCGCCCCCGTGTGATTGTAACCGCTGACACAGTGGATTCTGCTTAACCTCATATGGCTCCCAGGAGATGGTTGCGGATGGGAGCAGTTGCTTTTACGTTAAATAATACTTTGCTTGGGAGGAACTGTCGGCTCTTGGGATTCCTGATCTGTCATGTACATGTTCACCTCAAAGATCCGGCTCATGCATTATACTGGGAGGAATACGACACGCGTGTCACAGGCATGTGTTATGAGCAACGTAAGATGAAAAGTGCACAGCTATAGCAAAGTGTAAGATGCTGTAATACCTGTAAAAGCTGCTACATACAGTGAAATCCCAATAATCTGAGCCTTAAATCTGGATTATTGGATGTTCCCAGCAATTAGACGTTTATAAACATAAATTCTATTTACACAAGCACATATGCACTTAAAGGGGGTTTCCTGGATTACCATAGTGTTTATCAGACATGCTCATGTAGTCACTTACCTCATGTACATCTTCCCCATGCTTTTCCTCCTGTTATCACCATGTAAAAAAGTCCTGTATGCAGCGCTTCCTGTTGCTGTATCCAACCAAACCCATGATGCACTTCTCCATTCTCTGCCACAGCTCCAGCCCCTAACACCACCCAGCTAGTATATAGCTCCTCCCACCAGCTAGTTACATAGACACTCCCCCATCACTGCCCCTAACACCCAGATATTTTATAGCTCCTCCCACCAGCTAGTTACATAGACACTCCTCCATCACTGCCCCTAACAACACCCAGCTATTTTATAGTTCCTTCCATCAGCTAGTTACATAGACACTCCCCCATCACTGCCCCTAACACCCAGATATTTTATAGCTCCTCTCACCAGCTAGTTACATAGACACTCCCCCATCACTGCCCCTAACACCCAGATATTTTATAGCTCCTCTCACCAGCTAGTTACATAGATACTCCTCCATCACTGCCCCTAAAACGCCCAGATATTTTATAGCCCCTCCCACCAGCTAGATACATAGACACTCCCCTATCACTGCCCCTAACAACGCCCAGCTAGTTTATAGCTCCTCCCACCAGCTAGTTACATAGACACTCCTCCATCACTGCCCCTAACAACATCCAGCTATTTTATAGCCCCTCCCACCAGCTAGTTACATAGACACTCCTCCATAACTGCCCCTAACACCCAGATATTTTATAGCTCCTCCCACCAGCTAGTTACATAGACACTCCTCCATCACTGCCCCTAACACCCAGATATTTTATAGCTCCTCTCACCAGCTAGTTACATACACTCCCCCATCACTGCCCCTAACACCCAGATATTTTATAGCTCCTCCTACCAGCTAGTTACATAGATACTCCTCCATCACTGCCCCTAAAACGCCCAGATATTTTATAGCCCCTCCCACCAGCTAGATACATAGACACTCCCCTATCACTGCCCCTAACAACGCCCAGCTAGTTTATAGCTCCTCCCACCAGCTAGTTACATAGACACTCCTCCATCACTGCCCCTAACACCCAGCTATTTTATAGCCCCTCCCACCAGCTAGTTACATAGACACTCCTCCATCACTGCCCCTAACACCCAGATATTTTATAGCTCCTCCCACCAGCTAGTTACATAGACACTCCCCCATCACTGCCCCTAAAAACACCCAGCTAGTTTATAGCCCCTCCCACCAGCTAGTTACATAGACACTTCCCCATCACTGCCCTTAACAACGCCCAAATAGTTTATAGCCCCTCCCACCAGCTAGTTACATAGACACTCCTCCATCACTGCCCCTAACACCCAGCTTTTTATAGTTCCTTCCATCAGCTAGTTACATAGACACTCCCCCATCACTGCCCCTAACACCCAGATATTTTATAGCTCCTCCCACAAGCTAGTTACATAGACACTCCTCCATCACTGCCCCTAACACCCAGATATTTTATAGCTCCTCTCACCAGCTAGTTACATAGACACTCCCCCATCACTGCCCCTAACACCCAGATATTTTATAGCTCCTCCCACCAGCTAGTTACATAGATACTCCTCCATCACTGCCCCTAAAACGCCCAGATATTTTATAGCCCCTCCCACCAGCTAGATACATAGACACTCCCCTATCACTGCCCCTAACAACGCCCAGCTAGTTTATAGCTCCTCCCACCAGCTAGTTACATAGACACTCCTCCATCACTGCCCCTAACAACACCCAGCTATTTTATAGCCCCTCCCACCAGCTAGTTACATAGACACTCCCCCATCACTGCCCCTAACACCCAGATATTTTATAGCTCCTCCCACCAGCTAGTTACATAGACACTCCTCCATCACTGCCCCAACACCCAGATATTTTATAGCTCCTCCCACCAGCTAGTTACATAGACACTTCCCCATCACTGCCCCTAAAAACACCCAGCTAGTTTATAGCCCCTCCCACCAATAGTTACATAGACACTCCTCCATCACTGCCCTTAACAACGCCCAAATAGTTTATAGCCCCTCCCACCAGCTAGTTACATAGACACTCCCCCATCACTGCCCCTAACACCCAGATATTTTATAGCTCCTCCCACCAGCTAGTTACATAGACACTCCTCCATCACTGCCCCTAACAACACCCAGCTATTTTATAGTTCCTTCCATCAGCTAGTTACATAGACACTCCCCCATCACTGCCCCTAACACCCAGATATTTTATAGCTCCTCTCACCAGCTAGTTACATAGACACTCCCCCATCACTGCCCCTAACACCCAGATATTTTATAGCTCCTCTCACCAGCTAGTTACATAGATACTCCTCCATCACTGCCCCTAAAACGCCCAGATATTTTATAGCCCCTCCCACCAGCTAGATACATAGACACTCCCCTATCACTGCCCCTAACAACGCCCAGCTAGTTTATAGCTCCTCCCACCAGCTAGTTACATAGACACTCCTCCATCACTGCCCCTAACAACATCCAGCTATTTTATAGCCCCTCCCACCAGCTAGTTACATAGACACTCCTCCATAACTGCCCCTAACACCCAGATATTTTATAGCTCCTCCCACCAGCTAGTTACATAGACACTCCTCCATCACTGCCCCTAACACCCAGATATTTTATAGCTCCTCTCACCAGCTAGTTACATACACTCCCCCATCACTGCCCCTAACACCCAGATATTTTATAGCTCCTCCTACCAGCTAGTTACATAGATACTCCTCCATCACTGCCCCTAAAACGCCCAGATATTTTATAGCCCCTCCCACCAGCTAGATACATAGACACTCCCCTATCACTGCCCCTAACAACGCCCAGCTAGTTTATAGCTCCTCCCACCAGCTAGTTACATAGACACTCCTCCATCACTGCCCCTAACACCCAGCTATTTTATAGCCCCTCCCACCAGCTAGTTACATAGACACTCCTCCATCACTGCCCCTAACACCCAGATATTTTATAGCTCCTCCCACCAGCTAGTTACATAGACACTCCCCCATCACTGCCCCTAAAAACACCCAGCTAGTTTATAGCCCCTCCCACCAGCTAGTTACATAGACACTTCCCCATCACTGCCCTTAACAACGCCCAAATAGTTTATAGCCCCTCCCACCAGCTAGTTACATAGACACTCCTCCATCACTGCCCCTAACACCCAGCTTTTTATAGTTCCTTCCATCAGCTAGTTACATAGACACTCCCCCATCACTGCCCCTAACACCCAGATATTTTATAGCTCCTCCCACAAGCTAGTTACATAGACACTCCTCCATCACTGCCCCTAACACCCAGATATTTTATAGCTCCTCTCACCAGCTAGTTACATAGACACTCCCCCATCACTGCCCCTAACACCCAGATATTTTATAGCTCCTCCCACCAGCTAGTTACATAGATACTCCTCCATCACTGCCCCTAAAACGCCCAGATATTTTATAGCCCCTCCCACCAGCTAGATACATAGACACTCCCCTATCACTGCCCCTAACAACGCCCAGCTAGTTTATAGCTCCTCCCACCAGCTAGTTACATAGACACTCCTCCATCACTGCCCCTAACAACACCCAGCTATTTTATAGCCCCTCCCACCAGCTAGTTACATAGACACTCCCCCATCACTGCCCCTAACACCCAGATATTTTATAGCTCCTCCCACCAGCTAGTTACATAGACACTCCTCCATCACTGCCCCAACACCCAGATATTTTATAGCTCCTCCCACCAGCTAGTTACATAGACACTTCCCCATCACTGCCCCTAAAAACACCCAGCTAGTTTATAGCCTCTCCCACCAATAGTTACATAGACACTCCTCCATCACTGCCCTTAACAACGCCCAAATAGTTTATAGCCCCTCCCACCAGCTCGTTACATAGAGACTCCTCCATCACTGCCCCGTCCATGACATGACTTCACAGGAAATAAGAGGAAGCTGCATGGACATGATCATGTGACCACAGCCCAGAACGGGAGAGAGGAGCGATAAAGGTAAAGGAAATACATTACAGAATGACAGCGATTATTTTACAGGACATTGATGCAAACTGGAAAACCCCCTGAGCAGATTTAGGGTTCGTTCACACTGTGTTTAAAGGGGTTATCTAATCCCTATCAGTGCTCCAGACCAAAAAAAATATTAAGGAGCCATTGGCTCCTAATCTGAAAAATTTAGGAGCCAAATGACATTTTTCTGTCGCCAAATTTTTGTTGTAACATAAGGGTCAGAAACGGGGTTTTCTTTAGCCTCTTGACTATTAGTTTTTCCAGTCATAAACCTCCACATTGAGCTCCCAGCAGCAGATAGAAGCCTGCAGGGCACGCTGGCACTTCTGGTGTGACATCACCTGGGCACATGGTCTTTGCTCAGCAGAGGTTCCGTTCCTGCCAGGCTGTCCCTGGCACTTCATGAGCAGTCGGCAGTGGCGCTTGCTCCCCTGCTCCTTAAATGGCAGTTAAATTAAGGAAATTATTTACATTTGCTTCGTTTTGCAGGAGCCTTGAAAAATGTACTTAGAGCTGTTTTTAGCAGACTCTGGCACTTGGCGGGACTGTGGCAGACCGGAGACTGCAAAGAGTAAGGAGCGGAGCGATGTAATCTGCTGGGGGGGGGATGTAACTCAGGATCAGTACAGGATAAGTAATGTATGTACACAGTGACTGCACCAGCAGAACAGTGAGTGCAGCTCTGGAGTATAATACAGGATGTAACTCAGGATCGGTACAGGATAAGTAATGCAATGTATGTACACAGTGACTGCACCAGCAGAATAGTGAGTGCAGCTCTGGAGTATAATACAGGATGTAACTCAGGATCAGTACAGGATAAGTAATGTATGTACACAGTGACTGCACCAGCAGAACAGTGAGTGCAGCTCTGGAGTATAATACAGGATGTAACTCAGGATCAGTACAGGATAAGTAATGTATGTACACAGTGACTGCACCAGCAAAATAATGAGTGCAGCTCTGGAGTATAATACAGGATGTAACTCAGGATCAGTACAGGATATGTAATGTATGTACACAGTGACTGCACCAGCAGAATAGTGAGTGAAGCTCTGGAGTGTAATACAGGATGTAACTCAGGATTAGTACAGGATAAGTAATGTATGTACACAGTGACTGCACCAGCAGAATTGTGAGTGCAGCTCTGGAGTATAATACAGGATCAGTGCAGGTTATACATGTACTTCTAGGACAGGTCTGATGTAGCCGCTTTAGGGATGCAGGGTTGCCCCCTAGGGACACTCTACCACCATTTCTTAAGGGAGGGCTCATGTCCTTTGTATTGGGGTGATGACCAGTAACTTCAGAGCAGGGATACAAGTTTTTTTAGGGTACCCTTTACATACACCCCCGTTGTGAAATTCCTGTCCTCTTGCGGCGGTCTCACCTGGATTGTGGGTCTCTTGGTCCCAGTATTGTTCTCCCAGTCTTCCTCCGGCTGCTCCCCCTCTTTCCCCTGGGCAGGGGGCAATGTGAACAGTCTCCGGTCTGACAGTCTGGAGTACACGGCTACGGTGCGGGGAAAGCGGACTGGGGTGACAATACGCAGTCCAGCATGCTGCCCAGGTGTGGCACGGCATAGTAGGGGCCATCCCTTGCGGCTCTTTAGCATTCGGAGCCCCAGTGAACACTGAACAGACGCGTACACTCTGGGGTTCACCTGAACCCCTACTTCTCTGGTGTAAGAGCGGCTCGGCCCCAGCTGGCTGAGCAAGGCCTACAGAAGAGCCCACCGGTAGTTATCCAGGCAGTCAAAGGGAAGAGCAGACCTCATGGGCCCTGGGGCCCCCTTGTAAGGAGGCTTCCAGTAGAGCCCCTTGGGTTTGTAGTAGGGGATCTGCTGACGGTAAGTGGGCCCATAGTTCGGGAAGGGCGGATAGGAAGGGTACATGACTCCAGCCATAGTGCATGAATCAGAGTCCTGCAATGAGCAGGTGGGCTGCGCGGCTGTCCCTTATATCAGCCTGTTATAGCAGGCTCGTTACTTTAATGACCGGCAGCCCTGCGGCCTTAACCCCTTCACTGCCAGACACACCTGAGCCTCCCCAGCGTGGAGCCATCTCCACACCGTAGACTGTACAAATGGCGGAGTGCTCCCTCATACCGCCGCACATGCACCAACCGATGGAACTGGTCACAATTGCACTTCTACCGGGCTCACACCAGAAAAGCCCCCCTTCCCCCCACACTTCAGCATAACATTGGAGGCGCGCAGAGTGAGGTAGGTAGGTGGGGGGTGGGATACTGGGCAGCGGCAGCCATTAGCAAGTGAAGTGGCGAGGTGATCATCAGTCATCTCACCACTTGCTAATGTTAAGTGTGTGCTGAAACTCTTGTCAAGCTAACCTGTTCTATGGAGCAGTCGGCATGGAGCGGGCTCCCCGTTTTCATAACTGAAGAGCAAGCTGCTGCTGTGTTCAGCGCAGGAGAATGGGGGTGGTATGAGAGGAGCAGCCAATGGCAGCACAGCCCGTGGATACTATGACCAATCAGCAGCCTCCTCACTAATAACAGAGCTCTGTACTGTGCGGAGCTCTGTTATTGGATTGCTGTGTGTCTGCTGTATGAAATCCCGTTCTTCTTAAAGCGGCAGAGCAGCGGAGGGTCTAGGCGCAAATGGCTCCCCGGCACCCACGTTCCTCTAGATCCCTGCATGGCCGCCGCTGCATTTCCCCGTCACACAGATCAAAACATCTGGCGACTGGGGGAGCAGCCAATAGCAGACTGCAATGGTGACCAGCCTCCCTAGCCGCTAGGAGGCTAGTCACCATTGTGGCCTGCTATTGGCTGCACCCCCGTAGCCAGATGTTTTGATCCGTGCCTCGGGGGTCATTATAGGGATTGATTTTCAAGCCACTGGTGATTGACCTATTCCGCAGGGCCATAAAATCTCCACCCATCCTCCTCCCAAGGGCCATTTTCAGCAAACTTCGAAACCTTCCAAAACCCTTTTTGGGGTGTGTACATTAATTTTTACCTATAAATCAGCACCTGGACCTTGGCGTCCTTCTGTGCCAAAATCCACACGAAATGCAAACGGTGCTGTTTTTTTTTGCTTGCCCTTTGGTATACTGGGAATTTCCAAAACAGGGCGGGATGGTTTTTTGCAACATGCCCAAAACTGTGTGAATTCCTATTGAAATCCTGGCAATTCAACATAATTATCCAGGATTTTCATATTGATGGCCTATCTTTGGGATAGGTCTTCAGTATTAGATTGGTGGGGTTCTGACTCCCGACACCCCGCTATCTGAGGAAGCCACGACACCTTATAGCTCACCAAGCACCGCGCCATCCATTGTAAAGCGGCTGTTCATGGTTTTGCATCTCAAGAACTGCATCTAGGCCATGTGACCGATGGGCTTGGAAGAGGCCTAATCACTCACAGAGCACCGCAGCCTCTTCATACAGCTGATCGGTGGGGGTGCCAAAAGTTGGACCCCCACTGATCTGATATTGATGACTTGTCCTGAGGATAGACCATCAAAATCCCAGAGAACCCCTTTAAAAGACCTTTAAGGCCATCATCATTCACTGCGCTAAACATTGTGGTGTGGCCACCTCAACTCCTGGAGAGCCAAAGAGAGGACCTCTGTTTTCGTTTTAAGTTCCAGAAGTGGAAGCCCACCAGTCAGACATTGACCACACGTACTGATGATACGCCATAATTGTTTCCAATGGAAATACCCATTTAGGTTTGATTGCAGCCCTTGGGAGTGGTACAATCTGACAACGTGGCCCTTGAACCAAAAAAAGTTGTGCTCTACTGCCCTAACATATGGAGGACACCTCCTGGGGTTGATGTACAGCAGGTGGAGAACGCAGGAACTAATATCCATGAAAGAGGTTTTCTGCAGAAAACGAAAACGCTGAAAAGAAGCATTGTGAAGTGTGAACAAGGCCTAGGGGTTTATTATTGTCAGGTTATGCCGTGGCCTTCCCTGCAGGTCGCGTCCGTCCATCATAGGTGTAGTCACTGATCTGTCACGGTGAGAGTACATGAAACTTTGTCCTAATTTTCTCAGTCGAACCTCCAGCAACGTCGGCTGCGTCGGAGCGTTTCCCGCTATCTCCGCTGACAGGGAACCTCTGCATTACACTGTTTTTATTGATTACTGATTTGATGTATAGAGACATCCAGGGTGTACAGCGAGACGTTTGCCTTCTCTTTGTCACATTACACAAAAGCAGGACACCGCAGAAAGGTAACAATTGCAAACTGCCGTCTTTTGAGAAGAAGCTGCCAACATTCGGCTTTATCTGCATGGAGTCCGTAATCAATTGTATGAGTATAAGCTGGATGATAATTACCTCTCCTGTTCTTGTCAGTCGCTTGTTACAGAGGAAAGCAGCTGAGGAAAAGGCAGCGGTGACAAATTACCAGGATATCGGAAATTGCATCTGTCAGGAAGGGTCATGGGGGGACGTGAATGATTGCGTTATTTTTCCAAGAGTACCTCAGGGCTTACAAATATCAGAAGCATGATAAACTGGACCGTGGCGTCTGCAATATTCAGCCGGCTGGGCCTGGCCATAGATCTGTGGATAATTTGGCAGTAACGACATTCTGATAACGACACCCTATTAGAACCGAAGCCTGGCAAAGTTGTAGTGCGATTAGCAATCCGGTCACCACTGGAACCGATTGGCAGATTGATTTGACACATTTGATTCATTTTTGCAAATTTACGGTGAGTAATTTGTGAATCGAATAGGTTAATTCTCCCTCTTGGCGTCCACGGTCGGCATTATTCAGTTACCTACAGTTTTCCAGGCTCATCTGTTCTGACTGACGGCGTAATTCTCAATTACTAAGCAAGCATCGTCGGATCTGACCGCGCATATCCTGTGTCTTGCTTTAGCAAAGCCACAAAGGATACAAATTATTAATATTGATACAAGTGGTGTTACTGTAGCGCGCTCATTGTCTCCAGGTAATCACTATTAGATAATTGATCTGGCAGAAAGCTTGGTACTGATGGGAGCCTATACTGTACTATAAGGTGTGTATAAACACATCACTATAAAGCTATAGGGTACCACTTATTTAGGGGGCTGTTGGTGCTTGTGGCCTCGGTGGTGGCCTACATACCTCTCAGTCGTGGCCTGGGGATTTAGATACAGCGCAGAATGACGCTAGCTACCGCCTACCCCTCCGGTTTGCCTGCTCAGCCACTCCTGGCTGGTACCCCACACAAAAAAGGAAGTTGCTGAATGCTGACTCAGGCTGCTAGCGTTGCCATCAGTCCAAAGTGCAGCATTCAAGCCAATCTTTGAAGGTGTTAATAGCAGATTCCCCTTCCATTAATATGAAGGAAATCTCAAGGATATTATCATTATATTTTGCCCGGCACGCCAGAATCGTTAATCTTACATTGCACTGCAACAAAATAAACTCATTTACCGCTGCACACAAGTGATTATACTGACTGCTTGGCTGCTGTAAATGTGATTTATTTCCACAGTAATTATACCGGTTGATTCGGTGAAAGTTGAATGGATGAAAACCCCCCGTCTTTACATCAGAGCTTCACCAAGGCAGCGTTCGGTACAGATGCGGCTGGTATCGTTGTACTGCAAGCCTTTGAACTCCTACAGGAGGCATGACAAAAGAGTTTAATTAAAATAACAGGAGGATTAGGCTACAAATACATTACAGCACATTAACATCTGTATTATTGTGTTCTGCAGACATTTAGAACAGCAACCTGTGCAGGGAGCGATAAGTTTCAAGTAGATTTGCCCCTGAGCAAAAGCAAAAGTGATCACATGGAGACATGGGCCAAGTGGGGAGGGGGAGGGGTTTATTTAAGGTAAAGTCCATATTCTGCCAGACAAGAAGGACTCTTGAGAATTACTTTATTACATAATGTAGTAATTTAAACAGAATAAAAAAAAAACACTACTCCAGCGCTTCGTTACTTGCGTAACGCAACATAATCGCCTCTGTATTCTTGTTTTAGTTGATGTGTTTTATATGGACCGTCCACCATGACTTGACTCCATCTTCTTCTGTAATGTGGCTCTACTAATGCTCTCTGATTTGCAGCCTACATTGCCCATTATGCCGCTGGCTTTTCAGAGGCAGAGTGTCAGCGTCTCAGCACACTGCAATAGCTCTACTCTGACTCCTGTCTAAGGGCAGCAAATGATACATCAGTCACATAGAACCGTCCTTCAGTTATAAAATTCCACTCTTCGGAGTTTACTGTTTCTTCCTGAGATGCCTCTTTCATACTGCTCTCCTCTGTCTCTTGCTTGTAAGAGCCAACCAGAAGAAACCAAGCTCAAGCAGGAGGCAAGGGAGAGCAGTGTGAAGCTGCATCTCTGGAAATGCACAGGAGATTCTGCACACAGCACTCACAGATAATATAGACCGGAAGTGTGAGTCAAGGAGTTTTATACAAAAGAGGATGGAGCTTGGAGGGAAGTGGTCTGACAGCTGCCTAGAAGGAACTGATAGACACTTATGTAATCCTGTAGATCACAGTCAGTCTTCCACACAGAAGATCAAGGTCTTGACTATGATCACATGAAATAGCTGCCCATACTAAAAAGGGTTTAAAATGTAGCTGAACTCTGACGAAACAAATTGCACAGCTAGAATAGTGCTGGTTAGTTAACATTGTATGGGCTCCCAAAAATAGCTGGAGTGTTTCTTTAAATTAAATCCATGACCTAGATACACAGAAGTCTTAATACAGCGGTTCCTCAAATTACAATATTAATTGGTTCCAGGACGACCATTTTATGTTGAAACCATTGTAAGTTGAGTAATCGGTTCCAAAGCCCCAAAATGTTATCCAAGATAAGAGAAGATGAAGATTAAGGAAAAATAAGCAGATAACTAAGAGAGAGAAAGCAAGTTCTTACATATAACAGTCAGGAAAAGCTGCAAACTAACAACTAATACGGCTGTTTTACCAGAGAAGGGGCCTGGATTGGTTGGGTCTGAGTCTGAGACATTGTATGTTGAGTCTGGTTTTAACTTATGATGGGTCAGAAAATACCATTGTATGCTGGAAACATTGTATCCTAAAGGAATCACTGTACTGTGTATTTAAAGGTACAGAACTACTTGTGGAGAGGGAGATGTCAGAATGGTGGCGTCAGGGAAATGGCTGGGAACCCCCTTTAAAGAGCTATCCCATCACATACCTATGATATGCCATCTCTTCCAGGTTGGTGCGTGCTCAGTTTCCGGACCCTCGCAGATGGTCAGAATGAAAGGACTGCCGTTCTGGTTAAGCACTATACTTCCTTCACCCACAGAGAAAAGAAGGAACACACGGGAAATCCAAAGACGAAAATATCAGCACAAAGTAATAAAATCATGCATTTACTATGCATGAAATAATTACCATACATGAATATGCATCAAGGTGACATTTCAGATCGTCCTCAGCAGTCACGGCATCTCGTGTAATGGCGCAACATACATGGCGGGACTTGGGTTAGTCTTTCGCCTTATACTTGAGGAATCTTTTATTAGTTCTGAGAGCCGCTCGATGACATTTTTGTCCGCCATAAGACAGGACTGCGCAGTCCTAGGAGTAAATCTGTGGAGGAGTAAAGTGTTTACACATCAAGTTGTTCGCAGCAGAATAGAGATTTCCTTGAACTGAAGCTTTTGCAGCTCGGAGCGGCCGGGCGTTAGTTACAGAGGCAATTTCTCATGTTTATTGGTCATGTACACAAAACAGGGCCGGAGGTGTTCATGTTCCCTGCGCTGCGGCGTCACAAGCCCACTTTACATGAGTATTATTTAGAGCAAAAAGTTGCTTATATTTGATGCATAAATGATTATAGGATATGTCATATAGTCTTTTAAAGCTGTCAATCATCAGACAGTTTTAAACACACCGTACAATTTGGTTCACAGCTAGTGGCAAAGAGCACGAAGGAAAAGCTTTTATAACGCGGCGCAAGGTTCCTCCCTGCGCACTTCACTTATGTTCCCGTCATTTGCAGCCATCATATGCTTGATTCAGTAAATACAGTAGAAATATACAGTACTTTCCTGTTAGATGTGTAAACCAACTACATGTAATCCAGATACGATGAGATATAGCTATTTATAATGTTCACAACTGAACCTGAGGATGAATCGAGCCTCAGGTCCTGAGAGGGTGTCATCTGCTGCCCCCTAATTTCATGGTTAGAGTTGTCCATGGTCTGCAGATTTATTTCCTATTATCTCTCTTTATTGCAGTGATTTTCATATGTGTTGTGTTTATATCTGGAGGCCGCCAGTAATAATGCTGTCCAGCCCACCACAGGAGATGGCAGTGACATCACCAGCTGTACCGGGGCTCTCCATGGGGCTGGCAGGAAGCCCGGTGATGTCACCGGCACTGATTGGCGGGATTTAGCGCTGCCCTAGCCAGTAAAACGGCTAGGGCAGCACTAAACCCCGCCCATCAGAGCCGGTGACATCACCGAACACACTGCCGGGCGGAAGTTTCCACCCGGCAGTGTGTTATTGAAAACGAAAGAGACCTTGCTAGATCGCGCAGGGCAAGGGAGCGCATGAGATGCTCCGATGCTAGCCTCATGGGGGCTGCCAGGGTGAAAATAAGGGTATGTCCAGGTTCAGCTTTATACCCGGACAACCCCTTTAAGTACAAGATTACGTATGATTCAATTTTTTAAATATTATTTATGAGATAACCCCTTTAACCCCTTAATGACTACCCATATGCCTTTTTATGGCAGTCACTTAAGGGACTTAGGCTGGGCCGCGTTCCTGCTCTAACGGAAAAATAGTAAAAAGTTATAGCTCTTGGAAGGCGACGATGAGAAGAGGAAGAAAAATGTTTGGTCAGTAAGGCCCAAAACAGGCTGGTCACTAAGGGGTTAAGAGTATCAACATCATGACAGGTCTTCTCATAGCCCATGACCTTCCATCTAAAAGGTGCAACATATTGCAGCCCTGCAGATTCGGAGGTCAGGTGCATCTTGTGCATCAATGGGCCATCCCTGTTAGGCCTCATGCACACGACCGTATTTCCGGTATTCATCTGATCCGCAATTTTTGCAATCCATTCGCCACCACGGATCCGCAAAAAATGTGAACAGCACACCGCGTACTGTCCACATCCGAATGTCCTATTCTTGCCGTTTTGTGAACAAGAAGAGGACATTTCCACAGGAGGTGGGGAAAAAATGGTTGCCTGCACGTGGCTGGTATCCGTGTTTTGCAGATCTGCGGCTTGTGGAGCGCAAAACACGTACAGTTATGTGCATGGTGCCTTAGGATGAATTCAAACATGGCAGATTCATTGCAGAAATCGGCATGCTTGTGGAAGAAATAATTCTTTCCCCCTTATGCCACCTCTTGGCTGCCGCGTGCGGGGGCTGGAGGTGCGTAGCCGTCGGCCGTCACAACTTCCGGTGGGACAGTGATTGGGTTAAACGCTCGCCCACGAGGTGTTGATGAGACAAGTTGCAGTTTAGAAATCTCACGTGTTACCTCCGGGAACTTTCAGGGGAGCTCGGACGGCGAGGCTACAATCACACTGATTGTCTTGAATAGATTTTACAGGTGTTACCGATCCACTTCTCTCCCAAATATTAATGGCTTGTGACCTTATCATAGTGAGAATGGAAATTACAGAGAAGTGACAGCGGCACGGGGCGAATACTGTTATTTTTAATCAACACTGGAAATTGTTCTATTTTGCTGACGTCTTTCTCCTCCGCTCCTCAGAGAATCGCCGTCTCCAGACACTCGCTGCTTACGTTTCTATCCACACAACTTCCATGCATGGGGGTTTAAATCCATATGACCTGTCCTCAGTTCGGTGGGTTTCTGATCAGACACACCCGGTGAGCTGCGCTGCGGCCTCAGAGCCGCACACCGTGTAGCGACTGTGCTTGGTATTGAAGCTCAGTCCCATTCACTTTAATGGCACTGCGCAGCTAAAAGTCAAATGACGGATGAAGCTGACGTCACCGCCCTGAAGAAGCTGAGCCACTTTCAAACAGCGGATCGGTGGGTGCAAAGAGTCCGACCCCAGTGAGCTGACACGATAGTGAAGGATAGGTCATGAGTGTTGAGTGTTAAATAAATCAACCGAACAGCAAGAAAATGTGATAAAAAAAATAAGCATCAACAGTTGTGCCTGTTGGGCAAGCTAGACCCACCCTACAACACCCGGTATGAGAGGCGCTTGTACCAGCACCGAGACTGCTGATAGCAGCGAATTGGAAGACAGCCATACCCCCATCAATGCCACAATGGTTAGGGTACTTTCACACTTGCGTTTTTCTTTTCCGGCATTGAGTTCCGTCCTAGGGGCTCTATACCGGAAAATAACTGATCAGTTTTATCCCCATGCATTCTGAATGGAGAGCAATCCGCTCAGGATGTCTTCAGTTCAGTCTTTTTGACTGATCAGGACAGAGATAAAACCGCAGCATTATACAGTTTTATCTCCGGCCAAAAAAACTGAACACTTTTTTTTTTTTTACATAGGAATGTATTAGTGCCATTAGCGGCATTCAAAATACATGAGCAGACTGAAAAAAAGGTGAAAAAAATAAATGCCAGATCCATTTTCCCGGATGAAACCGGAAAGATGTTATCCGACATTTCAATGCATTTTTCTGACTGATCAGGCATTTTTCAGACTGATCAGTATCCTGACCAGTCTTACAAATGCCATCAGTTGGCATACGTATTGCTGGATCCGGCAGGCAGTTCCGGCGACGGAACTGCTTGCCGCATCACTCTGCCGCAAGTGTGAAAGTAGTCTTATTCATACATTTCAAACAACACCGAGTTATATCAGAGAATGCTGCCATATCCATATTTTATGGGGAATCCAAGTAGTTACTAAAACAGACATGTCAGGAGTGGGGACAGGTCCTCTTGGAAGGGCAGCCGCAGCCGAATACCATCTGAGGTGGATATTCCGCAGTCTTTGCCCGGTGTTGCTGCTCTCTCTTTTCCCGGGGCTGATTTTTATAAATGTTTTACTGCAGCAATGTCTTTGACCAGCAGCTGGAGATATCAGGGTTTCTGATGTGTTTTCAGCACACTAGAATTTGCTTCACCATTTACCGTGAAATCGTATAATAATAACCATTCATGTGACAGTGCGATGAGGAGAAAGCCGTCCGCTCTAACACAGCCCTTGTTCCGACAAGTGAAATACATTGAATCAGTCCATTTCCAGCCGTAAAGCTTTCAGCGTCTCAGGAATCGGCATCAGTCCATTGTTATTAGCGGTATTTACATGTCGGGAATCGGGGGTAACATTATAATACGGACATTTCTCCCTCTCACTTTCTGCAGCAGATTTCATAATGTAACGTATTGTAAATGTTCTTTTTCGGCAGTCCATGGAATCAATGGTTATCTGAATACTCCAGCGCCGGAGAGACGCAGACTCATCCTTCTCGCATTTATTGTAAAATACCATGTAAGCCGTGTCCCCTCACTGCAGATCTGATGCATTTTCCTTCTTTAGTCAAAACCGGGATTGGATTTAAAAAATAAAATAAAAAAGGAAAAGAAAAAATTATATTTTGGCTGCATGTCATGGTCTTACCTTCTTGCTGTTCTCCTTCGTTTGACATGTGCTGGCGGCCATCTTGGTTTCTGGGTTTCTTGTAGCCTTCCACCCTGCGGCTCCTCCTTCCCACTGGGAGGAGCTGGATGCCTAGCTCATATATATAGGAGGTCTGTGGCTTCAGTTCCTTGCTTGGTCCTCCTGTGTTCACATGCTTCTAAGACTGCTGCTGCTTCTGGTTCCTGATCCTGGCTTCGTCTGACTACCCTGCTGGTTCCTGATCCTGGCTTCGTCTGACTACCCTGCTGGTTCCTGATCCTGGCTTCGTCTGACTACCCTGCTGGTTCCTGATCCTGGCTTCGTCTGACTACCCTTCTGGTTCCTGATCTCTGGCCTCTCAAAGACTCTGCTTCGGTTTCACCATTCGTTTGGACTTTTGCTTTACAGCTTTATTTTCAATAAAGCCTTCTTATTTTCACTTATCTCTTGTTGTACGTCTGGTTCATGGTTCCGTGACATTAGGACCAAGCCATGAGTTCTGACGGTACAGGGCCATCCTCGCTACCCATGCTGGTTGCCAGACTTGATCAGCAGGATCACCTGTTGGGTCGGTTCGCTGTGGCGTTGCAAACCCTGCTTGAACGCACGGCTCATTTCGCTCCCGTTGCCGATGGGTCGGTTGTCGCTCCTACTGCCGCTCCGGTTGTTGCGCCAGAGTCTACCCCGACACCTGTTGTTGCGCCTGCGGTGTTTCGGGGTATGACCGGTTCTGCCCCTCTTCCACAGCGCTTTGGGGGAGAGCCAACTCAGTGCCGAGGTTTCCTTAACCAGGTGGGCATTTATTTTGAGTTGCTGCCACATGCCTTTCCTACTGAGAGATCAAAGGTGGGCTTCTTGATCTCGCTGCTCTCGGACAAGGCCTTGGCCTGGGCCAGCCCTTTATGGGAGAACAACAATCCGGTGGTTGCCGAGTTTTCCGGTTTTGTTGCTTCTCTTCGGAAGGTATTCGATGTGCCGGCTCGTGCTGCCTCTGCTGCGAAGCTCCTTATGTCCATCAGACAGGGTTCACGATCCGTAGCTGAATACGCCATTGAGTTTCGTACCCTGGCAGCAGAGGTGGGCTGGAATAATGAGGCTCTGGTCGCTGCTTTCTCTCATGGTCTCTCGGATGCCTTGAAGGATGAGGTTGCAGCTAAGGACCTACCAGTGGAGCTCGAGTCTCTTATTTCTTTCCTGATTTTGATTGACACCAGACTCAGGGAGAGACCTTCCTTTAAGGAGAGCCTGCGGAGGTCTTCTAACAGATTGGCGCCTACGTTTGCTGTCCCACCCGTGCCTCCCTCTCCTCCCACGCCTCCTGGGGATGACTTGTCTGGGGGTGAACCCATGCAGCTGGGGTTTGCTCGCCTGTCCGAGGGGGAGAGGGTACTCCGGAGACGTGAGGGTCGATGCATGTACTGTGGTCTCGGTGGGCATTTTCGGTTGGCATGTCCGAACCGTCCGGGAAACGCTCGTACCTGAGATCCTGTCGGGGGCAGATCTTGGGTGGAGTCTCCTCGTCCCCGGTTTCCCGTGTTGACAAACCACTAATCACTGTTGTCCTCTCCTGGGTCGGGGGCTCGGTGACGACCCAGGCGTTGGTGGACTCTGGTGCTGGTGGTTTGTTCATTGATAGTGTGTTCGCTGCCGCCAATTCCATTCCTCTGCAGGCTCGAGGTTCCCCACTGGCTCTTGAGGCGATAGACGGCAGACCCCTTCTGTCGTCACACGTGACTCATGAGACCCTTCCAGTGGGGATAGCCATTGGTGCCGTTCACAGAGAGTCGGTCTGTCTCCAGGTTATTTCGTCTCCACACTACTCGGTGGTCTTGGGGTACCCCTGGCTCCAGAAGCATAATCCGACTTTCGATTGGAGATCGGCCGAGATCCTCTCGTGGTCACCGCAGTGTGGGGCTAGTTGCATCCATGGGTCTGTCAAGTTGCTGTGTACTTCCTCGGACTCTCTGTTGCCTCCTGAATACGAGGAGTACCGGGATGTATTCGATAAGGTGCGCGCGGTTGCCCTACCTCCGCACCGCCCATACGATTGTGCCATAGAGTTACAACCTGGTGCCGTTCCTCCTCGTGGCAAAGTCTATCCACTGTCGGTAGCGGAGAATGAGGCCATGGAGGAGTACGTGAGGGAGGCGCTTTCACGCGGACACATTCGCAAATCCTCGTCCCCGGCAGGGGCTGGATTTTTCTTTGTGAAAAAGAAGGGCGGTGAGTTGAGGCCTTGCATCGATTACAGGGGTCTCAATCGCATCACGATCAAGAACGCTTACCCGATACCCTTGATTTCCGAGCTGTTCGATCGCCTTAAAGGGGCCACGGTCTTTACCAAACTCGACCTGAGGGCGGCATATAACCTGGTAAGGATCAAGGCGGGCGATGAGTGGAAGACCGCGTTTAATACCAGGACCGGTCATTATGAATCCTTGGTTATGCCCTTTGGGTTGTGCAATGCGCCCGCAGTCTTTCAGGAATTCATCAACGATGTTTTCCGTGACCTGTTGCAGCAGTGTGTGGTGGTCTATTTGGATGACATCTTGGTATATTCTGAATCCATGGAGGCCCACATTCTGGATGTCAGACGAGTGTTGCAACGGTTACGAGAGAACAAGCTGTTCGGTAAGCTTGAGAAATGCGAATTTCACCGATCCCAGGTAACCTTCTTAGGTTACATCATTTCCGCTGAGGGGTTCTCCATGGATCCTGAGAAGGTTTCGGCTGTCTTACAGTGGCCCCAGCCCAGTGGTCTTCGTTCCCTGCAGCGCTTTTTGGGCTTCGCCAATTATTATCGGAAGTTCATCAGGGACTTTTCCATGCTGGCCAAGCCTCTCACGGATCTGACCAGGAAGGGCAGTAATTCCCAGGTCTGGCCGCTCGAGGCCATCCAAGCTTTTGAGGCCCTAAAGTCCGCTTTTGTGTCGGCTCCGATTCTGTCGCATCCCAACCCTGGGTTGCCCTTTGTCCTCGAGGTGGACGCGTCTGAGACGGGAGTAGGCGCCCTTCTGTCTCAGCGTAGAACACCAGAGGGTCCTCTGCTTCCTTGTGGGTTTTACTCCCGGAAACTGTCTTCCGCGAAGTGCAACTATCAGATTGGTGACAGGGAGTTATTGGCCATCGTGCAGGCCCTTAAAGAATGGAGGCACTTGCTCGAGGGTTCGGTGGTTCCGGTTCTCATCCTGACGGACCATAAGAATCTGACCTACCTTTCTGAGGCCAAGAGATTGACACCACGTCAGGCCAGATGGGCTCTGTTCTTGTCACGTTTTAATTACGTGGTCTCCTACCTACCCGGTTCCAAGAACATCAGGGCGGATGCCCTATCACGGCAGTACTCCGAGCTGTCCAGGGAGGAGTCGATTCCGACTTCGGTCATACCTCCGAATCAGATCCTGGCCGCCATTCGCACCAGCCTGACCTCTCCCCTGGGTGAGCAGATTTTGGCGGCTCAATCTGGTGCTCCCTCTGGGAGACCCAACGGCAGATGTTTTGTGCCTGAGGAGTTGCGCACTCGGTTGTTGCGAACCTACCATAACTCCAAGACCGCGGGGCATCCTGGAAAGAATCAGCTGTCCTGGGCTGTTTCAAGTCTGTTCTGGTGGCCTTCCCTACGTTCCGACATCGCCGCATATGTAGCGGCATGCTCCGTTTGTGCCCAGAGTAAGTCCCCTCGGCACCTTCCGTTGGGCCTTCTGCAACCCATAGCCACCGGGGAGCGCCCATGGTCACACCTGGGGATGGATTTCATTGTGGACCTCCCTGCATCCCGAGGCCATACGGTCATTCTCATGATTGTGGATCGGTTTTCCAAAATGTGCCACTGTGTTCCTCTCAAGAAGTTACCCTCTGCACAAGAGTTGGCCACGATTTTTGCCAGGGAGGTCTTCCGGTTGCACGGTTTGCCCAAGGAGATTGTGTCGGATCGGGGGAGTCAGTTTGTGTCCAGGTTCTGGCGCGCCTTTTGCTCCCAGTTGGGGATTCATCTCTCCTTCTCCTCGGCCTACCACCCTCAGTCCAATGGGGCCGCAGAACGATCCAATCAGGCCTTGGAGCAATTCCTTCGTTGCTATGTCTCCGATCACCAAGACAATTGGGTTGACCTTCTGCCTTGGGCTGAGTTTGCCAGGAACACGGCGGTGAACTCTTCCTCTGGGACGTCTCCCTTCATGGCCAATTATGGGTTCCAACCTGCCGTGTTACCGGAGGTATTCTCTCCCCAGGATATTCCGGCTGTGGAGGATCACCTTTCCGTCCTACGTGCTTCTTGGGTACAGATCCAGAAGTCCCTTGAGGCCTCTGCGCAGCGCCAGAGACTCCAGGCTGATCGCAGACGAGCGCCTGCTCCTTCCTACCAGGTCGGAGACCGTGTATGGTTGTCCACCCGCAACCTCAACCTTCGAGTGCCCACTCCCAAGCTGGCGCCTCGCTTTGTTGGTCCCTTCCGAGTGCTTCGCAGGGTAAACCCGGTAGCCTATGCCCTTGCGCTTCCTCCTGGCATGCGGATCTCTAACGTGTTTCATGTCTCCCTGTTGAAGCCACTGGTGTGTAATCGTTTCACTTCCTCGGTTCCTCGGCCTCGTCCGGTCCGAGTGGGCAATCATGAGGAGTATGAGGTGAGCAATATCCTGGACTCACGCCTGGTCCGCGGTCGGGTGCAGTTTTTGGTCCATTGGCGTGGTTATGGTCCAGAGGAGCGTTCCTGGGTTCCCTCCGCAGATGTCCATGCTCCTGCCTTGCTCCGAGCCTTCCACGCACGCTTCCCTCAGAAACCGTTTTTTGCTCCGCGGAGGAGGGGCCCTTGAGGGGGAGGTACTGTCATGGTCTTACCTTCTTGCTGTTCTCCTTCGTTTGACATGTGCTGGCGGCCATCTTGGTTTCTGGGTTTCTTGTAGCCTTCCACCCTGCGGCTCCTCCTTCCCACTGGGAGGAGCTGGATGCCTAGCTCATATATATAGGAGGTCTGTGGCTTCAGTTCCTTGCTTGGTCCTCCTGTGTTCACATGCTTCTAAGACTGCTGCTGCTTCTGGTTCCTGATCCTGGCTTCGTCTGACTACCCTGCTGGTTCCTGATCCTGGCTTCGTCTGACTACCCTGCTGGTTCCTGATCCTGGCTTCGTCTGACTACCCTTCTGGTTCCTGATCTCTGGCCTCTCAAAGACTCTGCTTCGGTTTCACCATTCGTTTGGACTTTTGCTTTACAGCTTTATTTTCAATAAAGCCTTCTTATTTTCACTTATCTCTTGTTGTACGTCTGGTTCATGGTTCCGTGACACTGCAGCAGTACATGTGACCCTGTCCTTCCAGAAGTTTACAGGATAGGGATCAGAAGAAAAGAGCTGGAACTGAGCAGTTAGGAACAGGTGAGTATAGTTGTTTCAACGTGTACAACAGGATAGGGTTGGAACCTAACAATTTCTATAAAGTAGGTGACCCCATTTAAAGGGGTCATCCAACCCAATGATTTTGACACTCAGTTTACCAATCCAGCTCTTCCACGCTCCCTTGTACCCCAGTCTATGGTCACCTAGCTCCAGCGATATAGTGTCAGCCAGGGATTGGCTGCGATGTTCACCTGTTGACTTTCGACTTCATTGCTGGAGCCTATAAAAGGGAAGGGCGTTAACACCAGAGTGTCATGGGATTGATAAGGTTTTACTCCTTTGGTTATTTTGTATCTGTTTGTTACAAATAATGTCCTCTTTACTGTCAGAATATTCTGCTGAAATTGATGGGACCCGTTGACAATCTAGTGTGTAGAGGATGAGCCTCTCAACTGGCCACCAATGGCAAATCCTGGTATTACATATTATCTAATACATATCCTGCAGAATCTCTCTCTCCCCATCAATAGTGTCCAGCAGCAGCTCTCTCTCCCCATCAATAGTGTCCTGCAGCAGCTCTCTCTCCCCATCAATAGTGTCCTGCAGCAGCTCTCTCTCCCCATCAATAGTGTCCAGCAGCAGCTCTCTCTCCCCATTAAGTGTCCAGCAGCAGCTCTCTCTCCCTATCAATAGTGTCAAGCAGCAGCTCTCTCTCTCCCTATTAATAGTATACAGCAGCAGCTCTCTCTCTCCCTATTAATAGTGTCAAGCAGCAGCTCTCTCTCCCTATCAATAGTTTCCAGCATTAGCTCTCTCTCCCTATCAATAGTTTCCAGCATTAGCTCTCTCTACCCATTAATAGTGTCCAGCAGCAGCTCTCTCTCCCTATCAATAATGTCCAGTAGTAGCTCTCTCTCCCTATGAATAGTATCCAGCAGCAGCTCTCTCTCCCTATTAAGGGTCCAGCAGCAGCTCTCTCTCCCTATTAATAGTGTCCAGCAGTAGCTCTCTCTACCCATTAATAGTGTCCAGCAGCAGCTCTCTATCCCCATCAATAGTGTCCAGCAGCAGCTCTCTCTCCCCATCAATAGTGTCCAGAATCAGCTCTGTATTCCTATTTATAGCATCCAGCAGCAGCTCTCTCTCCCTATTAATAGTGTCCAGCAGCAGCTCTCTCTCTCTATTAATAGTGTCCAGCAGTAGCTCTCTCCCCATTAATAGCGTCCAGCAGCAGCTCTCTCTCCCTATCAATAATGTCCAGCAGCAGCTTTCTCTCCCTATTAAGTGTCCAGCAGCAGCTCTCTCTCCCTATTAAGTGTCCAGCAGCAGCTCTCTCTCCCTATTAAGTGTCCAGCAGCAGCTCTCTCTCCCTATCAATAGTGTCAAGCAGCAGCTCTCTCTCCCTATCAATAGTTTCCAGCATTAGCTCTCTCTCCCTATCAATAGTTTCCAGCATTAGCTCTCTCTACCCATTAATAGTGTCCAGCAGCAGCTCTCTCTTCCTATCAATAATGTCCAGTAGTAGCTCTCTCTACCCATTAATAGTGTCCAGCAGCAGCTCTCTCTCCCTATCAATAATGTCCAGTAGTAGCTCTCTCTCCCTATGAATAGTATCCAGCAGCAGCTCTCTCTCCCTATTAAGGGTCCAGCAGCAGCTCTCTCTCCCTATTAATAGTGTCCAGCAGTAGCTCTCTCTACCCATTAATAGTGTCCAGCAGCAGCTCTCTCTCCCCATTAATAGCGTCCAGCAGCAGCTCTCTCTCCCTATTAATAGCGTCCAGCAGCAGCTCTCTCTCCCTATTAATAGCGTCCAGCAGCAGCTCTCTCTCCCTATTTATAGTGTCCAGCAGCAGCTCTCTCTCCCTATTAAGTGTCCAGCAGCAGCTCTCTCTCCCTATTAAGTGTCCAGCAGCAGCTCTCTCTCCCTATTTATAGTGTCCAGCAGTAGCTCTCTCTACCCATTAATAGCGTCCAGCAGCAGCTCTCTCTCCCTATCAATAGCATCCAGCAGCAGCTCTCTCTCCCTATTAATAGTGTCCAGCAGCAGCTCTCTCTCCCCATTAATAGCGTCCAGCAGCAGCTCTCTCCCTATTAATAGTGTCCAGCAGCAGCTCTCTCCCCATTAATAGCGTCCAGCAGCAGCTCTCTCTCCCTATTAATAGCGTCCAGCAGCAGCTCTCTCTCCCCATTTATATAAGTATGCCATATGTGCTGAGGAGTGGGATACTGTTTATGTTTATGTGGTTGGGCAGTCAGCTATGAAATACACCCTACACCTTGCCATACGCATGATAGCTATCATTTAGCATAAAGCTATTGCCACCCCCAACTTCCCCATAAATATGATAGAGAAGCATGCATGTCTACCGCAAGGGAAAAACCACTGATACCACTGCTGGTGGAGCAGCTTTCTTCCCCCTCCCTTCCCGCCAATAAGCCTGACCCTTGTTTCCACTGACAACTACCATTGATTTGGGACACCTGCATGCACATTTCATTGCAGGACTGGCCAAAATGTATCTAATGCACCATTAGAGAGCCATGCGCTTGTCATATCTGTGCACATCATGGATTTATGCAAATATTCTGATGCTAAAGTGTTTAATCTTCTTTTTTGGTTCTTCTTTAGTCATGTCTGCTTCTGCAGAAGCTAGGGGAATCAGACTGCCATGACAGCTCCCACAATGGTTGTCTGCCATCTTTCCCAGACTTCTGAGAAGAAAATCTCATGACATCACTGGGAGCTGAGTGACATCCCTCGGTGGTTCACTGAGTTATAATGGGGCCATTTTGGTTGTCACCCAGATATTCTCTTAAAGCTAAAACGCTGTGTAAATAATCAGATACAGAGTAATAATGATTTATTGTGTGCCGAGCCCTAGAAGCTGAGGGGAGCTGATTGCCAGAAGCCTTCTATCAGCCTAGACACTAATGGATGATATTTGATGACTTCTTGCCTTTCTCAGGGTTCGGTTTGGCAAGTGCATTTCATCCCTTGCAGTAAGCCTGAGCGGCGGCCGCTCCCAGGCTTTCCCATGCGCCATTAATCTTTCTTTGGGAGGCTGGCACCGGCTGGATCTGAAAATAATTCCGTTCTGGAATCACGATGATACATGATTTGCCGATTAGATTTACATGTATCATTTAAAGCATGTAATCTGAAGCTTATCACCGGCTTGGCAGGATTTCCAGCTGGACCCTTGCATGGGAAATGAGCTGCCTGGCACCGACAGGACACAATGGGTTCATGACATGTGCCCAAAGCCCCCCCCCCCCCAAC
Organism: Bufo bufo; assembly: GCF_905171765.1. Classification (NCBI taxonomy): domain Eukaryota; kingdom Metazoa; phylum Chordata; class Amphibia; order Anura; family Bufonidae; genus Bufo; species Bufo bufo. The sequence continues at coordinate 224,528,961 of NC_053397.1, forward strand.
CGCCCACCTCTTTTTCTGTACCTGCCTGGTACTGCCCAGACCTTTGTCTCCAGGGGAGGGCAACACTTCATTGTCAAGTGTTACTTCATCAAACCCTCGAGACAGGTCGCCTCCTGTAAGCGGAAAGGAATGTGCATTACTGACCAGGTGATATACCTGCGCTGTTTGTGTTGAGCTTTCATGCAGGTCTGACATGAAGAATGCAGACGTGATCATCCATGCCATAATGGAAGGGTGTCGAGGAGGAGGCTCATCCGGGCTGAGTGGCAGCTGCAATGAGCCAGACTTTCTCTCTGATCAAAAAGAAGAAAAATATTATCTTAACAAATTCTCAGACTAAACACATGGATTGTGCGTCCTTGGCCCGGGTGACCTTACAGTCTGCAAAGTATTGACATAGATTTTGTAGACGATCCTGAGATTCTATAGAAAGTGTGCGTCCTGATAAGAAAGGGATTTATATTTTCTTTATTGCTTTAGGGGAACTTTTCTTGGATTGAAAGCAGCGGTTTTCTTCCACACGATTATCGACATATTTGCCGGAATGCGGCCGGATCTCCGCCGTTCCCATTATACTGAATTGGGCCGGACAGAGCCTTAGGGTACTTTCACACTAGCGTTTTTGTTTTCCGGTATTGAGTTCCATCACAGGAGCTCAATACTGATCAGTTCTATCCTAATGCATTCTGAATGGAGAGCAATCCTTTCAGGATGCATCAGTTCAGTCTCTCTTGTGTTTTTTGGACTGAGAAAATACCGCACCATACTGCAGTTTTCTCTACGGCCAAAAATACTGAGCACTTGCCGGAATGCCGGATCCGGCATTAATTTACATTGAAGTGTATTAGTGCCAGATCTGGTGTTCCGGCAAAACGGACCAGGCTGCGCATGTGCAGACCTTTAAAAATGCGAAAAAATAATAATAACGGATCTGTTTTTCCAGATGACACCGGAGAGACAGATCCGGTATTTCAATGCATTTGTCAGACGGATCCGCATCAAATGGCAAAAGTTTGCGTCCGGATTGCCTGTTGGGCGACGGAACTGCCTTTTGGACTCCTCTGCCGCAAGTGTGAAAGTACCCTTACCAGCAATGCTGGGAGGGAACAGCCTGCAGGGTGTCTGGCGGTAGTGTGCGGCTAGTCTAACTGCATTAAGGCGATACATGGTATTGTAGTTTGCTGTGCAATCGGCTGGATTCTTTAATGTTTTTAATGTATCTTTTTAATTCTTTTCTGTTCGAATGCTGGTTGTTGGAGGGCTGTACAGGGATATTTGCAAAGATGGGAATGTGGATTGCTGCTCATACCATGGCAAAAGGCAGAAAGATACCTGCATCTGTTATAATTAGATGACCAAATATTCATTGGTCTGTTAGGATACAACCACAAGGTGCGGCTGTGTCGCGATAGCACTGCGGTCGAGTACCGTACGAGCCACAGTAGGTTCTAATTGCACATTTAAGCATCATCTCTATCTTAGGGTCCATTCACGCGTTCGCAAGTGTTTTGCGGTCCGCAAATTAAAGATCCGCAAAACACGGACACCAGCCATGTAGCAGATCTCTCCCTTATACTTTCTCAGTGTGGTCTCCACTTCTGGTTTTGGCTCCAAATCACTGATGCAAATTACTGGTCAAACACTGACTGTGTGAAAGCAGCCTTAGATCCATACATTACAGATAGCCATCAGCTGCACAATAATTTGGGCAAAAGTTATCTGTGCTCCCCATGTGCTAAATCTTTAGTCTGGTGATTTGTGCTTCTAGTGGGAGATTAAAGTAGTTTTCCAACTGCAGCAAGCAGAGGAGCACATGGTGGAGAAAGAAGTGGTAGTGGCTAGGATGGGGGTTGTAGTACTCACAGTTCACGGTGGCAGTCCACCCTTTGGCGCTCTCTGGGCCTGTGCAGTGAATGAAGGGCACACACTTTCTTCCCTCGGGATCACTGCGTGGTATTGGGAATCCGGCCTGGTGATAGTTGGGGTGCCCTTGATGGAGTATGTTTGGCTGGGTTACAGGCAGGAATCTGGGTGCAGGGGCGGCACAAGTTGGGGGCAATAACCAGGACTGTCGATAGCAATAACTACGCCTTCTCTTCACTGAATTTGATGATGCGTGTAGCAATACAGATAGCACCAAAGGCACAGTTCCAAGGTAGTGCAATCCTGTCTCCATAGCAGCATATAGACTGCAATAAATGATGGTGGTTGTAGTACTGCATTGCTCTCTCTCTCTCTCTCTCTCTCTCTCTCTCTAAAGAACACTTTGTAGTCTCTCAGCAGAACCACGGGCATGCAGTGTGGTTCTTATTATTAATGTAGTTCCCTGACTGAGGGGTGCAAAAATTTAGATAGGGGTGGCCAATCTGTGTCAAAGTATGGGGGGATGCTCCAGCAGAATTCCTTCTTCACAGCAGCAAAGTATTTCTGCCATGGACATGCATAATACCGTGCTGTCTGAGTCCAATGCATGACCTTGTGTGTTCTAGACCTTCTAGGATGTCTGGTCTCTTTCCTTCAGGGATTCTCTGGTAGTCGAGTTGCTTCTTAGAGGTTCTCTGAGCTTGGAACTAGAATCTGCAGGAACTCTCCACACACATGTCCTTATTGTAGCTTTCCTCAGACTAGACTCCTCACTCTCACTAACCAGGGGGCAGACCTTGCCCATCACCTGGTAACCCAAACAGTCTGCCAAGTGTTAACTATCAGGCTTATAATACAGTGCTATTGAGTTTACATAAAACACAGCAAATCACAACATTTAACTTAAGAGCTATGTTATTAGTTAACCCTTTGCAGTAGTCCTCTGGGGTACTGCACCACCATTCAACGTCATAGCATATCACTTATCACCATGACATGCCCTAACTTCCTGATCAGCAGACGTCCAACTGCTGGGACCCACATAATGTCAGGATGGAGGGGCCGACGTCCCATCTGCCTGACTAGACCACTGCCCAGTTTTTCCATCATTAGAGATTACGTACTTTTCCTGTCCTGCTGCTTTATTGTCCGGCTTTCACATCCACAGAAAGTACTAAATGCCCTGGACAACAGATTCATATAGGCTTATATTGGGAAATGTTTGGCTCCTTTTCCAAGCAGATATCTTCATCATCTCATTGACACGTCGGCCGTCAGCGGTGGTCATGCTGAAGCCGTGTCCCAGAAAGTGTCCTGTAGAAAACTCCACCTGGAGGACCATATGTAGAAAATGCACGTGTGCTTTACTGAAGGGGGGGGGGGGGGGTGCTAAACGTGGACGGATAATGATAAAGTGATATTATGTGTGAAAGGAAAATCTGATCTCATTCACTCAGGGGCTACAACAGTTATTATAGGGGCTTTCTCATGAAGCCTCCACAAATTCAGGGAAAATGTATGCACAACTTGTAGATACGTGGATGAGATGTTTCTTCCACGCCTCGGTTTGTTGGCTTCTCTCTCCTCTGACTTATATTATGGTCCCGTTATGACCTCCATGTGAAAACTGCTTTACAGGGGATCCGTCCGCTCTGAACACTCCCAAACTACAGTAAGTGGTGCATGGCGTAAATGACACCAAGTCCGATGATGTCATCTGTACTTTTATACTCACCCCCATTCCCTATTTGTGTTCCCACAAACTGGCAGTAAAATGGACTCCTGAATGTGCTGTAGGATTACTGAGACAGCCGAATACAGGGGCTTCCATCAGCCCCCAGACACTGAATGGAATATGTATGCTAGAGCTAGACCTCCGCTCCATTCAAGCTCCTTCTCCCGCCCGTCATGCGGTGAAGAGGAAGGGGTCCCAGCGATCAGACATTTGTCCTGTAGATACGTGATATACATCCATAGAGTAAAGAGAGAGTAAACCCTTTTCAGATTAAAAATTGCTCGATCTAAATCCAAACCTGCAGGTAATTCACACATTTGCCTCTTTCATCTTTCTACTTTGTGCCAAAAACTGAAGTTGAAAAATGAGGCAAAATCTTTTGGATTGTTTTGATTGTAGGATATTAGGACACCATGAAGATCCACAGGCGTTTTTGGCCATTAATATATAGGACTGTAAACCGCTGCCATGTGAATGTGCCCTAAAGGGTCCGTTGAACCAGGGCATCCTGGAGAAGAGCACAGATTATCCCGAAATGCGCCGCTCACTTTTCTAATCTGCATTGGGACTAATCATTGTGCATTACCAGGAAACCAGAACGGTCTCCCGTGGCTCCTGTCGGCCGATGCGTTCTCTTTTTGTAGGAATCTAAGTGGTTAATAAATGTTGTCATTAATTAGGAGTAATATTCAGCAGTGCCATTAGAGAAGATAATGGAGACACAAACATTTCCCGCTGACTTGGTGCAAACATTCCCTGCCTTGTCATACCTCTCTAATCCGGTCTCCTGCTGATCCGAGGTGTGGAAGCTGTAAAGTCAGCCAGAGTTCATCCTGCAGGAATCACAGCAGCTCTAGACGGGGACTATGGCGTGGTGCTTTGGCTGCTTCGTTTAACCCTGTTTGGCTACTAAATGTGCTAAAAACACCTTGTCAGCATGCATCACATCTCAGGCTCTTGAGAAGATATTGTCGTTAAGGACATTTAGCACATAAAGTCGCAATCGTCTTGTTCTGTGTTATATTGGTGGGTTACAAAGTGACACGGAAGCGGCGGATGATCTCTTTCTGATACGTTGCAGAGCATTCCTCCTAAAATACACAGAAATCCTCTGTAAAATGGTATTTAGTACCGTTTTTTGTCCCATAAGGCGCACTTTTCCCCCCCAAAAGTCGGGGGGGGGGGGGGGGGAATGGCAGTGCATCTTATGGGGCAAATGCCACTATTTTTACTCTTCTAACACTGATACTTCACAGGCCGCGATGCTGCACAGTGTGGCCTGCGATGTATCAGCGGGGAGGGTGGAGGGGCTGGAGGCCGGCAACTGGTGTTGGAATCGCGGCGGGGCCCGGTGCAGTCACTGTACTCTATTACACCGGACACACAGCAGTATTCATATGCAAAGTGTAGGCAATCCATATATAAAGTATAGCAATCCTCTCCTGTAGCGCAATCCACGTAGTACTCACTATGAAACTCCCGTACTAGCGGGCAGGCTGGCCGGTCAGTCACTTCGTCACGTGCATGCTCCGTCTGCTTCATTAATAAAGTGGGAGGAACATGTGCGCGACGAAGTGACTGACCGGCCAGCCTGCCTGCTAGTACGGGAGTTCCATAGTGAGTACTACGTGGATTGCGCTACAGGAGAGCATTGCTATACTTTATATATGGATTGCCTACACTTTGCATATGAATACTGCTGTGTGCGGGGCCCAGTGTAATAGAGTACAGTGACTGTACCGGGCCTCGCCGCGATTTCAACACCAGTTGCCGGCCTCTACCTCCTGTATTGGGGGTCACTATTTTCACAGGGACAGATGCTATATATGTGTCATCCACAGATCCCCCCCCCCCCCCCCCCCCATAGCAGTGTCATCCACAGATCCCCCCATAACAGTGTCATCCACAGATCCCCCCCTGTTAGCGGTTTTCTTCGGGCAGGTTTATGATGGCTATATGATGAGGCATCATACCTCCAACCCATGAATATTTCCCTGTGCAACGAATATCCGGTTTGCTTCTGATCAGGAGGTAAATAACCAGCCCAGACTGAACTTAGGTTGTTAAATATCTGACATCTTTATTTTTCAGCACATACTTATAGGGCTTTTTGGGGGTGGGCGCATATTGTCTCTCAAGATCCAATTGGAACAATCCTGGTATTTCTCAAGAGGCCTTGGGAACATGTGTTGTCAAAATACAGTTGAAACTTTGTTAAACAATGCTGGTATTTGCTATATACAATACTTGCAAAAGAGCTATTTTACATTGAACAGGTTTTCCTCTACATGCTAATAAGTTGAATAGGTTATCACAGTTCGTTGTCATTGTATGTGAGGTGAGATGTTAAATAGCTCCTTTGTTCAGGGATGCTGCTATTGTGTCCAGCACTGGCAGGGTGTGATATGTGCTAATTCGATGTACTGCATGCCACAAGAGATGAGGCTTGTATAATATATATCTGTGATGTATCAAAAGTAAGATTATGAAAATCCCTTTCACCCCCCATAACAGTGTCATCCACAGATCCCCCCCCCATAACAGTGTCATACACAGATCCCCCCATAAGTGTCATCCACAGATCCCCCCCATAACAGTGTCATCCACAGATCCCCCCATAACAGTGTCATCCACAGATCCCCCCATAACAGTGTCATCCACAGATCCCCCCATAACAGTGTCATCCACAGATCCCCCCATAAAAGTGCCAACCACAGATCCCCATAACAGTGCCATCAACAGATCCCCCCCATAACAGTGTCATCCACAGATCCCCCCCATAACAGTGTAATCCACAGATCCCCCCCATAACTGTGCCATCCACAGATCCCCCATAACTGTGCCATCCACAGATCCCCCATAACAGTGCCATCCACAGATCCCCCATAACAGTGCCATCCACAGATCCCCCATAACAGTGCCATCCACAGATCCCCCATAACAGTGCCATCCACAGATCCCCCATAACAGTGCCATCCACAGATCCCCCATAACAGTGCCATCCACAGATCCCCCATAACAGTGCCATCCACAGATCCCCCATAACAGTGCCATCCACAGATCCCCCATAACAGTGCCATCCACAGATCCCCCATAACAGTGCCATCCACAGATCCCCCATAACAGTGCCATCCACAGATCCCCCATAACAGTGCCATCCACAGATTCCCTATAACAGTGCCATCCACAGATTCCCTATAACAGTGCCATCCACAGATTCCCTATAACAGTGCCATCCACAGATCCCTCATAACAGTGCCATCCACAGATCCCCATGACAGTGCCATCCACAGATCCACCCATGACAGTGCCATCCACAGATCCCCCCCATAACAGTGCCATCCACAGATCCCCCCCATAACAGTACCATCCACAGATCCCCCCCACGACAGTGCCATCCACAGATCCCGAATAACAGTGTCATCCACAGATCCCCTCCATAACAGTGTCATCCACAGATCCCCCATATTAGTGTCATCCACAGACCACCATTAGTTCAAAACCCACTAAAAGCACACTTCTTGGTTCAAAATATATTTTTTCTTATTTTCCTCCTCAAAAACCTGGGTGCGTCTTATGGGCAAAATACGGTAATTTCTTGTGTGACGACTCACAAATTTCTGCAGACATGATACAACAGTCATACGAAATCTATCCTTATCGGTGGACAGCCTAAACTTCGACCAGGCAACCACAAGATGCACCCGCTCAGTAGTGCACGCTGGGCGATAGCGTGAGTCTCTGAGCATCCCAGACCTTGAGCAGTGTCTACCATAAGCTTCTCTTTTTTTAAATTAGGTTTTTATTCAGAAGAATCTTTTCATGTGCAAATTTGGGTAGAACAAAACAAGCCTGTGCATCTTGGAGAGGCAGTCTACTATGCAGAAAATAAAACGACATACATTGATATGTTTGACAGGATGACAGGTGGTTGCAAGGCAAACTGCAGCAGAAAAGGCTGACTGTGGCAAAGGTACGGCAAATAGAAATTAGTGCAGGGGAGGCCTTGGGCCAGGACTTGCTTTACTGCACTAAAAGCTGCCAAGAGTCCTCCATCTCTCTCCATTCCTCCCTCTGTCTCGGTGGAAGATATAATGTTACTGGCTGGAGGCTCTAATCAAATATTTATATGGAGAGTTGGGAAGTTTTAAACCTGCATCTTCTGGTTGCCGTGCAGGGAAAGCACTCACCTTCTCTGCTGCTTTTAATGTTCTTTACATAATTTATGCCTGAGCCTATTGATTCTGTTCGGGCTGAAAACCACTCTCTGGAAATACCAGGAAATCTTTCTCCTGCTGCTCTACTGACTGTGCCAATCCACGCTTCCAAAGGCAACACATATCAATCCCGGTAAGAATGACATGGATCCCCCTCCTGAAATCCACACTGAAGTCAATGGCTCCTCTGCTTCTACGGCATGAAACACGTGGATCGTTTCTACCTTATTTCCAATATATATGCTGTTCACACCACTAGCAATGATAATGGCTATCGCTTGACTGATGGCATATGGCCTGGCCATACATTGACCATTTTGTTGGCCTTCCCTCCAGTAGATGAGTTCACGCCCTCTATTAATCTATCATACTGTGCCTATCAAAGCCTTCAGACTAGTACAGTGTTTTCTGTGGCTGCTTATTGTGGACATAAAAACTCAGACAGGAAAAGTATTGGCGCCCTTGAACTTTGTTGATGGTGAAGACTTTTAAGAATCGCAGGGATGGACGTCTAGCTTGATAGGAATGTAGTGATTCTCCCATAGACTGCAATGGTAAGTCATTGCAGTGTATTAGAGAGGTGCTCAGATAATCGCATGTTAAATTTGCATAGGAGGGACTAAAGACAAATATAAAAAAAGTTTAAAAAAGGTTTGTAAAGATATATATAATATATATTAACAAGTTCAAATCGGCCCTTTTCCCCATTTTAAAAATAAACATGAATAAATAATATTAAAAAATTAATATCATTGTATTCGCCGCATCCCAAAAAGCCCAAACTATTAAAATATAAAAGTATTTATCCCAAAAAGTGAACTGTTTAACATAAAAGAAATCAAAATGGATGATTCGGTTTTTTTTGTTAGTTCACCTCCCACAAAAGTTAAAAAGCGATCAGAAATCCTACACACCCCAGTGGTATCAATGAAAAATACAGCGGATCAAATGAAGATCACGTCCCCCTGGATTATTTTAATTTATTGCTTGTTTTATATTTCATTTAGGCCTCATGCACACGACCGTTGTTTTGGTCCGCATCTGAGCCGCAGTTTTTGCGGCTTGCATGCGGACCCATTCACTTCAATGGGGCCACAAAAGGTGCGGACAGCACTCCGTGTGCTGTCCGCATCCGTTGCTAAAATATAACATGTCCTATTCTTGTCCGTTTTGCAGACAAGAATAGGCATTTCTCCAATGGGCCATCCGTTCCACAAATTGCGGAAGGCACGCGGGCGGCTTCCGTTATTTGCGGACCGCAAAAAAAATGAAACGGTCGTGTGCATGAGGCCTTACTGAAATAAATTACAAATAAATAATCCAGGGGGACATGATCTTCATTTGATCGAATACATCTTGCCCCGCAAAACCTGAGCCCTCACACAGCTCCATAGACATAAATATCAAAGTTTATGGCGATCACAATATGGCGATAAAAATAAAAAAATATATATTTTTATCAACGTTTTTATTTTTTTCAGTATTAAAGCACAAGACAAAATATATAAATATGGTATTGCTGTAATCGTACTGACCCGGAGAATGAAGTTAATAGGTCAGTTTTACTGAATAGGGAACGCCATAAAAACAAAACCTATAAAACTATGGCGGAATTACCTTTTCTCTAATTCCACACCATTTTGGTGCCATTGGAAAGTACAACTTGTCCCGCAAAAAACAATTCCTCATATGGCTGTGTGAATGGAAAAATAAAAAAGTTGTGGCTTGGGAAGGCAGGAAGTAAAAAACGAAAACCAAAAAGAAGGAAAATCGCTGCATCAGGAAGGGTTTGGGGACAATGCTGCTGCCAGTGGGAGATGGTGGTCAAGGGGCATGGCCACTTGAAGGTATTTTGTGCTGCCTGGTGGTATTGGATGCTGCTGCGGAGGTATTTTGAGCTTTATCATGGTATCCAATTTGATTTTCATTTATGCATTGATGGTTTACATTGGGCCATGAGAAAATAAAGCACAATTTGTCGCGGCATGCTATTCACACCACTATTTTTATGCTATATCATATGTGGGCTGGTGAGGTTTCTGTGGCAGGGTGCTTTGTAATCCTAGTCCAGCCCTGCAACCAGATGTATGATTATACAAAATAATAGGATTTAGTCATATTATTCTTGGCCAAACTGAGGGAACATTTAGGGAGAGTCCTGGAGATGTTGAAGAGGTTTAGGAGCTATTCTGGGTATACTATTGGTGTCTCCAAATGTGAGCTGTTACCTCTAATTCAAGGGGACAAAGGCTCCTACATCAAATCTCTGGGATTTGGTATCTCTCAGGCATCGTTGCAAATCACCTACTTGGGAATCAAGAAAGGGAAATCTCTGCATTCTATTTATCAACTGAATTACCCACCTTTGCTATCCAAAATAAAAAATGACCTGGACAGATGTCAGAATTTGCCTTTGTCACTGGTTGGTCGTTGTCACTTGGTTAAGATGATGGGAGCGGCGAAACTACTATACCCACTTCAGACTATTCCTATACTCCTGCGTCATGCGGATATCAAGGGGTTAGAAAGCAAATGTGTACAGTTGTGGCCAAAAGTTTTGAGAATTACATAAATATTGGAAATTGGAAAAGTTGCTGCTTACGTTTTTATAACAGCAATTTGCATCTACTCCAGAATGTTATGAAGAGTGATCAGATGAATTGCATAGTCCTTCTTTGCCATGAAAATTAACTTAATCCCCAAAAAAACTTTCCACTGCATTTCATTGCTGTCATTAAAGGACCTGCTGAGATCATTTCAGTAATCGTCTTGTTAACTCAGGTGAGAATGTTGACGAGCACAAGGCTGGAGATCATTATGTCAGGCTGATTGGGTTAAAATGGCAGACTTGACCTGTTAAAAGGAGGGTGATGCTTGAAATCATTGTTCTTCCATTGTTAACCATGGTGACCTGCAAAGAAAAAAGTTTTTTACAGACATACCGGGACAAAATGAAAAATCCTTCAGATATTGGGCGACAAAGGGAGTGATGAAAATGGGGGATCTCTTCCATGAACGGGAGGCTAGGTGGGCTACTATATCGGAATTGGTGGATAGATGGAACTTGCAAGGCCCAAATTTATTTCCCTATATGCAAGTGAGGAATTATGGGAAGAGCCTAGTCAATAATGCATCCAAGGAATTGCGAAGGAATAAATTTGATTATTTTATTGTGAACAAAAAAAATAAAACCTCCATTTCAGTTTTATATAATGTTCTGAGAGACGTATGGGAAGACTCTATATCTGAAGGGCTGTTCAAAAAATGGGGCAATAAACTGGGCATCGAAGATGTCCAACCAGTGGCTCGTGCTGGCATACTTGCCTTAAATAAGGCAGTGCTAAACGAAAGGATGAGGGAATCCTTCACCACTCACTGGATGGTTTTGACCTGCCGGTGACAGCGGCGAAGCCGGGCAGAATTTCAGCTTGCCCCAAGTGTAACCCTCCAAATACAGATTTATTCAACGGATTGTGGAGTTGCCCGAAATTAGGAGAGTTTTGGAAGCAGGTGACCCTAATATTCAAACAAACCTGCAAACGTCGGACAGTTCTAACGCCGACATTAGCTGTACTTCAGGCAGATATCAAAGGGGAACCCAGGGTTAGGGGGGTGGGGGACGAGACAGGACTTTCTATGTTATGGCACAAGGTGGTACTACAAGCTAAACGGTGTTTGTTATCGAGGTGGCTTGAGTCAGAGGCACCGAGTATTGAAACGTTACTCAGACAGTTACGATCTTTCACTTAGAATGGTCAGACGCTCTAACTAGAAAATAAATCTTGGGGAAAAAACTTTATCGGACATGGAGAAAGTTCATTTTGGATTATATTCCAGATTCTGAGTACAGTACATTGATGGAACCTACTAGTGGATCTAAAGGGTCAATTAGGTAGATTAAAAATAAGAGGTTGATGACCTCCTTCTCATGGATGAGATCTGTGACTAGTGATTCATGTCTGTACGGAAGAGGTAGATCAGGGGAGCAGGTTGGTCATCTAGAGAGGTGTAGGGCGGGGGGGGGGGGGAATAAACATGTAAAATTGTTATGTTACCAGACTGTATTATTTACCTTCTATTGACAAGATTGAATTTTGTAAAGCATTTGAGATTTCATCCATTTTGAATGTAATGTTCCACTTACCTTATTGTGACAGGACAATAATAAACTATTGTTAAAATAATAATAATAACAGGATTCCTTGTAACCATTTTTTGCTGTGTTAAAGGTTTTGTACATATTCATGCACACGACCGTTGTTGTTTTGCGGTCCGTTTTTCAGGGATTCGTTGTTCCGTATCTGAGTTTTTTTTCTTCTCTGATTTCAGTCCTCTTCCATTCCGTTATTCCACAAACCATATCCGTATAGTTTCCGAATGCGATCCGTTTTTTGCGGATCGGAACCAGAAACAGTAACTTATTAATCACCAAACACATGAGCAATGGGCTGGGCGTAGCATTTCTACAGTATGGATCCGCGAAACACAGATGACATACGGATGTGTTCCGTGTGCATTCCGTATTTTTTGCGGACCCTTTGACTTAAATGGGGCCTCGGACCGTGATTTGCGGACAATAATAGGACATGCACTACTTTTTCGCGGAACGGAAATACGGAAATGGAATGCACACGGAGTACCTTCCGTTGTTTTTGCAGACCCATTGAAGTGAATGGTTTTGCATATGGTCCGCAAAAAAAACCCGGAACGGAAGCGGAAAGAAAATATGTTCGTGGGCATGAGCCCTTAGGGTCCATTCACACGTCCGTAGTGTATTGCGGATCCACAATACACCCGGCCGGCACCCCCATAGAACTGCCTATTCTTGTCCGCAATTGCGGACAAGAATAGGATATGTTCTATTTTTTTCCGGAGCCGCGGCCGGAAAATCGGGGGCGCGTTCTGTAAATGCGGATGCGGACAGCACACTGTGTGCTGTCCGCATCCATTCCTGCCCCATAGAGAAAGAATGGGTCCGTACCCGTTCCGCAGAATTGCGGAATGGATGCAGACCCATTCTACGGACGTGTTTATGGACCCTTAGGGTGTGTTTGCAGCGGAAGTACAAAGGCTAAGTCCATGTCATAGCCACAGCATAGTCCGTGCTAGTTTTATGCAGATTTTTCCATGGATTTTGCAGTGAATCTGATGTGGATTTCACCCTGTGCATTGCAATGGGAAACGCCTGTGGAAACCATGGGAGAAGTCTGCACTGCAGGTCAATTTCCGCTCCGACTTTTCCACATGACGCAGATTAGATTTGCTGACATCCCATCCACATTTTTGATACTGTAACCCTGATGTAGCCTGAGGCTTTAATGTATCATTGAAACCGGGATGATGGGGTCTATTAGGCCGTAGTACTGTAGTGATCTCCATTCTTGTGGGTGTCTCAGATTTAGGGTCCATTCACACGTCCGCATGTGTTTTGCGGACCGCACATCGCCGGCACTCTCATAGGAAATGCCATAGGAAATTGCGGACAAGAATAGGACATGTTCTATTTTTTTGGAGGATCCACAAAGGCGGATGCCGACAGCACATTGCGGAACGGATGCGGACCAATTTTGCGGACGTGTGAATGGACCATAAGGCTGAGTTCACATCAGCGTTCAGCCTTTCCTGCTCCATTTAGGAGCAGGAGAACGGAAAGGACGGATTCGGCACATAACTGAGCCGAACGGAACCTACGGACCTCATAGACTATAATGGAGTCCGTTAGGTTTCCGCTCAGAGGAAGATTTTTGAATCTGAGACAAAAGTCCTGCATGCACAACTTTTGTCTCCGTTTCAAAATCATCTTCTGAGCGGAAACCTAACGGACTCCATTATAGTCTATGGGGTCCGTAGGTTCCGTTCGGCTCAGTTATGTGCCGAATCCGTCCTAAACGGAGCAGGAGAATGGAAAGGCAGAACGCTGATGTGAACTCAGCCTTATAGGACTCTTGCACACAAACGTTTTTTTATTTCAGTTTCCGTTCCGTTTTTTTTTTGCGTTCCGTATACGGAATCATTTATTTCAATGGATCCGCAAAAAAAACGGAAGGTACTCAGTTTGTCTTCCATTTCCGTATTTCCGTTCCGTTCAAAGATAGAACATGTCCTATTATTGTCCGCATAACGAACAAGGATAGGACTGTTATATCAGGGGCCAGCTGTTCCGTTCCGCAAAATACTGAAAAAGCCATACGGTCGTGTGCAAGAGGCCTAAGGGTACTTTCACACTTGCGTTGTGAAGATCCGGCAGGCAGTTCCCTCGCCGGAATTGCCTGACGGATCCGCAAATCCATGTGCAAACGGATAGCATTTGTAGATGGATCCGAATGCGGATCCGTCTAACAAATGCATTGAAACACCGGATTTGTCTCTCCAGTGTCATCCGGAAAAACGGATCCGGTTTATATATATTTTTTGCAGTTTTAAAGGTCTGCATATGCGCAGACTGGAAAACTGGATCCGGCATTAATGCATTTCAATGGAAAATAATGCCTGGTCCGGCATTCTGTCCGGCATTCTGGCAAGAAATTCTGCAGCATGTTTCGGTATTTTCTCCGGCCAAATACCGTAAGAGTGACTGAACTGAAGACACCCTGATACATACTGAACGGATTGCTCTCCATTCAGAATGCATTACGATAAAACTAATCCGTTTTTTTCCGGTATTGAGCCCCTAGGACGGAACTCTGTGCCGGAAAACTTTAACACAAGTGTGAAAGTAGCCTTAGGATGCATTCACATGAGCGTAAGTGTTTTGCGGTCTGCAAACTGTGGATCCGCAAAGCACGGATATCAGCTGTGTGCGTTCCTCATTTTGTGGACCGCACATAGCCCGCGCTATATAGAGAATGCCTATTCTTGTCTGATTCTTGTCTTGTCTAGGACATGCTCTATATTTTTTCCTTGGCTGCTGAACAGAACAATGGATGCGAACAGCATTGGAGAACGGATGCGGACCCATTTATACGGTTGTGTGAATGCACTCTAAGGCCTCATGCACACGGTGTGTCCACAACATGAGGGCATCGGCCGTGTGCACACCGCATCACTTGAATCCAGAAGGTCCAGTGCGGAACAGAGTGCTTCTGTGGGGTTTCTGTCCGTGCCTCTGCAAAAAAGTAGTGCATGCACTACTTTTTTGCAGTGCGGACGGATCATGGACCCATTCAAGTTGAATGGGTCTGGATCCGTCTGTGGACTCCACACGGATGTTGCCCGTGCATTGGGGACTGCAAATTGCGTTCCCCAATGCACGGAACTGGCAATCAACGGCCATGTGCATGAGACCTAAGATCCACTAATGACCTCTTCTAATGCCTCTACGACACGTCAGAAATCTACAATTTTTCTTTAAACTACAATCCCCATTATCTTCACTGTAGTTCTCCAGAATCTGAACAGCATTTTCTGGTACACGGCTTTATTTTTCATTAGAAATTCCAGTTGTTTTTTTTATCAGAATTTTCCATCTGCCAGTTCCTTCACAGATCGCCGCCATTTGTGCAGTTAAACTGAAAATGTGCTGGAGTTCTCCCCTCTGAATAACCAGGTATCAGCACGTTTTCCATGGTACGGTATTTGTGATTTGTGTCGCCTGCTCGGTGGAGTCATGTTGTTCCTGTGCACGGCTTGTTTCTCCTGGAGACAGCTCCCAACCTGTTTACTCCATGTTTTGTTGCTGATGTTGAACCTGTTGAGTGTGTTTGCTCGTCTGTAGGAACCTGCCGTAACCTGCACGTGCTGAGCCCTCGTCACACCTGCCAACATCTCAAGTCATGTCCGTCGGTGGCTTTGGGGAGTTTCCAGCCGTGATTGTTAGGTGCTTGTGTTGTTTCGCTGATGTCATGTCTATAGTAATGAGGTCCAGGCATCCAAGCTTCTGGTAATTACAGGGGTTAGATTACCAATGTATGAGAATGAGGTAGCGCGCTTCTCGTTAAGTGGCAGAGCGTGCCAGCAGCTAATTCCCCTTTTGTGATAATTAAGCGCCTTATTCTAGAATACATTCCTACGAGCAGCCTATGATGAGCGGAGAGAGAAATCTCAAAGGCTTGGATTAAAACAGTTCAGAATATTTATCGGGAAAACTTTTTCTTTGTTCAAATCTGTTGTCGTCTATGGTCACACTATGTGTTACTCCTGGCAGTAGTTCCTTAAAGGGGTTGTCCAGGATAGGCCCTCACCTATCAGCTCTCCCGGTAACTGCAGCATTGCCCCCACTGGAGTGAATGGGAGCAGTACTGCAGTTACATGCTCCACCCACTGCACCGCCACCAACTTTAGCTGCCAGGGCCACTGTATAATGGGAGTTTGGAGAGTCTGATCCTGGCCCATGAAACATTGATGGCCTGAGCATAGGCCATTAATAGTAAAGATGTGGACCACCCTTTTAACTGTATATAGGTAGACTAAGGTTCTGTTCACACTGGGTTTGTAGAGTTTGTCTGCCAAATGTCCTGGTTAAATCTCTGTACGTATGGAGCCCTGATATATACAACTGTATGCTATTTGGATGTATACGCCGCCCATCGACTCCCATTGTAAACTATTGTGTGCCATACAGTTTTTGATGGGATACCCCTATATTAGAAGGTGAGTAAGGCTATACTAAATAATGTGTACCAGAGGACACATCATAGGTACCTCCAGTGAATACACCGATTTTGCGCAGTTTATGTAGTGTGAAGCTCGGGACCTGTGATGGCAGCTGTGTTGGTTGTCACCCAACTTGTTCAGAATCCGATATAATTAAGAAAGAGATGAAACAACTTGTTAACACCTTGTCGGAAGAGGACGACTCAAGGACCGTACCGGCCATTTTATTGTAAAACGTAGGCCTCTTTCACACTTGCGTTGTCCGGATCCGTCGTGTACTCCATTTGCCGGAGGTGCCCGCCGGATCCGTAACACCGCAAGTGAACTGAAAGCATTTGAAGACGGATCCATCTTCAAAATGCGTTCAGTGTTACTATGGCAGCCAGGACGCTATTAAAGTCCTGGTTGCCATAGTAGTAGTGGGGAGCGGGGGAGCAGTATACTTACCGTCCGTGCGGCTCCCGGGGCGCTCCAGAATGACGTCAGGGCGCCCCATGCGCATGGATGACGTGATCCATGCGATCACGTCATCCATGCGCGTGGGGCGCCCTGACGTCACTCTGAAGCGCCCCGGGAGCCGCACGGACGGTAAGTATACTGCTCCCCCGCTCCCCACTACACTTTACCATGGCAAACAGGACTTTGGTTACCATGGCTGCCAGGACACTATTCAGAAAAAGCTAAACGTCGGATCCGGTAATGCGCCGAAACAACGTTTAGCTTAAGGCCGGATCCGGATTAATGCCTTTCAATGGGCATTAATTCCGGATCCGGCCTTGCGGCAAGTGTTCAGGATTTTTGACCGGAGCAAAAAGCGCAGCATGCTGCGGTATTTTCTCCGGCCAAAAAACTTTCCGTTCCGGAACTGAAGACATCCCGGATTTCTCTCCATTCAGAATGCATTAGGATAAAACTGATCAGGATTCTTCCGGCATAGAGCCCCGGCGACGGAACTCTATGCCGGAACAGAATAACGCAGGTGTGAAAGAGCCCTTATGCAGTATGTGGGAGTTATGATATGGGCTATCCATGCAGTCCTATCGGTGAGCGGCATGCTATAGAGCAGGAGGAGCTGAGCAGATTGATATATAGACATTCAGAGTAACTTTCTATTTCTATACTTAGGAGTCCAGTGGGCGGTCCTACATAGTGATTGACAGGTATCTCTGCATGCAGGGTCATACAGGGAAGGCTGAGACCACCCATTAGACTCCTAAGTACAGAAAGTGCAAAAGTTTCAATAACTAAAATGCAGCTTAGACCTCATGCATCCGTCCGCAAATCGCAGATCCACAAAACATAGATAACGGCCAAGTGCGTTCCACAATTTCCTGTTGTTAAAAAATGCCTATTCTTGTCTGGGGACATGGAGGGATGGCAGAACGGACATGTTGGCAGCCCGATGTGCTGGCCGCATTTTTTGCAGCACCATTGAAATGAATGGGTCCCTATCTGATGTTGATCGGGTGCGGACCAAAAATACAGTCATGTGTTTCTACAAAACTATAAGGCCTTGTGTACACGACCGTATTTTTGGTCCACATTCTTTGTAGATCAGATGCAGACCCATTCATTGCAGTGGGGTCTTAAAAAATTTGGACAGCGCACCGTGTGCTGTCTGCACCACATGTCTGTTCCGCCGTCCTGCAAAAAAAAAAAAAAACGATTAAGGCATTTTTAACATAGGGCGGCACATGCAGAATCGGATATTGCAGAATGCACACGGTATCCGTGTATTGCAGAGCCACGATTTGCGGGTCGCAAAATGGATATGGTTGTGTGCATGGGGCCTAAATGAGTCTGCTCTGCTCCTCCTGCTCTATAACCTGCCTGTAGATCAGACTCTGTGCTCAATCTGACAGGTTTCCTTTAAGATGTTGGATTCCAAATAAAGACCTTTCTTCGGTGCAGCCATCTTTACTATTGTAAGTTTCTAGATAGAACTGTAAAGATCTACCGGCCCCATACAGTTCTAATCATGATGTCTCTGGCTCTGCCAGTGGCCGCCCATCAGAGGAGAGGCTTTATGAAGGGGCCCCTCCAGCGTCTAGCAGATCATGGGGGCTCCTGCTGCCAGAACGGTCCATGCTCAGTGGATATCAGCAGGAAAGCCCAGCGCTCAGTGCTGGTTTCTGCAGAGGAGAAGCAGCATCGCACTTCATCCCATTGCAAGCAACAGTTGATTTTAATGGACTTGTTCGGGCCCCTAGAGCTAGAGACTGTGTTCTGTTTAACAGAGGGGGGTCCTAATGGAAGACCCCCCTCTACTTTCTCAAAATGCCCTAATAGGGATGAAATGCTCTTCCCCACCAGCCAGCGTCCTCCCCTGGGGGAGCGCCAGTGCAACGAGTAAGTAGGCCATTATTTTCTGTGCACCTTGTCTCCTTTTACACGTGACTGCCGTGAACAGGCTCCAATGCAATCGGACAGGCAGAAAAGTGTAATTAGCAGCTCAGGTTTCCGATTTGCAGCACTTAAGTGAGAGCGAGTCTTGTACGCAGACGCTTTTATTTATGTAGCTTCTCTGTCATTCGTTTTTTTTTTCTTTTTGCTGAGAGAACGAGGTTTTGTGACCTAGATAGGAAGGAGTCTGGTGAGCGATGTACGCTTGATCCCAACTGCTACTTGCAATATGTGTGACGGAGGAAAATGAATGGGTCTCAGTGTGTGTCAGACAACAAGAAAATTAAGCTTGTGAATCATGGTCCGGAGAACGTTATATACTTCTCTGATCATTAATTTAATGCTGCTACATGCCTGATGAAGGGAGAGTCTCAGGCGCATTTGTCCTCATCACTGTTTCGCCGAGGTTCACTTGAAATGTACGATTTCATTTTCAGTGAATAATGGACTTTATTACATTTATTAGATAGAAACTCTTTTTTTTACATTTTTTAAGTAGCTTTTATTCAGAATTAAAGTGCAGCTCAGCTTTAGATCTGCATGTTCGGTAAGGTTGTGCATATTGGTTGTAGTGGGAGGATTTCTCATTTGAATTCCGCCGCTTTTCTGCCATATAAAAGTTGTATATTTTGGTGCATGCCATTTTGTGTAAATATGTATGTTTTTTTGTGATATTACCGCTTTTGCCTCATTTGAAAAGTGGGTGCAGGTAGCTGTGCTAATTAGGTGAACACCAGATTTATCAGCCGCAACTTTTTAAAGAGTTGTAAAAATGTCGCAGTCTGAGGGTACAACTACATGGCGCGGTCGTGTCTTGGCTGCGATGCACCTGTACTGCAGTTGAGTACCGCATGGCCATGCAGGTCGCAGCGGGCTCCAATTAATTAGGGTCACACTCTTTAGTCGTTCTGCATTGTTAATGGTTGCAAGGTATTGCGGGTGCCACGTGGCCTATAACAATGCAGACTGACTAAATAGTGCAGTTCTGATTAGTTTAATTACAGCCCGCGGCATCTTGTATGACCGTGTAATACTCAACTGCAGCACAGCTTAATTGCACCCATGACAAGCCCACACTGTGAGGTAAGGCCCTTACTTCAGTAGAGGGGTGCGGGTGGCTTAAAAGATCTGCCAAAATGATCCAACAACGTGCGACATTGGCTCGTTACATCAACACTGACTTCAAGAATTACACTCTTGATAAATGTGCTCTGTTAGGGCATTTGGACGTCATATGAGCATACCCACTCTCATCCAGAGGTGAGTACCACTCCGTAAAAGGAACCCCTGCTCCAGTAGCCATAGTCTATGCACATTACATGGTCGACCATTCATCGGTATGGTCTACGCACGTAACATGGTCGGCCATTCATCGGTATGGTCTATGTGCGTTACATACATAGCCAGTCAGTCATTCATCGGAATGGTCTATGCGCTTTACATGGTCGGCCATTCATTGGAATAGTCTATGCGCTTTACATGGTCGGCCATTCATTGGAATGGTCTATGCGCTTTACATGGTCGGCCATTCATCGGTATGGTCTACGTACGTAACATGGTCTGCCATTCATCGGTATGGTCTGTGTTCGTTACATAGCCAGTCATTCATCGGAATGGTCTATGCACTTTACATGGTTGGACGTTCATCGGTATGGTCTATGCACTTTACATGGTTGGACGTTCATCGGTATGGTCTATGTGCGTTACATAGCCAGTCATTCATCGGAATGGTCTATGTGCGTTACATGGTCGGCCATTCATCGGTATGGTCTATGTGCGTTACATGGTCGGCCATTCATCGGTATGGTCTGTGTGCGTTACATAGCCAGTCATTCATCGGAATGGTCTATGTGCGTTACATAGCCAGTCATTCATCGGAATGGTCTATGCACTTTACATGGTTGGACGTTCATCGGTATGGTCTATGTGCGTTACATAGCCAGTCATTCATCGGTATGGTCTATGTGCGTTACATGGTCGGCCATTCATCTGTATGGTCTATGCACGTAACATGGTCGGTCATTCATCGGTATGGTCTATGCACGTAACATGGTCGGTCATTCATCGGTATGGTCTATGTGTGTAACATGGCCAGTCATTCATCGGAATGGTCTATGCATGTTACATGGTCGGCCATTCATCGGTATGGTCTACGCACGTAACATGGTCGGCCATTCATCGGTATGGTCTATGCGCTTTACATAGCCAGTCATTCATCGGTATGGTCTATGTGCGTTACATGGTCGGCCATTCATCGGTATGGTCTATGCACGTAACATGGTCGGTCATTCATCGGTATGGTTTATGCACATTACATGGTCGGTCATTTATCGGTATGGTCTATGTGTGTAACATGGCCAGTCATTCATCGGAATGGTCTATGCATGTTACATGGTCGGCCATTCATCGGTATGGTCTATGTGCGTTACATAGCCAGTCATTCATCGGAATGGTCTATGCGCGTTACATGGTCGGCCATTCATCGGTATGGTCTATGCACATTACATGGTCGGCCATTCATCGGAATGGTCTATGTGCGTTACATGGTCGGCCATTCATCGGAATGGTCTATGTGCGTTACATGGTCGGCCATTCATCGGTATGGTCTATGCACATTACATGGTCGGCCATTCATCGGAATGGTCTATGTGCGTTACATGGTCGGCCATTCATCGGAATGGTCTATGTGCGTTACATGGTCGGCCATTCATCGGAATGGTCTATGTGCGTTACATGGTCGGCCATTCATCGGAGTGGTCTATGCACATTACATAGTCGGTCATTCATCGGAATGCGGACTTTAGGATCTACATATGTGTTGTTACAATTCACCATCTTTATATACGATGTAAAGGGACATCTCTTGGAGATATGGGTTTATCTTGTCTACTTCGCCCTCATGAAAGTCTAAAATGTTGGGGGCACATCTTTTTAAGAATCTCCCAGCTTGCAGACGCCTTGTACACTGCACACTGATTTTAGTTTTGCCGTCTTTCAGAGGTGGCGGCTCATGAAGGGCAGGAGTGGCCGCGTACTTCACACCTGCCATTATATTTGATAGGACAGATATGGAATTGTTGGAAAACAATATAAATTTACAAAGTATTTGTGAAACAAGTTTATTGTTATCAGCGGGAACAGGACAGTGAGAAGTGTCGAGGAACAAATTGTTTTCAACAATGAGGAAAATGTATCAAACTGAGAAGAAGTGAAACCAGAAGACGGCGGAGCGGAACCGTCACTGGACAGATATCCAAGAAATGCGTCAGCACTGGACAATGAAATTACCAAGGTTTTACAGAAAAAGTCTTTACTCATCTCATGATTTCCTGTAATTTCTGTCTTAGAGATTCGTCTTCTGCTAAATTTAATTACAGCAGAATAATGCTGGGAAATTCCGATTCTCACGTTACCTGCAGATACCTGGAGCTCTGCATAAAGCATGAGGCACAATGAACCTTGTCAACCCACTCATAAATAGTGATGAGCTGCAGGGGTCATATTCGAATTCACGATATTTCGCGAATATGTTTTCGAATATTCGTTATATTCTAAAAAAAAAAATACTCGAAAAATCGGCAAGGTAATGATCGCATGATATGCAAAAATGCGAATTTTCATAATGCAAATTTTCGGAATGCAAATTTTTAGCGGAAATTTTTCAATTGCCGAGTAAAAACATGATTCCTCCGTGCTTGCTTGTGGACTAATGAGTCATTGGCCCACAAGCAACTTAAGCAGGGAGGAATCATGACTTTAGATGGGAAAAATGCTGAATATTCTAAAAAACAAATATATAGCAATATAGCGAATATTCAAAAAAAAATGAATGTAGAGCAATTTAGCTAATATAGTGCTATAATATTTTTATTTAATAGTTGTCATTTTTTTCCAATCTGAACTTCAGATGAGAAAAACATTACAACTATTAGACAAAGAAGATTATAGCACTATATTAGCTAAATTGCTCTATATTTGTTTTTTTTCTAATACTCGCTATATTGCTATACATTCTTGTTTTAGAATATTACGAATATTCGAAAAAACGAATATATTCGATATAGTGCTATATATTTTGTTTTTTCGAATATTCCTCTGGAGAGATCATCAGCTTCTGAACGGCGGGGGTCCAACACCCGGGACCCCCGCCGATCAGCTGTTTGAGAAGGCAGTAGCGCCGCGGCCTTCTCACTGTTTACCGCTGGCCCAGTGACGTCACGACTAGTATCAACTAGCGTGGGCGGGGCTAAGCTTCATTCAAGTGAACAGAGCTTAACCCCGCCCACGCTAGTTGATACTAGTCGTGACGTCACTGGGCCAGCGGTAAACAGTGAGAAGGCCGCGGCGCTACTGGAGCGCCGCTCCCTTCTCAAACAGCTGATCGGCGGGGGTCCCGGGTGTCGGACCCCCGCCGATCAGAAGCTGATGATCTATCCAGAGGATAGCTCATCAGTTAAATCAAAGTGCAGAACCCCTTTAAGTTGCTTGTGGGCCAATGACTCATCAGCCCACAAGCAAGAAGCGGGGAGGAATGTTTTTACTCAGCAATTGAAAATTCGCATTACGAAAATTCGCAATCAACACTACTCCTAAAGTCAAAGATACTGCAGCCTTCTCATTGGCCCACAAGCTAGAAGCAGGGAGGGATCATGTGTACTAATTTAAAAAAAATCTCGAATATTCGAAATTACGATTATATATCACTATATTCTAAATATTCGCGAATTCTCGTAGTGCCTATACTCGCGATAAAAATTAGCAATTTGAATATTCGTGATCAACACTACTCATAATCAGGTATAATGTATGGCATCTGTAGGATGTATGTGGCAAACAGTAACTTCCTCTCCCACGTCTGGTGATACATAGAACAGCCACAAGCCACAGTTTTCAAAATGGTGGTTAATGGTCGCACAATTTCGCCAGTAATACCAGAGCTTGACCTGCACGACCACAGGGCCAATAAGATGATTGTGAATGTCCACGTGGCTTTGCTGCACATCCAGAAAAACTGTTTGCCTATTAACAATCGGGATGCTTCATGAGGGCATGAATCGCATCCACGGCCACGTGTCTCTACCCTTACTAAGAGGTCACTGATTTATACTGACACCTCTCTAGTACTTGGTAGGAGCAGAGCAGTTTGAGTTCCTTATGGTCTAGATATGGCATAAATCCTGGAAATATTCTGGTCCATGACATCCCACCATTGCTGTAGATTTATCAGATGCACATTCACTCTGAGGTCCTCAGAACACCCTAAAAGTCGTCTAATGAATGAGATCCAGTGACCATTGTGGCCATTGAAGGGCGCTGATCATCATGGCCCTGGCTTCACACATAGTCTATTTGTGGAATTTACACTTTTTTTTTTTCTTGCATTTGTGTTTTTTGATGCATTTTCCTGCTGAAAAAAACCCACCATCTCCAGATGTTAGGTGAGCATCTACCGGAAACACGGACGGCATTTCCACAGATGTAAAACGGACACAGAAATGTGAACGAGGCCTAAGGATGAATCAGCAGAGCACTGAGCACTACAGCGGTCTACATTCTGCCATTGGCCGGTTTCAGATGAGAGACTTGTCTGCAGGAAACACCCTCCATGGGACCTCTCCTCATTATAATGCAGTGTACCCCCACCCAACATGCTCTGAGATGTATTGCACAGACACAATGCTGTCAGTACAGTACAGTACATTACAGATGATGTCGGGCAGGGACACACAGCACTATAAATCATTATAATGCAGTGTACCCCCACCCGACATCCTCTGAGATGTATTGCACAGACATAATGCTGTCAGTACAGTACAGTACATTACAGATGATGTTGGGCAGGGACACACAGCACTATAAATCATTATAATGCAGTGTGCCCCCACCTGACATCCTCTGAGATATATTGCACAGACATAATGCTGTCAGTACAGTACATTACAGATGATGTTGGGCAGGGACACACAGCACTATAAATCATTAAAATGCAGTGTGCCCCCACCCGACATCCTCTGAGATATATTGCACAGACATAATGCTGTCAGTACAGTACATTACAGATGATGTCGGGCAGGGACACACAGCACTATAAATCATTATAATGCAGTGTGCCCCCACCCGACATCCTCTGAGATGTATTGCACAGACATAATGCTGTCAGTACAGTACAGTACAGTACAGTACATTACAGATGATGTCGGGCAGGGACACACAGCACTATAAATCATTATAATGCAGTGTGCCCCTACCCGACATCCTCTGAGATGTATTGCACAGACATAATGCTGTCAGTACAGTACATTACAGATGATGTCGGGCAGGGACACACAGCACTATAAATCATTATAATGCAGTGTGCCCCCACCCTACATCCTCTGAGATGCAGGGCTCCAGATGGCGACCAAAACGGTCGCCAATGCGCCTTAAAATTTGCAGATGGCGACAAGACTTTTTAGTCTTGTCGCCATTTGCGACTGTACAGCCGCGATCCTGCGCAGCCTACGTTCTCTTCACTAGCACACTGCAGTGCACAGTGGAGAAGGAAGGAGTCCCTCCCTCTCCACTGTGATGCGGCCGCCACTACCACCAATGGGGAGATAGCAGGGAGGAGGAGGGGAGGAGCTGTCGCCACTGCGCCACCAATGAATGTAAAACATAAGTATAGGTGAGCGGTATCACAGACCCGGCACCCGGCCTCAATAACAGGGCATGCGATCCGCGGCCATTAACTCCTCGGGTGCCCCAGATCGCATGCCCTGTTATTGAGGCCGGGTGCTGGGTCTGTGATACCGCTGCAGACAATTGTAGGACCTTTCGTGGGTCTAAAGAATATGAACTTAGTAGCAGGCTGCATAGAGCGGCGCCCAGGGATCTAAGTGCACTTACTATTATTCCTGGGCGCCGCTCCGTTCGTCCGCTGTGGCCCCCGGTATTTTCAGCATTCAGAGCAAGTAGGAGGAGCGAACCCATTCCAGGGCGCCCTGCCCTTCACAAAGAAAAGAGAACTCTCCCCGGGGCCGCTCTATCCACAAGTCGTCGTTGTCTCCCCCCCATTGTTATATGGTGGCCACAGGGTCCCATCCCCTTCATTGGTGGCAGTGGCAGATTACACTGCTGGGGCTCAGATCGTTACCATGGCAGCCAGGATGCTACTGAAGCCCTGGCTGCCATGTTCAGCTCCCTGCTGCTGTGTGCACAAAGCCCAGGGCAGCAGGGAGATGTGAGATCCTATTCACCCTGATACAGCTCTATCAGGGTGAATAGGACAAGGGAAGAAAAGATCCAGGTTCTAGTCCCTAAGGGAAGAAATGGTTATTAAATAAAAAGTAAAAAAACAAACAAACACCAAAATACTAAAAGTTTAAATGCCCCCCTGCCCAGTTTTACATATAAAATTTACAAACGATAAAGAATAAACATATTACATATCGCCACGTCCCAAAAAGTGTGAGCTATTAAAATATAAAAAAATATTTCCGCTCGGTAAAGGATGTAACAGAAAAAAAAAATCTAAACCACGCAATTCGCCATTTTTAGTCACCTTGTCCCCCAGAAAATGTCCCTGGATGTGAGAGGTATGTGGTGCTGTTTTCTCCTATATGTAGTGCACCTGCGTCTCATCTACTCAAAGTCCTTTTTTTTTAAATTATATGCATTTTAAATTTGGCGACTAAAAAATGTAATTTGGCTCCTAAATTTTTTCGTTTAGGAGCCAATGGCTCCTGGTCATTTTTTTTTGTCTGGAGCACTGAGATGTATTGCACAGACATAATGCTGTCAGTACAGTACATTACAGATGATGTCGGGCAGGGACACACAGCACTATAAATCATTATAATGCAGTGTGCCCCCACCCTACATCCTCTGAGATGTATTGCACAGACATAATGCTTACAGTACAGTACATTACAGATGATGTCGGGCAGGGACACACAGCACTATAATTCATTATAATGCAGTGAGGCACCGTTACAGGAGCAGAGTCCAGGACAGGAAATCGCGCTCCCACACGGAGGAGGTTTCCTGCAGAAAATTTGCTCGTCTGAAACCGGCCAAGGACACAGGCTGCTCTGTAGTTGTCCGAAAACCCATTTCCATTGACATTTGTCCCTACAGATACACAGATGATGACGCTGCTCCCAATAGAACTGACTGGATTCTTGTGGATCCGTCTTTAGTTTTGTTTCCGGAGATTAAATCCGTTCTAGAAGGTAGAAATTCATTCTCACCCGGAAGTCTGTCCTTCACCTCGGAGCCGTGTAACCAGCTGGATGCGCAGCACATGCAGAACATGCTGAATATTTAATGTGCAGACATTTAGAGTTTCCCATCAGGATACTGGTTCCTCTGTGACCCCAGAGTCATTTCTGCTTCCCAAAGACGTAAAATGTCCAGGAAGGGAATTAGTGCAAGAAATATTCTGCTATTAGCAGGGGAAAGAACCATCCGAACCCAGCATACACAATGTCCGACTATCGGGGTGTGCAGTACCCTAAAATCCACTCTGCCTCCTGTGCAGCAGCATTTTACATAACGCATTTCAGTGGTGTTACGATGCGACATAATGCAACTGCAACACGACAGTGGTAAAAAAAAAACATCCGCAGATTGTTTTGCAACTGTCGGGTCGCAGCGGCACCATGTCGCGCCGCAAAACACCATTGAAATACATTACATGAAATGTCGCACCACCTTCTTGTCGTGCTATAAATGTCGCTGTGTAGCTCCAGCCTTAGATGAATGACATCAGTAGGGATCGCTTATTTGTCTGCAAAATGGCTCAAAATCCTGCACGATCCCTCCTCCCAGGAGAGAGATTGTTGATCTCTGCCACAGAGCAGCCCATAAGGCCGTATTCACACAGTCAGTGTGCGGTCAGTGATTTCCATCAGTGATTTTGAGCCAAAATCCTGTATGGGTCCAAAGTACAGAACAGGAGCAGATCTATCCGTTATACCTTATGTCTGTGTGAAAGTGGCCTTACAATGTGTTCATGGTCGGAGCCCTCCTTTATATTTGTTTAAAGGCCTTGTCTGGTTTAGGAAAAATATCATATATATAATGGGGAATTCACCATTCATGATCTCCAACAATTATCCTGAGTGAAGAGCGGCTACGAAGAATGTCTCTATGGGGGTCTGTCATGTTCTGCTTATTTCCAGGGGACCCTTCAAATAAAAATGTATTGTTCAAGCAACCTCTTTAATGGCGACTCCTTCCTCTTGTTCATTAGTTTACACTTGTAAAATAGGACGTTTACAGGAATCGGAATCTTTACGGTCTAAGTAGCTGTCGCTGATTGTTCTAAAGCTGTAGTTTTTAAGAGATAGTCCAGGATTTTGGAAAACATGGCTCCTTTCTTCCAGAAACAGCGTCGCGCCCGTACACAGGTAATGTGAGGTATTGCAGCTCAGCCACATTTGCTTCAGTTGAGCTGAACTGCAGTACCAGACATTACCTGTGGAGAGGTGTGGCGCTGTTCCTGGAAGAATGCACACATTTCCTTCTAATCTTCTATAATCCCTTTAAATGGGGTCTGGATAGGTCATTAGTATTTGCCCAGTGAGGGCCCACATCCCGGGACCCACGCTGATTATCTATATGAAGAGGTGTAACGCCATAGTGTCCTCCTCGGCCTGTGACGTTACGTCCATCGGTCACGTGGACTTTCTGCGGCTAATCCCCATCTAAGTGAATGGGACTGAGCTGCAATATCAAGCACAACCACTACACGTGTATGGCGCTGTGCTTGGTGTATCATGGCGTTAGTCTCTAGACTGCAGTCCCTTCATACAGCTGATCAGTGGGGGTGCAGGGACACCCCCCAATCTGATATTGAGGATAGATTGTCAGAGTATAGGTGCTGGACGGGCGAGGGCCACAATGTTGCCGTACTCTACAGAATCTATAGAGATAATGTCACTGCACGGGAGGTAGAAATCTCCTGCTTTTGGGGGTGACCCGGTGGACTGATGAGGACCACCTACAGTTGGCACTTCTGTAACCGGCGTGAATTGTGCGTTTTCATCATACTAATGGATGCCAGGCTGGTTCCACAGGACAGCAGGAGACGCGACCGCGGTCACCACAATGTCATTTTTATCCATTGTTGCCACATTGGTGACTGTGCCGGGAATTATCCGGGTCATCCCCGAGGATACATATATTTTTTTCAAGCACTTTATTACATTAGGAGCGCGAGCATCAGGCATTTTTCGAAGATTTATCTTTCATTCTCAGTAATGGATGAGCAGGGAGAGGAAGCGCTCCGCTCCTGGAGACTGCCCCACCGCGGCAATGCCATTTAAAGTGTGAATCAGGATTTAAACCCTTTGTGAGTGATAGATTGCAGCTTCCCGAGCCCCCGGTGGTTTCAGCTTTACACGTCCTCCAGATGAATGCTCTGTGCTGCTTTCTGCATTCAGAGATTTTCTACGTGCTGAACCGGTAGTAACGTGACGTCTAGAGCTTCCCGTCCGCGTCACCTTCATACACAGATCAGAATCCGAATCACGAAAATCATTGCAATTCATGGTTTATGGAATGGATATAAGGTCTGTGTGCAGTGACCAGGAACGGGTTCGCTGATGCCACTTAATGCAGTGGCCGGGTCAGGTGGATAATATATCCTGTATTTGTCGTGACGCTAATTGCAGCGTGCTCAGGGTACTATCCCAGGGCCCTTCCAAGGTCTTATAACGCACGTCCCAGATTAGGAATGCCAGAGTGGTGTAATGGCTTATAATGTTTCTGTAGGGTAGTGATAATTGTGTCAGTGTCTCCTACCTGGGTACGGCTGGACTCCTGGCTCACTTGCAATAAATTTGATTGTAGTGATAGTAGGAGTATTAGAGGAATTTTGCAGAAGAAATGATGTCCAGACCTTTAGATGAAGTTCAAAAATTTCTTTACTGGAAATAACTTGCATCCAAGCAGTATACAGCTTTGGTCTCTTGGTCCCAGCAGGTTTTGGCAATCATTGGCAGGAATGAATACTTCTGCTTTAAATGTGGAGCTTGCAGGATAAAACTTCTGCTTGGTAGCTCTGTAACTGTGGCAGGGTTAGCTTCTGCACTTATCTGGTAACTTTTGCTTGGTGGGGACAGACTAGCTGAGGAGGAAATAGCTTTTCTTAGGTCTCTGGAACTCCTCTGTAGTTTCTGCTTTCCTCGTCCAGCAGAGTTTAAGGTACTCAGACTGGGTATATGGCCAAGTCTCAGCCGAGACTAGGTCCTTGCTGTCTTCCCTATGAAGGTGTTCTCCTGAACACTATCACACAGCCTTCCGCTAGCAGGGGAGAGGCTACACGAACTCTAACTTCTCCAGCCATGCTGCAGGATCTTGGACTAGCCCACTTCTCCACACACAGGAGGAGCTAAGCTGGAATAATCCATTACAGCTCAGATTCACTAAACACTAAACTGTAACTTGTACCTGCCAATGTGTTGCTGCCACCTACTGGTAACCAGGCAAATTACATGAAGAATTACATTTAACATGGATTTATAGGAGGGAAGGGATGCAAATAAGCTCTTAACAAGCTCTGCCTCTAATGCGACCAGATATAAGGCAGCTATATTATAAGTCAATGTTCAGCTCTTTAAATAAGCCTTGAGACGTGAATTGGATATTAACTAAGCCAGCAACTCATCTGCAGACAGCTGTTTCGGGGTGATTGCCCCTCATCTGTGCAGGGCAGAGAGTACTGGCTTAACTGGGTGAGAGGCCTGTGTCCAGGCAAAGGGGGAACTAACTCTCCTTAGGGAGAGAGCACCTTAATCAGTGTGAGGAGACTTGTAGGCCATACATGCTCCTCTGGAATTCTTGGAGGGAAGAAATGCAAATGAGCTCTTAACAAGCTCTGCCTCTAATGCCACCAGATGTAAGGCAGCTATCCTATAAGTCAATGTTCAGCTCTTTAAATAAGCCTTGAGACATGAATCGGATATTAACTAAGCCAGCAACTCATCTGCAGACAGCTGTTTCGGGGTGATTGCCCCTCATCAGTGCAGGGCAGAGAGCACTGGGAGAGAGGCATGTGTCTGGGTCAGGGGGGAACTAACTCTCCTTAGGGTGAGAGCACCTTAAAGGGAACATGTCACCTGGATTTTGGGTATAGAGCTAAGGACATGGGTTGCTATATGGCCTCTAGCACATCCGCAATACCCAGTCCCCATAGCTTTGTGTGCTTTTATTGTGAAAAAACCCCCGATTTGATACATATGCAAATTAACCGGAGATGAATCCTGTATGTGAGATGAGTCAGGGACAGGACTCATCTCAGGTTCATTTGCATATCTATCAAATCGTTTTTTTTCCACAATAAAAGCACACAGAGCTATGGGGACTGGATATTGCGGATGTGCTAGAGGCCATATAGCAACCCATGTCTTCAGCTCTATACACAAAATCCAGGTGACAGGTTCCCTTTAATCAGTGTGAGGAGACTTTGGCAAACAATTGTGCAGATGAAACCCAGGCCTGAAATACGGCTCCTTGTCGCCTTCATTTAAACACATGGGCCCCCACTCTGAGCGGGCCTACAGCTCTGTTCATCCTGAGCTCTCTGGGTCAGAGATTAAAACATGTAGGATTGATTCCCATTTCACATGTAGATCATGGATCTGACTGGACTGTATGAAAGCACCCTAAGGGACCATATTGTGTACCAGGACCCTGTATGACAACATAAAGCAATGCTTCTGGGGAGAAATAACCCATAATATGACACTGGAGCATGCCGCCATCTTTAATTCTCATGAATGGGGCAGTATGGCCCCCCCTAGCAGTGAAGAGCATGGACCCCCATGTGTACAGGTAAAATAGTGGGAGCAGAGGAGTCAAGTACAGAATTTACATGTCACCCCAGGTTCGGGCACGGACTGTAATGTGACCATGGACGTAGCTATAGCCATAGCACTTGCTGTTGGGTCCAGATGTTGAGAGGGCCCAGTATGGTGCAAGAACATTGTACCTTTTTATCTGAGAAAACAATATGACGTTGTTGTTTTTGTGCTATTTTTGTGGGTTTTCTGATATATGACACTATTATACTTGTGCTGCTGTTTTCATTTTCCTGCACTAAGTGGTGGGGGCTCCATATTATTTTGCTATGGGACCTTATGAATTATGGCCATATCTGTTACCCTAGTAAGAGCCCATGTTAAAGCTGGCCACACACGTAAGGTAGTAGCCAGCTGATCCCTATATCTTCTGGTCCCCCAATACATGGGTATGCTCGGGTCAGCTGAGCGCGCACATGTACTGATTGGACATAGGGGAGAAGCAGATGACGGACTCCTTTGACTTATCTTAAGAGCAAAAGGATAGATCAGTTGACATTCAGCATGCCTAATCCTCATCTCCCCCAGTATCAACCGTTGGGGGGGAGTCAGGAGGCCACCATACATGTTAGGTGCTCGGCTAAACCCGCCAATTTGGCTGATGCATGTCTAATGGGCATTGCTAACCGAACCGTGAAAATGCTGCAAACAATGAAGGTGCAAAAAACACGAGTAAAAGTGCAGAAAAATGTAGGTGTGAAATCAGCCTCGGGGTCACAGTCTATTACTGGGAAGTAGAGTTCTCCCAGCGCCTCGGGTGCAGACCTCCTTGGTTACTGAGCTCAAATTCAGGAAGAATTTAGACATTTTGCATTTCTGCCAAATCCGTGAGGGTATCGAGAACTGGGTACGTGTTTGATTCAGCAGGTAACAACCTGGATTAAACAGTCCCTCAGTTCTTGCCAAGGCTGCTCTGAGCCAGTCCTGTAAAATAGGAATCACCACGCATTAACCGTTTACTTCCTGGCTTCATTTAAAGAGTATTGGATCCGTGCATCGCCGCGCTCGTCTGCTCTGAATACAAAGGAGATAATGTCCACATGGACAATTATCTGTAACGTGCGTGTCCTGACAGCGCTCCCCATACACAGCACAGCCGCATGTCATCTGCCTTGATGCTCAGTAATTGCACTAAAAAAAAAAAAAAACAAGAACGCTGCACTTTTCTTCTTCTTCATCTGCCTATTAAAATCTTGGCCCTAAACACGTTGTCAGAGGGATTGCTGCACACGTCTGGGTGTCAGGGCTTATCCTGCGCTGTTTTAGTAATCTGAGCACTTTTATTCTGCCCTCCTCGATTGTATAGAGTTAGATTTTTATAATAAGGGTTGTTATGGAATTGCCATGTATGCAGTTTTCCACCCTGTAACTATACAGTTAGACTCCTGCAGGTTAGTTATTGGAAACCATTGTTTCCTCTCCTTTTTATCTCCGCTCCATCACTGTCGTGATCAATGCCTGCAGTGAGTCTGAGGGCGTCTACGATCCACCTCCTGTCTTATCATTGATTCAGGCTGCTTCTTTTTCCCTCCCCATTGCTGTTCTGCTTCCCATGCTTTACACTGCTGCACCACTTGTTCAGATTGGCTGCTGTGTACAGGCACAAGCTCACCATGTAATCGGTCCCTGCAGAGATGATTTCTAAACCTCCAGTGAGGAAAAGTGGATAGGGATTAAGTGTCTGACTTCTGGGGGTCTGACTCCTGGGACCCCAAGTGGTGAGAGAGCCCCCTATGAGGATGGAGTGGTAGTGGTGCGCATTTCCGTCATGCGAGGGTACCGCCACTCCATTCTGATGAGTGACTCTAGGACACTTCTCTCTTAAAGGAGTTTTCTGGAATTTTACTATTGATGACGTAACGATAGTTAATATCAGATTGGCACCCGACACCCCCGCTGATCAGCTGTAGGAGGACTGTGCTTCCCTTCATTGTTTACCTGCCCGCCATCGACATTGCAGCGGTGAGCATACGGGAACTATTACTTATGCAATTCCTGTACATCTCCTCCTTTATTTTTTATAAAGATGTGATTGGTGTTTGGAGCGAGAACAATACACTACTTGTCCCTTATGTGTGTGAATGGGGCTGTTGTATTACAGATAAGTGCGCGCGTTTGTGTACACAAAGGCGGATGACACACAGAAGTGACATCACGTGCTATTAACGGCGGCATTGTGCTCTCTCCCTTTTCTTGTCAGATAAACTTTTTACAAAGGTCTTCATAGAGTAACTGTAAATGTCTCGGGCTTCAGGTTTCAGCAGAAAAGCCCTTCCGAGTATCTCCGACCGGCCGCCGCGCCTGCTCGTTGGCACCTGTGATTACAACCAGCGGGGGAGGGGGGTCCTCTGGGGTTGGAAGTATGTGATGGCAGTATTGCTTTTTGGGGAAGGAGTGACTCCAGCTGCTGATTTTAATTCTTATGATTCTTGTGTGCGGAGGTCGGCGGTGTGGAATAAAAGTCGTAGACACAGCACGGAACAACCTGCTGAACATTAGTATGAAGAACGGGCCGCCTCTGGTTGGCAGCATAACCCTAAGAGCCTGAAACAAACGAGTTTAATTATTACAATTTATAGGGGATGTGTTCTGCTGCGAGAACGGCATCCGGCTAATAACTTGCGAGTTACAGCGTGCAAGTAAAGAGCGCTCTGCGGATTATACATTAACGTAATTGTGTCGATTCTGGGTACTCGGGTGCCACTGGGAATATAGCGGGGCGGTTCGGCTGGAGGAAGCCATGGCTGTAGACCGGTCCCCAAGATGTTTTATGAGATCTTAATCCCTGGTTCTAGTCCAACCCACCCCCATAGCCCCCCCATTGCTGGAGACCCCTCAGAGAATTCCATTTAGTGTCAATATAAGAGGCTGGCACTTTATCAACCTGCTGCTCGCAGCTCTGGAGGCAGGAATAGCTTCTGGGACTGTGCAGATTACAGCAGCCGTGCAATGCCCTCATGTATAGGCAGCCATGATGTATGAGGAAACTCGCTGACAACCGGCAGATGGATTCCAAATAGAAAGCGGTTTGTCCGGAATAAGCGCCATGTGCCTCGGGTTATAGCCGCAGTGACTATGCTGTTTGCCCTGGGTTCCCGGACTCTACTCTTTGTATCTGTGGGAGCGCCTTGAAGGATGAAAGGGGGTCATTTATCAAACTATGAAGGACTGAAAAATTAGTTCATATGACCATGAAATCAGCGACAAAAGCCAGTCGTGGATGGTGGTCTTGGATGGTGCCCTGTGTGGTACTGTTGGTGCCTCCACCCTATATAGTGTGCTGCCATATGGCGCCTAATTATCAGCATCATACAGGATGCTACACAGTGCCGACACTAGCTATACAGTGTCTGTGAAGGTTCTCATTTATCCAGGTCATGGTATATCTGTAAAGAATAAGTCAAGGCAACTGGACTTACTGTAGATTTCTTGAAAACGTTTCACTCGTTCTTCCAACGAGTTTTCTCAATTCTGAGTGACTGTACAAGAATTCTCTGGGAATAAATATGTAACTGAATCAACATCTGGTAATTATACCCAGCATGGGGTCAGAGGTCATTATACCCAGCATGGGGTCAGAGGTCATTGGAAGAATGAAACGTTTTCAAGAAATCTACAGTAAGTCCAGTTGCCTTGATTTATTCTTTACAGATATAGCTATACAGTGGTTACATAGCAGTGTCAATAGGAGAGCCGCAGCCTCCTCAAACAGCTGGTCGGCGAAGGTGGCAGCAGTCAGACCCTCCTATCGATCGAATACTGATGACCGATCACCCCCTCTCACCAGTCAGATGCTGATGAACTAACCCAAGGATAGGTCATCTGTATTTAACACTTAGTGCCAGGCCATAGCTGGCAGCACCTTCAGTGTGGGTGGCTGATGTACAATGTGAGGTCCGCGATGCAAGTGTCATGTTGATCACCATCAATTGCATCGATCAACATTAGCTGGCCATGCACATAAGACAATGATTGGTCGTAGGAACGATCCCACCAGCAAAACGCCGAATTAAACTTAGCCATCTGTTCAGACCTGACACCCTGCTCTTGATTGGCCGGATTTGGCCGATCATGCCATACACATCTAATTCCAGACGACCGTGAAGCTGTCCAACCAAGCTAATCTACCGTCAGCCATTGCATGTGTGATCATTCGTTCTAATTTTCCAAGTCGTGATTGGCTACAATGTTTAAAGTCGACCATTCTGGGCCCCTTTGGACCAGACTTCACATTCTGGCTTCCACTTTCAGTTTTTTACTCGACGTTTTGCAGGGTTTACTTTCTTTACATGTGGAAAAGCTCTGTGCCGCACATCTGTGTACAAGGAATGTGTCTATATTTTGTACTATAAATTATAGCTCTTACAACGCTAGAAAAGCGCCATGACATATTTCCAAAAATGTTTTGTCAGAAGGGAACACGAAGGGTAAATTCAGCTGTATAATTATCAACACAAAAAAGTGGGTCACTTGGTTAATACGTTACATCGCTCATACTAAGTATTATTGATGCTGAATATGACAAATGCTCCATCATGGTGAGAAGGTTGGAAGTGCTGGTATCAGGCAGGCTCCACACGGGTCTATGGAAAAAAGTGCGTGATAAGGTTTGTGAATGGAGGCGTATTCCAGGTATAACTACAGAATATATTCTTTTGTACAATGGCTACAAATCAGCTTGTTTAAATGGTTGGTGCAAAAGACTTCAATGTCCGCCATTGGAGGAGAAATGTGTTGCTAACTTGATTGGACCGAGGGTTACATTTTTGTGCCGTGCTGTCATCACCTATTCCAGCAGCTTTCCCATAGTAGCGGCACTGTCTTATACAGAGATGGCCGGGTGGAGGGCAAATCCAAGGGGGAGCTGCACGACTTCATTCAAGAGCACGTCGTCAGTTGTCGTCTGGCTCGTGCCTGATAGGGTGAGCGACTTTCTCCAGGACATTTGCTGCGGGTTTCCTGTATTTTCTTTCATTTGATAACTCCCCGCTTTCCTCCACACTTTCCAAGCTTACATTTTTCTTATACAAGTTCTGATTTAATCCTCTGTTGGCAAGAATTCTTATCATTTTTTGCACTTGTCTCCAAGACGTGAAATACTTTTTCTGTTATCAAAATTTAAGATGAATCCAAGAGAGTTGGAAAGCTGAAGAGCTGAAGTGCAGCAATGTCTCACAGACGGAAAAAATAAAAATGAGCCCTGGGAAAGAGCGGAACCATCGGCGATATATACAGCATGGCCAAGAAGTGTATGGACATGTGGACCTCACATCTAGATCTACTGGTGGAAGATGACATTTTAAAATGGACAATAATGGTTAGGTTGTATGGACAGGAGTAGCACTTTCAGGAGCATGACTGAGTCAGACCATAAAATGTTAGAAGCAGCTTGGATACAGACAAGAACACGTTCAGGAAACCATTATTAGGTCAGTATAAGCTTACCTGCGGTGCAGAGTCTAAGGTGCCCACCGCTCTTCTTTAAAAGGGTTTTCCAAGATTTTAATACTGATGAGCTATCCTATAGATAGGTCATCGGTATTTGATCAGTGGGGGTTCAAAGCCCAGGACCTCCGCCGATCGGCTGAGAAGGCACAGGCACTCCTGTGAGCGCCGTGGCCTTCTCCGTGCTCACCAAGCGCAGTGCCATACATTGCATAGCAGCTGTGCTTGGTATTGCAGCTCTGCCCCATTTACTTCCATGGAGCTGAGCTGCTCAGAGGCCACGTGACCGATGAACGTGACGTCACTGGCCTAGGAAAAGCAGATAAAAGGCTGCAGCAATACTGCAAGTGCTACTGCATTCTCAAACAGCTGATCGGCGGGGTGTCGGACCCCCACCAATCCGGATTCTGATGACCTATCCTGAGGATAGGCCATCAGTTATCAAGTCTCAGAAAACCCTTTTAACCCCTCCAGGGAGGTATGGACTTTACCAGTTGGATATATAGATGTCGGCCCCTAGGATAGTCTCCAACAGATGGTTGAGAAGTGGGTGGGATAAACACATGGTCAGGCAACAAGCAGATGGCTGTCAGGTCCAAGATCGATATCAGAATGATGGGCCAGAGTTCAGTATAGGTGAAACAAAGTCAGTCAAGCTGGGTTAACACAAAGGATCGCAGAAAATGCACGTATTAAAATAGACAAGAACTCGAGGCTGATAACCAAGCACTGAAAGATTGGCACGATTCCCCAGGTCTTAGATGGAGCCACTTTTAGACATCAGAAGATGACCATACTGTGTTGTCCTGCAGCCCACCAAGAGCTGGTTGGTTTCCCCATTTCTCCTTTAGCACCCTATTGGGGAGAATTCCTTCTAGACTACACGGATCCATTCAGCCATAAGCGCATGTGGGCGATATCCATGTTGGGGATATTAGGACTGACTTGCAGTAGGCTTAAAATTTGTTTCTGTGATGTTTAATGTGGTTGAGGTCCATGTTCTGTGCAGATTCACACTAAATTTGACAAAACATTTTTTATGGTCCACTCCTCACTCATTGTGCCCTTTTGTCTTGGCAAATTTCACACAATTCTGTAGACCACTATTGTATGCTCGGTAGGGATGAGCAAACTTCTGTTTTCAAGTCCGGCGTATAAGGTTCGGGTTATCTAAGAATTCCGTTATGGATTCCACTACCACTTACCATGGCTCTTAAATGGGTTGTCCAGGACTTTACTGTTGGTGGTCTATCCTCTGATAGATGAATGATATCTGATTCGCAGTCGTCTGGCACCATTCACATCTGCTGATCAGCTGTTTCAGGGTAGCTCCAGATGTCGGCTCCGAAAATGCATGCTTGTATCTGCAACACTGCTCCCATTCACTTTAGTCATTGGAGCTACAACAGTCGCATGGGGAACAGGTTGTCGAATCCTGCCAATCAGATATTGATAGGCTATCAGTAGTAAAATCCCGGACCACCACTTTAAAGGGGTTCTCTGCTTTGGATAGTCCTTACTTGTTAGAATGGTTCTTCACAATAAGCTGATCACAAAGTGTGGTCCTGCTTGGACCTCCATCGATCTACTGTGATCTTTGGGAAAACCTAGCAGTAAGTTGTCTGTTTCCCTGCAGTGCCCCCACAGGACTAGTGAAGAATTACACATGGGTTATCCAGGTCTGTGTAATGCAGGACATATCAGGTTCTCCAGAGCAAGGGATGCTCTTTGGAACCACTTCCAAATCCCAAAAAGAGGACCCTTTCTATTCCATAATAGGGTGTATGAAATGAGGTTTCCAAACAAGACAACCCTTTCAATGTGTAGTGTTCCCCCAACCTATCCGCACAGTTCTCAGTCAGTTATCATCCCAGTTTGCTGTATACATATGGATACATGCAGTTTGTAGTCTTTCATATAACTATAAAGGGCAGTTA
Source organism: Bufo bufo (assembly GCF_905171765.1). Classification (NCBI taxonomy): domain Eukaryota; kingdom Metazoa; phylum Chordata; class Amphibia; order Anura; family Bufonidae; genus Bufo; species Bufo bufo. The sequence goes on from NC_053397.1 coordinate 224,567,995, forward strand.
CACCACACCTTCTTCTCCTTGTTCTTAGTCTGTGTCAGTCTTTACTGTAGCTCTGCCATTCTGTTCATGCACCTGACACCAGATCACGATGACCACAGAATGTATGATACTACAGGGTGGTGCAGTCAGTGGGGCCCGGAATAGCTCTTAAATTTTGGAATCCTGTCATCACCCCAGCCTACAGTCGTCTATAGATATAATAATATTTCAGCGGACGATCCCTCCCGCCCACTTATAAAAATCAATAACCGATTAAGTAAGCCAGAAAATGGAGCAGAACATGCGACATGATGGGTATCTCTGAGATGTTCCCTCCATCGCTGGCAGGACACCAGAAAGTCCTGATAGCTGTTCCTAGGTGTCTTGTTAGGGCCGGATCTTTGCTGAATCAGGATTAACAGGAAATTATGTCACATTTTTTGTGAATCGATTCTAATAATATTTGGGAGGCTGTATGTCATCTATGCTTGTCCATACTCAGATGATGCTGTTGGGTACCTCCTAGAAGAGCTTTTATATCTGGTACTGCTCAGAAGGGGAGTCACCTGAGAAGACATGATTCCACCTTAGGCGTAACTACAAAATATGCTGTAAATGTCTGACAGATGATGGTCCCACCTCTGGGACCTACACATGTATCTAAAATGCAGTCCACCAACATGAGTCCCACCGGGTCCATCACATGCAGACAAAGAATGGATAAAGTGGTGGCCGTGCACGTGAGCTTCTGGTTCTCCATTTACCATAGAAATCAGCAACTCCCATAGGAATCTATGGAGAGAGCCAATACATGCGTGCCCACCTCACTATTGATTCTCCAAACGCCACCTAACCAGGCAGGATGGGAGGTAGGGGACCCGTTCTAGAGGTACATGCCAATCCCAGAGGTGGAACTTACAGTCAGGTCCATAAATATTGGTACATCGACGCAATTCTAAAATGTTGGGCTCTATACACCACCACAATGGATTTGAAATGAAACGAACACTATGTGCTTTACCTGCAGACTGTCAGCTGTAATTTGAGGGTATTTACATCCAAATCAGGTGAACGGTGCAGGAATTACAACAGTTACATATGTGCCTCCCACTTGTTAAGGGACCAAAAGTAATGGGACAGAATAATAATCATAAATCAAGCTTTCACTTTTTAATACTTGATTGCAAATCCTTTGCAGTCAATTACAGCCTGAAGTCTGGAACACATAGACATCACCAGACGCTGGGTTTCATCCCTGGTGATGCTCTGCCAGGCCTCTACTGCAACTGTCTTCAGCTTCTGCTTGTTCTTGGGGCATTTTCCCTTCAGTTTTGTCTTCAGCAAGTGAAATGCTCAATCGGATTCAGGTCAGGTGACTGACTTGGCCATTGCATAACATTCCATTTCTTTCCCTTAAAAAACTCTTTGGTTGCTTTTGCAGTATGTTTTGGGTCATTGTCCATCTGCACTGTGAAGAGCCGTCCAATGAGTTCTGAAGCATTTGGCTGAATATGAGCAGATAATATTGCCCGAAACACTTCAGAATTCACCCTGCTGCTTTTGTCAGCAGTCACATCATCAAGAGAAGCAGTCCCATTGGCAGCCATACATGCCCACGTCATGACACTACCACCACCATGCTTCACTGATGAGGTGGCATGCTTAGGATCATGAGCAGTTCCTTTCCTTCTCCATACTCTTCTCTTCCCATCACTCTGGTACAAGTTGATCTTGGTCTCATCTGTCCATAGGATGTTGTTCCAGAACTGTGAAGGCTTTTTTAGATGTCGTTTGGCAAACTCTAATCTGGCCTTCCTGTTTTTGAGGCTCACCAATGGTTTACATCTTGTGGTAAACCCTCTGTATTCACTCTGGTGAAGTCTTCTCCTGATTGTTGACTTTGACACACATACTCCTACCTCCTGGAGAGTGTTCTTGATCTGGCCAACTGTTGTGAAGGGTGTTTTCTTCACCAGGGAAAGAATTCTTTGGTCATCCACCGCAGTTGTTTTCTGTGGTCTTCCGGGTATTTTGGTGTTGCTGATGCGTTCCTTCTTTTTAAGAATGTTCCAAACAGTTGTTTTGGCCAGGCTTAATGTTTTTGCTATCTTTCTGATGGGTTTGTGGTGTTTTTCAGCCTAATGATGGCTTGCTTCACTGATAGTGACAGCTCTTTGGATCTCATCTTATGAGTTGACAGCAACAGATTCCAAATGCAAATAGCAGACTGGAAATGAACTCTGGACCTTTTATCTGCTCATTGTAATTGGGATAATGAGGGAATAACACACACCTGGTCATGGAACAGCCGAGAAGCCAATTGTCCCATTACTTATGGTCCCTTAACAAGTGGGAAGCACATATGCAAACTGTTGTAATTCCTGCACCGTTCACCTGATTTGGATGTAAATACCTCAAATTAAAGCTGACAGTCAGCAGGTAAAGCACATCTTGTTTGTTTCATTTCAAATCCATTGTGGTGGTGTATAGAGCCATAAATGTTAGAATTGTGTCGATGTCCCAATATTTATGGACCTGACTGTACATCTGTGAGGCATTTATGCCATACCCACAGGTCAAAAATAGGAATACCTGGGCTTCTGTAATATTAGGACAGCCTAGTTGCTAGGGAATTGCTGTGTGACAACCTCATTGAAGAGACTGGTTGTTAGGCAGTGTATCCCTAGCAACCAGACTGACCAACAGTGTTATTAAAGGGGTTCTCCGGGAATTAAGAAAATTAAAATACTTAAATATTATTTTATAATAAATATATTTCTAAATACCTTTCATTAGTTATAATGGCTCGTTTTGTCAGGGAAGCAATCATCAGGGAAAACAAAATGGCCACTGTCTAATAACACAGAAGGACAAGTTACTTCACAACACTGAGGTAAAGAGCTGCCTCATCCTCATCCTCCTCTCTACTTGTCACTGATATGATCCTGAATACAGATGATAAGAACTTTAGTGAAATCTCTTTGGAATTTAGTTCATGAGGAGACATGAAGTACAGAGCGGACGGACAGGACAGGCTGTGGTAATGGAGGCTGCATACAATATAGTACATTTAGAAGTAAGACATCACTACTCACTGACTTGTAGTAGTCATTTCATTCCGTGGCGGTGCCTGCAGTGATGAGTTCTGGCCTTGAACCCCTTAATTTTCAGGACTGTAGAAGAAAACCGCGGCACTCCAATATCTTCAATATTTTCTTTAGTTTATTCCACCAAATTCACAATTTGAATGGAGGCTGCATACAATATCTGCTGCTCATTACCCCCACCCTCCTCTCTGTACTTCATGTCTCCTCATTATTTCCATTCCCACAGAGCAGAGAGGAGGACGAGGCAGCTCTTTACCTCAGTGTTGTGAAGTAACTTGTCCTCCTGTGTGATTAGGACCAGTTCTGTGTCTACTGGTAGGAGGGCGGCCATTTTATTTCTCCTAGTCATTGCTCCATAGACAAAACTAGCCTCCCTAACTAATGAAAGGTATTTGGGAATATATTTATTATAAAGTAATATTTAAGTATTTTCATTTTCTTAATTTCTGGAAAACCCCTTTAATAAGACTCCAGGAATTTGCAAAGTGAGTCTCTAGTTTTTGGAGGCTGATACTCTTTGTGTTTGAGGCTGGTGATCAGGGGCGTAACTACCATAGCGGCAGACCAGGCGACTGCTATGGGGCCCAGGGCAAGAGGGGGCCCAGTCTTAGTTGGCATCTTCTCCTCTTCTACTGGGGGTGAACACTTGGTCAGGACTCTACCCTCTAAAGGGACAACTTTTAGCAAATGAGGCAGAGGAAAACATGGCCCAAGGGTCATTGAAAGGGGTTTAGGTGGAAACCCTTCTGTCCTGTGTGGGGGGCCTGGTTTGATCCTTGCTGTGGGGCCCTTTCTTCTCTATGTACGCCACTGCTGGTGATGGTAATATGTGCTGTCTGCATGGAGTAATATAATAAGGCAGCGTATGTCTCCTGAACAGAAAGTGGTGTATGTGTGCAGTGCATTTTCCAGAACATTTTCTGCAGCTGACTAATGACCCCCGGCGTGTGTTTTATCTGCGCGCTTTTTGAGTCGTGCTTTATCCTGCACATCTTCTCACCCTGTTTGTCTCTCTCTTCTGTAAAATGAGCTTGTTTCCACCACCCTGCGCTCGGCTTCCATCACATTGTTCTCTCATTTGATCACAGTGTATGACAGGTTTCTCTGCCGTTTCGTTCAGCGTTGCACAAGGAAGGCGCACAGCAGGACACTATGATCCGACACCTCAGGAGCTCAGACAAGTGTCTGTCACGCCGCTCTCTGCTAATGGCTGCATTTCCCGGCAAAGATGTAGCGGCCCTCGCCAGATTCTTTCCTTCAGGATTGTGGGGGGGTTCATTAGACTTGGGGTCACTCATAACAGCCGTCTGGAGGCTGTGATATCTTATCGATGTCGCTGTACTGCTGTGCAGACAACGAGTAACGCCTGGATGCTTCATGTATGTAGCATAGAAGCAGCTCCTTCGACTGGTATGAGTAATGAGGAGGAGCCCGGGTCACATTGGCCCCATTGCTTGCCCATGAGGATTGTGTGACTTTGTTCCAAAGCCACCTGTCATGCCCTGCTCAGGTTATGTGCGGAGGTCTGCCAGGTTAGCAGCACGTGTGTAGCCTTTTGTTTTTGTTTTGGAGTGAGCTGTATCCGCCTCCCTTCAGGTGCACTGGGTGGGGTCGTTGGTATCAGTTTAAATTACGCCCACTCCCAGTGTCCTGTGCGGGTTATAGCTTCTGTCTTGCAGAGAGGAAGGAAGGAAGGATGGATTTGCTGTTCCTTTTCACTAACAAGATAAGTTGGTTTTGTGCTTCTTGTTATTGTCTGTCTGGGCTGTTAGAGAGACACCTGCCCCCTCCAGGTCCTGAGGGAGCAGGCTGCCTCTTTCCCCCTTTCACCATCTTAGGGATTTTAGGGTATCTTCAGCCCAGGCACGGGGACACGTTCATTCCCACCTTCAGGTTCTGAACGTGGGCATAGAAGTCTAGGGAGAGCTGGTAGGGATTTGTCAGGAGGTGACCTTTATCCCCAGCTTCTTGCCTAGACACTGGTTTGGTTGTTTTCTGTGTAGTTTGTATCCTGTCCAGCGTGACGCCACCGCTTCCACCATATGTTAAGGCCCTTTTACATGTGACCAAGGATTAGGGCAATTATCAGGAATGAGTGTTCGTATGAAGGCTCATTGCCCCATGTAAATAACCTGCTGATCACCTGATGAACAAGAAAACGCCCCGGTCATCGGGTGATTGAAATCACCTGGGTAGAGGAAACTGTATGGGATCTAATGAGCATAGCAGTGATCATTCATCCGCACACAGAGGAGATCTCCTCCACCTTCGAACAGGACCAGAGCTGCAGATAGCAGGCATGTATGGATCTTTCTATAGCGGAGGCAGCGGGCACCCCCTTTATGGCAGCACTGGATATAGCGGCGCCACACCTTACATGTTTCTTTTATTCCCGTTTAGACTTGCACACAAATCTCTGCTTTTCAAAGACGGACCCATAGAGCTTTCCTTTTTTTCTCAGGACAACGTCCTAGATTTCTTAGTCATTAAATCCTCAGTACATTACATTACAGGAATATAGAAAATAGCAGGAACTTCAGAAAATCTATTCCAATAAATATGGTTTAAGTTCCATTTAAGTCGCCTGATGGAGAGAAAAAGCCGCATGCCACCATTTTACTACAGGAAATTTGCTTTACTAAATTATTGGCCATTTGTGAAGGAGTCGGAGCTGGGGTCGGGCTGTGATAAAATGCAGGAGTCGGACGCACATCCACCATGTCCGGCGTCACTCGGTCACTGCTGCAGCCACTCATCCCTATAAAGACTCCTTCTTTCTGACTGGACAATCTACTGCCCGGAAACAATCATTTTGGATTTGGCAGCCGATAGCCGCCCCTTGAACGAGCATTTTCTTTTTCATGGGGGTGATCAGCAGCACCTTTACACAATGGTCCATATCAGTTATCATCTGCAGACCGATCAGAAATCTGTGCATTGGGGCACGGTCGGGAACAGATCAGACAGGTTGGACGCTTATCTCCCCCTATTGTAATAACATGCTGCCTTCGCCAGTTCAGATTCCGTGTCTGTGGGGGGATCAGGGGAGACACCTGAATGATTGTGTATTGATCTGTCCCATGGGTATGGCCGCTATTAGGGCAGGGTCTCAGGAGGTTGCAGATTCATGATGAAGAATGAAATAAAAAGGTTTTGTAGTTTAACCCCATACCAGTGAGAAGAATGTTGTGCTGGTCGGCCATTCAACCCAGTGCCTTGGTGCTCACCGCCATGACGGAGGACGCTCCCGATCTTCCAGTTTGTCAATGTCTGTACTTCTGGCTTCGATAAAGAGGTTGTGAAGGGGTTAAGAGGATTAATGTTATCAGCACCAAAAATAAAGTGCCTTTTCCTCCTGCTGAGATATCTCCTTTGGATGAAGAGGGAGGAGGTGGAGGAAGATCTCCCTGTCATGTCAGGATGTGTTCCCTGAATAAAAAGATTGTTGTGAAGAGAAGCGGCGCCTCCAGATAAACGCTAACCTAGATTAGTACATTCAGACCAATTTGTATGAAGAAGAAAGTCTCTCCATGGCTCTCTCATCTGGAGCAGACGTCCCCGCCGCCCCGATGCTGACATTATTTTAGACATCAGATTCTTCTTAAAGGCATGTTGCCTGTATGTTGTAAAATTATTCATTTATTTTTATGGGAAATGGATATAATTGCTGCAAAGAACTGACGGGGCCTGGCAGAGCTCGCTGGTCCTGCTGCCTCATGATAAGCGAATGTAGGGGAAGATAATGTGGGAGGGAAGGAGCCCTGGGTACCGGCCCAAACTTAAACTGAACATCTAGGATTAAAGGACACATCCGATCCCACATCTTAGGCTGGTCATACCATTTAGATATCTGACAGCTATTCCTTCTGCGGCACCATACACATGCATGCTTGGATTGGCCACACATGCATGTGTTCTTAATAGGGGGAAGGGGAGAAAGCCCCTTCCATACAACTTCAGTGGTCGCTTATATGAATTTTAGCAGCCTGTTCCTTCTTACCCTTTATATCTTCCTTCTGGGGAGAGTTGAGGCATTAAACAGTGAAATTAGGACATTTGACCAAATGTGTCTAATGCTTCTGGACAGCTTTAGACTAGAATAAACATCAGATCCCCTTGAAGCTTTCCCTTCACGTCTGTAGATTATCTCCTATGCTCCAGCCTTTGTCTGTTCCATACTCAGGAGGACCTTGGGAAGGAACTGAAAGGGCATCTGTCAGCAGTTTTGTACCTATGGCACTGACTGACCTGTTACATGTCCACTTGGTAGCTGAAGGCATCTGTGTTGGTCCCATGTTCATATGTTGCTTCAATTATGTTTTATTATATGCAAATGAGCCTCTAGGAGCAACGGGGGCGTTGTCATTACACTTAGAGGCTCAGTTCTCTCTCCACTGTAAATATCCTCATGTCCGTCTGGTCCTGTCAATCAAAGTGGAGAGGGCTCGGCAGCTGCAGAAAGAGCAGAACCTCTATATGTAATGCAGCTGTTGCTCCTAGAGGCTTACAAAACATAATTTTTCTTAGCAATGCGGGCACATATGAACATGGGGCCTACACAGATGCCTACAGCTGCCAACAGCACATACAGTCTTGTGAAAAAATTAGGACACCCTTTGAAAGCATGTGGTTTTTTGTAACATTTTTAATAAATGGTTATTTCATCTCCGTTTCAACAATACAGAGAGATTAAAGTAATCCGACTAAACAAAGAAAACTGAAGAAAAGTCTTTTCAAGATCTTCTGTAAATGTCATTCTACAAAAATGCCTATTCTAACTGAGGAAAAAGATAGGACACCCTTGCCCCTAATAGCGAGTGTTACCTCCTTTGGCTGAAATAACTGCAGTGAGACGGTTCTTGTAGCCATCTACCAGTCTTCGACATCGGTCTGAGGAAATTTTACCCCACTCCTCAATGCAGAACTTTTTCAGCTGTGAGATGTTTGAGGGGTTTCTTGCACGTACAGCCCTTTTCAAGTCACCCCACAGCATCTCAATGGGATTCAAATCTGGACTTTGACTTGGCCATTCCAGGACTCTCCATTTCTTCTTTTTCAGCCAATCTTTGGTTGATTTACTAGTATGTTTTGGGTCATTGTCATGTTGCATGGTCCAGTTCCACTTCAGCTTTAATTTTCTAACTGATGGTCTCACATGTTCTTCAAGCACCTTCTGATACACAGTAGAATTCATCGTGGATTCTATGATGGTGAGCTGACCAGGTCCTGCTGCAGCAAAGCAGCCCCAAACCATGACACTTCCACCTCCATGCTTCACAGTTGGTATGAGGTTCTTTTCTTGGAATGCTGTGTTTGGTTTACGCCAAACATGTCCTCTGCTGTTGTGTCCAAATAATTCAATTTTGGACTCATCTGTCCAAAGAACATTATTCCAGAAGTCCTGGTCTTTGTCAACTTTATCGCTGGCAAATGTCAGTCTGGCCTCGATGTTTCTCTTGGAAAGCAAAGGTTTCCTCCTTGCACACCTCCCATGCAAGTTAAACTTGTACAGTCTCTTTCTGATTGTAGAGGCATGTACTTCTACATCAACAGTAGCCAGAGCCTGCTGTAGTTCTCGAGATGACACTTTAGGGTTTTTGGATACCTCTTTTAGCATCTTGCGGTCTGCTCTTGGGGTGAACTTGCTGGGGCAACCAGTCCTGGGCATGTTGGCAGTTGTTTTGAAAGCCCTCCACTTGTAGACTATCTTCCGGACAGTGGAATGGCTGATTTCAAAATCTTTTGAGATCTTTTTAAATCCCTTCCCAGACTCATAGGCTGCTACAATCTTTTTTCTGAAGTCCTCTGACAGCTCTTTTGCTCTCACCATGGTGCTCACTCTCACTTCAACAGTCAGGAGCACACCAAACTAAATGTCTGAGGTTTAAATAGGGCAAGCCTCATTCAACATGCAGAGTAACGATCTACTAATTATGTGCACCTGGTGTGATATACCTGTGTGAGATCTGAGCCAATTTAAGAGGGAATACATGTGAGGGTGTCCTATCTTTTTCCTCAGTTAGAATAGGCATTTTTGTAGAATGACATTTACAGAAGATCTTGAAAAGACTTTTCTTCAGTTTTCTTTGTTTAGTTGGATTACTTTAATCTCTCTGTATTGTTGAAACGGAGATGAAATAACCATTTATTAAAAATGTTACAAAAAACCACATGCTTTCAAAGGGTGTCCTAATTTTTTCACATGACTGTACGACAGGTACAAAACTGCTGACAGATGCCTTTAAGTGTGCAAGGAGATAAGCTGGTCTACTGTGAAGTACAGGAGGGCCTCTATGGGTCTGTACGCAAGGAAATGTCTCAAATGGTTTAGATATCTTGGTTAACAACCCGGAGAACCGTGAACAGGTCCACCAGACTGCTGGGGGCATTGCTGCCTCAAAAACAGTACCTCATCCCCCCAGTATGGCAATGTGCGAGCACTATTAAAGCTCCATGCCCTCTCCTCACCACTTGGTTTAGTGTCATTTGATTTAGATTTGATTTCTACTTGCTAAGGACGTGCCGATAACTCCATTTTTCTAATAGCACCTTGATGGAGGTGCATGTTTTCTTAATTAGGGAGATGTAGAAGATATCTAAGATATATAAGAGGCATCTTTGCATTGACTGTAGTTTTAAAGACCATAAACACCCTGAGATCATATTTTTTTTTATTTAATTGCATGTATTTTGTACTAAAATGATTTTTGTAATAGGCTTTTATTAAAAATCACACGTCATTTGGCTTCTGCGGCTTGCATGTAAATACACTACATACCATGCTGCTGAATGCTGCTGTGTCATAAATTCCTCAGAGAGCTTGTCTGATCTCAAGGCCTTCTTTCTACTCTCCTGAACAATCATCCAAACTGATTTATGACCTCAGGACAGAGGAGTGGAGCAGGTGACTGAACCATCAGACAAGCCCTTCGATGGATTTATCACAAGGCTGCATTCTATAGCTTGCTGGGTAGTGTATATACAGTATGCTGCGGAGGCCAAAAATGGAGCAACGTTTTGCAGACAATGCATGCAATTAAATGAAAGGAATTGGTCTAAAGGTGTACATGGCTTTTAAGGTCATCTGGTTTGGCTTTCTTGACTGATGCCACAATACGATCTTTGCATTTTTCGGCTGAGTCAGTGAACCCTGTGCTTAGACTGGCGTCTTGTCCATGTAGCTTTATCGGCCCAGAGAACGCTGACATTGACTGAGCTGCTGCCACTGCTGGACGGACGTGTCCGTTCACATCCCAGTCCAGATCATCTGACTCAGCTGGGCTGGGTAGGTGCACTGGTGACTCCACATACCTCCATACGGCAGTCATTACCATTGTGAATATTCTGTCCGTTTTGATTAACATGTAATCAGGACTGATCTAGTCGTTCATTAGGGTCACTCATAAGTTTGGATTCATCCCTTGGCTTTTGGCAGCCGGCGTTCCCCCTGCAGACTCATGGAGGTGAAAAGTCCAAGTCTATACAATATACAATAGAGGCGCCCATACACCAGAATCTGCCACGGCTGGAGGACAATGGTGGTAACACAACAGCAAGGGTCACACTGTTTGCGTCAGATTTTAACCCCTTGACCACTGCAATATCAAAACTGACCTTGACGGGAGTTCATGAAGACTGATTTAGTAGAATTACAGGTAGATACGAAAGTGACAGTCAGGTAGGTACCGGAGATCCATGGTCCCATACGTATAGAAATGTAATTCTGGTTGCATGTCAGTCTCTCAGAATGTAGAATATCGGGCCGATAGTCAAGAACAACACTCATACAATCAATCGTTCCTGCTAATTGGCCCCTGTAAATGTGCCAGCAATCAGCCGCCAAATTAGCAGATGCTCGTTTGTCAAGTGATGGCATCCTTCCTTTGGCACCGGGGTACGTGCTGCTGACAGAATGTAAGTATATACAATATAATGACCATTTGTTGCCCGTTCACTTTTCAGACCGGAGGAAAAGGCACTTTAAACGAGCTCCAGTCGACCCTATCCCTTAGGCTACATGCACACGACCGTATGTGTTTTGCCGTCCGCAAAAAAAACGGATGACGTTCCGTATGGCATTCGTTTTTTTTGTGGATCCATTGTAATAATGCCTATCCTTGTCCGCAAATAGGACATGCACTATTTTTTGGCGGAGCAACGGAACGGACATACTGATGCGGACAGCACACGGTGTGCTGTCCGCGTTTTTTGTGGACCCATTGAAATGAATGGGTCCGCATCCTATCCACAAAAAAAACGGATCGGACACGGAAACAAAATACGGTCGTGTGCAGGAGGCCTTAGGCCTCCTGCACACGACCGTTGTGTGCACCTGTGGCCGTTGTGCCGTTTTCCGTTTTTTTTTGCGGACCCATTGACTTTCAATGTGTCTGTGGAAAAATCGGAAAAAAACGTTTTGCAGCCGCTACCGTGATCCGTGTTTCCTGTCCGTCAAAAAAATAGGACCTGTCCTATTTTTTTGACGGACAACGGTTCACGGACCCATTCAAGTCAATGGGTCCGTGAAAGAACACAGATGCATAAAAGCTTTTTCAGAGCTGAGTTTTCACTTCGTGAAAACTCAGAACCGACAGTATATTCTAACACAGAGGCGTTCCCATAGTGATGGGGACGCTTCTAGTTAGAATATACTACGAACTGTGTACATGACTGCTGCCTGGCAGCACCCGATCTCTTACAGGGGGCTGTGATCCGCACAATTAACCCCTCAGGTGCCTCCACATGAGGGGTTAATTGTGCATATCATAGCCCCCTATAAGAGATCAGGGGCTGCCAGGCAGCAGGGGGCAGACCCCCCTCCCTCCCCAGTTTTAATTTCATTAGTGGCCAGTGCGGCCCCCCCTCCCTCTATTGTATTATTTTCATTGGTGGCACAGTGTGCGGCCCCCCCGCTCCCTCTCCCTCCCTCTATTGTATTATTTTCATTGGTGGCACAGTGTGCGGCTTCCCCTTACTTAGCAATATTAGAAGCATCATACTTACCTGCTGCGCTGTCTGTGACTGGCCGGGAGCTCCTCCTACTGGTAAGTGACAGATCATTAAGCAATGCGCCGCACAGACCTGTCACTTACCAGTAGGAGGAGCTCCCGGCCGGTCACAGACAGCGCAGCTGGTAAGTATGATGCTTCTAATATTGCTAAGTAACCATGGCAACCAGGACTGCAGTAGCGTGCTGGTATCCATGGTTACCGATCGGAGCCCCAGCGATTAAACTGGGACTCCAATCGGAACTCGCCGCTGCCACCAATGATCGGGGGGGGGGGGGAGAGGAGAGGCCGCACACTGTGCCACCAATGAAAATAATACAATAGAGGGAGGGAGGTGGGGCCGGGGAGAAGGGCCGCACACTGGCCACCAATGAAAATAATACAATAGAGGGAGGGAGGGGGGGCCGGGGGGAAGGGCCGCACACTGGCCACCAATGAAAATTGACTTGCATTGTAATTCAGGACGGATCCGTTTGGCTCTGCACGGCCAGGCGGCATTGTAATTCATGTCCAAGGATCCTCCAAAAATCAAGGAAGACCCACGGACGAAAAAACGGTCACGGATCACGGAACTACGGACCCCGTTTTTGCGGATCTTAAAAAAAAACGGTCGTGTGCAGGAGGCCTTACTTGTGTGACAGGGACATAGAGAATGTTTTAGGCACAGAAATTTGGCAGTTTTACAGGGAGAAGCACCTAGAAATATGCCATGCAAAGAGGTAAATGGATGTACATGGAAGTGCAAGAAGGTATTCTCTCCTCAAAAGTCTGGTCCACCACGACCACCAGATCTTCTGAAAATTGTAGATTTGGAGGACTCCAGTATATGAATACAGAAAGTCACTGTAGTGATGGAGATTTTCTTTCTTCTAGCCTCATAAGACGGTAATAGCGTGGATTTCTGTTATTCCGGTGGCCCGGAGTCTATGGATGTTCTGCTCGCAGCACTTTGACTCCTCCAGTCCCTCCGTTTACGTTTCACCCGCAGCTCTCCAGCAGCATTGTCCCCACATTGTGCGCCTTCGTGATCCACTGATTTGCTGTGCTGAATGTACACACCCTTTGGTGACCATCTCTGGTTTTCCTCCCGGCACCATCTAGAGCATTTCAGCCTCCAAGAAGAATGGGTTGCATTAAATTCATTTTGTGTGGCATTATACAATGTTGGAACTGAAATGGCAATAGGTCTGCCCCCAGGAGTTGGTGCCCAATGGGCATGTTCACCCATGTGCACCTAGTCTGACAACCCCCCTGGATGTTACGTATAATGTGGGCACACAGCCCGGGTGCCAGCTATCGGCTCTCGCTGGACGTGGCAGGTGAAGGAGTGTCAGTGTGCCCTGTCCTTGTACTTGATTGGCATTGCTGTTGTGCAGAGACCTTGCACCATGTTCTCCAGGCAGTTAATGACTTTCTGAACCCTTCATTAACTCCTCGGTGTCTATGGCATCATCTCCCTGCGTGCAATAGCCTGAAAATGAGAAGCGGCCTCTAGTCATGGCGTGGAGAGCTGTGTGTCTCCTATTTATTTCTACTTTTACCATTGCATACAGGATAAATACGTCGCACCAAGGTTATTCTGGAGGTGACAGCTCATAATTGCCAATTTAACTTTCTGAAACTGTGCAGTCGCCGATCACCGCCACCTATGAGACTGGCGAGCGGCGGTGGCAGGGGCGACGTGAGGGATATATGTCTATTACAGAGTAATGATGTGTTTATTCTTACATGAAGCAGCTATTTATGAGGTAGAATATATAGGTGACTTCTCCGTAAGGCGCGTACGCCACTACAAATCTTCACGCTCATTCAGACGAGGCTCCTTAATCATCTGATTTATTACGGGTGGTAGACATGTCATAGGAGTCTAGACAATAGCACATGCCAGCAGATGAATGGGAGATAGAGAACACCTGAACGCCATTAATTACGCATAACGGAGGCGGTTTATGGGTTAATTAGCAGGAAAAACACTGATAAATGTGTGCAGGGAGGTTCATAAAATGATGTGACGTTTGTCTCCAAATACTCTTCATTCTGACCGGGGCCACTTACATCAGTATCGGTAATGTCTGTGCTGATGTGCTGGAGTTATGCAAGCAGGGGCGCACCGCCAATGAGGCCAGGTGAGGCGATCGCCTCAGGCAGCACCAGTTAGGGGCAAGAGGGGGGCAGCCAAAGGGCCATAGGCTGAAGGGAAGGGGTTAGATTAAGAAATTGGCATTGGGAAATGATGGGTGGGGTGCCTGTTCATTTTACGCTTCAGGCAGCAGAAAGGCTAGGTGCACCCCTGTATGCAAGTGCCATGTTATCAATTAGGGGTCTCGGTGGTCTCCAGTGAATGAAACTTAGTATATAAGGAACATCATGAGGAGACCTGAGAATAGGCTCTGCCTTGTCACATCCAGAAGTTCTTACACAGGCACTTCTTTATATGTGACCCGTCTGCTGCACCCCACCCGACCCTGCACGATTCATAGCCTGAAGTCTGTCTGGTTTCTAATGGTTAAGGTGGCCATACACATCAGATGAACATTGGTCAAAACCTGCCGAACATATAATGTGTATTGGGGACATCTTGACCATGCAAAACTGCTGACAGCACCAAGTTGGGCCTGGGGAGAACAAGAACATATATTTTTATTGTGGAGCTTTTATTATCAGGAGTAGTGTGCACATGAACTTTTATTCAGCCATATTCTGCTCTGTAAGTGTCCTGGAGGCGGAGCTTCACTGTAAGGTGCTCCCAACACAGCCCCTCCTCTTTGCTGTGAGTGACAACTGTAGCTTCCAACCAGGAGACGACTACAGATGTCACTCAGAGCAGAGGGGAGGGTCTGTAAAGCAGCTCAATGCAGAGAGCACTTCACAGTGAAGCTCCGCCTACAGGACATTTAAAGGGGTCGTGCCACAGAAAATATTCATCATTTTTCAAACCAGCACCTCGGTCTTAATACTTTAGTATTTGCATGCCATTAAAAATTTTGTATAGCCACTGAGCCATACAATAGAGTGTATCTGTATAGCGCCACCTGCTGATTATTTTTTCCCTCATTTTTGTCCACTTCACTGAGGTGGTCGCACATGCTTAGTTTAAAT
The DNA here is from genome assembly GCF_905171765.1 of Bufo bufo. NCBI lineage: Eukaryota > Metazoa > Chordata > Amphibia > Anura > Bufonidae > Bufo > Bufo bufo. Next base: position 224,583,188 of record NC_053397.1, read on the forward strand.
CTTCAATTGTCACCAGCTCTATCTTCTGCTAGAAGCTGTGGCAGTTACAGGGTGAGAGCTACAGCAGAAAGGACATGCCCCCCTGAGAAAGGGTGCCCCTCCTGAGCTGCCAGCCTGAAATAAATCTAGCAGCGCAATTGGAGCAGTGTATGGGGGGATCCAGGGCCGGATTAACGTAGGGGCTGATGGAGCTGCAGCTCCAGGCCCCTACCATAAAATAGGCCCATCTGCCAGCCAAAAGGCCGTCGGGAGGGTTAAAAGTCCTCTGTTGTACACAGCGCAGCGTCACACAGCACACAGTCAATGCAGAGACGCTCACCTCACGCTGGCAGCAGGGAGCCTGAGGGAGGGACTCGGGAGGAGCGTAATATGATCCTAGAGTGGAAGCTGCTTCTGCCAGACCCTCCCCTCCCCGCCCACCAACCAATCAGAGCTGAGGCAAGGCAAGCACTTCACAGGTCCTGTAAGGGAACTGCACAGTGTAAAGTGTAGTTCCCAGGTTAGAACAGTGCATCTGCCAGGACCTGTGATGACATCATCTTCAGCATCACAGGTCCTGCAGAATCTAGCAAAGGAACTGCACCAAAAATGGTGTAGTTCCTAGGTTTCAAAGGTACATCTGCCAGGACCTGTGATGACATCATCACAGGTCCTTCAACCCCTAACAGCAAGTATTTGAAGTTCACAATCAGCTCTGCATTGATCCATACAGACTGGAATGGAGTGGTAAGAGGAGGTCCTCCACTTCTCATCATTTACCCCCCCCCCTCCATGCCCTGTTTTTACTCATTGCTCACTCATGTATAATACTTCAGACAGGTACAGTGACCACAACCTCATGTACTTCACACACACAGTGACTATAATGTATAACTGACCACATATTTCTATAAACACTGCATCTACAGTATTATACCTTGTATGTCTCACATATATATATATATATATATATATATATATATATATATACACACACACACACTCTGCATATATTAAACAGTATTATAGATGCAATATGTACAGATATATAATATATATTGCAGTGTACTGATATGTGAGGTACAAGGTATAATATATGCAGTGTGTACAGGTATATTGTATATACAGCAGTGTACTGATATGTTAGGTACGAGGTATAATAGATGGTGTGTACAGGTATATTGTATATACAGCATTGGATTGATATGTGAGGTACGAGCTGTAATTTATACCTCATATATCAGTACACTGCTGTATATACTATATACCTGAACACACTGCATATATTATACCCCGTACCTCACATATCAGTACACTGCTGTATACACTATACATCTGTACACACTGTATCTATTATGCCTCTTTTGTGTGCCAGGCCTGTTTTGTAATCCCAATCCGGCCCTGATGCATAAATTATAAAACAGCAGCGAACATAGTTCATGGAACAAAGAGAGAGGCCTGGAATGGGTAGTGGGAGGGGCTATAAAAGGGCAATGAGGGCCCAATATAGATTCTTGCTATGGGGCCCAGTGATTTCTATGTACGCCTTTGACAGGAGCAGAGAGATAAGAGAAGTGACAGATGACACAGAGTTTAGATTACAGGTTGAATTAACCCTTTAGGATCAAATTGGCTTCTCAGGAGATAAATATGTTAAAGGCATCTCATTCAGTAGCTATATAACTAAGGCTACTTTCACACTAGCGTTCGGGTGTCCGCTCGTGCGCACCGTTTGAAGGGGCTCACGAGCGGCCCCGAACGCATCCGTCTGGCCCCAATGCATTCTCAGTGGAGGCGGATCCACTGAGAATGCATCCGCCTGCCAGCGTTCAGCCTCCGCTCCGCTCAGTGAGCGGACACCTGAACGCTGCTTGCAGCGTTCGGGTGTCCGCCTGGCCGTGCGGAGGCGAGCGGATCCGTCCAGACTTACAGTGTAAGTCAATGGGGGCGGATCCGCTTGAAGATGACACAATATGGCTCAATCTTTAAGCGGATCCGTTCCCCATTGACTTTCAATGTAAAGTCTGAACGGATCCGCTCAGGCTACTTTCACACTTAGAAAATTTTCTAAGTTTTAATGCAGACGCATCCGTTCTGAACGGATGCGAACGTCTGCATTATCGGAGCGGATCCGTCTGATGAAACATCAGACGGATCCGCTCCGAACGCTAGTGTGAAAGTAGCCTTAGGGTGGGTTCACATCTCCTTTATGGATTCCATTAAGTGGGGACTGTGGGGACTATTTTATTATCAGCCAGTGACTGTTACTGTAATACTGTTATCAGTTCAGCACATAGTTTTCCCTGTGCGTGCATTCACATTTCACTTCACTTGGTTCGTTGTACTACTGTCAGTGTCAGACTGTTGTCCCTGTGGGTAACCATGCACAACAGACAACAATGCACACCACAGTGACAGCTCCTGACTCCTGTCCTGAGTACTCCTGTCCGGCGTCAGCCTCAGCTTCCCTTCACTATCACTATAATCAATCACTCTTCCTGATCCTGACTCACTCATTAGAGAGCTGAAGAGCCGACTGAGTCAGCAGCAGCAAGTGAATCGAATGGATAGCATCTGCGCATGCGCACCGGCACCTAGAGTCTTCAGTTCACTTGCGAGTCAGCTCAGCAGTCAGTGACTCACCAAGTGAACCAAAGATCCGATTCATGAATCGGTTCATTTGAATGAGCTGATTCAAATGAACCGATTCATCTGAAAGATCCGAACTTCCTATCACTACTGAGGTCATATCCGGCGGGCCGCGGCATTACAGGAACAGCACCAGCTGCTCTGACGTCCTGCCGCCGGATATACGTCACAGGATATCCGGCGGCAGGACGTCAGAGCAGCTGGTGCGGTTCCTGTAATGCCGGCCCGCCGGATATGACCTCAGTGCGCCCGTGGTTATCCCTCCTGCACGCTGCGCTGTGTACAACCTACTCAGCAGTTTCGACCAGCACACGGCCCACAGCGCTCAGCCACACCAGCCCGTGAGACAGCAGGAGCTTCTGGAGCAGGGCAGGTATCAGATAAACTCATCCAGTTGGAAGGGAGGGCAATCATAGTGCTGTTCTGATTTATGGACACAGCTCTCAGCATGCTTAGCCAGCCTTCTATCTGGCTGTTTCTGAGCCTGTGGACTGTGACTCTCAAGAAGCACAGCCAGATAGAAGGCTGGCTAAGCATGCTGAGAGCTGTGTCCATAAATCAGAACAGCACTATGGAAATTACTGACTGGCTAAGCATGCTGAGAGCTCAGTCTAAATAACATAACACATTAAAGAAATTACTGTTTCTAGCTGCTAGTCCACAGTCCACAGTCCACAGCAGCTAGAAACAGTAATTTCTTTAAAGGGATTCTGTCACCAGGTTTGACCCCTGTCAGCTAAAAATATGCTGATGTTCAGGGCGTCTTCACGATTCCTAATGTGGGCTTATAAATGTCATCTGTGGGCTTATTTAACTAAAAAACAGCTTTTACTAACCTGTCAGTCAAACAAATAAGGTGCCTAAAGGAATGTTAATGGGTGCAAGATGCCCGCCGCACCCACCGCCGTTCGTGCCCAGCGCCGCCTTTCCGGACTTCTGCACCGCCTCCTAATCCTCTGTGCCGCCTCTCGCTCTCCCTCCCTCCCCCCTCCTTCTGCTGTTAGATCTCGCGCTTGCGCACAGGGCTCTGCCTGATGCGCCCGTGCAGACTTCTCCATTTGGCTTCTTACAGCGAAGTGCGCATGCGCCGGCACTTCGCTCAACCCCTGTATGCGCAAGATCTTACAGCAGGAGGAGGGGGGAGGGAGGGAGAGCGAGAGGCTGCACAGAGGATTAGGAGGCGGCGCAGAAGTCCGCAAAGGCGGCGCTGGGCACGAACGGCGGCGGGTGCGGCCGACACCTTGCATTTATTAACATCCCCTTGGGCACCTTATTTGTTTGACTGACAGGTTAGTAAAAGCTGTTTTTTAGCTAAATAAGCCCACAGATGACATTTATAAGCCCACATTAGGAATCGTGAAGACGCCCTGAACATCAGCATACCTTTAATGTGGTATGTTATTTAGACACAGCTCTCAGCATGCTTAGCCAGCCTTCTATCTGACTGGCTAAGCATACTGAGTGCTGTGTCCATAAATCATAACACAGCTCTATGAAAATTACTGTTTCTAGCTGCTGTTGTCCACAGTCCACAGCAGCTAGAAAACAGTAATCTTCATAGTCATGTTAAATGATCACTATAGTGTCAGGAAAACAAAGCGGTTTTCCTGACACTATAGTGCCCTGAGGGTGCCCCACCCGTGGTCCCCCTCCATGTTGCCAAGATAGAAGCCAAATGAAGGGGTAGTTGCAGGAACAAAATACTTTAATGGTATCGATAAAATATATATGTAATTAAGACACTGAGTGCAGTTCCATAAAAAGGCCCAGCAAAATCCTCAGCACCAGGCCCATGATGCTCTTAATCCGGCCCTGGGGGGATCTCTGGATCCATGTGAGGTACCGGGGCTGGGTCTAGCTTTGGATTGTCATGTGATATATGATGTCTGATTTTAATTTTTTACAACCCCTTTAAGTTAATATTTTTATTAATCCTGATGCGAAAAGCTCCACAAAATGTATGTTTCTCCTTCTCTCCTGAGCCCTTACTTCATGCTGTGAGCAGTTTAATATGGCAGAAACTGCTGACAGACTCCCCTTAAGGTCGGTTCCGAGGAGCAGATACAGTACGGGATTGAAGCCCCAGCTGTACTGACCTGATACTGTGCAAAGTGATGCAACTTCTGCAAACCCAGCCCCGTGGTAGCTGGTGAAAATTATTGACCTGCCTTTCTTGGGTTTTTACAAAATTCTTAATTCTTGTAAAATGGATAAAATTTATGTGATCTCTGGAGATTCCACAGTGAAAGTGTTGACAGCTACGGTGTGATTTGCCTCAATGCACTTGTTACCATGATCTGAGACTGCTCTGGTCACTGGGAACCGGATGAATTATTCACAATGTTTTCTTAGCGCCGTTTTTTTTTTTCTTTTGAAATATCTTGAACTCGCGGTCACCTTTGTCCGCCATCACACTTTTTATTCCTCCATTGATTTTCATAGATCTTGTCTGTACGGAGCAGGAAGATTTCACTAAAGTCATTAAGTGATTGTAATTTCTCTTCATGAGCATTTTCACGAGTAAGTGCTGGACTTGGAGTATTTGCATATCAGAAAGATTTATTGTCAGTGGGGGAGATAACACTGGGGCACCCTGGAGTCAGTGCACCCTGGAGTCAGTGCACCCCTCAGTCAGTGTGTAACACCCCAGAGTGGTGTTACCACTTCTTCACCCTTCTACTATCTCTAATTGGCTAACACAATGTCCTCTGTGTGTTTTTATCCAGGTCCTTTATATGGTGCAATGTTAACATCTTTATGCAACTGTTTTGTTCATGTAATGTGCCTGGTTCACCAGCAGGTGGCAGCAAATTTGGCAGAGCTGTACTTAGATAGAATGGAACTTACCATTCCATTCTAACCCCCCTCTGTAGGGAAGTGGGCCAGACCTACTTTTTGCAGGAAGGGTGGGGACCAGTTAGTCAGTTGCAGTTTACCCCCTGCAAGGGGAAGGGTGTGCAGGAGCACGTCTCTGCTGGACGTGCCCACACCAGCCAGAGCACCTTATGTTCTTTTTGCCATGGAGGCCAAAGCCTAAAGCCTCAGGAGCGAGGAGATTAGTTCCTCAGCTGAAGCGAAGTCTGACTAAAGAGAGATGTGCAGCATAAAGAAGAAGCCAAGTTATCCAGACAGCTTGTCAGTACAGCAGAGTGAGAGAAAGATATAGCAGAGTGGAGTTTGCCTGCCAGTTTAATGCTAAAGCCTGCTGGAACCAAGACAAAGTCTGAAAATTGTTGGAAGAAACATTGATTCAAGTAAAGCTGCTGTTGAACTTCATCTCAAGGTATTGACTCAAGGTCTTGCCAATCCCTCAATTATTCCCCATTTTCATTGCTTCGGAGCCAAAGCCTGGGCTCAGCGGTATCCAGATAGGAGCACCGTGACACATAAAGAGACATTTAGGCTGCACTACACCACTCTGCATTTCCTACGCCTGGGTCGCGATATAGATGGCCCTGGGGGGAGGTGCCCGTTGCAAGTGCACCCTGCAGTTAGTTCACCCTGCGGTTAGTTCACCCTGCGGTCAGTGCTCCCTGCGGTCAGTGCTCCCTGCGGTCAGTGCTCCCTGCGGTCAGTGCACCCTGCGGTCAGTTCACCCTGCGGTCAGTGCACCCTGCGGTCAGTGCTCCCTGCGGTCAGTGCACCCTGCGGTCAGTGCACCCTGCGGTCAGTGCACCCTGCGGTCAGTGCTCCCTGCGGTCAGTGCACCCTGCGGTCAGTGCACCCTGCGGTCAGTTCACCCTGCGGTCAGTGCACCCTGCGGTCAGTGCACCCTGCGCTCAGTGCACCCTGCGCTCAGTTCACCCTGCGGTCAGTGCACCCTGCGGTCAGTTCACCCTGCGGTCAGTGCACCCTGCGGTCAGTTCACCCTGCGGTCAGTGCTCCCTGCGGTCAGTTCACCCTGCGGTCAGTGCACCCTGCGGTCAGTGCACCCTGCAGTCAGTTCACCACATCCCCCACCATTGCAGCGATTGGCACATTCCTCTAGGAGCCCACCCTGCTGATGATTGCGGACCACCAGATTTGTCCTCTCTCATCTTCTGCCAATGTTCTCATTATAGGTTGTTCATATTTGACTCTCAGTCTCTGCAGCCCTAGTTTTTTTTCACCAAAGTTGCGCGTGTGGTTCAGGGGCTTCGTGAATATGGTTTTCATCCTGACTTTTGGGTCCTTTCAATCTCTTTGCCTGTCTTCTGTAAATGCATTAATTTCCCTTTCACATCTTGTCCCATTGTGATATTTGACCTGACCCTGCATTTCATGGGTGATGGGGAGGGTTCCAAATGATGAAGGTATCAGGGCAATTGCCTGTAATTAGAAGAAGGTCTTCTGGCTCATGGAAGTCTGATTGTCCAGGTGTATAACTTAATAATCGCTTTAGGATACTGTTCCCAATGGTCATATGGACGACGTACAGAGTACGGTAATTCTCCGCCTATTTTAGCGTATCTGATGCGGACCTATTCATTTCTATGAAGCCGTTGAAAATGCGGATAGTCCACCATTTGTTATCCGCGTCCGTGGTTCCAGTCCGTCAAAAAAATTAAACCTGTCCTATTCTTGTCTGCGAAAAACGGTTTAGCGGACCCATTTAAGTCAATGGGACCGCCAAAAATGCGGATGCGCGACCGTCTCTCATCCGCGTCCGTTTTTGTAGAATCAGTTGCCTGGTGACCAGCATATATTCGTGTATCCTGGGTGGAGATATTAAAATTACACTTTTTTTTACCTTCCTTTTTTTTTGGCGGTCCGCCCCCAAAAAAACGGAAGACACACGGAAACACAACGGAAACAAAAATGGCAACGGAACAACGGATCCCCAATTTGCGGACCGCAAAATAAACCTGTCGTGTGCATGAGGCCTTAGACTCCTATGCTCTCCATGATCACTTTGAATGGACAGCATGTAATACCGCATGCCTCCTGCAGTGGCCACTGCAGCTTCCACCAGAATTAAGAGCTAATCACAAGCCAATCACATCTGCTTTCTTCCAGAAACAGCGCCACTCCTGCCCTCTGCCTGTTATTGCAGCTTGGCAGAGTGAATGAGGCGGAGGTGCAGTACCACACATAACCTGCGGACAGGTGTGGAGCTGTTTTTGGACAAAAGCAGTCACGTTCTTCTAGTTCTGGTCCTAGTCTAGTCTTCTATTTACCATATTCTATGGTTTTAACCCCCACTAAAGACTGGGACTGAGGTGAATGTGCTCAGCGCGGTGCACTATATCCGAATAGATGGTTCCTCAGGATCCGTCTCCAGCAATCATAGTCATTTGGCTGCAGTCTATGAACAGAAAACATAAGCTTGTGATTTCAGCTGCTGATCTTCGGATATCCGCCCGGGACGGTCTGAACTCTGGCGTGACGCTTTTCGGGTATTGCTCCTCTGCTGGGTATTCAGGTGCTTTAGTGAAGATGACAGCTGACATTTTGCCGTTGAATTAAAGAGCGAGGGCCCTGCCTGTAATCCTCATGTGAATACCTGTTGGAAATAGCAGCCTGATCCGTCTCCGGGAAGACTGAAGGACCCAGGCGGTCGGCTAAAGCCCACTTAATGCTCCGTAATTGGAATAGGTGTCATTAGACGCAGCCTCTTATGATCTGATACCGGGAATGATTAATACCTGCTGTATATAGGGCAACATAAACCTCCAGCCTGCAGGAAAAAAGCTGCTAAAAGCGGATTGTGGCGCGTGTGCCGCCTGTCAGCTTACGGGGGACAGTGAATATTACCGCTGCTCGGCTGCAGGAAATGCCAGGAGACAATTAACGCTTTCATTATTTTGCGGTTGTCTTTGGATTTGTCCAGATCTACCTAATGATCATATAGTACCTTAAAATATCTGCTAAAATATAAGATATAAAGTCACTTTATACTATACACCTTTCTTCCAAGTTCTCAGAATTATTCCTGCAGTGTAAAGAATGGAGGTTTTTGGTCTGAATAGCATGGCTACGTCCAAATATATATACACCGATCTCTATTTTAGCTGTGTTTCCTTCTATTCACATTTATATGGCAAAAATAAAAATCTGCGGCTTCCTAAACCGCGCACACGTCGTCTAGTGTCTGTGTGTAAGACTCTGTTCACACTAGCACCAGGGCTTCTATAGTTACATCAGCCACGATGGATCAGTTTTGCAGCAAATCCTATTGGCTTATAATGGGTTTATCAGGTATACATTTAGATATGAGCCTGGACATACCCTGAGAACCTCCATTCTTTGCACTGCAGGCTGCATTCAGATAACTGGAATCACTGTAAAGTAGAAGGAAGGTTCATTATATTTCTGGGATTACACTGCCTTATTAACGATCACGATCCTTGTCATCCTGGCCTTTGTGTGGACACAGACTGCTTTTCGGCTGCTGCAGATCCTCTTGGGGAGGCTGGTTGTTCGTTGCACGGTCCTGATAAGGTTGGGTGTATCAGAGGGAAAAAGGAAGAATGCAAAATGCAATAGACGAATGATAAAAATGTGGGACGATGGTTTCCTTTACATCATGGCTGCACCAGTGCGTGAATGCAGCAGCAACTGAGCAAAGCATAGGGACATTGATCCCGGTGCAGGAGGAGCACCTGGCGGTGTGCACCAGAAATACTGATACCAATCAATAGGAGCGAGGAAATGTGCATGCTGCTCTATTGATCTGCCTTCTTAGAAACCCGTGTCCACCGCCCAGGTGCTTCTTCTGCATAGCAATCACTTATTATTGTGCTGAATCACTTACTGAGAAACATGCACGGAGTAAAGCCTCATGCACACGGAAGAAACACCACGGAAACACTCCGTGGGCTTCAATCCGCACCACACCGCATCTCCCGGATTGCGGACCCATTCATGTGAATGGATCTGCATCCGTGATGTGGGGTGCACGCGGCCGGTGCCCGTGTATTGCGGACCCGCTATATGCAGGCCGCAATATGGCATCGGCCGCGTGCATGAGGCCTAAACCGTAGGCCGCTCAGGGAAGTTTTTGTGGGGGAGGAGGGGTCCTCATTTATTTTCGTAGGAAGAAGCAATATATTGTAAAACTCAACCATCTCAAGACAAGAAAGTTCAATTCTCTTTTATGCAATAATCGCCCCCCCCCCCCCCCCTCAATCATTTATTCATTATGGAAATCCCCCCATCTATATGTCCAGGTGTCACAGAGCGCTCCTTAAAGGGATTACGCTGCAGCTCGGAGTCCTGTAAAATGTTTTCTTCCGGACGCCATAAACTAATACGATTTCTCATTACACCCCGGAATATTCTGCAGCTATTTGGAACACATTGGATTACGCAGTGTAAAATTATATTATTCCCCCCCCCCCCCCCGAAGTCAGGTGTGCGTTTTATGAACTCACGCCACCAGTCCTCTCTGTGTAATAATCCGGTCATGCGATAGCGGCGCGAGGACCATTGTTACTCTGCTGCCTTTGCAGAAATTGAATCGGGAAGAGTTTTATGAGCAGAAGGCTGAGTCCGCAGGAAATCTGTCCAGCTCCGTGCAATGCATGTCACTTAAAGGAAACCTCCAGCCATCACATAATGCCACAGTCATGACCTCCAGCGATGTTCGGGCCTGAAACGCAGGAAAACCTGGGTTTAGGCCTCATGCACACGAACGTTGTTTTGTTCCGCATCCGAGCCGCAGTTTTTGCGGACCCATTCACTTAAATGTTAAAAATATATAATGTCCTATTCTTGTCCGTTTTGCGGACAAGAATAGGCATTTCTACAATGGGCCTCCTGTTCCGTTCCGCAAATTGCGGAAGGCACACAGGCGGCTTCCTTGTTTTGCGGATCCGCAATTTGCGGACAGCAAAAAACTGAACGGTCGTGTGCATGAGGCCTTAATCTGAAGCATCTTCTGTGCCTGTGAGCTGTCATACATTCATTCTATGGTTTATATCTCCTCCTCCTATCCTCGTCCACTCAAAAGCAAAAATTTTATGTTTAAAAAAGCATTTATTTTTTTGCTAAAAATGTTGCACACAAATATGCAGCTTTTGTATTTACAGCCTATGACAGATTCCATCCTTGAAATTCCTCGTACAAGGAGGAAAGTGTCTACCAAATCTGTAGCACGCACCAGGTTGTGATCCGTTGGGCGCAGTTTTGTCTACATTTAAGACAGAAATAATAAATCTTCATTATTTGATCATTTTAGTTTTTTTTCCCATGATGCATCATGTCTCACCACCATTTTCAAGATCTTTTCCTCCCTGGGTACATTATAAAATTGAATATAAAAGTGAAGCATTAGGGATTTTGCGAAACGGCTGCGGACCCATTCATTTTAAGGTAGCCGCAAAAGATGCGCAGCACACAGTGTCCGTAGTTCCGTCCCACAGCCCCACAAAAAAGATAGAGCATGTCCTATTTTATGTAGACAAGAATAGGTATTTCTTTCACAGGGGCGACCATGTGCGCTCCGCAATTTGTGGAACGCAAAACACTTACGGACGTGGGAATGGACCCTTATAAGAAAGGCAGCGTTTCAACAATTTTAAAAAGCAAGGGACAGAAGAATGTATGGGTGATGCCCTCTCGTATGGGCGTCTTGAATCTTAGACGAGGGAGCAGCCCCCTTCCCCTCCGGTAGTCCTTATGTCTAACCCTGAAACGCCTTGTTTTTCTCTAAACCAAAATAAAGTAAAATAAAAAATGATCTTTGACAACTACAGATACTTCGAGCAGCACCAGCGACAACTCCCCATCGCCTCCTGTTCCTGTGTACTCTTGGTTGTCAGATGACATTGTGCACTTGTCTGTATAGATGCTGTCGTCACCTTCATGCAGCTTCGATGCAATATTTCCCCTCCTTTCTGATTCATTCATTGCTTGCATGTAGCGTTCATTCTTCCACAAGTCTGTGGCTCCAGACGAACAGCAGACGGTTCGGAAAGGCGTGCCTGGTCTCGTACGGTCCTTTACAATGTCCAGGGCCAATGCAAATACTACATGAGGATCTCATTCTGACTGGCGTTTGCAGAAAACCTTCATCATCTATTAGCAGCTTCCTGTCCGTCTATTGATCGCTGCATGTTGGGAGTCGCTCAGTGTATTTATGACCATTTGGGCCATTTGTAGTTAAGCGATTGTCTTTTTTAGTAATGTGTGCATTTGCTCCTCTTCCTCTCCACGGTTAACAGCCATACAGCATATGGGGAGTCCATATGGCCCTCTCTAAGCCGGCTCTAGTGATAGATCACAGGGGAAGAGTGTTTCGCTGGTGGCTGTTCAGGTTTTCTGAGTATTCCCCGGCCTCGGAGGGATAAGCAAAGCTACAAGCCGAGCTTCATTATCTGTCCTCTTAACACAGTACTGGCATTTACACTAATTAAATAAGGGAAATCGGGACATTTGAGGGGATTTAGGTGGACGTGGCCAATAAAAAGTTAGTCAGTTTTATATGTAGTTGTTAGACATAAAAAACTGCTCGAATTGTAACTGCTCGCAGACACCTACCTTATAATCGGTTTTATTTGCGCACATTATGGCTCTGTGTAATCTTACAGCAGTATCAGTCTGTAATAGGTTACCTGCTGAAGTCTATGGCGCCCTGCTCTATCTGTGTACGAGCTCGTGCCTCTGGAGGATGCATGAGGCCAAAAATGTCATGTAGAATGGATATACCCCAAAAAAGTACTTTCTGAAAAGCTGGGAATGGCAGCTGACAGGTAGACATCATATTTGTCGTCTACTTTAAAATGAAACTAAACAACATAAAGCAGCATATAATGTAACACTGTGATGACGCTGCAACCACCTATCCTCTGCCAAGCATAGCTAGACCTTTTTTTGTTTTGCTGTATGAATTAGTCTGCTGATCTACTGTATACAATGGAATCCAATAAAGATAAGTACTGCAGGTGAAAGTCTATGGGCGATGGTTGCCATTGTATGCCTATGCCTCTGTGACATCTGTAGGAAGTATACATTGGAAAATCCTCCTGATGTAGACCTAGAGTTGTCCCTGACCAGTAAACCACCAGTCTAGCTTGTAATATCAGAAGAAGGTCGGTGCCAGTATTTAATTTGTACCGGCTACATTATTTGCCGGTTATTTTCAGGAGCCACGGACTTGGGAGATAATTCCCGGCTCCAACAGTGCTATCTTAGGCTGTATAGCAGTTAGAGATATCAGCCAAGTCATGTTTCAAACCTAAGAATCTAAGCTTTAAAACAAGACCAGCAGCCCAAGAAATAAGCTTTAGTGACCAGGTTGGGTATTACCTGCAGATCTCCCTCCTAAACGATTTCTAAAGGTCCTATCTCCGGTTAGTGCGTATAGTAACAATCTTTATATAGCGCCAACATATTCCACTTCCCTTTACTATTCGGGAAATAACATGAGAAATTATCAAAAGAAGACACAATGAGACTAAAAGAGAGAGACCATAAGAGCTTACAATCTAAATGGACCTTACCTATACGACCCAAACATATTACGGGCAGAGCCTCACTAATATTTGTGACTTATGTGATGTCAGTGTCTGGGTTTTTCTATTTCACACTGTATTTATTACATGCAGTTCATTTATGGAAGGGACTTTGCTCCTGGTGACTTCTTCTTCTGGGCTCCAGAACGTGTGACCCAGGAGTGTCAGCCATCACGTAGCACTAAGAACAGCTAAGCTTTTTATGGCTTTGGATGTTTACACTGTGAAGCTGCAGCCGCTCATCACTTATCAATACGCTATCAATGCAAAAATACTAACGATGCAAGGGTTAATTAACACTGTTCTTGGCAGAAATCCTGCAGATCCTGAAGACAGGAAAATGTACAAACCTTCTAAGAAAGAACCAAAACAAGGTTGAGGTACATGAGTGGGGATTAGTGTCCTTTTAAAGGGGCCGAGCGCATTCAGCCGTTAACCTGACAAACAGTAATTCCACCTCGATCAGGAATACATCGGGGGTTTTGCTTCTGGCAAAAGTGTTATTTATTTTGAAAGATCGGTGACAAAACCTGAAGGAGCAAATACACCTCTCGGCCCTTTTCTGATCCTGTCCATGTAATGCACACGCTCAAACCTTCCTTTCTACGAAGCAGTTCAGTCTCTCAGAGCAAATCCAGGGGCCTGATGTCACCTTCACTGCCCGAATACTTTATTGGAGTGAGTGCATATAATTGTTCTGGATGAAAAATGCCCGATTTTCGGCAGGACATCTCTCTGTGTAATTAGGGTTCCGCTGCCGATAATGAACAGAAGTAAATGAGGGAGGAACAATTTCAACAATCATTCCTCCCGCATTCAGTTTGCATTGGCCTGTGTAATCAGCCTGGAACGCCGATGGATTGGCGCTCGCACTGTCCATAAATCAGGTAGTGTAATGCCACCCTAATTCACACGAATGTCATTCTGGTCTTGTTGCTATATGACAGCCAGAACGCAGAACGCATCTCCATCTTTCAGCCTGGACCCTCTGGAAGCTCAGGGCGTGCAATACTTTGGTCCGTGTCTAATGTCATTTTAATACGGATGGCTGAATCCGCCGTCCGTCAAACATATACAGCTACAGTATATACTGATGCAGTTTTATGCTCCTGCCATTGACTTCCAAAAGTGCTGGACTGACAAAGATGTACCAAAGTATACCAGATGAGTGTACGCAAAGAAAGGACACTTATTTGGCATATACCTAGGACATAATATATAATGTATGTTCTGTAAATGTTGGGAATGCACTCTGTACCTAACCATGGGCTCTGTTCAGACCAGCAGTAATAGGCGTCCATGTGGACTGCAGGAATAGTTCAGTTTGCACGCTCTTCATTCTGTCCAAAGTGTAGGAATAAGCACTGCCAATAGTCCCCTGTATCCAGAAGAAAGGGATGAGCATAGCTGGCATGGCTGTGTTATAAACAGACGCCATGACACCAGTGTGAACAGAGCCTGAATCTCAGCAGAGTAGCTTTACACTAATGCTCCGGTCAGGAATTGAAATACTCCCGAGTCTCGGTCCTGTTCTCTGCAGCTTCTAGGTGTGTGCACAGGCCCATGTGAATAAGCTGCCAGCCGCATTGTGCCCGGGACGGTCCTTTTTGAATCTAGGTTTGGTTGCCAGACAGGAGTTCTGCTCCTTCTTATTGTTCACAGACCTTTTAGAATCTGTATAAAGTCTCAATAAATTACATCGTCTCCGTGCACAATGAATGGAGCTGCTGGAGGATTTTTTTGGAAATAGACAGATTTTACTTATTTAGCTTAAAGAAAAAAAAAATCTATTCTTTGCCAGTGACGAGAAGCGCTCAGTGTGGCTCCTCCGAGCCCCCGGCGGCTTCTCTTTATGGAAATCATTGGGCTAATAAAAATAGGTTTGTAGCGACTATTCTCTCTCCATCTTCTCTACTCCTCGGTCCTCACTGAAGATGTAATTTTTTCACTGACTCCAAAAATTGGCCTAGATAACGAGTAACCTGTAGCAGTGGGAAGCGGGATGCTGTCGGCTGCTTCCAGCCACTAGTCGGCCATAATCCTTTCTTCGCATTACAATAGGGACCTCTTGGGGGGAAGAGGGCGTCTGCTTAGTCTCTTTTCTGAAATCTCCCCATTGCCGGGGTCATTTGTCTTGCTGTTAATGGAGCAGTTTGGAGAGGCAGAGTATTGTCCTTCTGCCTGTCATCTACAAAAGAGTGAAAGCAATCACTCCTCCGGAAGAAAGATTGACTGTCAGCGACCCATTCATCCCACAGTGTACAGGACTCTGCTGAAGCCATTATGTGATGCTGTTTGCGGATTTTTTTAGCCTAATCTAAAAGAACGTATAATAAGTAACAGGAGTCTCCTGACCACATATTATCGGTTTATGACATTTACTTCTATATTGTCCAAAGGCTAGAAAGATATGAGCATAAATCATTCATACTTAAAGGGCAATTTCTGCCATTATTAATAATAGCATCATCATTCCTGTAATGATTCCTTATTTAAAAGTAAAAGCTTTTTATTACTCATCATACCCTGGGATTGAATATATTTATTATGTTCTTATTACTCGGGTAGGTCTCAGCTTTCTCCTCTGTGCATTGTCGTTCCCTACTGTGTAAAGCATGAGCAAGCTAAATGTGTATAATGCTATTCCAGTGTTATTACCGATAAAATACTGCTCCTTATGCATAAGAGAAGTACTATAAAACTGCCCCCTATGTGCAAAAATATAACTACCATAATACTGCCCACCTATGTACAAGAATATATCTACTATAATACTGCTCCCATGTACAAGAATATAACTGCTATAATACTGCTCCTATGTACAAGAATATAACTACTATAATACTGCCTCCTATGTACAGGAATATAACTACTATAATACTGCCTCCTATGTACAAGAATATAACTACTATAATACTGCTCCTATATACAAGAATATAACTACTATCATACTGCTCCTATATACAAGAATATAACTACTATTATACTGCTCCTATATACAAGAATATAATTACTATAATACTGCTCCTATGTACAAGAATATAACTGCTATAATACTGCTCCTATGTACAAGAATAGAACTACTATAATACTGCTCCTATGTACAAGAAGATATAACTACTATAATACTGCTCCTATGTACAGTAATATTACTACTATAATACTGCTCCTATGTACAAGAGTATAACTACTATAATACTGCACCTATGTACAATAATATAACTAATATAATACTGCTCCTATGTACAAGAATATAACTACTATAATACTGCCTCCTATGTATAAGAATATAACTACTATAATACTGCTCCTATGTACAAGAATATAACTACTATAATACTGCTCCTATGTACAGGAATATAACTACTATAATACTGCTCCTATATACAAGAATATACTACTATAATACTGCTCCTATATACAAGAATATAACTACTATAATACTGCTCCTATGTACAAGAATATAACTACTATAATACTGCTCCTATGTACAAGAATATAACTACTATAATACTGCTCCTATGTACAAGAATATAACTACTATAATACTGCCTCCTATGTACAAGAATATAACTATTATACTGCTCCTATATACAAGAATATAACTACTATAATACTGCTCCTATATACAAGAATATAACTGCTATAATACTGCTCCTATGTACAAGAATATAACTGCTATAATACTGCTCCTATGTACAGTAATATTACTACTATAATACTGCTCCTATGTACAAGAGTATAACTACTATAATACTGCACCTATGTACAAGAATATAACTACTATAATACTGCCTCCTATGTACAAGAATATAACTACTATAATACTGCTCCTATGTACAAGAATATAACTACTATAATACTGCCTCCTATGTAGAAGAATATAACTACTATAATACTGCTCCTATGTACAAGAATATAACTGCTATAATACTGCTCCTATGTACAGGAATATAACTACTATAATACTGCTCCTATGTACAGGAATATAACTACTATAATACTGCTCCTATGTACAAGAATATAACTACTATAATACTGCTCCTATGTACAAGAATATACCTACTATAATACTGCTCCTATGTACAGGAATATAACTACTATAATACTGCTCCTATGTACAAGAGTATCACTACTATAATACTGCTTTTATGTACAAGAATATAACTACTGTAATACTGCTCCTATGTACAAGAATATAACTACTATAATACTGCCTCCTATGTACAAGAATATAACTACTATAATACTGGTCCTATGTACAAGTAAATAACTACTATAATACTGCTCCTATGTACAAGAATATAACTACTATAATACTGCTCCTATGTACAAGAATATAACTACTATAATACTGCTCCTATGTACAAGAATATAACTACTATAATACTGCCTCCTATGTACAAGAATATAACTACTATAATACTGCTCCTATGTACAAGAATATAACTACTATAATACTGCCTCCTATGTACAAGAATATAACTACTATAATACTGCCCCTATGTACAAGAATATAATTACTATAATAATGCTCCTATGTACAAGAATAGATCTACTCTAATACTGCTCCTATGTACAAGAATATAACTACTATAATACTGCCCCCTATGTACAAGAATATAACTACTATTATACTGCTCCTATGTACAAGAATATAACTACTATAATACTGCCTCCTATGTACAAGAATATAACTACTATAATACTGGTCCTATGTACAAGTAAATAACTACTATAATACTGGTCCTATGTACAAGAATATAACTACTATAATACTGCTCCTATGTACAAGAATATAACTACTATAATACTGCTCATATGTACAAGAATATAACTACTATAATACTGCCTCCTATGTACAAGAATATAACTACTATAATACTGCTCCTATGTACAAGAATATAACTACTATAATACTGCCTCCTATGTACAAGAATATAACTACTATAATACTGCTCCTATGTACAAGAATAGATCTACTATAATACTGCTCCTATGTACAAGAATATAACTACTATAATACTGCCCCCTATGTACAAGAATATAACTACTATTATACTGCTCCTATGTACAAGAATATAACTACTATAATACTGTTCCTATGTACAAGAATATAACTACTATAATACTGCTCCTATGTACAAGAATATAACTACTATAATACTGTTCCTATGTACAAGAATATAACTACTATAATACTGCTCCTATGTACAAGAATATAACTACTATAATACTGCTCCTATGTACAAGAATATAACTACTATAATACTGCTCCTATGTACAAGAATATAACTACTATAATACTGCTCCTATGTACAAGAATATAACTACTATAATACTGCCTCCTATGTACAAGAATATAACTACTATAATACTGCTCCTATGTACAAGAATAGATCTACTATAATACTGCTCCTATGTACAAGAATATAACTACTATAATACTGCCCCCTATGTACAAGAATATAACTACTATTATACTGCTCCTATGTACAAGAATATAACTACTATAATACTGCCTCCTATGTACAAGAATATAACTACTATAATACTGGTCCTATGTACAAGTAAATAACTACTATAATACTGCTCCTATGTACAAGAATATAACTACTATAATACTGCTCCTATGTACAAGAATATAACTACTATAATACTGCTCCTATGTACAAGAATATAACTACTATAATACTGCCTCCTATGTACAAGAATATAACTACTATAATACTGCTCCTATGTACAAGAATATAACTGCTATAATACTGCTCCTATGTACAGGAATATAACTACTATAATACTGCTCCTATGTACAGGAATATAACTACTATAATACTGCTCCTATGTACAAGAATATAACTACTATAATACTGCTCCTATGTACAAGAATATACCTACTATAATACTGCTCCTATGTACAGGAATATAACTACTATAATACTGCTCCTATGTACAAGAGTATCACTACTATAATACTGCTTTTATGTACAAGAATATAACTACTGTAATACTGCTCCTATGTACAAGAATATAACTACTATAATACTGCCTCCTATGTACAAGAATATAACTACTATAATACTGGTCCTATGTACAAGTAAATAACTACTATAATACTGCTCCTATGTACAAGAATATAACTACTATAATACTGCTCCTATGTACAAGAATATAACTACTATAATACTGCTCCTATGTACAAGAATATAACTACTATAATACTGCTCCTATGTACAAGAATATAACTACTATAATACTGCTCCTATGTACAAGAATATAACTACTATAATACTGCCTCCTATGTACAAGAATATAACTACTATAATACTGCTCCTATGTACAAGAATATAACTATTATAATACTGCCTCCTATGTACAAGAATATAACTACTATAATACTGCCTCCTATGTACAAGAATAGATCTACTATAATACTGCTCCTATGTACAAGAATATAACTACTATAATACTGCCCCCTATGTACAAGAATATAACTACTATTTTACTGCTCCTATGTAAAAGAATATAACTACTATAATACTGTTCCTATGTACAAGAATATAACTACTATAATACTGCCCCACAATGTACAAGAATATAACTACTATAATACTGCTCCTATGTACAAGAATATAACTACTATAATACTGCTCCCTATGTACAGGAATATAACTACTATAATACTGTTCCTATGTACAAGCTATGTACAAGAATATAACTACTATAATACTGCTCCTATGTACAAGAATATAACTACTATAATACTGCTCCTATGTACAAGAATATAACTACTATAATTCTGCTCCTAGTAATTAATGAGTTGTCTAATGAAGATTTCTGCTGGGAGAAGCCGGTTCGGTTCTGCAGGGGTCGTGCTGAATACCGGGCTGACCAGTATACGGTCACAGTGAGAGTTGCAGTACTGAAGCAGGAAACCTCATTCTATGGCGTTCATATTCCCCGATAGGACATCTAGAATGGGGCTATCTTTATGATTTGTTTCGCACTCAGTTGGGTGCATTTACTGAAGTGTTTGCGCCTGTTTTTAGTCTATAAAGTGCTGTTTTAGACAGTCTTATTTTTTTCGACCTAGTTATGTAGGTACCCCTAATTTCTACTCCACTACAGGGCTGGCGGACTTTCCTTTGTATGATTTAAATGGTGAAGTACAATGTTTTTTGCATTAAAAGTCACACTTCCCAGGAGACATGCGACTTTTCTCCTCACTTTCTTCATGTGTAAATACATTAGACCAGTCTAAGTGAATATGAACCTGTTGTACTGAAAAGCTGCCACCAGAGGGCAGACTAATAATAATACGCCGAGTCTAATTCATCAACTGCTGTGCGACTTTTAATAAACACCTGGCAAAAGAAAGACGAATGAATACGCCAGTCTAATTTCATGGCCAAAAACAGGCTTGCTGGATAAATGTCCCCAGTGTTTTCTGGAGACGCGGCTCTGCTCTCCTGTAGGATCCACTTCTGGTTTTGGCTCATTGAACCGTATGAGAATCTACCACAACAGCTTTCCGTTTTCTAGCCTGTTGTGTGCAGGGAGCGTTTATCCTCCCCTCCTGCCTCGCTCGCTTGGTTGCAAATAATTGGGGCTTCTCAAGAATTTTCCCACTAGCAGAACATAGTAATGCATGGTCACCGCACTTCACAACGCCCGTGGCAGAATTAAAAATGTCCTTTAATTTAATTTACGTTTCATTCGTCTCTTGAAGCCACACAAGAAGTGCATTGTATTGATAAACTTGAAATTGGTACAGCCAGAGAAAAGAGCGTGCAACTGCCTCCGCAGCTGACCTCACCAATACCTAGGGGGCTCGCTTCACTATTGTCTGCGTTCCCTGGGTGCACTCGTCTTCTGCCTTTTTTGTGCACATTAGTGCAATGATTATTTGTGCTGCGATTGCTTACACAACCAGAGACCTGCTAGTTATGGTGCACATAGCCCCCTGCTCCGCGGGCTGCCCCCTGCCTGGTAAGGATCCTCTGGCGGAGGTGGATCAGTCAATGGAAGGGATCTGAAGCTAAAGAGCGAGGCTTAATCTACGGCTCACTCCAAAAAGAGGCCCGATAACCTCGGCACTAATCCAGTCCCGCAGAGCCACAGTATTGATGGGCAGATCAGGTTTTGCATTATTAACCTCCACAATATCAGTGCGAGAACATTCCGTTTTCTGCAGAGCCGCTGTCCTCATATGCCTAGACACCGAGGCAGCCTTCTGGAACCGGCCGGTAAGCGGTGATTGCGGCGGTTTGTGCGGAGCAGATGGTACGTGAAGAAAAGGCCAGAGTCATTTCAACAGCATTTTATTTTAATCTGCATCATGCAAGAAGTAATTTGAGAAAAAAACATAGTGTAGGAAAGGAGTGACGATGGGCCGCGGCGTCAGATGGTGACAGCGCTCTGTTTCCTCACAGTCTACGTGATGATGGGAAACAGAATGTGGAATCTGTAAAATAAATTAAACGCTGGAGTGTTTCACACACAAACGATGTGATTTTAACACCTGCCATGTCAAGAAAAATATTCTTTAAAGAACACACTTTAAATATTGGATTAGGGAATTGCCTTATGAGCGATTTCCCCGTACAGTGCTATTGTCCGAAATGGAGAGAGGATCAATCTGTGCATTTCTTCCCTCCTGTCACACCACCATGGCATGTCCGAAGATTACAGACCCTAGGTTGTGTTCACTTTTCATTTTTATGTATGTCTGGTGAATCTCTAGGGGGTCACGATGCAAATATAGCCTGGACGTATGCAGCTGCTTACCATGCAATTCCATACATCGGCCATAGGTTTTCCTTTCGATGTGCGATGCCATACACCTCCATACATCTGCGGTGTGCGATGCCATACACCTCCATACATCTGCGGTGTGCGATGCCATACACCTCCATACATCTGCAGTGTGTGATACCATACACCTCCATACATCTGCACTGTGTGATGCCATACACCTCCATATATCTGCAGTGTGTGATACCATACACCTCCATACATCTGCACTGTGTGACGCCATACACCTCCATATATCTGCAGTGTGTGATACCATACACCTCCATACATCTGCACTGTGTGACGCCATACACCTCCATACATCTGCACTGTGTGATGCCATACACCTCCATATATCTGCAGTGTGTGATACCATACACCTCCATACATCTGCACTGTGTGATACCATACACCTCCATACATCTGCAGTGTGTGATACCATACACCTCCATACATCTGCACTGTGTGATACCATACACCTCCATACATCTGCACTGTGTGATACCATACACCTCCATACATCTGCACTGTGTGATACCATACACCTCCATACATCTGCACTGTGTGATGCCATACACCTCCATACATCTGCACTGTGTGATGCCATACACCTCCATATATCTGCGGTGTGTGATGCCATACACCTCCATACATCTGCGGTGTGCGATACCATACACCTCCATACATCTGCGGTGTGTGACACCATACACCTCCATACATCTGCACTGTGTGATACCATACACCTCCATACATCTGCACTGTGTGACACCATACACCTCCATACATCTGCGGTGTGTGACGCCATACACCTCCATACATCTGCGGTGTGCGATACCATACACCTCCATACATCTGCGGTGTGTGACACCATACACCTCCATACATCTGCACTGTGTGATACCATACACCTCCATACATCTGCACTGTGTGACACCATACACCTCCATACATCTGCAGTGTGTGACGCCATACACCTCCATACATCTGCACTGTGTGATACCATACACCTCCATACATCTGCGGTGTGTGATGCCATACACCTCCATATATCTGCGGTGTGTGATACCATACACCTCCATACATCTGCGGTGTGTGACGCCATACACCTCCATACATCTGCGGTGTGTGATACCATACACCTCCATACATCTGCGGTGTGCGATACCATACACCTCCATACATCTGCACTGTGTGATACCATACACCTCCATACATCTGTAGTGTGTGACGCCATACACCTCCATACATCTGCGGTGTGTGACGCCATACACCTCCATACATCTGCACTGTGTGATACCATACACCTCCATACATCTGCACTGTGTGGCACCATACACCTCCATACATCTGCGGTGTGTGATACCATACACCTCCATACATCTGCGGTGTGTGATGCCATACACCTCCATATATCTGCGGTGTGTGATACCATACACCTCCATACATCTGCGGTGTGTGACGCCATACACCTCCATACATCTGCGGTGTGCGATACCATACACCTCCATACATCTGCACTGTGTGATACCATACACCTCCATATATCTGCACTGTGTGATGCCATACACCTCCATATATCTGCACTGTGTGATACCATACACCTCCATATATCTGCGGTGTGTGATACCATACACCTCCATACATCTGCGGTGTGTGACGCCATACACCTCCATACATCTGCGGTGTGTGATACCATACACCTCCATACATCTGCGGTGTGTGATACCATACACCTCCATACATCTGCGGTGTGTGATACCATACACCTCCATACATCTGCGGTGTGCGATACCATACACCTCCATACATCTGCACTGTGTGATACCATACACCTCCATACATCTGCACTGTGTGATGCCATACACCTCCATATATCTGCGGTGTGTGATGCCATACACCTCCATACATCTGCACTGTGTGATACCATACACCTCCATATATCTGCGGTGTGTGATGCCATACACCTCCATATATCTGCGGTGTGTGATACCATACACCTCCATACATCTGCAGTGTGTGACGCCATACACCTCCATACATCTGCGGTGTGTGATACCATACACCTCCATACATCTGCGGTGTGTGATACCATACACCTCCATACATCTGTAGTGTGTGACACCATACACCTCCATACATCTGCACTGTGTGATACCATACACCTCCATACATCTGTAGTGTGTGACGCCATACAGTTGCATACATCCGCAATGGACTTTCAGTGCAAAAACAACTCATACCACACATTTTTCTTCTTTGCTCTTGTCTTGAAGAACATGTAAGAAAATCATCATAAATTAGTTGTTCTGTAAAAATTGGCACAGAAGCTTCATAAATATGGTGTTCAGCCAGGATGTCGCATTTTCCAATGTAATTATTATTGTTGAGCGAAGCGCGTTTCAGATCATAGATCCGTCTCAGTACAGCATTCAAATGTATGGGCTTCGCGGAGGTGAAATTCGTTATTGCTGAAGTCGCTCGAGATGTTGCTGAATAACTTCAGGCTTCGATTATTCAACTTGATCCGAAGTCGGCTTCGGTACCTACTGGCGGATCCCAGTTTTAAAATGGTTTTCAAGTTGAAGAATCAAAGTCCGAAGTTCTTCAGACTTCGGAGTTAACGCATTTCCGCGAAGCCCATACATTTGAACGCTGTAAGGAGACGGATCTCCATACCGCAGTCAAACGAAGTTTTGAACAAAGCGACTTTAGATCTCTCATCTGAAACGCACTTCGCTCAACACTAATATTTATGCCAGAAAACAGACATAACCACATTGATAAATTGTCCCCTGTAGTTTCCATGTGACGTGTGATCTCGTCATATACTGAAATGAACAGGATTGCCGACTTCCATGGGGCTGGTGTGTCGCCGTGCCGTTCTTAGTGTAGCGGTGTCTTCTTCTGAACTAATACTAGAAGACGCAGGGAATGACTGTAGAAGTGACACAAGAATGGAGGAGGATGAAGAGCTTGCGGTTGGGTGTCTGAGTGACCAGAAGCCTTTGCCTTATGAAATGTTATATTTTCTAATTTCCTGTATAGTGCGAAGAGCCGCTGTGGAGCAAAGGAAAAACGTATGTGCACTGATGAGCTTACCAGAAGCCCTAATCTCTAGTGGTTAATGTAGGCGTGCTGCTGCATCTGGTCAACCTGTATATCTCCATCCTCTGCAGAACTACCACTCCCAGCATGCCCTGATGACTTACTGGTCACTGCGGGTCACAGTCCTCTATGTATCAGTAGTCACGTAAGTGTAAGCTCCGGCTACTTTCACATCTGCGGCACTACGATCTGGCAGAAAATGCTTGTAGCGGTTTGTCTTCTGCCAATTCTCTGCATTTTTGCCGGATTGAGGCCGGATCTCCGCCGGGGCCAGAGGGCATTCCACTTGTATCCAGAGAATTCCAGCGGGCCATTCTCCACCGGAACAGCCTGCTGGAATCCATGCCGCAGATGTGAAATATCAGAGACTTATTGTGGCCCCTTTTAACTGATGCAATCTGACAATGTGGCCCTCAGTCCAAAAAGCTTGTGCCGTCCTGCCTCGGAGTAATCACTGCCGAGGGTTTCATAGAACTGGCTAGTGAGGCATGTAATGAAATGACCGGATCAGCAGCAGCAGCACGAGGGCCGCAGTCACCGGAGTGGAGGACAGAAACATTAGATGTAAAGGACAACATCCCCATCATCACGGAGCTGCATAAAACAAAGATGGAGCACCATATTGGGCGGCAGCCTTTCCTAATTGAAATGTGATATTTATACGACCCTTCTTTTGCAGTAAATGTATTCTCCATGCTTCACAGCCCTGGCACACTGACAAAGTAAGAGCACACGACTCGTCAGCCGGGCAGCAGTTACTGTCTGCAGATGCTTCCACAGAGAATCATTAAGGATAGATGTGAGCGGCTGCCTTTACACAGAGGCAGAGCTGTTACACCGTGTCATTGTGTTATATGGATTCTGATGCATTAATGAGTCACTAACTAGTTACAGGGGCGCTAATACTTTTAGAGTCTACAAAGCTAGGCAACCTGTCAGCGAGCACAGGAGTCCTGATATTGATGGAGTTTGGTCCTCCAGCTATCCTGCAGAGACTGACAGCTTTCTTCCAATAATGTACTAATCGGGGGGGGGGGGGGGGGGGGGGCGGGAGCTCATAAGGACTCCTCCAGTGGAGTCCAGCGCTCGGCTCACACTCTGCAACTTCTCACCACAATAAAAGGAAGTCACCTGAATCTGGATCTTCTGAATCTGGATCTTCTGAATCTGGAAATCTGGATCTTCTGAATCTGGATCTTCTGAATCTGGATCTTCTGAATCTGGATCTTCTGAATCTGGATCTGCCAGAAGTTCATGGCAGAAAAAAAACTTGGTATCACATTCCCTTTAAGGACTTGTTGGCTACATTTTGTGTCCTTGTTAAAATCTGATATTTAATGGAAAAAAAAGAATAGGATTGCTTTTCCAGAGAAGATTTTCAGCATTCACATCCTGAGATCTATTCAGATGGACCACATACCGAATATACAATATGCATTTAGCCGTATGACAGATAGAGCCCATTACATTGCCCCCTGCACCCGCCTACAATGCTGTCCACAATGTAACAGCCACATTAACAATATTACAGACGTATCCCGCACCTAGAACACTGCATTCAGTAATCCAGATTCCCCTGTGTGGTGCCTCCTCATGGACCCGTATTTCACATATTCATTCACATGGGATGAATTTGCTCTTTAGTTTTCTGTGACTGTGGTAAATGCAGAACCCGGGGGTTGTAGCTTTCCTCCTAGTCTGACAGCCGGTCATTTCACTATCTCTGCCAATCACTCTTTTCTGAAGTAACTGCACAAGACATCATTAAAATGGATTTGAAGAAGCTGAATTGACGGCATGCGCCACAGAGCTGACAATCAGCGATCTTCACTTCTCCTGGTCTCTGCCTCCCGTCCGCCTCAGCGTTCCCACCGCTTTCGCTCTCCCCTTTTCATCACACGTGATATCGATTGTTTGTGCATTCGTATTGAATACTGTCAGAACTAGACGGAGGCAGATAATGTGCCGTCTCCGCGCCATATAATCAACAAATAATAGTAATGAAAAATCTGAAAACCGCGATCATTAAGTGGCGAGCGCAGAGCAAAGCCCAGACAAAGCGAGTCCCAATTCTGGGACTCCGAGAATCACGCCGCAGGTTTGAAAGCAAAAATAGGGCTTAATGATGGCGCGTTAGAGCGGAGCCATTTACTCCATGATGGCGCATTTTCATGTTATTTTTCATTGTACTGGAGAAGTGAATGGTTGTGATTCTCACCTGGTCACCTGCAAAGCCCAAGTTCAAGTTTTAAGGCTTTGATTGTTTTTGCATCTTAAGGGCACCTTCTGACGCTGCGGATTTTGTGGGAAGAATTTTCCGCAACTGAAAATCAGTTCCATCCACCTGAATGAGGCAGCACTCTCGACAGGCACAGACCATAACCCCCCCCCCACAGCCAGAGTCGGCGAGAGGCGGACGCAGTGCGGGGGAAACCACCTGTCATGCACGTTGCATGGTTTTTAAATTGATTGTTAAAAAAAGATTGTCCGCTGATTGTGCCGCCAATAACAATCAATGACCAATCAGTTCTAACAGTCAATTAGAAAACTGTGGCCGCATGGCTCCATGTCCGGGCTTCCGCTCTGTGGGACCATAGCCTAATGCAGGACACCGCAGGACCTGTAGTTTACACGACAGATTTTTTAAAACGTGCTTAAAAATTCAGCATGTCTGAATAAACGTGTCTTTTTTTCAGTGCAAAAAAGGCATGTTTTTCATGCGTTATTTGCTGCATTTTTATGTGTGTGTTTTTTTGCGCGTCTTTTTTTTTTAAGATCTGCAGATCTTCACCAAAAAGCACATAAACACACACAAAATGCATTAACTTACTTGGAGTTGTTTTTTTCTGCTTCCCATTCATTTCGGTGGGAGATTCAGCGCGGATTCTGCCCCAAGATAGGGCGCGCTGCTTCTTTTTTACAAGCTTCTTTTTTACACGTGTGAAAAAGAAACAAGTGCTGCTTCCCATTGAAACTGGTGCTAATGTATTCTCTTACATGACATTGCTGTAGAGAACCCAGCGCATATAGCACATCTCCCACAATGCAGTGCATGCTCACTACAGACACTGAACAAGCAGCGGACATCGGAGAAGCGCAGACCTGTAGTCTCCAAACCAAAGGAAACATTGAGCTCTGAATTCTGCTTGGCATGCTGCTGAAGTATAAAACGTAGTCTAGTTCAGATACAATGTAAATAATTGTAAAGTTAATCTTACTAATTACACAGTATGATATCAATCCCCTCTGATCAGACATCACACCTTACTGATTAAAGGAAGTGTTCCTATCCTCTATCCATAGGATGCCTATTAGATTGGTATAACTATTAGATTGGTTGGGGTCCTACAGCTGTGACCCCTAATGATCACAAAAACAGGTGCCCTGTACCCTGTGGAGCCACCCAGATTTGAACGGAGTGGCCATCGGGCATGCGCTCAGCTGCTCCATTTCATTCTATGAGAGTTCCGGAAATAGCATGGTACAGTGCTCCATTCATTTTGGGTGGCTCCAAAGAGTACGGTGCCCCCATGATCGTGATCATTAGTGGTCCCAATGGTAGGACCCCCACCAATCTAATAGTTATCCTCTTTCCTGGGCATAGGGGATAACTTAATATAACTGGAATTCTCTATGAGATGTATCAAAAAGCATATTCTGCAGTTTTCCAAACCAGAACCTGGATCTTAGTACTTTTGTAATTGCATGTAGTTAAAAATTTAGCATAGCCACTGATCTATTCAATAAAATGTATCTGTATAGCGCCACCTGCTGTTTGTCTTCTCCTTATTTTTTTGTCTGTCTCACTGAGCAGGTTGAGTGCACAGTTTAAACCTTGACCTGCCACCAGCCATATGTTCTGTTAGAAGCGGTGGCAGTTAGGGCTCATTCACACGACCGTATGGCCGTGGTGAGCGCATATTGTGATCCGCAATACGTGGGCATCGGCTGTGTGAACTCTGTGCTGCATTTGCAGACCCGTTCACTTGAATTTGCAAGCTACGGCAAAAGATTGTCACTGTGCGGTGTTGGTGGTAAACTCCACACCGAACACAGAAGGGAAGGGAAAAGGTACTAGGCCTGGAAACTAGGGAAAGGGGAAAGGTCGCCACCTAGTGAATCCCTAAACCGAGCCCTGACTACTATCAGTATGAAAAGACCTCAATTGTAGGAATGTTCATACACAAAAACCTAGAGCCTAGATAGGGGCATACAACAAACAAGAAGTAGGGAAAAGACACGTAACTCCGAAGTATGTGGATGAGCAGGAACTCAGAGGAGAACCATACACCAGCACTTCCACAACTGGAAAGGAGCTATCAACCGCATAGCATGATGACCAGACTAAAAAGAGGAGTTGGAATGACCACTTAAAGGGGTTATCCCACTTTGCATTTTCATACTTACCTGCTGCCAGCACGGCGTTCACTTC
Source organism: Bufo bufo (assembly GCF_905171765.1). Taxonomy (NCBI): domain Eukaryota; kingdom Metazoa; phylum Chordata; class Amphibia; order Anura; family Bufonidae; genus Bufo; species Bufo bufo. The sequence continues at coordinate 224,612,579 of NC_053397.1, forward strand.
CTGGACTCTGGCTGGGGGCGGGCTTCATCTTGAAGTTTTCTCCCGACCGCGCCACGCGCTGGACTGAATGCGCACACGGCATGGTGACTTATTCCTGGCCAGTATAGTACAGAGCCGGCGTGCGCATTTGCTGCTCAGGATCAGAAGGAATCTTCTGCGCAAGCGTGGCCACCGGGATTACGGAGAAGATTGGTGACCGTAACCAGGGGAGACCGAATGACAACAATAAGGTAAGTGGGGATGAATTTTCTCCTAAACGGTGAGAATTGGTTAATCAATTATATTTACAAAAATTATCACTGTCAAATCATTAACAGATTTAACAGTGCTCATTATGATGGGATAACCCCTTTAAGCTACACCTGAGACAAGAGGTGTGGTCATAACCAGCAACAACACAGAAACAAGTGAAACCAAAGAGGCTGTCAGATCACAGACGTGCAGCCAGTCTCTTAGATCTTCTGACCCCTGTCACGAGAGAGACCTTGACAAAGATAGGCCATGTCCTATCGCGGAGGCATGGATCGGAAGCCCTCAGAAACACTGAAAAGCACCTCCGTGGGCTTTTCGGGTCAGAGTTTCTACGCCACAAAAGATATGACATGTCCTATCTTTTGCCGTATTTTGCGGACCACGGACATGTTCAAGTCAATGGGTCTGCACCGCAATATGGGATTTACATGGCTGGTGCCCATGTATAGTGGACCTCTACTTGTGAACGTCAATTCGGGCACGGGCCGCACATGTTTGGGTGCATGAGCCCTTACAGGGAGAGAACTGTAGTAGAAAGGACACACCCCATGAGCTGCCAGGCGGAAGGAACTCTAGCAGGGCAATTGGAGCAGTAAATGTGGAGATCTCTGGATCCATGTGAGGTTCAGGGCTGGTTCTGGCTTAGTTAGAAAGCTATTGTCATCTATTGTATGATGTCTGATTTTACCTCTTTAACCCCTTTAGGTATACATCATGACATCATACATCTCTGATTGTAAAAGGTGACATCATACCTTTTAGCTGTTTCTACGCAGGAATATTTGCAGGTTTTCTTTCTATTAGCGTGACTTGTAGATGACGTTATTTCTAGGCTGTGCTGTGGCTCGGCGCATTCCTCAGAATGTAATGTGATATTGTGCCGTGTCTGGGCCCCTCGCCCCCAGTGGCAGTAACGAGCTGGATGTGACATTAACACCTGAGCAGAGGCCCCTGTCTCCTTCAATCTCCGTCTCTGTTGTCTCAGGGTCCGGTTGTTTTGTTTGCAGCCCTGATGCTCGCTGCGCTGATATGTCCCTCTGTGCCCTTGTCCCCGGGCTGATAATGTCCAGAACAGCTAAGCCCTGCTTTTTTAATCCTTTTTTTTCCCGTTAGCGCGTTCTCCGTGTATAACAAGGTTTTATTTGTGTGGAACAAAACAGTCATTTAAAGACAAAGTAGAGATATTATATAAATCAGTCACCGTGCACGCTCCCCATTACTTACCAAGGTAATATTTGTGAGGGCGCACGGTATATGTGCTGCAACAGCAGCCTAAATGATAAAAAAGGAAGCAAGAAGAAGGAAGAGATGGAAGATAATGATGTGCTGGAGAAAGGCCCTGTGTCAGGACAGAAACGTCGCTGCTGCGGGTGAACGGTAATTCACTTTGCTGCCTCTTCCTCGGAATGCTGCAGATTTCTACTATGTAGATTTATATACAGTTCTATATATATACTCCACATTCTTGCTCTTCTTGATTAGTAGGGCTTTGGTTCTCCGCTGTTTATCATCGCTGCAGCTCTACGCTCAGTGCATTGTCTCCTCTTATATGAAACCTTTCTCTATAGGTTTTATTTTCTGATTGCAGACTGTTCATATAGATGAGCCATCTCATTATACAGTCCAGGGTGTTTATCTCTCCGGTCGGTGGCGGGGGTGTGAAATCCTCACTGAATATGAAACACGGCTTTAATCGGTATTCAGGTGTAACATCAATGAGATAGGATCAGGAATGCTGACAGTATCTCCTGGCGCTGTAGAGTATGCTTAACCTATGGCTGACCTGCGGCCTTCACCAGACGTCTTATCAAAAAATCCCATCTCGCTTCTGTCGCTTGATTGCTTACACGGGTAAGGAGAAAAACACACAGGGACCAAACATTTGGTGATCACAAGACGGAGGCGGCGTGTTTCCTGGAGATTGTCTACCTGCACATCACTTAGCTGATCTGCATATTAATCTGTAAAGTGCCGTTCAGTTTTCTTCTTTTGTGTAACCTGTATATTATATTTCTCATTTATTTTCTAATTTTATTTTCTCATTTTTCTTTTAGCTTTAGATATAACCTCCTCTGGTCCCCGCTGCTCTAGTCCATGCCGGTCCAGCAGCGATGATGCCATGTACATCATTCACATGACTGCTGCAGCCAGTTACTGGCCTCAGTGTCCATGCGGTGTACATGTGCACCTGACGTCTAAAGCCAGGGATTGTCTGCAGCTGTCATGTGAATGACATACAGACATCATCTCACAGCTCAGATTTTTATTTCCATGGTTGAACATGACAGATTATATATAGATTTAATCTACTTCAAAAGACGAGTCACTTTATATTACTTATCCTGTACTGATCCTGAGTTACATCTTGTATTATACTCCAGAGCTGTACTCACTATTCTGCTGGTGCAGTCACTGTGTACATACATTACTTATCCTGTACTGATCCCGAGTTACATCGTGTATTATACTCCAGAGCTGCACTCACTATTCTGCTGGTGTAGTCACTGTGTACATACATTTCTTATCCTGTACTGATCCTGAGTTACATCCTGTATTATACTCCAGAGCTGCACTCACTATTCTGCTGGTGTAGTCACTGTGTACATATATTACATTTTGAAGGAGTAAAAGACGAGGGGACATCCTCTGCGTCTGGAGGAAAGAAGGTTTGTACACAAACATAGAAGAGGATTCTTTACTGTAAGAGCAGTGAGACTATGGACTCTACTGTAAGAGCAGTGAGACTATGGACTCTTTACTGTAAGAGCAGTGAGACTATGGACTCTTTACTGTAAGAGCAGTGAGACTATGGACTCTATACTGTAAGAGCAGTGAGACTATGGACTCTGTACTGTAAGAGCAGTGAGACTATGGACTCTTTACTGTAAGATCAGTGAGACTATGGACTCTATACTATAAGAGCAGTGAGACTATGGACTATATACTGTAAGAGCAGTGAGACTATGGACTCTCTACTGTAAGAGCAGTGAGACTATAGACTCTTTACTGTAAGAGCAGTGAGACTATGGACTCTACTGTAAGAGCAGTGAGACTATGGACTCTTTACTGTAAGAGCAGTGAGACTATGGACTCTTTACTGTAAGAGCAGTGAGACTATGGACTCTTTACTGTAAGAGCAGTGAGACTATGGACTCTTTACTGTAAGAGCAGTGAGACTATGGACTCTTTACTGTAAGAGCAGCGAGACTATGGACTCTTTACTGTAAGAGCAGCGAGATTATGGACTCTTTACTGTAAGAGCAGTGAGACTATGGACTCTTTACTGTAAGAGCAGTGAGACTATGGACTCTTTACTGTAAGAGCAGTGAGACTATGGACTCTTTACTGTAAGAGCAGTGAGACTATGGACTCTTTACTGTAAGAGCAGTGAGACTATGGACTCTTTACTGTAAGAGCAGCGAGACTATGGACTCTTTACTGTAAGAGCAGCGAGATTATGGACTCTTTACTGTAAGAGCAGTGAGACTATGGACTCTTTACTGTAAGAGCAGTGAGACTATGGACTCTTTACTGTAAGAGCAGTGAGACTATGGACTCTTTACTGTAAGAGCAGTGAGACTATGGACTCTATACTGTAAGAGCAGTGAGACTATGGACTCTATACTGTAAGAGCAGTGAGACTATGGACGCTTTACGGTAAGAGCAGTGAGACTATGGACTCTTTACTGTAAGAGCAGCGAGACTATGGACTCTTTACTGTAAGAGCAGTGAGACTATGGACTCTTTACTGTAAGAGCAGTGAGACTATGGACTCTTTACTGTAAGAGCAGTGAGACTATGGACTCTATACTGTAAGAGCAGTGAGACTATGGACTCTATACTGTAAGAGCAGTGAGACTATGGACTCTTTACTGTAAGAGCAGTGAGACTATGGACTCTTTACTGTAAGAGCAGTGAGACTATGGACTCTTTACTGTAAGAGCAGTGAGACTATGGACTCTTTACTGTAAGAGCAGTGAGACTATGGACTCTATACTGTAAGAGCAGTGAGACTATGGACTCTTTACTGTAAGAGCAGTGAGACTATGGACTCTATACTGTAAGAGCAGTGAGACTATGGACTCTATACTGTAAGAGCAGTGAGACTATGGACTCTTTACTGTAAGAGCAGTGAGACTATGGACTCTTTACTGTAAGAGCAGTGAGACTATGGACTCTTTACTGTAAGAGCAGTGAGACTATGGACTCTTTACTGTAAGAGCAGTGAGACTATGGACGCTTTACTGTAAGAGCAGTGAGACTATGGACTCTTTACTGTAAGAGCAGTGAGACTATGGACTCTTTACTGATAGAGCAGTGAGACTATGGACTCTATACTGTAAGAGCAGTGAGACTATGGACTCTATACTGTAAGAGCAGTGAGACTATGGACTCTTTACTGTAAGAGCAGTGAGACTATGGACTCTTTACTGTAAGAGCAGTGAGACTATGGACTCTTTACTGTAAGAGCAGTGAGACTATGGACTCTTTACTGTAAGAGCAGTGAGACTATGGACTCTTTACTGTAAGAGCAGTGAGACTATGGACTCTATACTGTAAGAGCAGTGAGACTATGGACTCTTTACTGTAAGAGCAGTGAGACTATGGACGCTTTACTGTAAGAGCAGTGAGACTATGGACTCTTTACTGTAAGAGCAGTGAGACTATGGACTCTATACTGTAAGAGCAGTGAGACTATGGACTCTTTACTGTAAGAGCAGTGAGACTATGGACTCTTTACTGTAAGAGCAGTGAGACTATGGACTCTTTACTGTAAGAGCAGTGAGACTATGGACTCTTTACTGTAAGAGCAGTGAGACTATGGACTCTTTACTGTAAGAGCAGTGAGACTATGGACTCCATACTGTAAGAGCAGTGAGACTATGGACTCTTTACGGTAAGAGCAGTGAGACTATGGACTCTTTACGGTAAGAGCAGTGAGACTCTGGACTCTTTACTGTAAGAGCAGTGAGACTATGGACTCTTTACGGTAAGAGCAGTGAGACTCTGGACTCTTTACGGTAAGAGCAGTGAGACTATGGACTCTTTACGGTAAGAGCAGTGAGACTATGGACTCTTTACTGTAAGAGCAGTGAGACTCTGGACTCTTTACTGTAAGAGCAGTGAGACTATGGACTCTTTACGGTAAGAGCAGTGAGACTCTGGACTCTTTACTGTAAGAGCAGTGAGACTATGGAACTCTCTCCCTGAGGAGGTGGTAATGGTGAGTTCACTAAAAGAGTTCAGGAGGGGCCTGGATGTATTTCTGGAGTGTAATAATATTACAGGCTATAGCTACTAGAGAGGGGTCGTTGATCCAGGGAGTTATTCTGATGTCTGATTGGAGTCGGGAAGGAATTTTTTTCCACTAAAGTGAGAAAAATGGACTTCTACCTCACAGGAGATTTTTTGCCTTCCTCTGGATCAACTTGCAGGATAACGGGCCGAACTGGACGTATGGATGGAGGACTTTTTTCAGCCTTATAAACTATATTACTATGTTACTAAGAATTCCTGCGCTTACTCTCTGACTGCACCTAAGTACCAGTGACTAGAAGCAGAGTATCTATATGTGATACCGCTACCTGTACTTGTAGAGGAGAGTCCGCCATGTTAATGTGTATTGTTGAATACTTGATAGTTGCCCCGATCCTCCAGTCCGGTGGAAGCAGTCCTGCTGTGGAGTTGGAAAACTTTCCTATTCAAAAGAGCTTGCACTCCAAATCGGAACGCCAGTGACGTCATGCTAGCTTACAGATACAGGATATGCTGTTGTGGACCATAATTCCAACGCATTTCAAATCTATTCAGAAAGGGGGTTCCTGGACTACACCGCGCCATGGTGGAGGATGTGATGGCAGTCGTACCACCTGCAATTGCCTCCATTTTCTCTCTGCAGATCTAGAACCACGTATCCGTCCTCGCGGTGACCGATAGCTTATGACAGTGGATGCTATGCAGGGTTTATCTGGTACTGCGGGTAGGAGCGGCTGTTTTGGGACGTCAGGGAATCGCTCCCAGCTGCGCCTCTCGCGGCCTGTTCTAGTGTCATCAGGGCGACTCTTAGATGCTCTGAAGTGATTACCATTGACTGGAGCAGTAATTTGCATCTCAGTTCAATTCATTCCAGACTCAAATGGATGGATTGATCCGCCGTGTTGTAAAGGAGACCTCGGGATACACACAAGGACTTTTAAAGGGAACCTGTCACCAGGATTTTGTTTATAGAGCTGAGGACATGGGTTGCTACCGTAGATGGCCGCTAGCACATCCGCAATACCCGGTCCCCATAGCTCTGTGTGCTTTTATTGTGTCAAAAAAACTATTTGATACATATGCAAATTAACTTGAGATGAGTCCTGTCCCTGACTCATCTCACGTACAGGACTCATCTCAGGTAATTTGCATATGTATCAAATCGGTTTTTTCCCACAATAAAAGCACACAGAGCTATGGGGACTGGGTATTGCAGATGTGCTAGCGGCCATCTAGCAACCCATGTCCTCAGCTCTATACACAAAATCCCGGTGACAGGTTCCCTTTAATCCTTCCCGGGCACGTTAAGAGCATGAATCACTGTGACACACAACAAGCCTGTGAGGTGGCAAATGGGGACCCTGAACGTTGCTCTTCTGTGGCGTCTGTTACGGATCAGCACAACCCAGAGCCACAATATTCTTATTTGTTGTCTTAAAAATGTTGAACATTTCATCAGGAATGGAGAAGATTTAAGAAAAGTCGCCTTTACAGACATTGTATTCCCTTAGGGCCTTTAAAATTCCAATTTGTCACTGTTTTTCTATTGCCTTAGGGACACGGAAACACTGTTCATATTCAGAGGCTGAAAATCTGGCTTGATGGTGTCCTGCTCTCAGCGCGGCCAAACCTGGCCATACACATTACATGTATATTGGCTGAGCCAGCTGATTTCGGCCTATAATCTGTATGGGGCCACCCAACTGTCCCTCAATGGTAGGTATTGGGAGAGAGAAGGGTCATATGTGCTGAACTTCAGCATGCCTGGTGTGATCCTTATGTTCTTGGGGAGATAAGCTGTCGCCAGATGATTTCACCAGATGGCATCTAATCTAGGTACATGAGTCCAACAAAGAGGTGAATAAGCCCCAGTGAGCGGCGCAGCTCCGTGAGCAGCACATCATCAGCGTCCTGAGTGACATTTCCGTTTTCTGACAAGAAGACAGATCTACAAGAGACAGTGATACGAAAAACCTCAGAATGTTACATTATGTAGCAAATATGTTTTACATAGAATTATAAAATTATTTTTATTTAAATGGCAATTATAAAACATTTCATTCATTCTTTGGGCAATTGAAGAAAATTCTTGCTTTTCTCATCCACCGATATCCAATATCAGCGTCTGCGTCAGAGGTCAGAGGGCGCCCACCTTGACTTCACAGGACGTTTCATCAGTCTAATTGTGTCTGCGCTGCTGGTGTCACCCTGATCCCTGATCCCAGTGTAGATGACTCTGACGAGGGTTGTGTTAAAGCAACTTCCAAGCCCATTAAACTGACTGGTCCCAGTAGACCTATTACAGGGACAAAGATCTGATGCTTTCTCAATTGTTGTGGAAATCAGGTAGATCACTCAGAGGCGTCAGGAGGTTAAATGGAGCATCTGGGTGGCCTTAAAATAGAGACATGAATCATTACGGAGGGGGTGCATCTGAGATGGAGAGTAATTGGGGATTGTAGTTCCTCATCTGCTTCTTGAAGCTTTCATTATGTCATTCCATAATCTGCGGACCATTCATTAATGTCCACGCCTGGAATGACATTGCGCAGTGTCTGTACTGATGGAATTCCCTTGTACCAGATACCGGTGCAGAAGACAAGGCTGCATGGATTAAATAGGATGCAAGTGTCACTAATGGAGCTTCTGCCTTACACCCAGCTGAGGTCTGGACATTAATCCGCATAGAAGCAAGTAACTCAGTGTTACACCATCAAAACCCACTGCTGTCCATCAGCGCATAGTCTGAACCCACAAAAGGAGGAAGCTGCAGAACCCACAGCGTCTGTCCAGAGGTCATGTCTTCTGCTTGTAAAATGAGGATCATTTGTTTTTTGGAGATGACAGAGCAATGACACACAGACTTGAGGTACAGGACTGTGACACTTGGGGTACAGGACAATGATGGTTCAGGATAGCGAGACACGTATACTTGGGGTACAGGACTATGACATGGACACTTTGGATACAGGATAAGGACACTCTGAGACTTGGAGTACAGGACAATGACACACTGACATTCGGGGTACAGGATAATGACACGCTGATACTCGGGGTACAGGATAATGACACTGACACTCGGGGTACATGATAATGACACTGACACTCGGGGTACAGGATAATGACACTGACACGGGGTACAGGATAGTGACACTATAACTCGGGGTACAGGATAATGACACTGACACTCGGGGTACAGGATAATGACACTGACACGGGGTACAGGATAGTGACACTATAACTCGGGGTACAGGATAATGACACTGACACTTGGGGTACAGGATAATGACACTGACACTTGGGGTACAGAATAATAACACTGTCACTCGGGGTACAGGATAGTGACACTATAACTTGGGGTACAGGATAATGGCACTGATACTCGGGGTACAGGATAATGACGCTGACACTCGGGGTACAGGATAATGACGCTGACACTTGGGGTACAGGATAATGACATTGACACTTGGGGTACAGGATAATGACACTGACACTTGGGGTACAGGATAATGACACTGACACGGGGTACAGGATAGTGACACTGACACTCGGGGTACAGGATAATGACACTGACACGGGGTACAGGATAGTGACACTATAACTTGGGGTACAGGATAATGACACTGACACTCGGGGTACAGGATAATGACACGCTGATACTCGGGGTACAGGATAATGACACTGACACTCGGGGTACAGGATAGTGACACACTCACACTTAGGGTAAAGGACAATCACACACTATCACTTGGGGTGTAGGACAATCGCACACTATCACTTGGGGTGTAGGACAATCACACACTATCACTTGGGCTGTAGGACAATCGCACACTATCACTTGGGCTGTAGGACAATCGCACACTATCACTTGGGCTGTAGGACAATCGCACACTATCACTTGGGGTGTAGGACAATCGCACACTATCACTTGGGCTGTAGGACAATCGCACACTATCACTTGGGGTGTAGGACAATCACACACTATCACTTGGGGTGTAGGACAATCACACACTATCACTTGGGGTGTAGGACAATCACACACTATCACTTGGGGTGTAGGACAATCACACACTATCACTTGGGGTGTAGGACAATCACACACTATCACTTGGGGTGTAGGACAATCACACACTATCACTTGGGGTGTAGGACAATCACACACTATCACTTGGGGTGTAGGACAATCACACACTATCACTTGGGGTGTAGGACAATCACACACTATCACTTGGGGTGTAGGACAATCACACACTATCACTTGGGCTGTATGACAATCACACACTATCACTTGGGGTGTAGGACAATCACACACTATCACTTGGGGTGTAGCACAGTCGTACATCCGATTCTGACAAGGAGCTGATGTCGGCACTTTGGGCAGAAGTTGCAGGATTCTTGCTGAGGTCTCGGGTCGTGTCTGGATCTAAGCTCTGAGATGTGATGTTTGGCGTGCTGAAGTAATTAGCTGTAAGTGAAATGCAGAAGCTTTTATTATTAAGAGGCTCTCCGGTGATATCGTTCCTCTCAACATATTGAATTTAGACTCACTATAAACTCTTGGCAGTGGAGTGATCCTTTAATAAATACTGCACGGTTCCAGGAAATGTATTGAGACGTCTATAAAGACCCGGCATAATACCAGCGCCCTGAGTGTCAGAATATTTCATTTCTCATTGCTTGCATAATTCAAGAAGCCTCTTTTTGTTCATGGACCTCACCTGGGTGTTGGCACCTTGGGTGCTAATTGCCCTTTCCAGTTATTTTAACCTCTTCCTATAGTCCTCCTGTGGTGGGATGTCTTTTTGGTCATTTTCATTTGTGCTCTGCGAGTCTGAAATATATAATAAGTGACTTTTCCAAATTCCCTTGACTAAAGTATCCAACCATTTAGTGTATACAGCTCCTGTGCAGACCTATGTGCACAAGGTGGATGGAGCTACCCCTCCATGGTTACCGGCTGCCCCACAGCCCCTGTGTGTAGTCTGACCCTGCAGGCATGTATCCCCCGCAGCTAGCCTCCTGGTCCCATAGATCGAAGTTTGCTCAAGTTGTGAGAAACAACTTGAGCATATCCTAAGAGCGTGTAGTGGCCAGGGCATGTTGAGATTTGTAGCTCTGTAACAGCTGGAGAGCCACAGGTTGGAGACCACGGGACTAGATTGGGGTGAGGGGGAGTGAATTATCAGGGAATGCCCACTGAGCCCTGAACTTGCAGCTTCACAAGCATGGATTCTGATCAGAGAGATCAGCCACCAACACAGAGCAGCGCCAACCTCTCTAGGTCACAGATGTCCTGCACCTGTATTGCTGAGACTGTTGCTTTGTGTGAGTGTTCTCCATAGGCACAGTAACCTCCAGCCCCTTGATTTGCAGTACGTTCCCACGATTTCTTTTGTGAATGAAGCTGATACTATAATAAGATCATATTGAGTACTGTATATACATGTTTTACCACCGCCCTCTGAAAAACACACGGGAAGAACGGCTTCACCAGCCCAATATCTCTCACTTTTATTACAGAAATGGAAGAAACGCCTCGCTGCAGAGAGAAGCCTAGCGCAAGACATAAAGCACAATACCAGCCGCTAAAGAGGAAAGCAGAAGAGCTGAGCTTAGGGTTGTGTGCGGACAGACTGCATTACTGCATCCGCTAATCCCGAGGATCTGAGAGTCCAGGGTTAGAGATCCCAGCACCTCTCCCTTCACTGAAGACTTCCTGTGGGGAGATTTACTCAGCGGCAGGATTTATTTTCTTTAGTTTGTCTGCAGAACAGATATTCAACCTTCCAAGTTATTCATCCAAAACCACAAAGAGTTTAGTGAAGCAAAGTAAAAGGGTCGTCATAATCTGAGCTTCTTATCATCATCGACATAGTATATAACCAGAGATCAGCGGTGACATCACTGAGAATGCCGCCTATCCGTTCACTAGAGATCAGCGGTGACATCACTGAGAATGCCGCCTATCTATTCACTAGAGATCAGCGGTGACATCACCGAGAATGCAGCGTATACATCACTAGAGATCAGCGGGGACATCACTCAGAATGCAGCGTATCCATCACTAGAGATCAGCGGTGACATCACTGAGAATGCCGCCTAGCCATCACTAGAGATCAGCGGTGACATCACTCAGAATGCAGCGTATACATCACTAGAGATCAGCGGTGACATCACTGAGAATGCCGCCTATCCATTCACTTGAGATCAGCGGTGACATCACTGAAAATGCAGCCTATCCATTCACTAGAGATCAGCAGTGACACCACTGAGAATGCCGCCTTATCCATTCACTAGAGATCAGCGGTGACATCACTGAGAATGCCGCCTATCCATACACTAGAGATCAGCGGTGACATCACTGAGAATGCAGCCTATCCATTCACTAGAGATCAGCAGTGACACCACTGAGAATGCCGCCTATCCATTCACTAGAGATCGGCAGTGACACCACTGAGAATGCCGCCTTATCCATTCACTAGAGATCAGCGGTGACATCACTGAGAATGCCGCCTTATCCATTCACTAGAGATCAGCGGTGACATCACTGAGAATGCCGCCTATCCATTCACTAGAGATCAGCGGTGACGTCACTGAGAATGCCGCCTATCCGTCCACGGCTGGGATAGTATATAGAGAGGTGACGTTTGCTCTCTGTAGCTCGTCGGTCTGCACGGAGAAGGCAGGATCCTCTTGCAGCCTATAATGCGGACTCTCCTCTTGCAGCCTATAATGCGGACTCTCCTCTTGCAGCCTATAATGCGGACTCTCCTCTTGCAGCCTATAATGCGGACTCTCCTCTTGCAGCCTATAATGCGGACTCTCCTCTTGCAGCCTATAATGCGGACTCTCCTCTTGCCGCCTATAATGCGGACTCTCCTCTTGCAGCCTATAATGGGGACTCTCCTCTTGCAGCCTATAATGCGGACTCTCCTCTTGCCGCCTATAATGCGGACTCTCCTCTTGCAGCCTATAATGCGGACTCTCCTCTTGCAGCCTATATTGCGGACTCTCCTCTTGCAGCCTATAATGCGGACTCTCCTCTTGCAGCCTATAATGCGGACTCTCCTCTTGCAGCCTATAATGCAGACTCTCCTCTTGCCGCCTATAATGCGGACTCTCCTCTTGCCGCCCATAATGCGGACTCTCCTCTTGCAGCCCATAATGCGGACTCTCCTCTTGCAGCCCATAATGCGGACTCTCCTCTTGCAGCCCATAATGCGGACTCTCCTCTTGCAGCCTATAATGCGGACTCTCCTCTTGCCGCCTATAATGCGGACTCTCCTCTTGCAGCCTATAATGCGGACTCTCCTCTTGCAGCCTGTAATGCGGACTCTCCTCTTGCCGCCTGTAATGCGGACTCTCCTCTTGCAGCCTATAATGCGGACTCTCCTCTTGCCGCCTATAATGCGGACTCTCCTCTTGCAGCCTATAATGCGGACTCTCCTCTTGCAGCCTATAATGCGGACTCTCCTCTTGCAGCCTATAATGCGGACTCTCCTCTTGCAGCCTATAATGCGGACTCTCCTCTTGCAGCCTATAATGCGGACTCTCCTCTTGCCGCCTATAATGCGGACTCTCCTCTTGCAGCCTATAATGCGGACTCTCCTCTTGCAGCCTGTAATGCGGACTCTCCTCTTGCAGCCTATAATGCGGACTCTCCTCTTGCAGCCTATAATGCGGACTCTCCTCTTGCAGCCTATAATGCGGACTCTCCTCTTGCAGCCTATAATGCGGACTCTCCTCTTGCAGCCTATAATGCGGACTCTCCTCTTGCCGCCTATAATGCGGACTCTCCTCTTGCAGCCTATAATGCGGACTCTCCTCTTGCAGCCTGTAATGCGGACTCTCCTCTTGCCGCCGCATTGCTCTGAATTGTATTACAGACATTAGATGCCTGGAGAGGAGACGTCCCCTGACGCATTTGGCTAATTTCACTTATTGACCTCCTGACTAATGGAGATATTGGTTTGTGTGATCTCTGATAATCTTTCCTTTATGAAACCCATTTATAAAACTCATTAGCATCTGCACTGGACCGGCTCTAATTAACTCCCTAGCTCCCAGGTGTTCCGGCTCATCTCTCTCTACCTCAGAGATCCACAACCAGGAAACCCCGAGCAGCTGCCATCTTTTCCTCCTTTCCTCTCTCTGTCTCCGGTGCCGTCAGTTTTAGCTAATTGGAAATACCAGTTGTGGGTGCGTCCCTGCACAGTCTGATACTATCCAATCAGTGCCAGCCACCCCCAACTGGTAACACCCAGATGGACCTTTATTGCTGACTGCTGGCAATTCATAAATGCACTGCAAATAGGAATAAAAGAGGGACGGCACAAAGCAGATTTATATGAGAAGATGCCCCAGAATGCAAGTATTTACTAAAACTGAGATGTCAGGAGAGGTGATGGGTCACTTTTAGAAAGGTTTTTGAACAACCACCACTAATCTTGTGGGTCTTCCAATCCGTCAGATGAAGGGGTCTCTTCTGGGAACTCAGATCTCATGGGCGCAGGAGCCGTAATGTAAATGATCACTTCCCCTGTGGAGCCACTGCAGTCATCTGACTCCTATTGTATATCTGAGGCTGTGGGATTTTAGAAATATATGTTTTACCGTCCTACAGTCTTGGTAATCACCAATTGTGGTTTTTGCCATTGAAAGTAGACTCCAGCTCAGGCGGGTCACCTCGTGGGTGTGCATTGTGCACTGGGCCGAAGTACGCGCGTTGCGTTACCGTATGTATAATGTGTGGAAATTAGAACATTCAGGACGTTGCGTGGCAACTTCTTCCACAAATTGGTAAAGACAAGTCATTCCGGGGACATCAGAATGTATCATTTTGGCTTTTAATTTGTTACAAAGTTGAAACGTTTAAAAAATATTGAATGTGTCTAAGGAATATTGGCGATAACCTGAGTAGCGTCTTGGTATTGCCTCACTGTATGGCCCTTGTACCCGCTTGGCATGAGCTGGGCTCCTGTAGAGGTGCATGGGATCTTCTGTACAATTCCTTAGAGGATTTCTCCTGGCAGATAAAGGATGGTGACGCCGTCTGTATGGAGGCATTCTTCCCTAGAAGCATTACCAATTGAATGGATCACGTGAAGACTACGTCCCCCTGAATTATGTTCATTTATTTCACTGTTTTTCTTAATTCCTGCCAATATTTTCAGTGATAAGGAGTAATTAATGATCGATGTCCTGTGTGGCTGAGGTTCTTCTCCTTCCCTCGTTCCCCCTTCTCACCTGCTTCATATTTTGCCAAAGATTTAATCTGCAGCCTTAGTGCGGGGCTTAGTGTATTCCGGCCTCTCCCTATCTCCCTCTTTGTGTTTCAGAAAAGAAGGATCATTTTTAGGTTGGGCTCCTCACCTGTGCCCCATCCTCTTCCGGGCACCTGCCTCGAGTTAGCGTTGCGAGTCCTCTCCGTGCCCCCATTCCCACCCTTTACTCTTGGCTCCCGATTAGGGAGTTTGGCGCCTCCAGAGTGCTACTAATCTTGATGCTTGCCACCGCCCTTCATTCCCTGGCACCGGGCGCAGTGCTAGAAATGTATGGTTGGACACCACAGTGCTGATTACAGACCAAGCAAAAAATGTCCTAGGAGAGCTGTGCCAAGGCATGGAGTTCACCCCTCGAGTGCCAGGAGAGTCTCTAACTCATGGCCATTCACTGAGCCGCCAGCGCACACTCCCTTGCTGAGCGCGGGTGAAGATCTGCACACATCTTGGACTTTACTGTCTATCTCGGTGACTTCGCTTGCAGAACTTGCTGAGCCCAGGAGAAAGAGAGAAGTCCGTCTTCTGACTTTTACAGGAAATCATAGCAGGTGATAACCTTCGAAGATGTGATCCCCACCCCCAGAATTATAATCCAATGCTTATGTAAAATCCTAAAGGGGATGCAAACTTGTATGACCCCTTTAAATGACCACCCAAAATATCGATCAGAGGGAAGTTTACTTGCCTAAGTAAGATGCAAAAATATGTGCCCCCTGTGACGGATCTCTGTGATTTTCCGCAGCCTTATGACTTTAGGGTCACACTCGGTCCACCAGAGTCCTCCAGGGTTACAACACAATGATAAGCTCAAAGCAGAAGACAAGCCCATATGGAGGTGACTTTGGAGACAATCACTCATTACTAGGGTCTATTTTTTGGGGATGATTCACAGATAACCTATTGGACCCCTGATGAACCCAGGAAGCTCAGTCCGTCAGTGACAGACAGCGCATGCCATTAGTTTACACCATGTAAAGTACCCGCTAGTTCGCTGTCGTAATTGAAAGGAAAGCTCTTAGTATACAATGATGCGTCACTATCATATCTCTGTTTTATGCCCGACAGTTAGTAAATCCTGATGTTTTTGTACGTCTGCTCCTAAAATCCCAGGTGCTGGGTTGCTCCATGAAGGAATGGCCTCGCCCTAGTCATAAGACACAACCTCAGTGAAGCGTCCTGTCACCTTCCTTCACTCAGCGGTTTTAGGCTACTTTCACACCAGCGGCACGGACCTCCGGCAGGCTGTTCCGTCGGGTGAACAGCCTGCCGGATCCGTCATGCCGCTAGTGACTGTGTGCCTCCGGACTGCCGCTTCGTCCCCACTGACTATAATGGGGGCGGGGGTGGAGTTCCGTCGAGTCACGGCAGCGCACGGCAAGAGGCTGCCGGAATAAAACTACGACATGTCCGACATTTATTCCAGCAGCCTCTCACCGTGCCTCGCCGGAACTCCGCCCCCATTATAGTCAATGGGGACGGAGCGGAAGTCCGGGGGCACTCGTGCCGCTAGTGTGAAAGTAGCCTTACAGCTAAATCCAGTCTTAAAAATCCCTCCGTGGATAGCCGGATCTGTCAGTGCTAATCTGCTTATGTTATTGCTCTGTATAGCTATTCCGTACAGTATACCGCCAAATACATCTTATCACTGGGATTTTATAAGCAGTGGGGTATTACTTTCTAGTAGAGAGGAGAGCCCAAAATTGTCTCTTCTGCTTGCAGGAGTGCCAGACCGTGAGGAGACTCTACTGATCACGTGCAGCTTTTGAGAAATCGATCGATCAAGAGGATTGCTTGTTTGTCATGTAATTGTAAGGTTGTATTAGGGAATTGCTATTTAAGCATCAAGGGGTTATCCCATGATTAATGTTAAAAATGAAAATCAGACATCATATAGAACATGACAACCTCTTTCTAACAAAGCTAGAACCAGCCCTGTACCTTACATGAATCCAGAGATCTCCACATTCATTGCTCTGCTAGATTTATATCAAGCTGACAGCTCAGGGGAGTGTCTTTTCTGCTGCAGCTAAGGGGGCGTGTCCATGCTCTGCCTATCACCGCTCAGGAGGCAGTTGAAGGATGAAACTGAGCATGTGCGGCCATCTCGTTGAGCAGGTCAAAGAAATAAGAAAATAACAAACAGCAGGTGGCGCTATACAGATACTTAATCTGTACTTAATTTTTAATTACATGCAATTACAAAATAATTCAGATCCAGGTGCTGGTTTGAAAACTGTAGAATATTTTTCGTGGGACAACCCCTTTAACTAAAGTCTTAAGCCGGCTTAGTTATGTAGATAAACTAGCTGGTACCTTACACTCGTTCCCCCATCTCCACCAGAAACTTGCACACTTGCCTGAGCATGCATGTTCTGCCAGGAATGGTGAATTTTAACATGCCTAGTCCTTCCTGCCCCTGACAGTTACTCATGAGATCCTCAAGCAGTGCAGCATGTCCGGGGGGCTTTTATCTTGTATGTGGGCGGATTTACTTTACATCTCAACCTTCACTCCGTCATGAACCTACCCATTCCTCCTTCCCCCTTGTTATATCCCTTCTTCATACTGAACTTGTCTCTGTAAATGGCACCCTGCTGACCTGCAGATACATCCGTCTTGGCGATAAAATGCTTGCCGTACCCACATTGAATGTATGCTTGTGTCGGTGCTTGTTGGATGTTGGCTCTGCTGAGTGAAGACTGTTCCACATGTAACCTGAGTGTGAAGTGCTGGTGTGTGCCAGTATGTGGTGGGCGCACCTTCCTGTATTTCCAGATGATGAGCTTGTAGTAAATCAAGCAGAGTGTCCTATATATCGCAGCTATGACTCTGGAAATATTTCTGAACGCAGCTTCCTGGGGGTGAGGAACATCACTGTGCTTTCAACTAATGTTGTATTAATCAGCAGTCCAGTGTGTGTAGAGGAGGAATGATTTCTGGTCATTATGTCACTTGTATCTGACATTTTTCAGCAGTTTTTCTGTGTGCTTGCCAGATGTTTAGTTTCCAGTTCTCCAAGACATGGTTGGTGTAGATAAGCTGCCATCCACAGCACACAGAAAGTAGAGGGCAACCTCCTTCCTAACCTTCTTTTAGTCACTCAGAAGCAGCCCCCGGGATAATGGAGGACATTACAGAGAAGTACTGACCTGTATGCTTGTGGATGAAGAACTTATACTGAGCTATAACCTTCCTATGTAGCTGAGTAGTCTCTCTTTTTCTCTCCTTAGCTCCTGCTCACTCCTCCCCACTCCCCTCTCCATACACTTGCATTGACTTGTGTAATATGTTCCTCCTGCAGAGATGTTTTGTACTGGACGGCAATGAGGCTGTTTACAAAGTGAAAAGCAATTATCAGGGATCTATCTGTCTCACATATATCTGTCTAGTTGTCTGTCCATCTATCTCATATCTATCTGTCTATTTGTCCATCTGTCTCATATCTATCTATCTTTGATTTATCTGTTGGATCCTATGGGAAATCACTGTATGTGAATCTATGTTAATACTGACCCTACCACTGAGATACCTATAGGGTCTTGGCTGAATGTTTATTCCTATGGAGCCGGAGGATGTGAGCAGTCCTGGAGCCCTTTATGCTGGCGACATGAATGTAATGCAAGGCTCAAGCTGTCACCACATAAATGAGGGTCGTAAAAGGACGTTTCTACCCCCAGTAAATATACATCCTGGACTCGTCCTCCTCTGATGAGTTGTCGAAAATTCTGCTTGGACGTTTCATAGTTATAGCGGTTCTGGGAAGGCTGGGTGATAATTACTATTGGCGGCATTACAGCTTCCATGTGGGCCGTCCTCCAGCTTTCCTAGAGTCCTGAATATCAAATCTAACTTTATTGCTGATTCCTCGGTATGGGCTCAGCAATATAAAAACAGCTGAGTAGATTTTGAACAACTTTATTGGTATATTTTGTACATTTTTTGTTGGAATATTCCTCATTCATTGGTTTTTATTCCCATCCTCTTTAGGCAATTGCTTTTTTGTTGGACAGTTTCTCCATAAATAGGCAATTAACATGAAACGACACTGCCGGGGCCACTAGGGATCAGCTATAATCTACGGGAGAACTCCAGGGAGTGTCTGTTTACTCTCCAGTGCCACCACAGGAGAAATAGAGCATTACATGGTGCCCACTGATATCAATGGGCCATGGGTGTAATGCTCTGTGTAATCACTCCCCCCCCCAGCTGCTTGATGGAGGTCTTGAACTCAGGACCTCGCTCTGTTAACTCAGGCAGTGGGGTATTAGAGAATGTTTGCCCTTCTTGTAGACCGTGTCAGGCTGTGCCTTCCTTCCTCGTGTCCTCCTGTGACTCTTTCCATTTGATTTGGTCTCCTCCTGTTTTTATATTTTATCCTGGCTTATCCTGCCTCTCCCTCCGTAACATGGACACGGTCCCTCCGCCTTAATCTCCCTCACCGCTTCATGCCCAACCATCGACATCTGCCGCTTTACAACATGAAACTCCCAGCGTCCTTTCTAATGATCAGGAACGGCCGCCGTTGAGCGTCTTGTCTTTGAAGTAGCAATGAGCTTCCATACTCTGTGTTCACACTGTGCCATACACCTGGCTGTCTGTGTCACGAGTGAGCTGAGGACACGGCTTCACACTAGTTCCCATTCTTCATTACACAGATCAGCACAGTCCGGGGCCAACATCGGCGTCGCCATAATTAAATCAGGTCTACGCGCCGTCATCATTGTACTTCTAGAGGATTAAAGAGCGGTTCTCTGACAATGAGGGAAAGTCACCAGTAATATAGCGGGCTCCTTTTATTATAGTGTAATAGGTGTTACTTGGCTTTTCTAGAAGCCGCACTATATAATTGTATCTGCCGTACCTGTTTGAATGCATTTTGAAGAGACACTCTGGAAAATGGCCATTATTAAAGAATAAGATAGAGGCTTTTGTATATGCCTTGTGTATTCCTCTTCTATTTGACATGTAATTTTTGGGTTGTTAGTCACTTGATTCCTTCTCCCCTCAGATACGGCTTTCTAATGAATCCTACATTGCCCATCATGCCTGCCTTGATTCTCACCATACTGCACTGCTCTGAGTGCTGTGTAATGGCAGCCATAACAGATCAGTGACACAGAACTGCTGTCCCCTCACACTGCAGGGTCTCCAGGTTCTTCTATGTGATGCAGCTTGAGCCTGTTTGCCCTCTCTGCCCTGTCATCTCTCTCTCCCCATCAGCTTTTACATGAAAAGGGAAGGAGAGCAATGTGAAGCTACATGCCATAAAACTACACTGGAGAGTCAGCACACACAGCTAGTACAGGCAGGCAGTGCGAGTGAGGAGGTTTATATAACTGCAGCTAATCACTGTATACACTTAGCTACTATATATCTGCATTCCTGGTTCTTTGAAAATGGGAGTCATTACATCTTCAACAGAGTGCAGATGTATAGAGAGGAACAAGGAGAGAAGAGGGGCCTGACAACTGCCAGGAGGAATTTGATTGGTGATGATGTCATCCTTTAGTTCATAGGAAGTCAGATACAGGGGAAAGACGGTTCCTGTTTACACATTAGAGCAACTCTGGGCTCACGTGACCAGGTTCCCATAATGAAAAGGTTCAAAATGTATGGATGTAATTGTTAGGGTGTAACAAACTATACTGCTAGAATACTGATGGTAAGTTAGCAATATATGTAAAAAATAAAAAAAACGGAGTGCTTCTTTAATTGTCAGTTTTCTTAGGCACTAGCTGCTATGATGATGTCCCACACTCAGGAGCACTGCACCCTCAGCCCACTATTCTAATGAACCAGCAGGGGGTAGGTGCACTGAGTGAGCAGGCCGTGATCTACCTGCCTCAGTACTGTGATCAGTCCTCTGCTTCATGGTGACAAGTGCCAGCGCTGCATCAGAGTGTTAAGAACATTAGAAATAAGATTTCACACTAAAATGTGCTGCTCCTAAATGAAGTATTGGTGTGAAAGAGATAATATATTCAGCAGGAACACTATCCCTTCACAGGCCGGCTTTGTGTAAAATGAAGCCGACAACTTCCATTTCTCCTAGTTGTTATTCAGTGAGTGCAGTGATTTTGGACAGTGCCTCATGTAGGGGATGTGTCTAATAAGTGTAGAAAGAAACATTTCTCTGTAACCAGATAAGCAAATTATATTTGCATACATTGTCCATTTATTGGGGTAAAAAGTTTAAACAATGTGTGGGCCCGCAGGGGAGGCATGAGGTGGAGAGGATAGGAGTGGTGGTTGTGGCAATGAGGGTGATTGTAGTCCTCCCGCTGGCCGGTCCTGCAATGAGTGGAGGTGCTCATCCCCACACTCTGGACTTTCAGGGTCTCCTGCCTGGTGGTAGCTGGGGCACCATTGATCTTACGCCCGTCAGTCAGTGTTCGCACGTCTCCACAGGTAAGTAAACAGGAGAACTGTACGATTCCAGTAATTAACGTATATTACAAAAATGGTCAGTATCACTGCCCCTACACATTACAAATATATATATACGGTTACACTTTGAGTTGTGGGGTGAAAGGCCAGAGAACAGGAGGCTGATGATGATCAGGTCGGGTATACAGACCAATAACCAGGCCAGCTTAGTAACAGTAAAATAAAATATCTCCTTTCCTGGATAGATAATGGAGCTCACAGTAGAAATACATGCAGTAAACACGGTTCTGAAGTATTTCACAGAGTAAGCTTTTCCTAAAGGCTGTGCATAGGAGGTATCTATTATGACGGTGGTCCACCCGGAGTCTCTCTCTTTATAGACACTAGAAATCCTCCCAAATGACCACAGGCGTGCAATCACTCTCAGTATTTCTCTGCAATGCCCAACTTCAGGGTAGAGTCACAGATCGGATGGCCAGTCTGTCTCCAAATCACAGGCAGTAAAGTCTAAAGCCGTGTGCATGCATTACCTTTACTAACTCAGTCCAAGCACGGCCCTCACCTTCCTGCAGTAATGCAATGCTTCTTTCCTTCAGAGATTAATCCTTACCAAAGTTGCATTCCCTGGCAGCTTTCAGTCACAGGAATGGCGTTTTCCTGGAGAAGTCTCGGCCTAGTTGACAGCAGCACACACTAGACACGTCCTCGTCTCTTGCTTTATCACCAGCAGCCCATTACCTGACTAAGGCTGCTTTCACACTAGTGTTAATATTTTCCAGTATTGAGATCCGTCATAGGGTCTCAATACCGGAAAAAAATGCTTCCGTTTTCTCCCCATTCATTGTCAATTGGGACAAAATGTAACTGAACAGAACGGAGAGCTCCAAAATGCATTCTGTTCGGTTCTCATACCGGAGAGCAGCGTGCTGCGGTTTGCTTTCCATCCTGGGATGCGGAGCAAGACGGTTGTATTATCAGTAACGGTAGCAATTTTGCTGAGCCCTGCCGGATCCAGTAAAAACGCCTAACACTAAGCACGAAGACTGCGATATAGGCAGCTCGGCTATCCAAAATCAATAAATTGTGTTAATGCTGAGTGCATTCATGCTGCCCCGTACCTGGTCACCTTTAGTCTACATTTCTTACTAACAAACTGCCTGTTAACTGGTTTCTACCCATACATAGCCGTTTTGGGTTACATAGATCATTATATCACAGTGAACACTTTAACCATAGCATTAACCCTTAAGCAGTTATCCAGTGGGTCACTGCATGTGCTTTAAGGAATATTCTTTGGATTAATTTGCTCCCTGCAAATTTCATTGACTAGTCAGCTCTGTGTGATGTGACTCCATTATAGTCGGTGGGCAGCTAACCTGATGGATTGGGAAATAGAGTCAGCAATGTGGTTTCTCCCATGATTTCTTTCAGTATAGAAGCCGCCGTCCAGTGCCTCCCATACTCAGACCTTGTGATTACTATTACTATGGTAACACTTTCTGCTTTCTATTTGAGATCAGATACAGCTGTGAAATATATTTCTAGAAAACCCTGGCAAAGCGGAGTGCCATATCACTTACCTCACTCACATTTATGCCACCCTGACATATCCCACAGCTGTGTACAGAACAACTTCTGCCATCCGCCATCATTCACCTCAGAACCCCATGTCACTGTATATAGAGTGAGCCTAATAATAATACGTTGGTGTGTAATGCACATACAAGATGATAGTGTGTCACATACTCATCCATGATATACATTGTATCACTAAGGCTACATGCACACGGCCGTATGTGTTTTGCGGTCCGCAAATTGCGGATCCACAAAAAAACTGATGACATCTGTATGCCATCCATTTTTATTTATTTTTTGCAGATCCATTTTAACAATGCCTAAAACGGACAAGAATAGGACATGTTCCATTTTTTTTGCGGGGCTACGGAACAGACATGCTGATAGCACACGGTGTGCTGTCCACATTTTTTGTGGACCCATTGAAATGAATGGGTCTGCATCCTATCCGCAAAGAAAACGGAACTGACACGGAAACAAAATACGTTTGTGTGCATGAGGCCTTATACTGATCCATGGTATACATTGTATCACTTATACTGATCCGTGGTATACATTGTATCACTTATACTGATCCGTGGTATACATTGTATCACTTATACTGATCCATGGTATACATTGTATCACTTATATTGATCCGTGGTATACATTGTATCACTTATACTGATCCGTGGCATACATTGTATCACTTATACTGATCCGTGGCATACATTGTATCACTTATACTGAGCCAGAATATATACATATATTGTAATGGTTACAGCCATGGCTGGAGGTCGGCTCTGTAGATTCCATTGATTTACTGAGTACATCCCTCTGGGCACCAACGTTTTTGATTATTTCTTTCTTTTTTTTCTTTGCTTCTTTTTGGATAGAATAAACAGTGTAACTTTTCTGTGACTGTTTGAGGAGAAGAATTTGTGCAGAGAGCGCTCTGCAGGTCATAGCGCCCAAAGATGCTTGGGAATATGTCTTATAGAGAAGGGACAGACCTTGAAGTCGGGGTCAGGGCCCCCCAACCATTATGTCTGATGAACAGTCCTGCAGTTCTCTCATGTAGCTGTGACCTCCTCACTTTATAATTAAATACTGATTATAAAGCAGTATGATGTCATTGTATGTATGTGACATCACTGGAGGTTAGAGTGCAGCATCAGGACCCAAGAACTTCAAGCTATAGAGCAGGGGTGCACAACCTTTTCTGGTTGGGGGCCACATTGTCAGCCTAAACCAATCCCAAGGGCCAAAAATAAAACTTAAAGGGGTATTACCAACTGAAATACTGTATTTATGGCATATTGAACATACAGTATATATCATAAATGTCTAGTTACAGTTCTAGTACTCCCATCTAATGGGAGAATACATGAAAGATACAAGTGAGCAGCATCATGGCATAGAAACACATGTCTGTTACCAGTTGGGGGCCGCACAGAATGGTACCAAGGGCCGCATGTGGCCCCCGGGCCGCAGGCTGTGCACCCCTGCTATAGAGAGTATCGCAGTGAATACAGGGTCTATCCGCCCTGAGGGGTCCTGCATGCGGCCGCTGTTCCTACTAGTCGTCCTATAGACGAGTCCTGAGAATAACAATGATGGGAGAACACGCATGGAGCCGCAGGCTGGGAGGGAAGCCTTGCGTGCAAGCGTGAGATTTAAGCCGAGTATTACATACAACCTGTTGTGTCTCTCAGAGGCCAGAGGCAGTTTTCTTTGTTTTCCCGGGCCTCGCCCAGGTCTGACGTGCTCGCTGCCTACACGTCTTTAGCTTCAACAATACGAAAATCGCACAAGTAACCTGATCCCGATTACAAATGACACATAGATATGCTGGACATCTGTGGCCTACAGGACAAGGCAGTGGCTGGGCCTCCATGGAGAAAAGTATCACCTATTTTAGTCAGAATGGGGTTGAAGTGCGACCAGCTAGTTGCCGCTATCCCATAATCCCCCAAAAAAACTGCAGTGTTGGATTTTTTGCAGTTCCTTGCAAGTGGTGCTGTGAACCCATTCAGTTCAATGGCTGCACCGTGATCTGTGGCCGCACGACGTGCCGCAGACAAAATTAGTTTCAGAACTTTCTGATCGTCCTTGCTGTGGAGATGCAGCTTCTAGAAATTCATTATGAATAGAGATGATTTTCCGTCGTGTACGTTTCTGCAATGAATCTCCTCACTGTGAATTTCCCCTTGTGGTGAAGAGCTATCCTAGAAGGCGGCTCTGCATGTGAATCCCTTCCACACAGACCGAGCCGCCAGTAGATGCTTCAAGGGAACAAATCTTAAAAAGCATTTCACCCTGAAGTTCTTAAGTCAAATAAAAATTCTCACCATTTTAAATTATATTGGTTTTTGGAAAATTTTAGTGACAACCAGTGTGGACACAACTCTCATCATCTCCTGTGCTCTGTCCTAACCAGAACATCTCCTCATAGGTCTGCACCACATGGGCTCCTGACAGTTTATGGGCAGAAAGACAGATTTTTCTCGCACTTTTAGCACCTGGCGTTGTCTAATGCCGTATTTTTTTTCCGATGCCTTGTTTTTTTCTTTTTAGAGTAAAGCATGTGCCCCTCTGTAGAGTCATTCCCTTTTTGAGCTGTATGTAAATAAAACGCATTATATACGTGCGGCTCATTTTATCCCTTTCATCTCCTGGAATATTGGTTCTGTCCGCTTCCTCCAACTACGCAGGCAACGCGTTCCTACTCAATATTGAACCCCCTCATTAGGCGCTGCGATGTCTATTGTGATATCTGCTGATTTCTCCCTCGTACAGATGGTTAATCAGGTCGGGATATTTCCATCCGTGTTTTTATCCATGGTAACCGGGCAGTTGGTGCATTTATATTCTTAGTCAATTAGGCGTTGTGTCATCGTCTCCAGCTAGATGAATCCTGCCTCAGACAGGTACATTAGAATTTTGCAAGCTTCTGACATTGCTCATTTCCCCCTCTGCAGTGTGAGGATATCCTTGACTATATATCCTTTC
The DNA here is from genome assembly GCF_905171765.1 of Bufo bufo. Lineage (NCBI taxonomy): Eukaryota > Metazoa > Chordata > Amphibia > Anura > Bufonidae > Bufo > Bufo bufo. Next base: position 224,638,321 of record NC_053397.1, read on the forward strand.
ATGATTTTTATGCCAGTGGCTCTATGACTACTTTGTATTCTCTCTGACTGCAATAGAAAGTGACAGTGGATGCCTATTGACATGCAGGCAGCAGCAGGGGGCAGCACTGGTTTTGGGGTAATTCTGGACTTTGCACATTCAGTGAGTGCCCAGCAGGAAGCCGATTGCTGCTCTTTGCATCTTTAATGGTGTTTAAGTGCATATGAATAGGCTGCTCAGGATTATAGCTTTGTGAAACCTATGATAATTCCTCAGGGAATTAGTAAAATGACGATAATGCAGACTTATTAGGAAGCGCTCTCTATAGAAGTGGAAGCTCCAGGTATATAGTGCAGGTTACCGGCAGGCACTGCCCATGTAGATGCAGAAGCAAAGCTCCATATTGTCCTAGTCCAGCCTGAGAAAGGGGCACAGGAGATAAGAACATGAAGTTATGGCTCCCTGTAATATTGGTGCAGGTCCTCCCAAATGGGACCAATATCCCAGTATGTACTCGTCTCTAAGTGGCACCGTTCAGACTCGGGCAGTCCATGAGGCCTCTGCTGTACCTCCATATGCATCCAGTTTCCTATGTAATGCATTAGAAAAGAAGTTGTGGCATGCTCTCATAGCCCGTGTGTAGTTCTATTGCTTCTATGGGATAATAGCTCCATATCCACAGCTATTTCTAAAGAGCCATATTCTACAGTGCTGTACAGAGATCAGTCACTGGCCTGTATGGTCCTCAACCTTCTGCAAAATTGCAATGCTTCTTTGTCTCTGAGGTGGTTCACAGCTGGGTTGCTTTTTCTGACAGATTTCACTTGCAGGAATGGTGTTTTCCTGGAGAAGAATTCTTTGGTGTGCACTGCCAAATTGGCCCAGAACAGGTCTTCACTGCAGCTTGACTTGTTAGAAACTCCCCAAAGATAGGGCTACACGGCGACAGGACTACAGGAAAGTCGCGTGACATTTTTTATAATGATAGCCAATGGTGTCGCACTGTGACTTACGACATAAAATAGTTGCAGTCGCAGCACGTTGCAAGTCACAGTGCGACACCATTGACTATCATTATGAAGAATGTTGTGCGACATGAATGTCCGTGTAGTCCTAGCCGAACACTAGCCGGGGAAAGTGGAAGTAGCACATAACCCTGCAACTGTAAGTAAGGCTGCCCGTTTAACTGTTTCCTACCTATAGAGATAGCCGCTTTGAGTTACATAGTGCATAGATCACAGTCAGTAAATGAACCATAATATCAAGCCTTCAGCAGTGATGGTTCACAGGACTCCTCTGCACGTGCTAACCACTGAGCCACCGTGCACGGGGGGATGTGGAGGCGGTGCGTCTCTGTATTAAGGCATCACAGCCGTGATACCCTGGGCTCTGCCGTGAGCTGTAAGGGTACGGCCACGCTGCTCAAACCAATTCTGCATGAGTTATGTACGTGTTTGTCATGAATTTTGTTGCAGATTTTACATTGTTATTGCAAATCTGTAGCAAAAAAATTACACGTTGTGATTTTAATATCTGCCCCACAGGGCAGTTTAGAGCTGCACGTTTTGCTGAAATCTCATGCGCTGTGTGTGTCAGTCCTACATGGACGTCACCTGAACATGACAACGGCAGAACATGCAAACAGCCATGCTGAAAAATTTATTTAAAAAAAGAAGCCTTCTGGATAATTACAATGGGAAACTCCACATTTGTATTAGGGTTTCCCTTTAAGATCTAATATTTGCACAGAGGCATTCCCTGGTATCAGATCAGCAGAAGATGCACCAGGAACCACTGCGGGACATCAGCGCGTCACAGTCATCCCTGTAGGTGACACTGGATAGAGCATGAATTAATATTTTATTGTGGTGCCATCATGCTGGGGGGGGGAAACATTTGGCTGCTCCCAGATCTCATTATCCTGCACACCTGGCGGTGACATCACACAGGAGCCAGACACAAGCCGGTCTGGGCTCAGACAACTGGAAACACAATCCTGTTGAGCAACATTTCTGTGTGTGTGTTAATTACAACCATCAGCCCTCCCAGGGGAGCCGGCTGGATGCAGTGTGCACAGGGGCCCTGGAAACGTGGACGCTGACGGGCTTTCTGTGCACATTTCTCCACAGCGACAAGCAAATACAGCTCTCGCCTTACTACATGTCCGTCACCAGGGTAGTCACCATTCCCAGAGCCTGTACAGCCTGCATGTAAAGGAGAATGCTTCCATTCACTCACAGCAAGCAGACATCTTGAAAAAGTTGAGGAATTGAAGCACTAAGTCTGTGTTCACATTATCATGACAAGCTGCGGTAGGTGTCAGAATATCGGATGGTCGAAGAAAGGGAGACAGCCCAAAATAAAATGGTGACGTGAGCTGTGCGGCTTCTGTGATATTGGTCTGAGGTCTTTTGTGCATCTATATTATGGGCGTCAGGCTGGGGCTCCGACAACCGCTGCTCGCCTGAAGATTGGCGTTTAGCAGCCATTGCACTGAATGAGGTCACGGCTCGACTCTCAAGATACCACAACCCCAATATCACAAAAAATCCAGCAGATTTTTTAAGATTCTGGGGTCTCAGCACCTTGTGAGTCGAGCATTCAGCGGCAGCAGTCTTTGATCGTGGTGTCGCCCCAGCCCAACACCCATATCCCCTGTCATTTTATGTCAGAATCAATATTTGATTTTTTTTTAACCAGTTTCCATTTTTTATTCTTTATTCCCACCAATAGGAAATCAAGGACACTGCGCCGCGTAGAAACGCTGGATTTTGCAGCGAGCGCTTTCTTCTGATGAGTGGAGGAAGACCCAGAAGCCGAGAGAAAGTGCTGAGGACCTTCATGCCATTGGTCTCCCTGTATCCAGCTCTGTGACTGAGGTCAGCGTTCCTGCTGTGTCGTCTTCTAATTAGTTTTTAAGTGATTTCTGTTTCCGGGAAAGCTGGGTGACTAAAGCATGGCGGTCATTACACCTCCCACAGGGGTCCTCAGTGGTAAATCTGCCTTGTTATGTAGTAATATGAATGGGGGGCCGAGGCCAACACGCAGGATCGCTGGGCGACTCTGCTTTTCTAGAACAGGGGGCCTAGGATAGGTGCAGGAAAGTGGAAATTCGTACTAAAACTTAGAATTTACTACATTACATGAAAGCGGGTCCTGGCAGATCACTTACCTTGCATTAGATTACTTACCTTATACATTCTACTGGCTTTAATGATATCTTAACATTTGGATTTTTTCGTTGATTAAAGAAATCCTTCGCCACTTGTGGTGTTTTTTTACTCTACAGCAGGAGCCATATTATATCTGCAGCACAGTGTACAAGAGGGGCCCTTTCTGACTATTGCTATAGGGCCCTCTGCTTCCCTGGTCTAATGGTGAAGCGCAGTAATTGTGCAGACACTGAATGTACGGATTATACATGTTAGTAATGCTGTGTTCACTATGGGAATGAACACGGGACCCTTCTGTAAAACGACTCCCATCTCCCTGGGCCTCAGTGTTTGCAGAGTGCCGCCGCATCTCGTGTTTGCTTTTGTATTTCAGCCGCCGCGTTCACGCACCTGTGCATTCATTTCTTTCTATAGGACGTGCTGACTTGTTTTTGCATTGTACGTACGGAAGGGCGGCTGCCTCCATTTTGGACTCCTTTTAATTAGAGGATACGCGGTATAGCTGGATCCATTCATTGGAAGCCTAGATGGTGGGGGTAGGGAGGGGTCCTGGAGCAGGTTCCCATCTGTAAGAGGTCACCTTGTCGTGGTGGATGGGCGCATTTATTCATATTCGTTTACCTAGGGAATCCAGCAATAATCCATTTACCCAATGTTTGCAGAGCCCCACTGCACTGTGTGTTTACACCCCTGGTCCAAGATAGCATTAGGGCCCCTTGAACTATATATCCAGGGCCTCTGCTGTAGTTTAAGGCTACTTTCACACTCACGTTTTGGCTTTCCATTTGTGAGATCCATTCAGGGCTCTCACAAGCGTCCAAAACGGATCAGTTCAGCCCCAATGCATTCTGAATGGAAAAGGATCCGTTCAGAATGCATCAGTTTGGCTGCGTTTGGTCTCCGTTCGGCTTTTGAGGCGGACACCAAAACACTGCTTGACGAAACTGAGCCAAACGGATCCGTCCTGGCACACAATGTAACTCCATGTTTTTTCTGACACAATAGAAAACTGATCCGTCTCCCATTGACTTTCAATGGAGTTCATGACGGATCCGTCTTGGCTATGTTACAGATAATACAATGTTATGACGGATGCATGCGGTTGTATTATTGTAACGGATCCATTTTTGCAGATCCATGACGGATCCACCCAAAACGGGCGTGTGAAAGTAGCCTAACCCTCATGGGTCCCTGCCTTGTTCTCCTTCACCCTCGTGCCTTCTCATGTCAGACACTTCTCTTAAGGGCCCCGGGGGCTCTGTGTGTTGTCTGGTTTACATGTTGCATAGTGTGGCTTCTGTGGCCCCCGGCCATTGCTTCCTGTCCGAACATCACAGGAGATATCGTTTTTCAGGCGGTTCCCGAGCGCTGTCATCTGTGAGAGCAATTTAAGGAGTCCAGCAAACAGGTTCACAGCATTTACTCATAAAATTATTGAAAACCCCCAAAAAGATTAGTCATCTTGATATCTGATTCTAGGAAAGCTGGGTGACAGGCAGTCAGTCAGTCGCCATTACCACCCAGCTGATTGGAATACGTTGTTCAGTATCGTGGGTCACTGCAGGAAGCGGACCGTAAATTCCTGCTCATACCAGGGCCCATAAGCCTTTAGCTACACCCCTTTCCGTACATTAAAGCTGGGTCTACACATAGACTAAGGTCAGCTGCACCCGCCGACTCCAGGACCGGCCAGCATACAGACTATAGGTGCCCTAGTTGTCAGCCACATGACCGGCTTGTGTGTGTTTTCAGTGGGAAGAAAGGAGAACGCGGTTGACAGACACAGCTGGCGGCCGCTTATCTCTTTGGAGAACAGAGAGCGCCCAGTTCTTCTCTCCTCTGAAATCCTAGGGAGCGGCAGATGCTCCTCATAACCTCATACTGTCCACTGATCCTGCCGACCATAATGTGTACAGGGGTCTAAAGTCAGGGGGGAAAAGATTGGGCATGTTGAATTTTAACATGTCCACTCCTTTGTCCTAAAACAATATAAACCGCCACATCATTCAGAATGCATGCATGGTTCGCCAGACTGAGCGTTCATGTACATAGGGGGGGTCAGTCAGAAGGTCAGCTGTAGAATGGTAGTAAGTGACCGAATGTGCAACATGGCAGCCCGTCGGTGGTGTGCCGATGCTCCGAGTCGTCAGAGTGAAAAAATAATAAATTACCCTGAAATTTTCCAAAACATCAGATGAATGGCGGCTCTTTAGCTTCCGAATCTACAAAGAATTACAAGATGAGGTAAATACAGAAACAGCGTCCTGGACTGTAATCGTAGAGCGGCGTCCGCTGGGCTGCTGATCGCCCATCAGAAGGTATTGCTGCCCCTTATCTCACCCTCATCAGGACAAAGACGACTTTACACCCTCTCTTTTCAGTGCAGATAATCGGCAATAAATCTGGGCCTTTGAAATGAAATGTCTTCTCCTCCTGACATCCTGTTCCAACAGGTCCGACTGATTGTGAATACAATTAGTAAGAGCCCCCGGGGCCCGCACTGGGCATTGCTGCTGCTGCAGGGAGAAGGCCTTTCACAACAACTGTTTTCTAAAGAGTAACTGGTCCTTGCCCTGGGCCTTTAGTCACCCTGCATGATCCTCCAAACCCCCCCCCCCCCCCCCCCATCCGAGCACCCAATATACCCCAGCCACCAGGGGCGGACTGGGAACTCAAAGTGGCCCTGGAAAAAATACTAAAAGTGGCCCTGTTTTGTAGTTGGGTCCAAATTGATGGAAGGCAGGGCTAGCAATACCATAATGTGCACGTTATACCGCCCCAACAGAGCCAAATACCCCAGTCTATCACACAATACTGCCAGCAGCACCAAATACATCCCCAAAAACTTCCACCGGCCGGCACTGAGCAGGCGGCCCCCTGGGCATCAGCCCACCGGGAAATTTCCCTGTAAGGTCTATGGGCAATACACCCCTGCCAGCCACCCCATATTACCCTCCACCCAACATCATCAAATGACCCTTGTATGCTCAAGCCACCCTACATACTCCAGTCGCCCCATATTACCCTCCACCCAACATCGTCCAATGACCCCTGTATGCTCAAGCCACCCTACATCCTCCAGTCGCCCCATATTACCCTCCACCCAACATCCTCCAGTGACCCCTATATGCTCAAGCCACCCTACATACTCCAGTCGCCCCATATTACCCTCCACCCAACATCGTCCAATGACCCCTGTATGCTCAAGCCACCCTACATCCTCCAGTCGCCCCATATTACCCTCCACCCAACATCCTCCAGTGACCCCTATATGCTCAAGCCACCCTACATACTCCAGTCGCCCCATATTACCCTCCACCCAACATCGTCCAATGACCCCTGTATGCTCAAGCCACCCTACATCCTCCAGTCGCCCCATATTACCCTCCACCCAACATCGTCCAATGACCCCTGTATGCTCAAGCCACCCTACATCCTCCAGTCGCCCCATATTACCCTCCACCCAACATCGTCCAATGACCCCTGTATGCTCAAGCCACCCTACATCCTCCAGTCGCCCCATATTACCCTCCACCCAACATCCTCCAGTGACCCCTATATGCTCAAGCCACTCTACATACTCCAGTCGCCCCATATTACCCTCCCCAACATCCTCCAGTGACCCCATTATATTCCAGTCACTGCACCTCCTACAACTGCCCCATCAACCCCAGTCGCAATGCAGCCTCCATTCGCACCCATGACTCTGCACGCTCCTGTTGCCCTGCGGACATTGGTCACCCATTTGCCCTGCACCCTCCAGTCGCCCAGGGCTTGTACTGCTGCTCTTATTTGGAAGTGTCCCATTTTTAACCCTGCGGAGACCTGAAAAGGCATTATCTCCCCTTTGTCTCTGCTGTCAGGCAATCAATCTCTCCCATAGAGAGGGCCTCCATTTAGTGAGTGAGCAGCGGGGGGTTTATCTGCTCCCTTTGTACACCATCGCTGCTAATCTCGGAGAATGCTGCTTATAAAGTCTACCTGGAAACGACCCATCCCCGTTCAGATGAGCGCTCTTACTTTGGAACAGATGTTTCCCTCCGTACAGTATCAATGGAGCATCTGCAGAATCAGGACCAGGGTCCGGCTATAAAAAAAAGACCTGAGAAAGCACAAAAATCCCTGCGTAAGGTAAGCGGCAGTTGTGCTTTATGGTAATGAAGTGATATAATGGAATGTGAGGTGATATATAGTTATAATGTAATATATAATCAGCATGATTCACTCCGAGCATTTATCTAATTATAACATCAGCAGAGAAGTGAATATTTATAGAGGAGCCTGAGCCGCACCACAGAAACGACATACCGTGACCAACGCACCCCCCGGACCCCCAGCCTAAAACCTGCCGCCACCTATCAGTGCACTTAAACCACCTCCGGTGCAATTCTTACATGACCTGTGCCATCTCATGTAGTTGACGTATGTATTGTGTGATGTAGTATCTGGGTCACACATTTCCTCCAATGTAGTGGAGGCGAGAGGTGTCCCTAGAAAATGACGAGAGGAATCTGCAACGTACGAAATATTTCTAATAATCCAAATACCCGGATGCAGCGTGACAGGCGCTGAAAAAATCTGGCTCCATATAATAAATGTGCACAGAAAGTAATTACAGTCCTTATCCTTCATTCATAAGACATGGCTCATAAGCTGCGTGCACCATTTGTAGTGTCAAGTGGGTGTGGTTATGGGCGGAGTCACTAACCAGCCATACCTATGAAATGGGACTTGGGGCTCATACACACCAACATGTGCGGACCGTGCCGGTACTGTGGCCTGCAAACAGCGGGTCCGCAATATATGGGCACCAGCCGGGTGTGTTCCGTATCACGGATGTGGACCCATTCACTTGAACAGGTCTTTCCATCTGCAAGATACGGAGTGGAAGCCCATGGAAGCAGTATGGGGCACCTCCATGGGATTTCGGTCCGTGCCTCCATACCGCAAAAACAAAAAGAGAATATGTTCTATCTTTATACAGTGCAGACACACGGCAGGTGCCTGTGCATTGTGGACCGCTATTTGCAGTCACAGGCGCAGGGCGTACACGTTTGTGTGCATGAGCCCTTAGGCTGAGTTCACACTTCAGTTATTTGATCAGTTATTTCCACCAGTTATTGTGAGCCAAAACCAGAGCGATCAAGTGTAAGGCCTCTTGCGGATACGCAATACACCGTTCTGTGTGCATTCCGCATCACGGATGCGGATCCATTCACTTGAATGGGTCCGCAAATCCGGAGATGCAGAACGGAACCCTACGGAAGCACTACGGAGTGCTTCCGTGGGGTTTCGTCCCGTACTTTCGTTCCGCAAAAAGATAGAACATGTCCTATCTTTTTGCGGATCGCGGACCCATTAAAGTGAATGGGTACGCGATCCGCTGCGGCTGCCCCATGGTCAGTGTTCGTGCATTGCGGCCCGCACGTCCGTGTGCAAGAGGCCTAAGGGAAAGATCTGCTCCTGGTTTTGGCTCACAATAACTGATGGAAATAACTGACCAAATAACTGAAGTGTGAACTTCACCTTAAAGTTGTATCTGACCATCACCGGCTGCTGCTGTAAAGCGTAAGTGCTCAACTTAAGGGTAAATTCAGACGGCACGGTCGGCTGAGGTTAAAACGCATAAAAGACGCATTCGTTATTGCCACCGATTTCAATGTTTCATAACCACGGGAGAAAGGGCATACCGTACATCTTTTCTGGATGCGGTTTTAATTGCACCGTCTGACTGCTCAGCACCTTCTCCAGCTGGAAGGCTACGTGCACACATCGCAGATAATGCGCAGATTCTCATGAATGAGACAAATCCCATCTACAACAGATTTCACCACTTTGGTTCTGTTCAGATGGAGGATTTTGGTCACAGGTTTCACAGTGAATTCTGTGCCAAGAACCAGGCCGAATCTGCTCGGAAACTGCCTCCCATTGTTTTCAATGGGAGGCCCCACTGCAATTCATGCGGCCAAGGGTTTTTGCCACGTGGTTTTTTTAAGAATGCTCCAAGAATGTACAGATCCATTCTTGGCGCAGTCACCGCGCAGACCCCTCACAAATCTTCAGCCGGAGCCTGCTTGTGTCTTAGCTCCATTCAATACAGCAGCGGTTTCTTCCATGGGATATGCAGCAGATTGTGTGACAGACAAAGGGCGAGATATGAGGAAAATGTGCATCAAATCCACACATGCAGTGTTTGGTGCGGAGACGCACAGACATCCGCATGAAAAACCGCGTGGATTTTCGGTTTTAAATCTTACACCCGTGGCAGTTAGTCTAAGTTTATGTTGACACAACAGATTTTGAAAATCCAAAATTCAGCACAGAAACTGCTAATTTTTTCTCAGCATGCTTTTTTGTGTTTTTAAAGCTTTTTTAAGCAGTTTTTCAACACGCTTTTTTAACCAGCGGGTGTTTACTTCAATATACAAATGTATTTTCAACTCATGGTTTTTGGCTTGGATCAGTTCCCATTCATTTTTAATAGGAGATTCACTGTGGATTCTGCAGAAACTTTTCAAAAACAACGCCACAAAACTCAGAACAATCAGTTGGCAACATTCCATACATTTGTTGCAAAATAAACTCCTAAACATAATTGCTTCAAAAGAAACCATGAAACAATCCTGATAGGTGTGAGCCATAGAATTAAAATACAATAAACAAAAATAAATAAATAGAAGTTCTAATATAATTAATATCAGTTTTTACAGAAATCATTAATAATAATGTGTTCTGGAGCTTTCAAAATTGTTTTTGATTGATCTAAAACCTCTAAAAGTTCAGACTCCGGATTTTATCTTCACCTCCAGAAATGTTCTTATTTGAAGAAAGTCTTTATTCTTTTCTCGTCGACATCGATTTCTACTCCAGGATCATGTCTTGTATTAAGCGCAAGTCAAGCAAATCCTAATCTCCTCTCTGGGGTGAAATAGTTAACATTTTTTTTTTCCAAAGTCAAACAAAAGCCTTGGTGAATGAGAAAGGCGTGGATCTCCAGTGAAGCCAAACCCCTGCTCAGGGCGGGTGAGGTGGTCACACTCAGCAGAGCCCAGCTTCTTGTTGTTGCAGCAGAGCCGCCTGGTTGGAAAAAGCAATAGTCTGGGAGTTGTTACAGGTAAATCCTGCTCTCCAGCCTCAGGGAGACACAGCTCGTCACACAAGTGGGGGGAAAGCCTGGAGATGTCGGCTCCTTCACACCGGCTCTTGGATTAAACATCACGTTTGGGATATAACTAAGGAAAGACCTTCTCCGGTTTCCCTTTTTCTTCCTTCCTCTCTCAGCTCCAGGAGATCAATGAGCGGTATAACAAGACCCTTTGTTGGGCTTTATTCTTTCCTGTGTTTGGAATAAAAGAAAGGGATTCACCCCCCGGAGCAGGTGCTGGATCTCTGCTCTCCGCCGCTTGGAAACGTCTCTTTGCTTGCCGGGAATTAGAAGTGGATATTCATATATAAAACCCCATGTGCCTTGAGCTACTGAACGCTGCTTCCATCCATCAGGTTGGTCTCTAGTTTTAAGTTGTACATGTTCTTCATATGTTCCTGTAATCCCGGGTTATTATCCTGCACCTGTGTTCTGGATATGGCCTCTTTCTCATAATTTTTGTGTCCACAAAGATATGGCGGAGCTAGTTTTCTCCATTGGTTGATCTTGGCGTTGGGTCGAGGGGAGGCTGTCCTGGTGAGATCTGCCTTTCATTGCCGGTAACATTGAGCCCACATTTTCTTGGAATAGGCCAGGCTCATAACAGGCAATAAGGCCCCTTCATCCTACACCTGCCTAAAAGTGTCCAAATAAAAGTATCCAGGACTGAAGCTTAGTGACCGGATATAGCTGTATGGTAGGGGTCCTCACACTGGGGGATATAGGGCCCTGGAAGACAGCCCGGTTCCCTGCCGCAAAGACCCAAGTGTGGGAAAGAGTTTTTATGGGGCGGATATGGGATTGTAGAAAGTTCTATAATAACCTACGTAATCCCACTGGACGCTGGGAACGGACCCGGTTCTGCTCAGAGATAATCAGTTTGGGGACACGCTCTCCTCTTCTCGTCCATTTGGAGGGGGACGCTTTAGAAACTCAATTACTGGAATTCCTTGCTGCTCTTTGATTCACAGGCAAAACTTAAAAAAAAAAAAAAGAAAACCCCTGAGAAAGCCTCCTGGCTGCATGTGCCAAGCTGATTGTATACCCTTGTAATGCTGCAGTTTGTGTTTATGGCTGGGAATAGGGCCAGAAACACCATATTAGTCTATTTCCCAGACTCGGCCAAGGGAGTCTCTTATTTCTAAAGTGGTAATGAGGAGGGCAGGTAACGCATTGCAGTGCATCGCTGCAGCAGAAGGGGTTAATCGTCCCATTATCACTGGTCTGTTTCCATATTGCAAGCCTTGATCCGCGCAGGGCAGCAGTGTGAGTACATGGCACTGCCCCCTCTGTTATCAGCTCTGGGGTAAAGACCAAGGACGTGCAAGGCTGGAGGTTTCACTTGGCACAAATACTTGTGCATCATGGATGGCAGCGCCTCTCGCAGGTGTTTTATAGGGTCACTGTGTGCGGGATGAGCGCTGGTTAGATGTCTGGGCACTATAGGGCACTTATACCTGAAGATGGCGTCTCTTATAGCAACAGGAGCTTTGTGACCATTTCATACAAATTCAACTTTTTAGGACTTGATCTCCATAGCATACAGTTTACTGGGTCCAGAGTCTGACAGGTTTATGTATTAACTGTACAAGTAAAGCAGGCTCCTGCCTAGGGCAGCCTTTCCAAAACGGGGCTCCATGAATTGTGCTGATCATTAGGCCTGGTAGGAGGATTCTTGGAAGATGGCCGGAGCAAGAACTGTAACTTCTGTGGTAAGGAAGGAGTAGATAAAGGGAAGGTTTATTCACCCCTGACCCCCCATAGTGAAGAGGTTGGCTGTAAAGTAGAATGAGGGGCTCCCAGTTGATGCATACGGTATGTGGAGTCCACACAGGTTACAAGCTCATATAGGCCAGGCCCCCTGTTACTGCGGCCATGTCCTTAGCTTCTCCTCACACGGAGGACGATGGCGCTATATACAGTTCTAACATTCACTCTACAGCAAAGCCTCTTTGAGTTGACTGCCAGAATTGCATTGACACTTGTCTTCTATGGTGCGTTACGTACAGTGTATGGCGGAGCAGGAGATCTGGTCTGGGTAAGCGGTTGGTATTTGAAGCTCATTTACAAAAAGTGTCCTTCTATCCATCAGAGTTCAGGTCAGTCTGAATGCAGAAGCACATTTAGGATTGTACCTCTGGGAGCCATATAACTGCTAATGCGTTTCAGTCCTTGGAGTCACTTCTTCAGGTGCGGATGTCCCGGTCGTTGTGCGTCTTCTGTTGGCGGTGCAGACTCTTCCTTTGCTGCAGAAACACATTGAACCATCAATAGTTCTATTAACAAATGAGGCTCTGGCTGCAGCTGTCTGAGCTGCCAACCACCTGTTCCTAATGTCCCCACCTGCGACTTCCAACTCCTCACCTGGCGAGAGACGCGAGTAGTCGGTGGCAGCTTGTAAATAAACGCACGGGGTGATGCAGCTGGTTCCGGGGCCAAATTCTAAAGCCTCATGTAAATATTTACCCGTTAAGCTACTGTTACTCCTGCGCACAGAACCACTTCCCCCGGGGGAATGCCGCATGTCTTGTAGTAAAGCGCTTGTGTGGATTCCGGAAACACGTTGGGGTCTGTTCACATAGTACAGTCAAATCCGGGTGTAACCATGTGAGAATATCCTTATTGGGGTCTTGCACCCAGGAGCCTCCTCTATTATAGGCCCCTTTTACACACGGACGTCACGGATTTTATCCGGATGCATTGCGGAAAACCCGTGCGAGTCAGTTTTAGTCTTCTTCCTGCAGGACCTGCAAAAGGACCTGCGCTGACCTCATCGCGCTCACCACTTTTTTAACCCTAAAGGGACCTTTTACTTTGCATTCTGTATTAAAGAATGCTATTATTTTCCATTATAACCATGTTATAATGGAAAATAATAAAATCTACAGAACACCGAACCCAAACTTTAGTGAAGAAGTCCGGGTTTGGGTCTGGGTGCCACAATCACGTGCGTGCAAAACGCATTAAAACGCTTTGCACTCGTGCGGAAAAAACTGAACAATGCAACGGAATCACAGACAAAACTGACTGAAATTGCATGCACACCCGCGTGGGTTTCCCGCAATGAACCCGCAACGCATCCAGACAAAATCCGTGACGCCCGTGTGAAAGGGGCCTTAGAGTGAAAGAAAGTCCCGGGGGACCTGGGATGTCCCTGCATTACATGGGGAGTCCATTGATTTTAATGTGTATTGTGTAATGCCCCCTAGGGGGGCACTGCAGGCAGAATGGGCACAGTGCCAGGCTCCCCTATAGATTACAGCTGGACATCGGCTTATTAAGGGAGTCCCCTAAAGGTACAGGAAGAAAGGCTTCGCTACGATGGCGGGCCCCGCACACGTATCTGCTCCATCATATCATGCATGAGAATTGTGTGTTTTTAGGTAAATACATCTGCCCCATCATGCAACTGTAGAACCAGTCAAACCAGTCCGCGATTCAAAATAAGTTGTTATTTCCAGTCACAAGGTCACAAAGCTGCACACGCCAGTAGAGAATTAGAGTGCAAGCTCTGCGAGGCAGTTCTCGGTGTATGATATTACATGGTTATTGTCATGTATTTTTATACACTATAGGCCAGTGATGGTTAACCCCCGGCACTCCAGCCGTGGTGAAACTACGACTCCCAGCATGCTCCATTCCCTTCTATGGAGTTCTGAGAACAGCCAAGCAAGGGAGCATCTTGGGAGTCGTAGTTCTCCCACAGCTGGAGTGCCGGAGGTTAGCCATCACAGCTGCTGGTGTCTTATCTGTGGCGTTACATAGGACTGCAGGTAACATCTGCATTATCTGTACTTGGAGAGTTATCCATGGTGTTACATAGGACTGCAGATGACATCTATATTATCTGTATCACAAATCATAGCCAGTGTAGGTAAAGTCACAGTTTCAGCCCTGCTACATCTTGCCCCATTAAGCCGGATACGTGCAGTTATTCCGTGCGCAGCGCATTACAAGTGCCCTCTGGTAGTTATTATATGCACCATCGGCCTGTGGTTCCTGTGTAGATCACAATCGCTGTTTCCTGCAGTCATTTCGATGAGATTTTCGTTCAGCTTTTTCCTCTTTGTAAATATTCGCTCTTTAGGTCTCGGCAGCGTCCACGTAACGCGTGGCCTGATCTCAGCCGCCGCTCGTCTCATCCTGGGTCAGGTTCCCTTCTCGTTCCCGGCTTCTATCCGGACTGGTGCAGTTATGTGAGGGCGTTTTTTGAATGTTTAGCAACCACTAGTGGAAGGACGGCCGAGGCTTCTCCAAGCCACAGAGGTGGAAACGTGAGCCGCGGGGTCCCACCTATGGGACATTGAGTGCATATCCTAGTTCTATGTCTGAGATTGGAGTACCCCTTTAGGCAGAGCTGTGGATTATGCCACCTGGTAAAAGTTTTCCTCCAGTTTATATAACCTTTGTCTCCTTGCTGTAATATTAGTTCAGTAACTTCCTGCTGAGCTTGTGATTGTATACATCAGCCACGCTTAGCGAGCAGAGCTTCAGTGCAAAGCACAGGGGAGAGACATAGGAGCAGCTGACACCTCTGGTGAACCAGGAGGTGGTATTCAGACTACCTTGGAATCCAATATGCAATGCAGCTAAGCGGTAGTCACAGATTGTTTAACCCCATAATTGTTTTGGATATTCAATGGGAAACTTTACAATATTTCAGATTGATCTGAACTTGAACTAACATTGTAACTAGTGAAAAGATAAAAAGATCCAGTGAGAAGGAAGGATCGGGGGCAGATCGTCCCCACCGTGACCGGCACGTACAGAACCCACATTTCACATACAGATGCAGAATACAATGTCTCTTCCTGCCGCCGCTGATGGATCATGGAGATCCTTGTTTGGTTGTGACACTTTGCTGTAAGTATCACCACACGGTCAATATCGAGGGTTTCCTGCCTCTCGCGGTGCAGCGACCAGTGCCCGACGTTGCAGTGCTGAGTATACAGATGGCACTCGCACAGTATATCACATAGTAATGTTACCACCGGCATTCACATTATCTCTGAGCTCTGATAATTCTACGAACAGAAGCGCTCTACTGGAAAAGGCCTGTCGATGTGCTCATCCTGATCCTCCTGCTTCATGAATAGAAAGTAGGCTACAGTGAAGACTGACACAAGCAGTAACTGTAGCAAAATGCAGATTATGTGGGTGTGGAAAGACCTGCTATATAGCCGGGCCCTGTAGAATAACCGTAGGCCCTGCTTCCCCCTCTGCGCTGGTTTGTGCCTCTCCATGCCGGCCCTGAGGCGCTGGCCATGGGGATATAGTCACAGCAGGTTCACTGAAGTGCGGGACTTCAGTCCTGTTTGTCAGTTCATTGTGTGGTTCAAGAAGAACTTCTGGCATCTGTGCCCAGCGGAGCTTCAAGAGCAGATCGAGCGCCTCGTGGTCCAGACCCAGTGTCTGGCAGCTGGTGGTAAGGGGGGGTAATGGTTTTTTTCACACTATTATGCTTCCTTCATGCACACGTTTTTTCTGGCCTGTGAAAAACTAATTGGGGGTGATTTACCGAAGCTAGTTTCACATTTGCAGCTCAGCGTTCCAGCCGTTCCTGGCTGGAGTGGTTCTTAACTAACATTTACGCCTGTTCCCGGGCGTAAATGTTAGTAAATTTGCTAGGGCCAGGGTCCTGCCCCCGCTTCACGCCTGCTGAACACAGCGTAAAACCGGCTGTGCAACTAAATATGGCCGCACAACTGGTTAAAAAAGGAATTTGCGACTCCTTTTTATGACGAAATTAGTCACAAGTCCGTTAATAATTGACCCCCATTGATTTCCATTTAGAGACTACAGAAAAATGCCTGAAACAATACTCGTACCCAAACCATGCTGAGATCTGAACAAAAAGGTTGTGGACCCAAAAACCACAAAAGTGAAGTAAAACACCACAAAAAAAGGTGTGGGTTTTATATAACGCACTTTATGCTGCAGATTTCCACCACAGATTCCTAGGTTGAAATCCTTGGCAAGTCGGCATTTGTCAGATTTTTCGGAGGTTGTGGATTTACGTCCCTTGTGGAGGGAACCTAAGACCCCTTTCAGATGGACAATATTTCCATCCGGTGCTGTCCGAGTTCAGAATGGACAATACCAGCCATTTATATGAATGGTTATGTGCACATGAGCAGTTTTCTGCCCAGACTGTTAGTCCAAGATGAGAAAAGTTCGGCATGTCGCCATCCTGCTCCGATTTTCCCATGTGACTCATTTAGGGCTCATGCACTTGGCCGTGTTTTGTGGTCCGTAAATCGCAGATCCTGGCCGAGTGCATGTCATAATTAAAAAAAACATTTTTCCTAGAATAGGACATGTTCTATTTTTATGTTTTTTTACAGGGCTGCGGTAGAGACTTGCGGATGCGGACAGTAGACAGTGTGCTGTCCGCGTCTTTTGTGGCCTCATTGACATGATCAAAAAATGGAGATCAGATGCGAAGTGAAAGTACGGCCGTGTGCATGAGGCCTTACTCAAGTGAATGGGTCTGCAAGAAAAAATGGGCACCATCCATGTCCCGTCCCTTTCAAAACTTGTCTGTGTGCCGATCGTCCATCTGATAGAAAATACGATATACTTTAGAGCTGAAGGTCCGGCCTGCGTTCGTCGGTAGTTGCCGTACAGGTGATAACCCATCGCCTCTTTACAGTGCCGTACACCTTCCAGACCTCCGCCCGCACGGACAGATTGATGACGAGCCCTTTGTATGCATGACCACCGCACCAATCCTTGCAGCTCTCACATATCGCTGACCAGAGAGGGGGCAGTCGCCTGAACCTATATTCTTTTTCGTGTACACGCGGTGACCCCAGAATGGGAAGAAGTAAATGTAAGAAGTGCCATACTGGTCCATATCCTTATGGAGCCGACGGCAGAGGGGCCTTGTGCTCTTACTGGGGGATTAGTGAAATAATTCAGCAATGCTGTGATTGTAACTGGGGAAACCGTGCCGCATTCCGTGCCAGAATTCGCTTCACTCAGGCGACCAGACGTTTCATCAGTATTAAACCTTTGTTTGCACAGGGGGCACTTTACAAGAGGCTCCAGGACTGTAAAAATGTAGAAAACCTGCATCGGCCTCGGCACAGACTCCACAAGAGCAAACAGGAGACCGAGAGTCTGTTTGAGTTTCAGTGCATTCCTGGAGACCGTGCTCCCCCAGCACCCACCACCCACAGGGCTTTGTGTGGAGGACAAGTATGGCAGATACAATGAAGGCGTTTGTTCTAATGTCAACCCCTCCCCCACCTGCACAAAGGGAATAGAAGTCTTGTCCTGACATGAGCTGTGCAAAGATAGTCCACAACTGCTAATAATGGTTTCACTGGGTGCAGGAGGGAACATGACGCCACCCTTAACCCAGACGTTTTTGCAGATGACACCCTTAGTTGGGGTCATGTGACTCCATGTTAGATGCCCTCAATTGTCTATGGTTCCCGCATGGCACTGATGTCCAGGGTCAGCGCAGGTATGTGCCCAACAACTCTCATAGCTCAGTCTTTACCTCTCATGCGGTCCACTGATAGGATTATTATTTTACATTCGGGGACACTTGGGGTACAGTATAGTGACACTTGTGGTACAGGATAATGACGCTGACACTTGGGGTACAGGATAATGACGCTGATACTTGGGGTACAGGATAATGACGCTGACACTTGGGGTACAGGATAATGACGCTGACACTTGGGGTACAGGATAATGACGCTGATACTTGGGGTACAGGATAATGACACTGACACTTGGGCTGCAGGATAATGACGCTGACACTTGGGGTGCAGGATAATGACGCTGACACTCGGGGTGCAGGATAATGACGCTGATACTTGGGGTACAGGATAATGACGCTGACACTTGGGGTACAGGATAATGACGCTGACACTCGGGGTACAGGATAATGACGCTGGCACTTGGGGTACAGGATAATGACGCTGACACTTGGGGTACAGGATAATGACGCTGACACTTGGGGTACAGGATAATGACGCTGACATTTGGGGTACAGGATAATGACGCTGACAATTGGGGGACAGGACAATGACACTGATACTCGGGGGACAGGACAATGACGCTGATACTCGGGGGACAGGATAATGACGCTGACACTTGGGGGACAGGATAATGACGCTGACACTTGGGGTACAGGATAATGACTCTGACACTTGGGGTACAGGATAATGACTCTGACACTTGGGGTACAGGATAATGACGCTGACACTTGGGGTACAGGATAATGACGCTGACATTTGGGGTACAGGATAATGACGCTGACAATTGGGGGACAGGACAATGACACTGATACTCGGGGGACAGGACAATGACGCTGATACTCGGGGGACAGGACAATGACGCTGATACTCGGGGGACAGGATAATGACGCTGACACTCGGGGTACAGGATAATGACGCTGATACTTGGGGTACAGGATAATGACGCTGACACTTGGGCTGCAGGATAATGACGCTGATACTTGGGGTACAGGATAATGACGCTGACACTTGGGCTGCAGGATAATGACTCTGACACTTGGGGTGCAGGATAATGACGCTGACACTTGGGGTACAGGATAATGACGCTGACACTTGGGGTACAGGATAATGACGAAGACACTTGGGGTACAGGATAATGACGCTGACATTTGGGGTACAGGATAATGACGCTGACAATTGGGGGACAGGACAATGACACTGATACTCGGGGGACAGGATAATGACGCTGATACTCGGGGGACAGGATAATGACGCTGACATTTGGGGGACAGGACAATGACGCTGACAATTGGGGGACAGGACAATGACGCTGATACTCGGGGGACAGACAGGACAATGACACTGATACTTGGGGGACAGGATAAGGGCACTTTCGTGCACTTTTTTGTGGCCCGCCACGGTGCACCCATCCAGAATACGTCCTGCTGCACCAAAGCCCTCTGTTCAGTCAGATACGACTAACCTGACACAGACTGGTTGCTAGGGACTCACTACCTGACAACTCTACTCAAGTGACTGTAGTTGTCGAGCTCGAATCAGTAGTTTGCCGTACACCGCAAATAATGGTCAGTTGAATGCTTGTTTTTGCTGTCCGTCATGTCTCCATACACATGCATGCTGGGCTCGACTGAGTGTGCGTGTATTCTTAATGAGGGCATGAGAATAAGCTACTGCCAGACTTGTCCGGGGTCCTCCACCTGAGCACATAAGAAATCGACATGCTTATCAACCCCTACCGATAGGAGTGACTTGAGACGAACCCATATACATCAGATCAGGGATCAGCAACTCCGTCACTGCAGCTGTACTGAAACTACAACTCCCAAAATCCTCCTTTCACTTCTGTGGGAGTTACAAGAACAGCCAAGAAAGTTTGCATGCTGGGAGTTGTAGTTTTACAAACGCTGGGGTGCTGAACCCTGTATTAGATGGTCGGCCAGTCCTGCCGAAACCCCACGGTTTAAGCTGTTGTCCACCGTTATCAGCCATTCTGGGTGGACAGGCCTGGAGGGGATCTGACCGCTGTGCCCTTCATGGAATTATCAGGATTTGTTTTTTATGGGAAAACCTCTCCCCCATGGATGTACCTACCAGGGTAGGAGGCTGCTATGGGGCCCAGCAACTAAAGGGGCCCATAGCCACTCAAACATAAGGTGCAGTTAGTCGTAAAACGTATATCAGCTGCCACAGAAAATGTATACAACCCCATTCTAAATTCTGCTATGGGGCATCATGGGGACATCTGCTGTTTGCATTTTTCATTCTTTTTTGAAACCATTGCTAAAAGTTTGGCATGGAGGAATGGGGCCCCCATGGTTACGTGTTATGCTCTCCTCCCATCTTATATTGGATCTCCCGCAGGAAAGTTGACCTATAACCTTGTCTGAGAGGTAAGTGGCCCAAAATGTGGTAGATGTAGGACATTAAAGGGGAGCTGGAGGGGGTTGTCCTGGATTCATGGGCATTTCCCTGTGGGTTGGTGTGGAGCGATGTCCAGGAGCGGTGCGTGCACTGTAATATAATATAAAGGTTATTATCCGGCGCTGACCTGTCCAGACCTCTGCACCTTCATGTCAGCGCTTTATGGTCTCAGACCCTTCGGGCCAAAGCAGAGATGCCATAAACCCAGAGTTATTACAGATCACACCTGGGGCCTGGAGCAGATGTGAGGGCTGCAGAGAGGCCGTAGTCTGCATCCCTAGCCTTCCCTGTATACTCCGGCCCTAGCAGGGTCACTCAGCTCTGAGATTGCCATAGACCCACATAGGTCAGGGCCCATTACACTGGCCATATCTGAAGAGCAGTAAGGTAAGAACCTGGGGGGGCAACCAACATGGCTGCAGTTACAGCCCTTTCTAGTGTCCTGGGTGTCATCAGCTGATTTCTATGGGTCTGGGCAGCAATTTAATTTAAACTGAGGACTCCGGACCCCCAACTTCATCTGTTGCAGAAAAGAAGGATCGGTCAGATTGAATCTCAGTGCTCTGGCAGGAGACGAGCCTCCATAAGAGGTGTCTGGCAGCGTTCTCCTATCTGGTCACTGAAAGCACTTGTATGCTTGGCTGAAGCAAGCATGCATGTGTATGGGGGAAGTTGGGGACAATAGCTGTTGGCCAAACGAGCATTCTGCAGACAGCTGGCGAAGGTGTGGACAGAAGCTGGCTGATTGTGGGCCCCTTGTGGTCATCAGGCCTTACTTACAGGCAGGGTTCACACACAGGGTTGGACAGAAGTGGCACCAACAGGACTGAGAAGAAGAACGTCTTCCTCTGTATTCCCCACTCCTTTTGAATGCACTGAAATAACTGCATGTGTGAACCCAGCCATACACTGGGGTAGTAGGGTTAGAGGCTCCAGGTTATGTCTGGAAGATGCTTGTTGTCTTCATGAAGACGGCTGTGCGATAATCCCAGCAGACGGTTCGACCTCTCAAAGGTCGCTGTTTATGGTCGCACTTTGACGTCAGCATGCGAGATAGCGCCAGGTGTTTGTGCAGGGATCTGGGCATCCGTTAATTATTCACCTAAAACAAGCCCATACTCCCAGGGTGCCACCCAGGTCATCCTCACTGACCGCGCAGCGATGGCCGCATTCACTTGGGCTACGTGATTGAGGCTGCAACGAACACCTAATCCTTTAGATGTAAAGGCATCAATGAGCGTCCTTGGGCAGAGTTCACACACTGCATGGGTGGTTTTTGATGCCATTTCCCAAACTGTGGCAAAACAAGTAAAATACAGATGCTGCATTACCTGCCTATCTAGATTTAGATGCAGATAATACAGTATTTTGATGGCCATACACCATAGTCCGCCGTCAGTGGGGCACATTTATCAAGCTCGCCTGTTTTTAGGCGTAAAATTAGACGGGCGTATTTCATTCGGCTGTCTTTCTTTTGCTGAGTCGCACAGCAGTTCATATGCATATTTTTATTAGGGCTCATGCGGTGCGTAGGCATGGACTGAAATGCCACGAAGCGCTCCGTAGTGCTTCCGTGGCCTTCCGCTGTGTGCGGACCCATTCAAGTGAATTTGCGGGCTGCAATACGGGCGCGGCCAGCGACCTCTGGTGGTTGCTTTTCAATTAGACAGGTTCATATTCACTTAGACTGGTCGAATGTATTTGTGCATGAGAAAAGTCCCATGTATCCCGGAAAGTGCGACTTTTAATACACTGAAAACAGTGGAAGGAAAGTACGCCAGCCCTGGGGTGGAGCAGAAATTAGACTGTTTTTGCAACAAATTCAGGTGCAAAAAAGGCGCATCCACATAAATAGTTCGCGAAAAAAGTCAAGAAAGTCAGAAAAATTCTAGGTCTAAACAAGGCCCCATAGTCTCCAAAACAGGACACCGTGTGCTGTCCGCATCAGAATGTCCGTTCCGTTGCCCTGCAAAAAAAATAGTGCATGTCCTATTTTTTCTACTTTGCGGACAAGGATAGGCATTATTACAATGGATCCGCAAAAAAAAAACGGATCCTCAAGAAAACGGATGCCATACGTTTTTTTTTTTTTTTTTGCGGATCGCAAAACACATACGGTCGTGTGCATGTAGCCTAAAACAGCATTATTATTTTTTTACTAAAAACAGGTGCAAACACTTTAGTAAATGTGTCCCAGTGTTTTTTCAGTGATTCTGAGACAAAATGAGATGCAGGTCAAAAACACAGAAGAGATGAAGATCTTTCCCTTATGATACATGCACATGACCGTTGTGTGTTTTGCGGTCCACAAATTGCGGATCCGCAAAACACGGATGGCGTCTGTGTGAGTTCCGCCATTTGCAGAACGGCACGGACAGCCATTGATATAACTGCCTATTCTTGTCTGCAAAACGGACAAGAATAGGACAGTTATTTTTTTTTGCCGGCCACGGAACGGAGCAACGGATACGGACAGCACATGGAGGGCTGTCCGCATCTTTTGCGCCCCCATTGAAGTGAATGGGTCCGCAAAAACTGCGGCTCGGATGCGGACCAAAACAACGTTCGTGTGCATGAGGCCTAAGCTGCACGCAGGTGAGGGCTGCGTTACGTTTGCTGGTCGTCACAAGCTGATTGCTCGTGCACACAGCCATAGTGATGAGGTTTGCAATGTCTCTGCCATGAGGGTACCGGACATACATGGGGTTAATGCTGCGCATTCTCCTCGGTGGGATTGCTTATGGAAAACCAGCAGCATTTCTAATACCAGCAAAGTGGATGAGACTTTGCACGTTGAGGGTAGAAACCTTTCTGCAATTCCTACACCAGTTTTGCTACAAAGATCTTCCCATTTCAGGCGTTTTTTGAAGTGAATTTTAGAGAAACCGCTGCTGAATTTCTGCCACAAACTCTGCCATATGTGAAGGTTTCCTTAGGATCCTGCGGGTGAAGTAACTTCATGTATATGTGATCTGCACAGTGTCCTTCTATGGGCCGGTATATAGGCTCGTTGATGATTTCCCTCTTTTCTGTTGTATACATGGGGGGAGGGGGGCAGTTACTTAAAGGGGTATTCCCATTACATACACTGGGGACATACCTACAATGAGAACGGAGCCGGAAAATGAACGGAGGGCACACTGCGCATGTGCAGCCACCCTCCATTCATTTCTATGAGGCACTGGCTTGGCTATTTCCATCTGCCCCATAGAAATGAATGGGATTAGTAGCCGTGCGGTGCGCTCCCATTCACTTCTATGGGAGTAGTGCTTGGTGGTGGACGGACCCTGGGAAATCCGGGGTCCTCCAGCCACAGCTCTCCCCGCTCCGTTCTCGTTGTAGGTGTGGGTCCCACCTCTATCAGACAATGGGGGCATATCCTAGCGATATGCCCCCATTGTCTGTGACGGGAATACCCCTTTAATTTCCTGCCTTCAGTAAAACGTCCTCCTGGACGAGGTCTTCTCACAGTGTGACCCCGGTTTATTTCCGTCCTGTGAATCGCGAGTGCCTGCCCTGCTGCTCGGCCTGTTATCCGCTGCCTGCGCCCCGTGCTCTCCCCTCGTCTCCATGTCATTTTCTCATTCGCCATTCCTGTCTCTTCTCCTCAGAGGCAAATTACAGAAAGCTGCATCTGTATCTGATTCTGGGGTTATAACGATGGGCTAATTAGTCGTCTTAATTGGAACGTGTCACAAGCCAGCGGAGGGCGACTCTGGAGCGGAGATAATGTAGTCAGGGTTGCATATGATAAATGTATAAGTTAACCCTCGCTGTGTCCCCCTGACATCTGCCGCTGGTTCCTCTCCTATTTTAGTATTTCCAGGATGTTACAATTATATTGATACTAACGAGGCGGATTGACAGTGAAAGGTCCTATAGGCGCAGTTAGGTGTTTGATCAGTGATTGTGAGCCAAAACCAGGCCTGGAGCCGCCACCGAGACCAGGTGTAAGGGAAAGAGCTGACCTCATGCACCTCATGGCCTCATGCACACGACCGTTGTGTGTTTTGCGATCCGCAAAACATGGATAGCGTCCGTGGGTGTTCCGCAATTTGCGGAACGGCACGGACAGCCATTGATATAACTGCCTATTCTTGTCCGCAAAACGGACAAGAATAGCACAGGTTATATTTTTTTTACACATTACATGGTGGCCGGGTTCAGACCTGACTAAACCCCTTGTCACATCTCCTATCAGCCCCTGAGTATTGACCTGATGATGTCACCGCCAGGAGTCGTTATTCATTACCCTGGTCTCACTAGGGGTTAAAGTCTCCATTATGGCCGCAGGCAGCCATCAGCCTTCATTACTCTCAGAAATCACTTTACCAGGGTTTAATCAAGGGGCACACGAGCCATTCCGAGGAGCGTTGCGTGATTTACTGGGAGTAAGATGGCTGCAAAGCGGCCGAACTTGTCGCCATCCAGAAAACTTATGTGAACAAACACCCCGGCAGCGCGTTACATTAGCGCGCTTTTCTCCATTACCTCGTTTGAACTTCGGGCCTTTAAGTAAAAATCTGCTTTATCGAGAAATTCTTATCGGCATAAATAACCTGGATTTTCCCAATTGTTCCCTCCGAACCGTTCACATGCATTTCAATAATTATATTTCCCTTTTATAGTCGTGCGGGAAGCGGCTTTACATCTTTGATAAGAAAGAAACAAGCTGACAGGTAGACGCTCATCATCCGCGCCCGGCTGGCAGCTCTCCTCCTCATTATGTTATAGTTTTAGGGAGCGCCCCCTCCCAGAACACAGCGCCGTAAATCCACAAGCCAGAAGCAACAATAGATATGAAGGCGTAACTCACCATCAGAGCGTAAGCTCTTGGGACCAGAGATCTCTGCACAGAAATGGGGAAGATGTGTCAGTAACGTACGTGTCTTATGATTTAACTGCGTTAATAAGAATTTGGCTCGGGGAGCGCCGGGCGCGTTTTATTCTTCCCCTCACAGTCTATAACTTTACAGGGCTCTAAGGGGGTCTTTGCCGCATCATATTTTGTCTGTTCCCACAAGTTGACATCAAGAAAAAGGCGTCCGTCACTTAGCGTTTTATAAAACATTTCTTACCTGAGGGTTTGTGAAACCAACGCTATTACATCAATTCATTTACAAGTTGTGCGTTTGGGCAGAGAAGTGAGACCCATCCTGCAAAACCTCATGGCCTATAGTGTACAGGGGGCTGCATGCAAAATATAGGTATTATTGAGGAGCTGTGATGTCAAGGAGGGGAGCATACTAGAGGCAGGACGGGCAACCATGAGAAGAGGCCCCAGCCACAGCAGTGTTAGGCCTCATGCACACGAATGTGTGCCATCCGGGCCCGTGCTGCACGGGCACCGACCGTAGGGCCGCCACATGTGGACGCAAACCCATTCACTTGAATAGGGTCCGCGATCTGCATCTGAGGGTCCGCACTGCAAAAAAGTAGTGCATGCAATACATTTTCCGGTGCAGAAGCACTCAGTTCCGCACTGACCTTCTGGACTGCGGACCCATTCAAGTGACTGGTGCCCATGTATTGCGGACCCGCTGTTTGCTGGTCGCAATTTGGCCACAGCCGGGCAACGGCCGTGTGCATGAGGCCTTAGAAAATCTGTGAGGAATCGTAAGGGTTTACTCAGACAGTGCAGATAAAGCTGCATAATACAGAACCAGCAAATTATATGCGATTTCACAAATCTCACGTAAACTTTGCTTTTTCTTGTTCCGTCCGGATTTTTAAATCCTCAGCATGTCAATTCTTTGTGCGGTTCTTTTGAGTGGATTTCACCCGTTTCAATGCAAGGAAAATCCGCACCAAAAACCACAAGTAACACATGGTTTTTGGTGCAGAAATGCAGGTAGCCGACGGGTAACTGCGCAGGATGCTGATTACGTGCGGTTTTTCTGTGGGTACGACTCACAATGTAATTCCATGCCGTCATTTGCCAAATCTTCGTGTATTCTATATGTGTGGAAATTGACCTGCACTGCGGATTTTTGCGGACAAGAATAGGCAGTTATATTAATGTCTGCCCGCGCCGTTCTGCAAATTGCGGAACGCACACGGACGCCATCCGTGTTATGCGGACCGCAAAACACACAACGGTCTTGTGCATGAGGCCTTATTCGTGTGATTCCACACCTTGTATGTAGTCGTTTCCCCATTGACATCAAGGGGGTTGTTAAAATAAACCCAAAATGCACAATATTCCTAATAAATGCTGCAGATTTATGTTAGTTTTTCACGCAGACTTTCTGCATATAAATCGGCTCCCTGTGCAGGTAGCTGAAGGTTTCATTGCCACTTATCACTCATGGCGATTCCTCCTGATAACGCCATATACATGTGAGCTCAGGCCGAGCATGCAAGTGTTGTCAATGCCACAATTTGCTGTGGTTTTTCAGCAAGTTCAGGTGAAGCACTTTTTATAAGGCTATAATGTACAGGAGCTATAACCTTGTGTGATGAGAATTCAGCCTATTATGTATCATACATTGTAACATATACTATACTATCCCCATCTGAAGGTAAATAATAAGCACCATGTCCTGAAAAGGAGCAGATATGGGGTCCGGCTGCAGGCCATGGGGGTCTGTCCTCTCAAGCAGTTCTGTTACATTGGAAAAGATGATAAATTAGTTGTGTTCATGGGAAAAACCCCTTCTCTCTCCTTGCGAATGTTTAACCGAGACGCCTGGGCGAATGTATCGTTGGCAGGCAGCCCCCGGGGGCTGCAGACATGAGCAGAGCTGGTTAATCAGTGACTGTACTCTCATGATGTGTGCAAAATACAGGCAGCACCTGGTGTGGAGCACATGGATTTGGGGCAGGACCCCATCACTCCTGGGGGTGCACAGTTAGAAAACAAGAGGAACCATCCTGGGGGGACACTGCACCATGCCAGGCCAACTTGTCCTTGGTGGGGTGCAGGTTTGGTGGTAAGGACCAGCACCCGGAGGGGTGTCAGAAGGCCCCTTTCTTCCCTGCATTTGCCCCTCAGGTGGGGTACACTTTGCTGACTTGCAGATTGATGAAGCCAATTCTTCCTACTAAACATGTCTAGTGTTTTCCTTCGAGTGACATGTTGGTGCCCAGGAGTCGCTGGCGATCCCCGGAGAGTCTGGGGCGGCTGCTGTAATGAGCTTCACACCAATCTTCTGTACGTCTCTCTTCTTTATTCGCCTCCTTGGCAGACTGCAGCTGATCTCCCCACGGCTGAGTAGAGATGGTTTGTGAGGAGGCGACATCTTTTAGATGTGAATGGTAGTATCTACTCCGTTTTATTCCCTGTTCTATAATTAGTGAAACGTGCACATGGTCGGCACCCGCGCTGTTATATTATCTGTAGAGAGCACTTATGTCCACCCACACAGTTTCCATGTAATAGTGTCATTCCTGGCCCAGTGGGTGAGAAACTGGGACCTTTTAGTCTCTCCGAGTGCATCTATTTCTGGATCTCCTGGAAAGTGTTGTCATGACCCACTGTCTATTATCTGTCCTGTACTGTCAGCCCGGACTGTGAACAGACAGCCACACATATCAGGGGTGACAGCTGGTAATGCAGGACTACATTCCCCATCATTTACTGTTAGTAAACGGATGTATCTAAGCCTATAATAGCTTCCTTCTGCCCCTCCCTTTTTCCTTTCTTCCTTCTCTTTCCCTTCCTTCCCTCCTCCCCACCTCTCCTTCCTTCTCTCGTTTCCTCCCTTCCTTCTCTCTTTCCCTCCCTCCCTTGTCTCTTTTCATCTCTCCATTCCTTCCTTCTCTCCCTTTCTTCCTTCCTTCTCCCCTTCCCTCCATTACTTCTTTCTCTCCTTCCTCCCTTGTCTCCTTCCATCCCTCCCTTCTCTCCTTCCCTCCCTTCCTTCTCCCCTTCCATCCATTCGTTCCTTCTCCCCTTCCCATCATTCCTTGCTTATCTCCTTCCTCCCATTCCTTCCTTCTCCCCTCCATTCCTTCCTTCTCCCCTTCCCTCCATTCCTTCCTTCTATTCTTTTATCCCTTTTCTCCTTCCTTCCTTCTCCCCTTCCCTCCATTCCTTCCTTCTATTCTTTTATCCCTTGTCTCCTTCCTTCCTTCTCCCCTTCCATCCATTCGTTCCTTCTCCCCTTCCCATCATTCCTTGCTTATCTCCTTCCTCCCATTCCTTCCTTCTCCCCTCCATTCCTTCCTTCTATTCTTTTATCCCTTTTCTCCTTCCTTCCTTCTCCCCTTCCCTCCATTCCTTCCTTCTATTCTTTTATCCCTTGTCTCCTTCCTTCCTTCTCCCCTTCCCTCCATTCCTTCTCTCCTTCCTCCCTTCTCCCCTTCCTTCCTTCTCCCCTTCTCTCCATTCCTTCCTTCTCCCCTTCCCTCCCATTCCTTCCTTCTCCCCTTCCCTCCCATTCCTTCCTTCTCCCCTTCCCTCCCATTCCTTCCTTCTCCCCTTCCCTCCATTCCTCCCTTCTCTTCTTTCCTCCCTTCCCTCCATTCCTCCCTTGTCTCCCTCCATTCCTCCCTTCTCCCCTTCGCTCCATTCCTCCCTTGTCTCCCTCCATTCATTCCTTCTCCCCTTCCCTCCATTGCTTCTCTCCTTCCTCCCTTGTCTCCTTCCATCCCTCCCTTCTCTCCTTCCTTCCCTCCCTTCTCCCCTTCCATCCATTCGTTCCTTCTCCCCTTCCCATCATTCCTTGCTTATCTCCTTCCTCCCATTCCTTCCTTCTCCCCTCCATTCCTTCCTTCTCCCCTTCCCTCCATTCCTTCCTTCTATTCTTTTATCCCTTTTCTCCTTCCTTCCTTCTCCCCTTCCCTCCATTCCTCCCTTCTCTTCTTTCCTCCCTTGTCTCCTTCCCTCCATTCCTTCTCTCCTTCTCTCCATTCCTCCCTTCTCTCCTTCCTTCCCTCCCTCTCTCCCTTGTTGCCGTATACATTTTGTTGAACCCCAGGACTCAGTCTGGTCA
Source organism: Bufo bufo (assembly GCF_905171765.1). Classification (NCBI taxonomy): domain Eukaryota; kingdom Metazoa; phylum Chordata; class Amphibia; order Anura; family Bufonidae; genus Bufo; species Bufo bufo. The sequence continues at coordinate 224,667,467 of NC_053397.1, forward strand.
CGCAGCCTCCAGGCACAACCCTGGGTTAGGACATCTCTCCCCTTTTTCTAGGAGCCTCCTGGATGCTCTGGGAGAGTTAGCAGGTATATGGTATCCATTCCTTCTCTCCTTCCTCCCTTCTCCCCTTCTCTCCATTCCTCCCTTCTCTCCTTCCCTCCCATTCCTTCCTTCTCCCCTTCCGTCCCATTCCTTCCTTCTCCCCTTCCCTCCATTCCTTCTCTCCTTCCTCCCTTCTCCCCTTCCCTCCCATTCCTTCCTTCTCCCCTTCCCTCCCATTCCTTCCTTCTCCCCTTCCCTCCATTCCTTCCTTCTCCCCTTCCCTCCATTCCTCCTTTCCTCCCTTGTCTCCTTCCCTCCATTCCTTCTCTCCTTTCCTCCCTTGTCTCCTTCCCTCCATTCCTTCTTTCCTTCTCTCCATTCCTCCCTTCTCTCCTTCCTTCCCTCCCTCTCTCCCTTGTTGCCGTATACATTTTGTTGAACCCCCTCTAGGAGCCTCCTGGATGCTCTGGGAGAGTTAGCAGGTATATGGTAGCCCATGCCAGATATCTGACAGACCAGATACAATACCTCATATTGTGTATCTAATCCTATCGTGTGGTACTGTCATTGAGCCACTTCACCTATTTGCTACGCTCTGTTAAATTTTGTATCTAAGCCTATTCTGTACGATACTTTATGTCGATACAGTGTTTCAAAGCCTAAACTAGATATGGAACCGACCAGACATGATGCCACACAGGACCATCTGCTATCACCCAGTCCTTGGTGTTTGGCGGCCATGACGCTGTGCCTTCTGCTGCTCCATGTTATCTATTGCAGAGTAATCTTGTATCCATAGTGTTACCTCCGCGCCGCCGATTGATACATTTTACATAACTTTACCTCTTGTCGTCTTCCACACAATGACAGCTGTGAATAATGGCAGGCGAGGCGTCGTGATGGCCTTGTGGGGAGGGTGATGCTTATCAGTGATGGTTCATATCAATGGCTGAAGGTCTCACTCCTATAAATAATTCCAGATTTCATTCAGTATGAGCCTCACACACCCTCATATTAGGAGTCATTGTCCTTTCCCGAGCCCCATGCCTCTTACCGCTTATAATAATCCAAATGGGGACAATATGGGGATTGATGGATATGTGTCCGGACAGCAGTTTAGCGCCGCGTTCCTTCTCTCCAAGGTCCCCTGGTTGCTGCTTAGTATTCCGGGTACCGTTTCCAGGCTCCGGCCTTGTTTAATCAGCGTGGTTGTGATTGCTTCCTTGTATCCATGGGTCTCATCTTGAATTCAGTATTTTGCATTACAAATACGCTCTCGGGAGACTGCCAGGATTTATCGTTCCATCTGCCACGGCTTGTTACAGCAGTTCTTTCTTTTTTTCTTTTCCTCTTTTTGGACCCCTCACTGTTTTTGAATGAGAGCCATTAACAGGTGAAATCTATAAATGCCCCCAGCTCTGAAGTACTGGAGCTGTGCAGAGGGTAGACCCCGAACAGCCCTACATTCATATATACACATCTGCTGTACCCATGTGGTATTAGAGCGGCAGGGTATTCTATGCTACTGCCCTGAGGATGCCAAGTATTCTGCCTAGGGCACAGCAGGCACAGGGTTCCATAAAGCAGCCTGCAGGGAAGACTGGCCAATGAGCTTTTGGGGGATTTCTGCTCTATTTTAGATCCCCTCAGCTTCATTGACCACACTACACAGTTAGAATGGAGAGTGATGCTGCTGAGACCCCTCGAGAGCGACCCCGCCAGGTTGGTTTTGTCCTGCATCGGGCATCTGTGGTCTCCATGGGTGATTCAGTTGGCATAGAGGAAATGCAAAATGTTTAATGGGACAGAGGCCCCAGAATCTCCCGTTACAGATGGTTAGGGGTGCACTGGTTTCTAAATGTTATCATTGCTATGGGAACCCTGGTGCTTTATGTACTTCACTGGTTAGACTGGAACGTCGGTTCAGCTCTGTCTGCTTGCATTGGAGGCCGCGGCTTCAGTCTGCAGGGACAGAGTGTTTGGGTGCTGGGCACGTTCCAAGATACAGCTGGCTGCAGCTCAAATAAGTTGTCTTCTGCTGCTTACAAAAAAGATATTATTTCTGAAAGGCCAGGCTACTTCTAGGTCCCAGAATAGTTCAGTTGTGTCAGAAGGAAAGTGAAGCCTGGGGGTACAGACGGGGCGACCTTTGGGACGGCTGACCCCGTGTTCCTCAATAGAAAGACCCGAAACAGTGAAGTTTTTGTGTCGCTTTATCCTCCAGATTATATATATAATTTTACGCCTAGGGCCGATGTGAATAGTACAGTATTGGTTTTCAGAGTGGTCGTTAACTGGTTAGCTCTGCCTGGCGCCCAGACTGGTATTACACGTTACCCTCCTGTTGGGAGGTGGCGAAAAAAGAGGAAGGCAGAAGTTTAAGCTTCCAAAAATAACGTAAAAAATTACTCATTTATTGTTTTTGCCCTTTAGTTGGTATCTGGTGCTGCACTTTATAACAAATGCCCTGCCGGCCCCTCTTAGGCCGATTTCAGTTATCCATCTTGGCTTCTTAGATATGTCGCCGCCTTTCTCCACCCTACGATGCCAGTCTGGGCCTGCAGCCTTTCAGTGGTGTAGTCCTGCAGATCTGAATGGGGACATTGCAGGTGGCTCTAGTCTTTGGTCCCGGCCACCTGCCACCTTGCAGTCACACTGTATTGCACGTTTCAGCTCTATGGGGCTCATTTGCTAAAACCGTCATATTGCATTGTGGTTAGGTATCATCGGGAGCGTGGAGCTACAGTTGGGGCTATTCACATGGACATTTTTTTTAATGGCCAGTGAATAGCGGCCGTCAAAAAATAAGACTTGGCCACTTCCACGGCCAGATGGACCCCATTGAAATCAATGGGACAGTGTTTAGTGGTCGTTAGACAGGAGTGCACCCATCTAACAGCCATTGGGTACACTAGTGATAATGGCCTTTTAGTGGTTAAAACAAAAAAAATAAAAATTCCCTCATCAGCTTACACAGGCGGGGACAGTAGTCACTTCTCTTTTGATGCTGAAGGACCTGCACTGCCAGCGTGATGACATCATCGCGTGCTCCCAGTATAATCGCTGGGAGAGCAGGTCCTTCTACATCAAGTGAAGAACAACTGTCCCTGCGCTTGGAGGTGGATAAGGGGAGAAATTAATTTATTTTTGGCATAAAAAAATCCTGCAAGTTATTAGTACTGGTTGCCACTATGGGGGACATTATTAATACTGGGGGCCACTATGGGGGACATTATTAATACTGGGGGTCACTGTGGGGAGCATTAGGTATACTGTAGGGGTTAAGATTTAAATAATAATAAAAAGAAATTAATCATCCAATAAAAATGGCTGCAAAATGGCTGTGAAAACCTGACAGTTTGTCCGTTTTTTTGCCCTTTTTTCGCAGTTGTGTGAATGTAGCCTAAACCTATTTCCTAGGCCTTAGTTGTCAGCTCTGCAGACAGATTCCTTCTCCGGTCACATCCGGCATTTAGTAAACATCATACAACTGAAATATGGAAATCTCCTGCTTGGGGGAGTAATTCCCTTCTGAGCTCGGAGCGGAGTCTCCAGGATCTCCGGCTGAAACTCTTTCCATGTAAGAAATGACTTCTCCCCTTCTGTATATTTCTCATGCTTCTATTTTGGGCTCTCGTTTGTCAATGTGGACACTTCTCTCCCTCTGCCGTGAGCGCTGACGCATTTTGGTTTAATGTTTGGTTTCTACGTTTACATTTAACATATTACTAAACTCACCCAGCTTATTAACCCTTTCACTGTGCTGAGATTTCAAAGACCACTAAACCGTCCATAGTTTAGCGGCTGATATCAGTCACATGTGATGTAATGTCTCTGGAGGTTATATCAGCGCTGGAGCGTTATAAGAGGAGCGGCTGATATCAGTCACATGTGATGTAATGTCTCTGGAGGTTATATCAGTACTGGAGCGTTATAAGAGGAGCGGCTGATATCAGTCACATGTGATGTAATGTCTCTGGAGGTTATATCAGTACTGGAGCGTTATAAGAGGAGCGGCTGATATCAGTCACATATGATGTAATGTCTCTGGAGGTTATATCAGCACTGGAGCGTTGTAAGAGGAGCGGCCGATATCAGTCACATATGATGTAATGTCTCTGGAGGTTATATCAGTGCTGGAGCGTTATAAGAGGAGCGGCTGATATCAGTCACATATGATGTAATGTCTCTGAAGGTTATATCAGTGCTGGAGCGTTATAAGAGGAGCGGCTGATATCAGTCACATGTGATGTAATGTCTGGAGGTTATATCAGTGCTGGAGCGTTATAAGAGGAGCGGCTGATATCAGTCACATATGATGTAATGTCTCTGGAGGTTATATCAGTGTTGGAGCGTTATAAGAGGAGCGGCTGATATCAGTCACATATGATGTAATGTCTCTGGAGGTTATATCAGTGCTGGAGCGTTATAAGAGGAGCGGCTGATATCAGTCACATGTGATGTAATGTCTGGAGGTTATATCAGTGCTGGAGCGTTATAAGAGGAGCGGCTGATATCAGTCACATATGATGTAATGTCTCTGGAGGTTATATCAGTGTTGGAGCGTTATAAGAGGAGCGGCTGATATCAGTCACATATGATGTAATGTCTCTGGAGGTTATATCAGCGCTGGAGCGTTATAAGAGGAGCGGATGATATCAGTCACATATGATGTAATGTCTCTGGAGGTTATATCAGCGCTGGAGCGTTATAAGAGGAGCGGATGATATCAGTCACATATGATGTAATGTCTCTGGAGGTTATATCAGCGCTGGAGCATTATAAGAGGAGCGGCTGATATCAGTCACATATGATGTAATGTCTCTGGAGGTTATATCAGCGCTGGAGCGTTATAAGAGGAGCGGCTGATATCAGTCACATATGATGTAATGTCTCTGGAGGTTATATCAGTGCTGGAGCGTTATAAGAGGAGCGGCTGATATCAGTCACATGTGATGTAATGTCTCTGGAGGTTATATCAGTACTGGAGCGTTATAAGAGGAGCGGCTGATATCAGTCACATGTGATGTAATGTCTCTGGAGGTTATATCAGCGCTGGAGCGTTATAAGAGGAGCGGCTGATATCAGTCACATATGATGTAATGTCTCTGGAGGTTATATCAGTGCTGGAGCGTTATAAGAGGAGCGGCTGATATCAGTCACATATGATGCAATGTCTCTGGAGGTTATATCAGTGCTGGAGCGTTATAAGAGGAGCGGCTGATATCAGTCACATGTGATGTAATGTCTCTGGAGGTTATATCAGTACTGGAGCGTTATAAGAGGAGCGGCTGATATCAGTCACATATGAAGTAATGTCTCTGGAGGTTATATAAGTGCTGGAGCGTTATAAGAGGAGCGGCTGATATCAGTCACATATGATGTAATGTCTCTGGAGGTTATATCAGCGCTGGAGCATTATAAGAGGAGCGGCTGATATCAGTCACATATGATGTAATGTCTCTGGAGGTTATATCAGCGCTGGAGCATTATAAGAGGAGCGGCTGATATCAGTCACATATGATGTAATGTCTCTGGAGGTTATATCAGCGCTGGAGCGTTATAAGAGGAGCGGCTGATATCAGTCACATATGATGTAATGTCTCTGGAGGTTATATCAGTGCTGGAGCGTTATAAGAGGAGCGGCTGATATCAGTCACATGTGATGTAATGTCTCTGGAGGTTATATCAGTACTGGAGCGTTATAAGAGGAGCGGCTGATATCAGTCACATGTGATGTAATGTCTCTGGAGGTTATATCAGCGCTGGAGCGTTATAAGAGGAGCGGCTGATATCAGTCACATATGATGTAATGTCTCTGGAGGTTATATCAGCACTGGAGCGTTGTAAGAGGAGCGGCCGATATCAGTCACATATGATGTAATGTCTCTGGAGGTTATATCAGTGCTGGAGCGTTATAAGAGGAGCGGCTGATATCAGTCACATATGATGTAATGTCTCTGAAGGTTATATCAGTGCTGGAGCGTTATAAGAGGAGCGGCTGATATCAGTCACATGTGATGTAATGTCTGGAGGTTATATCAGTGCTGGAGCATTATAAGAGGAGCGGCTGATATCAGTCACATATGATGTAATGTCTCTGGAGGTTATATCAGTGTTGGAGCGTTATAAGAGGAGCGGCTGATATCAGTCACATATGATGTAATGTCTCTGGAGGTTATATCAGCGCTGGAGTGTTATAAGAGGAGCGGCTGATATCAGTCACATGTGATGTAATGTCTCTGGAGGTTATATCAGCGCTGGAGCGTTATAAGAGGAGCGGATGATATCAGTCACATATGATGTAATGTCTCTGGAGGTTATATCAGCGCTGGAGCGTTATAAGAGGAGCGGATGATATCAGTCACATATGATGTAATGTCTCTGGAGGTTATATCAGCGCTGGAGCATTATAAGAGGAGCGGCTGATATCAGTCACATATGATGTAATGTCTCTGGAGGTTATATCAGCGCTGGAGCGTTATAAGAGGAGCGGCTGATATCAGTCACATATGATGTAATGTCTCTGGAGGTTATATCAGTGCTGGAGCGTTATAAGAGGAGCGGCTGATATCAGTCACATGTGATGTAATGTCTCTGGAGGTTATATCAGCGCTGGAGCGTTATAAGAGGAGCGGCTGATATCAGTCACATATGATGTAATGTCTCTGGAGGTTATATCAGCGCTGGAGCGTTATAAGAGGAGCGGCTGATATCAGTCACATATGATGTAATGTCTCTGGAGGTTATATCAGTACTGGAGCGTTATAAGAGGAGCGGCTGATATCAGTCACATATGATGTAATGTCTCTGGAGGTTATATCAGGACTGGAGCGTTATAAGAGGAGCGGCTGATATCAGTCACATGTGATGTAATGTCTCTGGAGGTTATATCAGCGCTGGAGCGTTATAAGAGGAGCGGCTGATATCAGTCACATATGATGTAATGTCTCTGGAGGTTATATCAGGACTGGAGCGTTATAAGAGGAGCGGCTGATAAAAGTGAGAAGTGAACGGAGGAATCAGGATTGGTGTTGCGCAGACAGGTAAGTTCAGGATGTCAGATGAGTAATAAGTGAAGACAAAGGCAACATGTTTCGGGCCCTTGTCTGACTAAGGGGTCGGTTTGGCATGAAACGTGTTGCCAAAGAGAAATAAACTTCACTTATTACTCATCTGACATCCTGAACTTACCTGGTTGCGCCGCCGCCGATTCCTCCGTGCTGATATGTCTGGCAGCACCGGCCACCTGCTTCCTTACATGCCATGAAGGGTGTTGCGCTCCTAGCCCCGCCAGCTGTGTGCCCACCATCCAGATACGCGGTCCCACCTGTGAGCGCCGCTCTCCCCTCTTAGTGACGGTTACTTCTACACATTCACATGTCGCCATCTTATCTCCGTTCGCCGATTCGGACCTCGAAGTATAATTATAGTAATTAGAGAAGTCGCAGAGAAATTAGTAGGTCAGGCGTTAATCTGCATCAATTATCTGCGTATGTGGTAAAGTACATGTCTAAAAATCACCGCAGCCTCGGCTTAGAAATATATGATGTGAACATTTATAAGAAACCATTATAAGCCATGATCTCAGCCCGAAAATTCAAAGATGCATTAACCCCAAAGCCAGAAATGTATGAGCAAAGTGCACACATGGATGGAAGTGTCTCAGCACTGCAGATGTGACTGGGAGTAGTCATCATGGGGGGCAGGGAGGTTTGGGCACTAACCATTACTCATCTCATTGCTCTACTATCGGCTTCTCCCCAGTATGAAATGGCTGATAACAGATTATATGTACTTGCAGTGAGCATTATTCAAATACTGTGACATCACTGTGTGCATTACCTCTGTACTGTGACATCACTGTGTGCATTACCTCTGCCCTGTGACATCACTGTGTGCATTACCTCTGTACTGTGACATCACTGTGTGCATTACCTCTGTACTGTGACATCACTGTGTGCATTACCTCTGCCCTGTGACATCACTGTGTGCATTACCTCTGCACTGTGACATCACTGTGTGCATTACCTCTGCACTGTGACATCACTGTGTGCATTACTTCTGTACTGTGACATCACTGTGTGCATTACCTCTGCACTGTGACATCACTGTGTGCATTACCTTTGCACTGTGACATCACTGTGTGCATTACCTCTGCACTGTGACATCACTGTGTGCATTACCTCTGCACTGTGACATCACTGTGTGCATTACTTCTGCACTGTGACATCACTGTGTGCATTACCTCTGCACTGTGACATCACTGTGTGCATTACTTCTGTACTGTGACATCACTGTGTGCATTACCTCTGCACTGTGACATCACTGTGTGCATTACCTCTGCACTGTGACATCACTGTGTGCATTACCTCTGCACTGTGACATCACTGTGTGCATTACCTCTGCACTGTGACATCACTGTGTGCATTACCTCTGCACTGTGACATCACTGTGTGCATTACCTCTGCACTGTGACATCACTGTGTGCATTACCTCTGCACTGTGACATCACTGTGTGCATTACCTCTGCACTGTGACATCACTGTGTGCATTACCTCTGCACTGTGACATCACTGTGTGCATTACCTCTGCACTGTGACATCACTGTGTGCATTACCTCTGCACTGTGACATCACTGTGTGCATTAGGCCTCATGAACACGACCGTTGTGTGTTTTGCAGTCCTCAAAACACGGATGGCATCCGTGTGCGTTCCACAATTTGCGGAACGGCCCGGACAGCCATTTATATAACTGCCTATTCTTGTCTGCAAAACGCGGAAAAGAACAGGACAGGTTATTTTTTTTTTTTGCGGACCACGGAACGGACCAACGGATGTGGACAGCACACGGAGTGCTGTCCGCATCTTTTCGGCCCCATTGAAGTGACTGGGTCCGTATCTGAGCCGCAAAAACTGTGGCTCGGATGCGGACCAAAGCATCGGCCGTGTGCGCGAGGCCCAATTCCTCTTCTTTCCTGGCCTGAGCTTTGCAGTGAAGGTGGTCATGGTGGAGTGGTGAGTGCATTGACAATAGTCTGATGAATTGGGGGGTGTTTGCTCCCAGTGTCACTCTTGCTACAGAAGGTTAAGCCAGGACTGCAGATAGCGAGTCGCTTACTAGTCTAATCCTTTGTATGACAGGGATGTCGTGTTTACGACAAGAGGATGTTCTGATGAATTATAGATGTCAATAATGGCCGAGCGCCTCTTTATTTCCTCTGCTCTCTGCAGTCATAGAACTTTCTTTGTGTCTGCCACAACAATGCATTTGGTGGTGAGAAGTGGCTGCAGAGCTGTATGTGGATAAAGGGAGCTCCTGCCACAACACCCGGCTGTCAGTGAGCGGAGGGCTGAACAGACTGCCAGCTGGAACGGGCAGGGTATGAATGAGGCTCATCTCTGCTGTTCAGCGAGGCTTTGTGCTCTCCTGGGCTCTTCACTTAGGATTGTGCAGAGAACTTGACATCAATACAAATGACACGATAAAGGTATTGTGCGACTGTACATGAGCGCAGTCTGCGCCTCCGCTCCGCCACCTGATCTGGCCCCGTTCATTAGAATATCACCTGCTAAAATATAAACAGTTTACAAAGATGATCTATGACTTTTTTTGGGGTCCATAGATGAAAGAGGCCCCACTATGGCCCTCCTCTCTGGGCTCCTCTGCCCCCCCTCTCTGGGCTCCTCTGGCGCCCCGCTCTCTGGGCTCCTCTGGCGCCCCGCTCTCTGGGCTCCTCTGGCGCCCCGCTCTCTGGGCTCCTCTGGCGCCCCGCTCTCTGGGCTCCTCTGGCGCCCCCCTCTCTGGGCTCCTCTGGCGCCCCACTCTCTGGGCTCCTCTGGCGCCCCCCTCTCTGGGCTCCTCTGGCGCCCCACTCTCTGGGCTCCTCTGGCGCCCCGCTCTCTGAGCTCCTCTGGCGCCCCGCTCTCTGGGCTCCTCTGGTGCCCCCCTCTCTTGGCCCCTCTGGCGCCCCGCTCTCTGGGCTCCTCTGGCGCCCCGCTCTCTGAGCTCTTCTGGTGCCCCCCTTTCTGGCTTAGGCTTAGGCCTCCTGCACACGACCGTTTTTTTCCCCGTTTACTGGCCGTTTTTTGCGTTCCATATACGGTCCGTATACGGAACCATTCATTTCAATGGTTCCGCAAAAAAAACTGAATGTACTCCGTATGCATTCCGTTTTCGTATTTCCGATTTTCCGTTCCGTTTAAAGATAGGAAATGTCCTATTATTGCCCGCAAATTCATTGGGTCCTCATTCAAGTCAATGGGTCCGCAAAAAAAACGGAACACATACGGAAATGCATCAGTATGTTTTCCGTTCCGTTTTTTGAGGAACCATCTATTGAAAATGTTATGCCCAGCCCAATTTTATCTATGTAATTACTGTATACTGTATATGCCATACGGAAAAACGGAACGGAAAAACGGAACGGAAACGGAAACACAACGGAAACAAAAAAACGGAACAACGGATCCGTGAAAAACGGACCGCAAAATACTGAAAACGCCATACGGTCGTGTGCAGGAGGCCTTAAGGGGGCATCAAATGACTGTATATGTTTTGCTGTCAGCAAATTGCAAATGCACAGAATGGCCGTGTTTGTTACTAGAGCGACATTTACCCCAAGGAACTATAGATATATATAGGGGGCACATACATAAAACAATAAGTACAATAAGCATTGGCAAGACCAGTTAGAGACTGGTACAAATGGTATGAGGGAAGGGTGATGAACGATCACTTATACGACCAGCCATAGACTGTGTCTCAGGACACGTTGGGTATTTTTTGTCCCCTCCCCCACCTATCACAGGTATCTGGAAGTAAGGAATGGCCGTGTCATCCATAACTGCAGCCTAACCAGATCGACTACAAATACCTAGTCTGACTGCTCCACCATCCAGCTTATGGAAGGGATCCCTTACTCCTAGGGTGGGGTGGGCATGGTGAGGTAGGTGGCCTCCCATAAGCCGGCATTGATGTCTGAGTACGTATCGGGGTTCAGTCTGTAGAGGGGAAGAACAGAACAGAAACCTCCACCGACCCCATTATAAGTCAGTGGTCGCCATTCAGATGCCTGATATGTTGGCGCTGTCATAGGATCATGATGCAGATGTGAACAGAGCCTATGAGCGTTCGAGCAGACCATACGCATGAGGCACACACCGGTCATTATCCGTGCAGCCGCTGACTGGGACCGGCTTCCATTTCTGACATTTTCCAGAGCTCCGCTCCAGTCTGCACTTCTTACTGGGAGGAGGCGCAGTCTGCTTTTCTACCACCTCTGCTCGTCGGCTCATCAGCAGTTGACATTGCTCCACAGGGGGAACTCTATCTTCATTTTGAGCTCACTGGCTCCGATTCCTGGGAGCGCTGCTCTGGTCACCTGTGTTCTGCTTTCTGCAGTTTTTACGAGCCTCATTATAACGAGGTGGGGGGGGGGGGCTGTAAATGATTTATAAATAGCTGCCCGTTTCCGCCACTCCAGACCATGTGACCTCGTCGTCCGTCATCGTCTTATCTTCTTCCTCAGCGATCGCTCTCGTGTCCATCAGTTGCTGGTTGCGTCCACCTCTATTTTCCGTTGCAGACATGGTGATTAATTCTTGGTTCGCATGCGACTCCCGTTGTCTGTCAGTCACTACCTTGTATGCAGCATATGGCGGAGCATTGGTGGAACTCCGACATCTACGGTAGAACTTCTGGCTCGCTTTCAGTGCAGTGCGGCTCTCTGGATCGCTGTCGCACCTCTTCCCTGCCTGAAGTGGCTGATAACAGAGGACAACGCCTCGCTATCGAATCTTCCCTGCTATCGAATCTTGCTTTCGTATATGATACCAATGTGTTCCAAGCTGGAAATTCTGGAAAGTCCTTGACGTGAAGTCCAGCTTCGCTATGTAAACCATTGCAGCAGTCCACATGTATGTGACCTCACGGCAGCGAGCCGCGTGCGCTTCATACATGAGCGGGTTTTTATGCCTGACGTGATAATTGTAGCTTCCTCTGACCGCTCTCGTCAGCTCTCGGCAGTCTCTACATTTGATGCAAGAAAAGACTGAATCTCTTGACCTATTTATAAGTCCCTAATAAACAGCAGCCGGGAGAAGACATGTTCTGGAGCTTCCCTCCCGCTGCACCCGTCAGCCATAACAGGGATGCAGGCCCTGGTTACATCTGTGCCGGACCCATCAGCAATGGCAGCAGGGGGCATTGACGTATAACGGGGTACAGTGGGTTCCACCAAAGTGTCATCTTTCCGGAAAAATAGCAAAGCAGCGTTATTATTTTCTGTCAAATGTGATGCAATCTGGGCCGGAGGCTCCGGACAGAGATGTGAACACGGCCTGACATTATCTCATGACAATGGCGCCTGTCGGGGGGTGGGAAAAAGCAGGCAGCAAGCGAACACTCAGCACTTGATGGGTCGGAAGCAGGAGAAAGGGCAAGGAACGGAGTGGGGGTGACGAGGTCCAAATTGTTGCAAATTTCTTTATTAATACCTGCCCGATTACATCCAGGGGCGAAATTCCAATTACACAACAAACCCTACGACACCAAGAACAAGTACTGACGGAGTACCACGGCGAGTAACCAAACGGCAAAGGAGTGTCACGCCTCAGCTGAGTTAACGGGGTTCTCTGGGCTTTTAATATTGATGACCTATCCGCCGATCAGTTGTATGCAAGGAAGGCGCGCACATGGCGTCTCTCTTCCTGATCTCATAGAGATATCAGCAGCGAGCAGGAAGAGAGACTGGAGATTGCACGCGCTGACCGGCGGAGGTGTCGGATCCCCCGCTGATCTGATCCTGAGAATATGTCATCAATATTAAAATCGTCGGTGAAGAGAAATCCACTGCAGACATCCGGATCCACCCGGGTCTAAGGGAACGCTTTACGTTAGATACTTACTCCATGGGCCCCTAGTCCTATGAAACTTTTGCATATCCCGAAGAGCCAAAAAGCAAAGCTCTTCTAGCCATAAGATTTGAGCAACTTTTTGTATCCAGTGAGAGATCGGGGGCGTTAGTATCCTTCCAACATAAACGGTATCATAGCCTTAGCCGCCAAAACCGGGACCACCCACAGACTTCTGTTAAACCGGGGGAAATAGAATATGTGTGCAAGAACCAACATGGGAAAAACCGCGCCAGTACATAGGGGATATTCTGGCGTTACTGCTGGGGGCTTGTAATTGGCCTCCTGAAGTTGGGCCCCAGCTACACCTATAGATCTGGGAGGGCCCCATTTACCAAAATACAACAGATTGTGATGTCAGAACGTATGAGGTGGTGCAGTGTGGGCGCCGGTTTTTCATGTATCTGGAGGTTTTGGAGGATGTTTCTATCGTTTTCGCCCCTCGGCCGCCGTCTTCTCATCATATGATTTGCACGGTTAAAGCTCTTTCAGTCGTGACCTTGCTGCAGAGACACAGAGATGACTTGTCGCTTTGCTGAATTTGGCATTTTTTGCCATCAGGGGTTTTCTCATGAACACAGCATTTTATTTCCCATAAAGCACTTGAGCTGCAATCGTTCCGGGGAGCAGCAGCAGATTTTTAACCGGCGGGCAAATAAATTTTACTGGAGCGTGCACTGGACCACCAGTCGCTCCATGGTGCCCGCCTGCAGCCCTGGGAAACCCCACCAGTTCCCGTCCTGTCACCGCAGCACGACTGTATGTGACGTTCAGCAGAGAACGTTACCAGGGGAATATCTGTAGAGAAATCGTCTTCTATTTCATTCACTGGATGCAATGATTTGCAGATCCCTCTGAATTCTCAGTCTAGACGACTACAGGAGTAGAACATTGATGGTCTGTCGTCAGGATGGGTGCAGGTGAAACCTCGGGGACCCCCACAGATCAGCGCGGCTGTGCCTGGTACTGCAGGGTGTCTTATTCACAGGCAGAGCTGCAGTACCAGGCTTAACCACTAATCCAGGTGAGGCGCTGTGCTTAGCTAAACTATAAAAGGGATGTAGTTCCCAGGAACGCCACGGACCCTTAATTGTGCCGATTGCTTTGGGGCTCAGACCCCCGCTGATGAAAGGAGCTGAGTCAATGAACATGAAAGTAGATTGGAGGGGGTAATAATTGGGCACTTGTATATGCCATTCAGGATCCCGGGAAAGCTGAGTGACTATGGCGTCCATTAATGCCTGGCACAGCTGACAACACTACTGAGGTGTGAGACACGGAGAACCTCGCAGGCTTCCCTGACTCTACATTCCCGGCGAGATTTTTGCCCAGGTAATGGGTGCACACCGCAATGCCAGCTGCTTGGCACTTCTCGTAGGGCAGAATTACTGATTGCTATCTGCAGGTCCAGCTGAGCCGCCTCTGTATCTGCGGAGGCTAGGGCGAAAATGTCATTAATGTGAACAGTGTGAGAAAGCTAACAGCCTGTAAAGGAAGCTGCAAGGCGAGCCTGGAACAAGCAAATCTTAAGCCGCCTGCCTGGTATTAGCGGTGCCAGGCACTGCCCAATTGGATGCCTCAGTAATCCAGCTCTGGGATTTCACACCGCTCTCGCTCAGTCCGCCTTTGTTGTATTTCCAGGGGATTTTTTGTGCTAAAACCTCCATTCCGCTTACCCCAAGCGCCTGGAAATGTAAGCAGCATCCTCCAAGCACCTACCCCCCCCCCCCCCACCCCCCCACCCCTCCTCTCTCCAGCACAAGAACTGGATTTAAGGTGTTCATCTCCTTCCGGGGGTCTGCATTAAGCCGAGTCGGCCACTGAAATAGATTTCTCTTTTTGTGGTTATCGCCCTCTTTTTGGCGATGGAGCATCAGGAAAATGACTTTGCTTTACTTCGTGCAGCGCCCAGAGATGGTTTAAGGGGCTTTAATGGTTAAAAAAAAAACAACATAATCCTTATTCCACAACTTTTACATATTTTGTGGTTCAAGTTGTCACCAGCTTTAAGATCTCTGCTTGTTGTCAGTGAATTCGAGCATTTTTGCTTGCATCCAGAGGCCAAAAACCTGTAATGATGTAATACTTCTTACAGCTGAGGGCTTGTTGCAATGTGTAATTCTAGACCAGTGTTTCCCAATGTTTAGCAGATTACCCTTGAACTCTCATAAATGACACTGAAGATCATAACCTGTGGAGCAAAAAAAATTAAAAGTGCAAGGGCCCCCTAGAGACTTGTCCGGTACTGCACGCTGAGATCAGAGTCTGAACAGTGAGCTAAATGGCCTATAAATCTCTAAACGCTGATTAGGGTGCACTCTTCCCCAAGGAGAGGCAGTACCCCCCAAAATCCTGACTTGGCCTCTCACCCAGTTAAGGCCTCTTTCACACTTGCGTTGTTGGGATCCGGCATGCACTTCCGTTGCCGGAGGTGCCTGCCGGATCCGGAAAAACGCAAGTGTACTGAAAGCATTTGAAGACGGAACCGTCTTCCAAATGCGTTCAGTGTTACTATGGCAGCCAGGACGCTATTAAAGTCCTGGTTGCCATAGTAGGAGCGGGGAGCGGGGAGCGGGGGAGCGGTATACTTACAGTCCGTGCGGCTCCCAGGGCGCTCCAGAATGACGTCAGAGCGCCCCATGCGCATGGATGACGTGATCCATGCGATCACGTGATCCATGCGCTTGGGGCGCCCTGACGTCACTCTGGAGCACCCGGGGAGCCGCACGGACGGTAAGTATGCTGCTCCCCCGCTCCCCGCTACACTTACCATGGCTGTCAGGACTTTAGCGTCCCGGCAGCCATGGTAACCACTCTGAAAAAGCTAAATGTCGGCTCCGGCAATGCGCCGAAACGACGTTTAGCTTAAGGCCGGATCCGGATCAATGCCTTTCAATGGGCATTAATTCCGGATCCGGCCTTGCGGCAAGTGTTCCGGATTTTTGGCCGGAGCAAAAAGCGCAGCATGCAGCGGTATTTTCTCCGGCTAACAAACGTTCCGTACCGGAACTGAAGACATCCTGATGCATCCTGAACGGATTACTCTCCATTCAGAATGCATTAGGATAAAACTGATCAGGATTCTTCCGGCATAGAGCCCCGACGACGGAACTCTATGCCGGAAGACAAGAACGCAGGTGTGAAAGAGCCCTTAGCCAGTTCTCTCTGCTCTGCACTAATGAGGGACAATCACCCTGAAACAGCTGTCTGCAGATGAGATGCTGCCTTAGTTATTATCTGAGTTATGTCTCAAGGCTTGTTTAAAGCGTGGTACATTGACTTATAGGATAGCTGCCTTACATCTGGTGGTATCAAAGGCAGAGCTTGTTAACAGCTCATTTGCATCCCTTCCCAAAATTCCCATTTACTCACAGCAAGCATAGATGAAAACCACTTTTTATGCAGCGGGCAACTTGACTAGCTGTCTTCACCACTTGCACTTCTGCATGTTTGTATGGATTTGCCCTTTATGCAGTTGCCTAGTATATTCTGTAAATCGGCTCTAAAAACTTTAAATTTGCCCAGAATGCACTTCACAGGTTGTGGATGGCTATGCAAGAAAAGGTCAAGAATGGCAACTTCTTCCTGCTTGTCCAGAAGAGCAGAAGCAATGACTGTTTCTGTGTGTGCACTTATCTGTCTCTGTGTGCTCCTGTGTGTGTGCACTTATCTGTCTCTGTGTGCTCCTGTGTGTGCACTT
Organism: Bufo bufo; assembly: GCF_905171765.1. Taxonomy (NCBI): domain Eukaryota; kingdom Metazoa; phylum Chordata; class Amphibia; order Anura; family Bufonidae; genus Bufo; species Bufo bufo. The sequence goes on from NC_053397.1 coordinate 224,684,121, forward strand.
ATCTGTCTGTGTGCACTTATCTGTCTCTGTGTGCTCCTGTGTGTGTGCACTTATCTGTCTCTGTGTGCTCCTGTGTGTGCACTTATCTGTCTGTGTGCACTTATCTGTCTCTGTGCTCGCGCCCCTGTCTGTGTGCACTTATCTGTCTGTGTGCTCCTGTGTGTGTGCACTTATCTGTCTCTGTGCTCGCGCCCCTGTCTGTGTGCACTTATCTGTCTCTGTGCTCGCAGCCAGTGTGTGTGCGCACTTATCTGTCTCTGTGTGCTCCTGTGTGTGCGCACTTATCTGTCTCTGTGTGCTCCTGTGTGTGCGCACTTATCTGTCTCTGTGTGCTCCTGTGTGTGTGCACTTATCTGTCTCTGTGCTCGCAGCCAGTGTGTGTGCGCACTTATCTGTCTCTGTGTGCTCCTGTCTCTGTGCTTGTGGCCCTGTCTGTGTGCACTTATCTGTCTCTGTGTGCTCCTGTGTGTGCGCACTTATCTGTCTCTGTGTGCTCCTGTGTGTGTGCACTTATCTGTCTCTGTACTCGCGGCTCGTCTGTGTGCACTTATCTGTCTCTGTGTGCTCCTGTCTGAGTGCACTTATCTGTCTCTGTGCTCGCGCCCCTGTGTGTGTGTGCACTCATCTGTCTCTGTGTGCTCCTGTGTGTGCACACTTATCTGTCTCTGTGCTCGCAGCCCTGTCTGTGTGCACGTATCTGTCTCTGTGTGTGCACACTTATCTGTCTCTGTGCTCGCGGCCCTGTCTGTGTGCACTTATCTGTCTCTGTGTGCTCCCGTCTGTGTGCACTTATCTGTCTCTGTGCTCGCGGCCCTGTCTGTGTGCACTTATCTGTCTCGGTGTGCTCCTGTCTGTGTGCACTTATCTGTCTCTGTGTGTACACACTTATCTGTCTCTGTGTGCTCCCGTCTGTGTGCACTTATCTGTCTCTGTGCTCGCGGCCCTGTCTGTGTGCACTTATCTGTCTCGGTGTGCTCCTGTCTGTGTGCACTTATCTGTCTCTGTGTGTACACACTTATCTGTCTCTGTGCTCGCGCCCCTGTGTGTGTGTGCACTCATCTGTCTATGCACCAGTGTGTGTGCCTGTGCGCACCTACCTGTGTCCACGCTGCACTATATATTTCTGCAGGACACTTACCTCTCCCCAGTTCCCTGCCCCATCCTTACAGAGGTGTACGACCCTTTCTTCTCTCGTCTTCGTGCCAGAGGTGACTTGTTCTCTCCAGAAACGCTCCTTGTTCTGCCTGTCTTTAAAAACCCAGCATGAAGATGAACACAAATGGCACAAGCGGAAACACAATGTGAATGGGGGGGGGAGTTTGTTTTTGCAATTTATTTTTTGGCAGCAGGCGAAATTACAGTTGCTTTCCCTCCTAAGTGCTGCAAAGTGTTTGTGTTGAATCAGATTCTAATGACACCAGGTGTGCAAAGTGTGGAGCGCAGCGCGTGAACGGATTGTAGAAAGAGCTCGCTGGCTGCGGCTTTACACCACCGATACAGGCAGGAGGGAAGGCGGAGATGGCGGCATATAAACACAATGCAAGCCGCACCGGAAAACCTGCATGTGTTTTTACCGTGATTTTTGATACAGTTGCAGTCTTTAACAAATGAAAAGCGCTAAGGCCTTGTTCACATTTCCGTTTTTTACTGACGTGTGCCATATGAATTTTCCACGGACAGTGCACGTTACCATTATTTTTAATGTTTGCTCACACACCACATTGGTCAGTGAAAAAAATGAGACCTGCACTACCTTGGTCCTTGATGCAGACCATACATGCCCATTGAAGTCTATGGATCCATGAAAAACCACTGATACAACACAGATAGCATCAGTGTTTCGTCCGTTTTTCACTGACCTCTGGCAAATAGTTTTCATATGAGCATTGTCCGTGGAAAACGGATGGGACATGGAGAACAAAAAATGAACACACGGATGTCAAATGGACACGGAAATGTGAACAAGGCCTCAATTTAGGCATTTCTCCTGTATAGACCACCATCATGTTAAGAACCACAGCAAAAGGCCATGTTTTTGTTGTTTTTGACCTTGTGCTCTTAACCGCTCCTCGATGGATCCTCTTCTTCATGACTATTGTTGTGCCTCCTATGTCTTGTAGCAGGGAACCCTCCGGGGCGCAGTGGCCGCATTCATTATCCAGGTGACGGCAGGTTTTGGTGAAATCTCTGCCAATTAAATTCTGCAAGTTGTCAGGCAGAATTTTAGAGGTAAAATTAACACTTTCTCGAACTGCTCGCCGAATTTCAAGCCACATTTATCATGTGGGACAGTAAAGAGATTGTCTCACAATCTGCAGTTTTTCAGGATATTTACTGTCTAGTTTTCTTATTATTAGACCGTTCATGGAAAGGCACAAAGGGAGCGCCATAGGAAACCAGTCAGACTGTGCACGGTCCCAGACTGGGAGGTATTGGGGGGACTACAGTAACCGCTCATTTGATCTAATGGGTTATAGCTGCAAAGATTTATTATTTTCTTACTTGCAGACATTGAAGCTATTAGGAGAGCGGCGATACCACGTTAATTCCCTCACTGTCAGCCTGATGTTAATACATTTGGTACAGATCACTCCAATAGTCTCCTTTACTATATGTGGGCGGCTGCAGTGGCCCGATGTGTCTAGCCTTGTTTTTGTTGACCTTTACTTTGCATTGGTCTTCAGCACTGCGGGAAACTGGTTCTCATTAGAGACCGAGCAGGTGAACAGGACCAGAACCCCGATCCAGCGGTCTGCAGATGCATCTGAGGCACCTCATCCAGCCAACCAGTACCATGCTCTGTGGTGGGGAGGGACAGCACCCCGAAACAGCTGTCTGCAGATGCATCTGAGGCACCTCATCCAACCAACCAGTACCATGCTCTATGGTGAGGAGAACAGCATCCCGAAACAGCGTTCTGCAGATGCATCTGAGACACCTCATCCATCCAACCAGTACCATACTCTGTGGTGAGGAGAACAGCATCCCGAAACAGCTGTCTGCAGATGTATCTGAGGCACCTCATCCAGCCAACCAGTACCATGCTCTGTGGTGAGGAGAACAGCACCCCGAAACAGCGGTCTGCAGATGCATCTGAGGCACCTCATCCATCCAACCAGTACCATACTCTGTGGTGAGGAGAACAGCACCCCGAAACAGCGGTCTGCAGATGCATCTGAGGCACCTCATCCAGCCAACCAGTACCATGCTCTGTGGTGAGGAGGGACAGCACCCCGAAACAGCTGTCTGCAGATGCATCTGAGGCACCTCATCCAGCCAACCAGTACCATGCTCTGTGGTGAGGAGGGACAGCACCCCGAAACAGCTGTCTGCAGATGCATCTGAGGCACCTCATCCAGCCAACCAGTACCATACTCTGTGGTGAGGAGAACAGCACCCCGAAACAGCGGTCTGCAGATGCATCTGAGGCACCTCATCCAGCCAACCAGTACCATACTCTGTGGTGAGGAGAACAGCACCCCGAAACAGCGGTCTGCAGATGCATCTGAGGCACCTCATCCAGCCAACCAGTACCATGCTCTGTGGTGGGGAGGGACAGCACCCCGAAACAGCGTTCTGCAGATGCATCTGAGACACCTCATCCAACCAACCAGTACCATGCTCTGTGGTGAGGAGAGCAGCACCCCGATCCAGGGGTCTGCAGATGCATCTGAGGCACCTCATCCAGCCAACCAGTACCATGCTCTGTGGTGAGGAGGAACAGCACCCCCCGAAACAGCTGTCTGCAGATGCATCTGAGGCACCTCATCCAACCAACCAGTACCATGCTCTGTGGTGAGGAGGAACAGCACCCCGATCCAGGGGTCTGCAGATGCATCTGAGGCTCCTCATCCAGCCAACCAGTACCATGCTCTGTGGTGGGGAGGGACAGCACCCCGAAACAGCGTTCTGCAGATGCATCTGAGACACCTCATCCAACCAACCAGTACCATGCTCTGTGGTGAGGAGGGACAGCACCCCGAACCAGCTGTCTGCAGATGCATCTGAGGCACCTCATCCAGCCAACCAGTACCATACTCTGTGGTGAGGAGGGACAGCACCCCGAACCAGCTGTCTGCAGATGCATCTGAGACACCTCATCCAGCCAACCAGTACCATGCTCTGTGGTGAGGAGGGACAGCACCCCGAACCAGATGTCTGCAGATGCATCTGAGGCACCTCATCCAGCCAACCAGTACCATGCTCTGTGGTGAGGAGGGACAGCACCCCGAAACAGCTGTCTGCAGATGTATCTGAGGCACCTCATCCAGCCAACCAGTACCATACTCTGTGGTGAGGAGGGACAGCACCCCGAAACAGCTGTCTGCAGATGTATCTGAGGCACCTCATCCAGCCAACCAGTACCATGCTCTGTGGTGAGGATGGACAGCACCCCGAAACAGCGTTCTGCAGATGCATCTGAGGCACCTCATCCAGCCAACCAGTACCATGCTCTGTGGTGAGGAGGGACAGCACCCCGAAACAGCGTTCTGCAGATGCATCTGAGACACCTCATCCAACCAACCAGTACCATGCTCTGTGGTGAGGAGAGCAGCACCCCGATCCAGGGGTCTGCAGATGCATCTGAGGCACCTCATCCAGCCAACCAGTACCATGCTCTGTGGTGAGGAGAACAGCACCCCGAAACAGCGGTCTGCAGATGCATCTGAGGCACCTCATCCAGCCAACCAGTACCATACTCTGTGGTGAGGAGGGACAGAACCCCGAAACAGCTGTCTGCAGATGTATCTGAGGCACCTCATCCAGCCAACCAGTACCATGCTCTCCTGGTGAGGAGGGACAGCACCCCGAACCAGCTGTCTGCAGATGCATCTGAGGCACCTCATCCAGCCAACCAGTACCATGCTCTGTGGTGAGGAGGGACAGCACCCCGAAACAGCGTTCTGCAGATGCATCTGAGGCACCTCATCCAGCCAACCAGTACCATGCTCTGTGGTGAGGAGGGACAGCACCCCGAAACAGCGTTCTGCAGATGCATCTGAGGCACCTCATCCAGCCAACCAGTACCATGCTCTGTGGTGGGGAGGGACAGCACCCCGAAACAGCTGTCTGCAGATGCATCTGAGGCACCTCATCCAGCCAACCAGTACCATACTCTGTGGTGAGGAGGGACAGCACCCCGAAACAGCTGTCTGCAGATGCATCTGAGGCACCTCATCCAGCCAACCAGTACCATGCTCTGTGGTGAGGAGGGACAGCACCCCGAAACAGCTGTCTGCAGATGCATCTGAGGCACCTCATCCAGCACACCAGTACCATACTCTGTGGTGAGGAGGGACAGCACCCCAAAACAGCTGTCTGCAGATGCATCTGAGGCACCTCATCCAGCCAACCAGTACCATGCTCTGTGGTGAGGAGGGACAGCACCCCGAAACAGCGGTCTGCAGATGCATCTGAGGCACCTCATCCAGCCAACCAGTACCATGCTCTGTGGTGAGGAGGGACAGCACCCCGAAACAGCTGTCTGCAGATGCATCTGAGGCACCTCATCCAGCCAACCAGTACCATGCTCTGTGGTGGGGAGGGACAGCACCCCGAAATAGCGGTCTGCAGATGCATCTGAGGCACCTCATCCAGCCAACCAGTACCATACTCTGTGGTGAGGAGGGACAGCACCCCGAAACAGCGGTCTGCAGATGGGTCACTCTTCCTTTTTGGAAAAGTCTCTGATATGAGCTAATTGGTGCTAATTTAGTGCTGAAAGCTGTTGGCTTCCGATGAGACTGCTTGCAAGGATTTAGACTGTCAGCTCTTGGGACAAGCAGAGTTGTGACTAGATACAGTGTGGTGTCCTATCCTGGTGCTGTATACAATGGCTGCTCAGGCCTTCAGGAGCCTATCCCGACCTCACATATGAAAGGCTTGTTTCTTAATCGGTTTTCTGATTTCGCACCGTCCTTCTCTGCTTCCGGCTGAATATTTTATAAGTGCGGCTGCCGAAGGACGGGTTCTCAGTCTTCTGGGGACTGGGGGTTTGATATCATTTTTTTTTCTTCTTTTCCCCTCTTATCTGTGTTTAGTGTCTAGTTAAACTTGTAACAGCCTGTTAATGTGTGGATGGATTATCTACAGCAGGATGAGCGTGAAGATCCACGCTCCCCAGAGCGTCTGCGTTTCCAGCATCTTCTGAGCAGTAAATACAAGCAAAAGGAAAAAAAAAACGGTGTATTTATCGGTGTCGTGAGGACCTGGCGCAGCAGGGGTCTGGATGGTGCGGCTGCCCGCTACCACGGGGGAGATTGTCACCCACCTTCACACAGATCTTTAACCCATGTCATCTGCAGGCTGTGGAGTCACAGGGGAAGCTTCTGAAAGGAGCGTGACCTCCTCCAAAGCCTCTTACCTTCCGCTATGACTTCAATTCTCACATTATTGATCCAGTCTTATGTGATTTCTTGGAATACTGAATTTCAAGGGTTTTATTCTTCCTGGAGAAGGCAGGGCCATTCAGTCAAGTTATCCTGCGTTACTGTGACGGTCGTATCCAGACCTTCGCGTGACCCCAGATCGTGAAATGCGGTATTTTGTCTTCACAATGTTCTGGGACCTGTTCAGCCATATTATAACTATTGATTTATCAGGCACCAGCATCTCCTGCAGCTTGGAGGTGAAAACCATCATATCTCTGGTCCATATTAATGGGACTCAACAGCTAAGGTCTATTTTCTCTCCACTGACTGTGACGGTGAAAGAAAGCTGGTGTTCCTTGTTCCGTGCCTCCGTGATTGCGGACCCATTCAAGTGAATGGGTCCGTGATGCGGAATGCACACGGCCGGTGCCCGTGTATTGCGGACCTGCTGTATGCGGGCTGCAATACGGCCACGGGGGGCACACGGTCGTGTGCATGTAGCCCTAGGATCGGGTTGTGTGTATTTGTGCATTTCGATTGTCGCCCCCTGACACGTGTGATGTCCCATGGTAGCCCTCCTCTGTAGATCCGAGGGGCTGCGAGCATTCTGCCCTGTGTGTATTGAAGCTGGCCGCATGGCACTGTGCTGGGATAGGTGCCAGCGCGTGGGGTGTATCAGAGGAAGCAGGCTCCGGGATGTCTCCAGCCCAGACCACAGCCAGCTCTCCATCCGTGGGAGGAATGGCGTTGATGTAATGCTGCACTTTGCTATAACCTGTGGTTGCAGAACTGCTGAGTACACAGCTCGATGATGGCCGTCAGACAGACTCGCTGTTCCCCGGAATCTTCCTTCCTTCATTATGGGCAGATCCTGATTAGCTTGATGCATCGGGAACGCTTCCAAATGATGTTTCCTGTCTGTAACCTCTGGGTTTGGCTAATATATAATTATTTCCCAATAGTGGGTTATAAACCATAGGGACCGATCTCCAACCAGCCGTATCTTAATTAATGTCCCCCAACCTGATACACGAGCAGATCCGGTACAATGACACGTCTTGTCACCTTCATAAATAGACCAATCTGACAACTTTCCGCCATGTGACTGGGTCTGACACCCTTCACATTGTCTGTACAGCACTTCTATAGGCCAGCTGGTTCTAAATAGCAGAACTGGGAAAACCTCTCCACAACTGTGAAGGCAGCAGTGGCGGCCATACTGATAGATGTGGCTCGATGGCTCCAGAACCTCACAGATCCGCTCGTATTGGCATGCAGTATTATATGTAATGTCAAAACGATGGGCATCTGTGGGGCTTGGCAGACCCTCTTTTAAGTCGGTGTGGTCTGTCAGGCACTGGCTGAGCGTTGAGGCTTCTGTTATAAGCTGAAGCTGCAGTGCTAATGTGAACAGAGCCTTACTATAGATGCATTAGCGGGAGGCTGCTATGGAGCCGTGTAGATGAGGGGTGACCGCCCCGGGTGACTCGGGTCCCTATTGGTGATGTGAGCATGGGCAAGACTATGGTGAACATGGGACCCTGAATCCTGCTGTCACCTTTCATCCAAAAAGATGGGGGTGCATTTTCCTCCTTGATCTGTGGGTTACTTTTTCTCTGGGACCCCCTATCTTATATACAGTACAGACCAAAAGTTTGGACACACCTTGTCATTCAAAGAGTTTTCTTTATTTTCATGACTATGAAGGCATCAAAACTATGAATTAACACATGTGGAATTATATACATAACAAACAAGTGTGAAACAACTGAAAATGTCATATTCTAGGTTCTTCAAAGTAGCCACCTTTTGCTTTGATTACTGCTTTGCACACTCTTGGCATTCTCTTGATGAGCTTCAAGAGGTAGTCCCCTGAAATGGTCTTCCAACAGTCTTGAAGGAGTTCCCAGAGATGCTTAGCACTTGTTGGCCCTTTTGCCTTCACTCTGCGGTCCAGCTCACCCCAAACCATCTCGATTGGGTTCAGGTCCGGTGACTGTGGAGGCCAGGTCATCTGGCGCAGCACCCCATCACTCTCCTTCATGGTCAAATAGCCCTTACTTTCAAAGTTTTCCCAATTTTTCAGCTGACTGACTGACCTTCATTTCTTAAAGTAATGATGGCCACTCGTTTTTCTTTACTTAGCTGCTTTTTTCTTGCCATAATACAAATTCTAACAGTCTATTCAGTAGGACTATCAGCTGTGTATCCACCTGACTTCTCCTCAACGCAACTGATGGTCCCAACCCCATTTATAAGGCAAGAAATCCCACTTATTAAACCTGACAGGGCACACCTGTGAAGTGAAGACCATTTCAGGGGACTACCTCTTGAAGCTCATCAAGAGAATGCCAAGAGTGTGCAAAGCAGTAATCAAAGCAAAAGGTGGCTACTTTGAAGAACCTAGAATATGACATATTTTCAGTTGTTTCACACTTGTTTGTTATGTATATAATTCCACATGTGTTAATTCATAGTTTTGATGCCTTCATAGTCATGAAAATAAAGAAAACTCTGAATGAGAAGGTGTGTCCAAACTTTTGGTCTGTACTGTACATGCCCTTACCAACAGGTCCAATCATAATTACAAGGATTCGGGGACTGACGTGAGTTTTCCATGGTAAAGTGAGAATGTGACGCTATCCCAGTGGGACCCGTTTTACTCTTTGCAGATTCTCTTTGGCTTGCCTTAAAGTAAAATGTGTTGAAAAGCAGAAACGTGTGTCACGATCATAGCGGTATCCCGGAAATGTGCGCTATAATGAGGGAAGGATTTGGAGGAGAATCGGGGGGGTAAAAGCTTTCTTGGCCACCTCGCTCCCCCGTATATATATTATGTAATGGGAATAACATTCTGAGATGATGAAGTCCATAAAACGTTCCGCTGGTGTCACTACAAACACCGTTACTTTTTCCGTCAAGCAATTTAGAGCTGCGTCTGGCCCAGAAGAGGCCGTTAATCAGTCTATAGCGGGAGCGTCAGGAGCCGCAGGTCTGGGCAGCTTTAGAGAGTGCTCTGCTAGCAGGGGCTTAGCTAAAGGATCATGGGCCCTGGGGCAAGAGTTCAGCTTGGGCCCCCCGTTCACTTTGTGGCAATGGGCAGGAGTTCATCTAGCTTTTCTGCTGCCTGAGGCTAAAATTGAAACGTCACCCCCCTTCCCCATGACATTCTCCAACCTCACCCCTTCCCTCCAGCCCTAGTGTTAAAGACCTACTTGGAAAACAGAACATACAGGGTAATAGAGCGCACATGCCTCTCACATCCAGTGATGTCTCCTCTGATTTAGATGTTCTCCTTCCTCATCTTCTCCATTCGGACCAGACCGCCATGATGGTTTCTTTCAGCAGCTCTTGCAGAGTTTGACAAAAAGGCATCTACTTTCCCATCTTCCTCCTATCCCTACACCCCATCCTGCCACCCCCAATACTGTGTCCGCTGTGCTCCTCAATATTATACTGCAGAAACAGTCCCCCTGAAAATACTAGTACCATGCAGATAGTTCCTCACTCAATAATTACTGGCACACAGTGCCCTAAAAAGTAACTGCTCCCCACAAATAGTGTCCCTGATACTAATAGTATATATATAACTTCCCCCCCCAAAAAAATAATTGTACTAAACTGATACTGTGTCAGGGTATCCCCCCACAATAATAGTGGTCACAAAAGTCCCACCAATAGAAAAGAGTGCACTTAGTGTTAACAGTGCCCCCAATAGTAGTAATGCCCCCATTGTGCCCATACTAGTAATTATGTTCCCCGTAGTCCCCCAATAGTAATAAATCTCTTTATAATGTGTGCCAGTACAAAAAATACCCTCAGACCCCCATATCAGATCCTCACGCCCCCAATAGAAGACCTCAGATCAGACCCAATACAAATAAATAAACTTGCCTCTCCTGCAGTCCCCGCTCGCTGGTCTTCTCTGAGCCCAGGTCATAGTGCGCACCTACCACCTGACCCCCGTCAGGGGTGAGTACAGCGCTTCACTCGCCTCTCCCCCCGCCCCCGGAATACTAGTGAGCCCTTCCATAATGAAAGCACTCACTAGTATTTGCTTTACAAGACACACTCTTATATAGTGAAAGATACTGTAACTAGCGGTGAGCTACTGGCATGGCCCTCCTGTATGGGAGAATTATATATGGCATTTTATGGCAGTATTATTTGGTACTGTGTGCCAATATTGCGTGGCATTATATGGCGTTGTATGGTGGTATTATTTGGCGTTGTATGACGGTATGTGAGTATACACATTCAGGACCTCGTTTGCTTGTTACCCAGGGCCCCATGATCTATAAAACTGGCCCTGGCCATCGTAAGGAAAATGTGGGGTTGGGAGATAGCAGTGGGGGTGCAGTTACAATCAGCCTCCTGTCCGTGACGCTCTTCACAACAGTGAGTGGTGGGGACATAATGACCTATCATGCTGCACTAGAAGGACCCTATGATGGTGGAGGTCTCCTTTACGGTAGGGGTCTCATGGAGCAGCACTTAGTACCCCTCCCAGTACATAAGGGGCGCCGGTGCCATTGATGTCGCCATGTTTCCTGCCCAGTAGATACTGACAGACCCGGCAGTCCTCTTCTTGCGCCATCTTAAATGTCCTCTATGTATAATACAAAGTGTTTCCATTTCTTGTGGCCCGTTAACCCTCTGGCCGCTCCCGGCGGTCTGCCCCCGGCGGTCCGCTCCTGTGCCAGGAATGAGTTCATGTGAAAGTGATCAGTCTTTGTACATGAATAATAGAAGGCGCTTCCTTCATTAATAATGTTTTCCTTCTGTTGCTCCCCAGGAAATCATTGAGAGGAGAAGCGACATCTGTTCATCCGTAGATTGCGGGGGCAGGGGGCGCGCTGTGGCCTCATACCGAGTCTTATAGCGGAATATGGGAACCTAAGCACCTGCTGTAGCCAGGAGCCCCTCGTGGAAGCTTAAGGGTTGGAGCTCAGGCCGCCCGCCTCATAGTGCTTTCATATATGGTGTATGACACTAAGGACCCCGGTGTGGCTCTTACATCGGGGCCCCATCTGTGCATGTGATATAGAGAGTTGTCCGCTCTGCCCCGGTCTGGTCCTGCTGATGTTTTTTGTGGAATCTGTCATATATCCATCAGCGTCAAGAGGGACAGGAGGGTGAATGATTGACAGGCGGCAGGTGGAGGGGATGAGCAGGGTGATAGCATGCTGTGTGATCGGCGCTTTTACATTGGCCGCTTGCTGTACATGCGCTGCGCCTATTATATACAGAGTCATGTACAGATCCAATATGGACGTCATTATCACTTAGCTTCATAGTTCTCCTGTATCCCTGCAGGGGAAAGCTGGGTGCTAACCCCGGTGGGAGTGTTAATGGCCGCCGTTTCTATGTGGTGCTGGTTGTACATATTGTTCCTCTTGCTCCACGTTCTCTGGTTGCAGCTCGTCCTAACCTCTCTGTTCTGTTCCATGCAGGAGCGTCTCTGAGAGCAGAACGCCGGATGTATTGACCACCCTACACCAGGCCTGGAGAGGAGACCGCTTGTAAATATGGTGCCTTACTCCCCCCAGACCCAGCTCATCGTCCTGGCAATGCTCCTCTACTCGGCGATCACCACTGAAGCAGACAGTAAGTGCCCGCGGATTCTCGTTATACCATTATAATGTTCAGGGGAGCTGGTAAAGGGAGAAATGATCCCTATGTCAGCCCCTACTAGTTACAGGACTGTATGTGGTTATACAAGGGACTACTGATCCCTATGTCAGCCCCTACTGCTTACAGGACTGTATGTGGTTATATAAGGGACTAATGATCCCTATGTCAGCCCCTACTGCTTACAGGACTGTATGTGGTTATATAAGGGACTACTGATCCCTATGTCAGCCCCTACTGCTTACAGGACTGTATGTGGTTATATAAGGGACTACTGATCCCTATGTCAGCCCCTACTGCTTACAGGACTGTATGTGGTTATATAAGGGACTAATGATCCCTATGTCAGCCCCTACTGCTTACAGGACTGTATGTGGTTATATAAGGGACTACTGATCCCTATGTCAGCCCCTACTGCTTACAGGACTGTATGTGGTTATATAAGGGACTACTGATCCCTATGTCAGCCCCTACTGCTTACAGGACTGTATGTGGTTATATAAGGGACTAATGATCCCTATGTCAGCCCCTACTGCTTACAGGACTGTATGTGGTTATATAAGGGACTAATGATCCCTATGTCAGCCCCTACTGCTTACAGGACTGTATGTGGTTATATAAGGGACTACTGATCCCTATGTCAGCCCCTACTGCTTACAGGACTGTATGTGGTTATATAAGGGACTACTGATCCCTATGTCAGCCCCTACTGCTTACAGGACTGTATGTGGTTATATAAGGGACTAATGATCCCTATGTCAGCCCCTACTGCTTACAGGACTGTATGTGGTTATATAAGGGACTACTGATCCCTATGTCAGCCCCTACTGCTTACAGGACTGTATGTGGTTATATAAGGGACTACTGATCCCTATGTCAGCCCCTACTGCTTACAGGACTATATGTGGTTATATAAGGGACTACTGATCCCTATGTCAGCCCCTACTGCTTACAGGACTGTATGTGGTTATATAAGGGACTACTGATCCCTATGTCAGCCCCTACTGCTTACAGGACTGTATGTGGTTATATAAGGGACTACTGATCCCTATGTCAGCCCCTACTGCTTACAGGACTGTATGTGGTTATATAAGGGACTACTGATCCCAATGTCAGCCCCTACTGCTTACAGGACTGTATGTGGTTATATAAGGGACTACTGATCCCTATGTCAGCCCCTACTGCTTACAGGACTGTATGTGGTTATATAAGGGACTACTGATCCCTATGTCAGCCCCTACTGCTTACAGGACTGTATGTGGTTATATAAGGGACTAATGATCCCTATGTCAGCCCCTACTGCTTACAGGACTGTATGTGGTTATATAAGGGACTAATGATCCCTATGTCTGCCCCTACTGCTTACAGGACTGTATGTGGTTATATAAGGGACTACTGATCCCTATGTCAGCCCCTACTGCTTACAGGACTATATGTGGTTATATAAGGGACTACTGATCCCTATGTCTGCCCCTACTGCTTACAGGACTGTATGTGGTTATATAAGGGACTACTGATCCCTATGTCAGCCCCTACTGCTTACAGGACTGTATGTGGTTATATAAGGGACTACTGATCCCTATGTCAGCCCCTACTGCTTACAGGACTTTATGTGGTTATATAAGGGACTACTGATCCCTATGTCAGCCCCTACTGCTTACAGGACTGTATGTGGTTATATAAGGGACTACTGATCCCTATGTCAGCCCCTACTGCTTACAGGACTGTACGTGGTTATATAAGGGACTAATGATCCCTATGTCAGCCCCTACTGCTTATAGGACTGTACGTGGTTATATAAGGGACTAATGATCCCTATGTCAGCCCCTACTGCTTACAGGACTGTATGTGGTTATATAAGGGACTAATGATCCCTATGTCAGCCCCTACTGCTTACAGGACTGTACGTGGTTATATAAGGGACTAATGATCCCTATGTCAGCCCCTACTGCTTACAGGACTGTATGTGGTTATATAAGGGACTAATAATCTCTATGTCAGCCCCTACTGCTTACAGGACTGTATGTGGTTATATAAGGGACTAATGATCCCTATGTCTGCCCCTACTGCTTACAGGACTGTATGTGGTTATATAAGGGACTACTGATCCCTATGTCAGCCCCTACTGCTTACAGGACTATACGTGGTTATATAAGGGACTACTGATCCCAATGTCAGCCCCTACTGCTTACAGGACTGTATGTGGTTATATAAGGGACTAATAATCTCTATGTCAGCCCCTACTGCTTACAGGACTGTATGTGGTTATATAAGGGACTAATGATCCCTATGTCAGCCCCTACTGCTTACAGGACTGTATGTGGTTATATAAGGGACTACTGATCCCTATGTCAGCCCCTACTGCTTACAGGACTGTATGTGGTTATATAAGGGACTACTGATCCCAATGTCAGCCCCTACTGCTTACAGGACTGTATGTGGTTATATAAGGGACTACTGATTCCTATGTCAGCCCCTACTGCTTACAGGACTGTATGTGGTTATATAAGGGACTACTGATCCCTATGTCAGCCCCTACTGCTTACAGGACTATACGTGGTTATATAAGGGACTACTGATCCCAATGTCAGCCCCTACTGCTTACAGGACTGTATGTGGTTATATAAGGGACTAATAATCTCTATGTCAGCCCCTACTGCTTACAGGACTGTATGTGGTTATATAAGGGACTAATGATCCCTATGTCTGCCCCTACTGCTTACAGGACTGTATGTGGTTATATAAGGGACTACTGATCCCAATGTCAGCCCCTACTGCTTACAGGACTGTATGTGGTTATATAAGGGACTACTGATCCCTATGTCAGCCCCTACTGCTTACAGGACTGTATGTGGTTATATAAGGGACTACTGATCCCTATGTCAGCCCCTACTGCTTACAGGACTGTACGTGGTTATATAAGGGACTACTGATCCCTATGTCCGCCCCTACTGCTTACAGGACTGTATGTGGTTATATAATATGTCAGGACGGACGGATGCTCCTGTGCAGTAGATTGGCACATCTCCCAACTACCTGTCTGTTTTGCTCATGAGTCTCGGGAGCGTTTCGCAGTCCGTGTAACAATGGCCGCTTATCAGTAAGTGCACTATTGAATAGTCTGAGTAAAGCGCCTCCGTGCTGTTCTTCACATTGAGCGAGGTCTTTGTTCTGCGGATTGGAAGAGCTCGCTGCTTGTAATTCTCCGTAATATCATTACTGTGCATCATTATTAGGCTTCACCGCCACATCTGTCTTTGTGTTGTTTTGTGTTTCACATAAATTAAAACCGCTTAGCGCATCCACGAGTGTGAATCGTAGCCAGGACGTGGCAGGACAAGTGGCTGTTCAGTGTCAGGCTGGAGAGGACCCAGCAATAATGAACTGCAGCTGCTGCTCCGCTCCATCCAAGGAATTCATCTGCCGTGTAATAGCACGCTGATCTCCTGTCACCCCTGATCTCTGGCGTAAGTGCAGCGTAGAAAAACGATCTCTTTTATCGCTGATCTCTAGTGAATGGATAGGCGGCATTCTCAATGATGTCACCGCTGATCTCTAGTGAATCGATAGGCGGCATTCTCAGTGATGTCACCGCTGAACTTTAGAGAATGGATAGGCAGCATTCTCAGTGATGTCACCGCTGATCTGTAGTGAATCGATAGGCTGCATTCTCAGTGATGTCACCGCTGATCTGTAGTGAATCGATAGGCGGCATTCTCAGTGATGTCACCGCTGATCTCTAGTGAATGGATAGGCGGCGTTCTCAGTGATGTCACCGCTGATCTCTAGTGAATGGATAGGCGGCATTCTCAGTGATGTCACCGCTGATCTCTAGTGAATGCATAGGCTGCATTCTCAGTGATGTCACCGCTGATCTCTAGTGAATGTATAGGCGGCGTTCTCAGTGATGTCACCGCTGATCTCTAGTGAATGTATAGGCGGCGTTCTCAGTGATGTCACCGCTGATCTCTAGTGATGGATAGGCGGCGTTCTCAGTGATGTCACCGCTGATCTCTAGTGATGGATAGGCGGCGTTCTCAGTGATGTCACCGCTGATCTCTAGTGTATGGATAGGCGGCATTCTCAGTGATGTCACCGCTGATCTCTAGTGAATGTATAGGCGGCGTTCTCAGTGATGTCACCGCTGATCTCTAGTGAATGTATAGGCGGCGTTCTCAGTGATGTCACCGCTGATCTCTAGTGATGGATAGGCGGCGTTCTCAGTGATGTCACCGCTGATCTCTAGTGATGGATAGGCGGCGTTCTCAGTAGTCCTGTGTGTCTGTCGTACTGTTTCATGGCGTCTCAGGTTTTATTGCTTTATCCTCTGCATTTAAAATGCCGTCTGCTGTCAGAAAGACCTGGAAACAGCGCCGCGCCATTCGGCCGACTGGTTAATTAGATGGAGACGTGACCGAAGCCTCCGCTACAGAACAGGTTGAGTTTTTTTTATTTATTTTTCCGCTGGAAGCCGGAGAGAGAGAGAAACTTTGTGATAGAAAATAAGACGACTGGTCGGTCTTGTCGGTCGAGCTGTCACTTTCCGGTCGCGGTGACCGCCGCCCATTATCCCTGCGCTCATTCCCTCTGATTGTTTTACTCCTCTCCTCCGGGTCAGCCAGATCTCGATTGCTTTCAGGAACTCGACGCAAGGACTTAGAAAATGTCATCTCTAATGGCTAAAAAAGCTGAGCCCGTCTCCTGGATGATTACCGGAAGATAAGTCTCTCCCCAGGAATCAGAACCTGAAGGAAGGCGTCGTTGGCACGGAGCGCGGCGCCATGTCTCTTCCATTGGATTCCGCTTTCAGCTCTCAGCTAGTAACGTCCAGTTAGGCCCAGTTCACACATCAGTTATTTCCATCAGGACTGGAGCCTCCACAGAGATCAGGTGTAATGGACAGATCTGCGAGGCTCCTAATAACTGAAGTGTGAACTAGGCCTTACTCTGCACACGGCCCATGGCAAGTCCGGGCCCCTGAGTGACACTTACTCATCCCTGGCCCATCTATAGTCCTCACTTTGACCGCCCTCCTACGGCTTCACCGGGGATCGCTCGTGGACGTTTGGTTTCTTTTTTCGCAGGAAGCCCCCCCGCGCTCATCCGCCAATGGAAGATTTGCTTTTAATAGAGATGCGAAGAACGGTTCTGTTTAATCAAATGCAAGTGATTTCTGAGCGAGACGCGCGGCACACGATCCCACTGAATGGTAATTCCATCATCAGCGCGTTACTCACAATAAGTGCTCTTAAAGGGCCAGTACAATTAGTGCAGCTGATAGAATGGAGCCGCTAATGAAACCAACGCCTATAGATGTAAATGGCGGACAACAGGGAGAACTAGCGGGCGCTCACCTACTGTACGTAGCAACTACTGCTCGTGTCCAAGCATATGGAGAGCCAGGCTGAATAATTCTGATCGTGTTGTGAGGCCCAGACGGGTCATATCCCTTTTCCTTCATATACTAGACGACTCTTGCCTTGCAACAAAGTATCAAGAATAAAGAATTTCTGGACAGCGTTCTTCCATTCATTGTAGTGCCATACTTTACCCAAATATAGGGTATTGCCCTTTAAGATGCAGAGTACAACTATTGGAAATAGATCGACTATAAATAAACTAGAATACTCCACCTGATCGCCGCGAAGCTCCCGCATCGTCACCTCCTCGTCTGCCGCTCTACACTGTTGACATAGGGTGGATTTCTCCGATAATTCCCGCAGACGCATGATTAGGACATGTTTATTCTTATGCAGGGCGGCCATTTCTCTGATCCACGGGATTATCTCGGATCTGCGCCGATTATTGGGAGGCAGATATTCCGGGGCTTGTCACCGAGGTTTAACTGCATTCTGTAATATTTGTCTCTACAGAGGATCCTGAGAAAACGCGGCGCAGATCAGTATGTGAGCGACGAGTCCACCTACTGGATGCACCATATAAAGTGCACCTGTATGGCGGCATTCTCTGTGATGTCACCGCTGATCTCTAGTGAATGGATAGGCTGCATTCTCTGTGATGTCACCGCTGATCTCTAGTGAATGGATAGGCTGCATTCTCTGTGATGTCACCGCTGATCTCTAGTGAATGGATAGGCGGCATTCTCTGTGATGTCACCGCTGATCTCTACTGAATGGATAGGCAACATTCTCAGTGATGTCACCGCTGATCTCTACTGAATGGATAGGCGGCATTTGCTGTGATGTCACCGCTGATCTCTAGTGAATGGATAGGCTGCCTTCTCAGTGATGTCACCGCTGATCTCTAGTGAATGGATAGGCTGCATTCTCTGTGATGTCACCGCTGATCTCTACTGAATGGATAGGCGGCATTCTCAGTGATGTCACCGCTGATCTCTACTGAATGGATAGGCAGCATTGTCAGTGATGTCACCGCTGATCTCTACTGAATGGATAGGCAGCATTGTCAGTGATGTCACCGCTGATCTCTAGTGATGGATAGGCTGCATTCTCAGTGATGTCACCACTGATCTCTAGTGAATGGATAGGCTGCATTCTCAGTGATGTCACCGCTGATCTCTAGTGAATGGATAGGCTGCATTCTCTGTGATGTCACCGCTGATCTCTACTGAATGGATAGGCAGCATTGTCAGTGATGTCACCGCTGATCTCTAGTGATGGATAGGCTGCATTCTCATAATTATTAAGTCACAGCATAAACCATTTACCTTTAATGTATGCAGCCAGCAATTAAAGGGATCCTCTCACTTCAGCAAAAGGCATTCATAATATAGAGAAAGTTCATACAAGGCACTTACTAATGTATTGTGATTCTCCATATTGCTTCCATTGCTGGTTGGTTTCATTTTTCACATCATACACTGCTCGTTTCCATGGTTACGACCACCCCGTAGTCCAGCTGTTATGGTCGTGCTTGCACACTGTAGGAAACAGCGCCGGCCTCTCTGGTCTGTGACCATTGGAGTGCAAATAGGCACGCATGTGCTGCAGCTCCCGTCCCGACCACCTCGTATATCTCCGCTGCAGCAGTGGTCGTAACTAGGGATGAGGGAATCGACTTCGGATGAAACATCTAAAGTCGATTCGCATAAAACATTGTTCTAATACCGTACGGAGCAGGAGCTTCATAAAGTATTAGAATGTATTGGCTCCGATGAGCCGAAGTTTTGCGAGACTTCGGGTAATAACTTCATAAATTAATTTGTAGTGTAAAAAAAACATTTCCCGAACTCGGGTTCGGTTCCAAGGTACCACTTCGCTCATCGTCGTAGCCCCTGTATATGAGTAGTGTACAATGTGATGGAAAAATGAATCCAGCCAGCAAAGGAAGCAATATGGAGAATCACAATACATTAGGAAGTGGCTTGTATCGTCTACATGATAAATGCTATTTAATGAAGGAGACGACCCCTTTAATGCTCTCTCCCTCGGCTGCGTCTCGCACTTCGCTCTCAGGCCTGTGGTTGAGGTTGAAGCTGCTGGACGGTCTGGATCTGTTGATGCCTCGGGTACGATTAGCCAGAAAATCCTGTCCCGGCCGCTGTGCAATCACAGGAAAGTGCTACAATTTGTAGTCTATGCAATTTGGCTCCAAAGAAAATCATCTCTGACAATGGAGATAAGCGGCGACTCTGACTCATTTTGTGAAACTTTTTTTTTCTTCTTCTCTCCACATCTTTACATACAATAGCACTTTGCCTGAAAGTTCTGAACTTTGAAGTGGAAGTGTGCAGAAAATATGCTCCTCGCGTCTGAAATCTCCCAGTCAAGTACAATGAACCAAAGCTGCGAGGAAAACACTTAAGAGCTGAGAGATGAAAAGTCTCCGGCTTTAAAATATGACAATTTGGTGATGTTGACTCCTCCGCACGACGATTGTTTCACCGGGAGCTGGATGTATCCAGAGACTGACTGATTCAGGGAATAGAGGAATGTGGACACATAACTGAACTCGCAGAATACCGCCTGCACCCCTGCCCTGACAGATCTTGTGTCACCGGCACCTTGAATGCCGGGAGATTTTCCGGGACTGATGGTTTATCCATATAGGATGGTGATTGCTGGTGGGGTACCGGACCCCGGTTCTCCTGCCAGTCGGCGGTGGTTGCCTCCCTTTATTGTGTACACAGGCGGAGCGTTTCCTCCACGACGGAGCATCTACTGGGGCACATACACTCATCGGCCGTGTGTATAGGGGTGTTCGGACAGCTTGAATTTCAACAACTCCTTTTGTTTTCACGGAAAATAAGCCGCCACCAGATGCTTACCCTCCTCTTCCCATTGAGGACACATACCCACTTAGCCAAACCATGTGTATACGGGGTCAGAAGGAATAGCTGATGGCCAATCATTGGCTGCAGAGACACATGTGGCCCCCATCCATGCAAGAAGTTTACATGCGGGGACCGAAGCGCAGTGAATACAGCAGTGAACCCATGGTGCCAGAACCGAGCATCAGGGAGCAGGTAAGTATGCTTCCCTTGACCAGTCCCGCTGGGTGGGGCACGTTAAGACACTAGTTAAAGCCCCAGAAGTCCCTACGAGATTTCTCTCTGATGTCTCATTTATTATAGAGACCTATGAGCAAAATTTGCATTCACGTTTTTGTCTTCATTGTTCTTTCGCTGTGTCTCATGGGGCAGAAACTGTATCTATGTGCATCCTGAGCTTCCTGATGCAGGAGGACATACACTAGGACACATTTACTAAGGCTGGCTTTTTACGCCGGTCTTGGTTTCCCCTCTGTGCTGCCATTAGATTCGTCTAATTTATGATAAGGCATGCACATTGTCATAAATTAGGCACATCTGTGGCCGTCCTTGCGCCTGTTAGTAAATTTGCCGAGGCTGGAGTCCCAGAGCAGCCCCCAACTGACACACATGGCGTAAAACCGGCCGTGCGACTAAATATTGTCGCACATCCGGTTAAAAAAGGGGACTTGCGACTATTTTACACATAAAATAGTCGCAAGTCCCTTAGTAAATGTGCGTTTTCCATAGGCAAAGCTGATTTGCAGAGGAAGCAATAAGATAGTAGCTTAATACGGTGGCAATACAGATCTGTACAGTATTCATGACCCGATGGGCACTGCAGTGATGGCGAACAGCAATTGCTATTTAAGATAATGAAATATATAAAGAAGATGGTGACATCCAGCATAGAGAGACATGGCGGCAGGACCAATGACTGTGCCTTGCTCATGGTGACAGAAGGTTTTCTTGCAGCCTCTTGTGCCAGGACGTAGGTCGTGATTCACACTTAAATATAATTTGTAGCTCTGGACGTCTGAACGTGTCATTGAGTGAAAGCCACTTACCGTCCCGCACAGGAAGGGTTCACAGCTCTGACCGAACAGACCAAAAGCCTCATTAGAAGGATGTGGCAGCACACTGGGCACCAGACCTAAAGTGCATGGGGCATAAAAGTGCTCGAACATGAGAGACGTAATATCCTTCAACACATTGGGCAGATTTACTCTTCCAAACAGGACCAGGCAGTAAAGAGTTTCACACAGGACAGTACCTCTCCTCGCCAGTGTCTCCCTCTTGTAGGCATTTTCTCCACTTGCTTTCTTTGCAGCTTTCACGTCTGATGTGTGAACCTCCTGACCCGGGGCAGAACCGGCCGCTCCTGTTTGTACAAGTTGTGAGTGATGAGTACAGATTCTGATCTGCTGCTGTGAATGGCTGACAGACTGGTTTACAAGACGTGGAACCTGCAGGAAACCCAATGCATTATAATGAGATTAATTGTTTAAAGGGAACCTGTCACATTGAACATGGTGTCTGAGCTGCAAAGAGCAGGAGGAGCTGAGCAGATATGTAGTTTTATGGGAAAACATTCTGTAAAACTTGTAATTAATACATTACATCTCTGCTCATTCTAGGCTTTGAAGTCTAGGAGGCGGTCCTACACAGTCATAGAGGGAAGGCTGTCAATCACTGATAGGACCTCCTCCTGTCAATCACTGATAGGACCGCCTCCTGGACTAAACAAGCCAGAAAGAGCAGAGATGTAAATGTATAAATAAATTACAAGTTTTACTGAACATTTTCCCCAAAAACTATATATCATATCCTATATCTGCTCAGCTCCTCCTGCTCTATAACCTGCTGCCTTCAGCTCCGACACTATGTTCAACGAGACCGGTTCCTTTTAACCTGCTGTAAGTCGTCAGGCGGGAGTACGGGTTATACATGGTATGATAATGGCGGGTGTGCAGCCAGTATTACCGCCCAGTGTAATGATCACATGAGGTACATGTTTCTTAATAAATGCAACCTTCTTGGGCTAACCCCAAATTACTGGAAAATTGTGATCTACGCTTGTTGTGCGGATGCAGAGCTAGGCTACAATTCACCCCCATTTGTGATGGAATTATAAAAAATCTGTCACAACGATGGGGCCTCGCTTACTGTGCGCACGACTTTCAAATGTGGATAGAGGAGAGGCCATAAGACTGGCATGAATCACTTTATCATGCCTCATGGGTTAAGGATGCAGCGGCGTCATACAGAGGCACGTGGAGCACCTACAGGCCCGTAACCCGGGGATGGAAGGACTCCATATGCCGCTATACGGGGTCCATACGGGCGGCTCTGTCCTGGGCACGTCCTTTTCTGCTTTCATCTCCACTGCAGCTGCCCAGCTTTAGGCCTGAAATCACACAGTTGTTATAGGGCCCAGTGTCTGGAGCCCCGTGTGGTCCCAAGGATCTCTTGCTATGGAGATGTATGGACACAGGTGACCAGAAGCTGAGACAAGAGGAGATCTGTGTCTTGTATCGCCGGTAGCTTTGTTCTGTGGTGGTCTCACATCTCCGGCTTGTCCTCCGAGGCTTGCCCAGATGTTAGATGACACTGTAACATGCAGAGACCTTTTTACATTTCCTCTGCCTCCTGATGCACCTCACAGGTTGGGGAGAAGCAGAGATTAAGACGTGCACAGTTTTAATGGCTGATCTGACATTTCAGTCTGGATTCCTCTGTCTGATTAGCTGGTAAAAACCAGACACCAGAAGCTGACGCAGGACCTTGTCCCCCTCGCTGGACGTGCCGCAGCAATGCTCATTGTATTCCCTGTACACTGGCAATTAAATGCCATCATCCACCTCCACCGGTGAAAGGGTTGTGGAAATAAGCACTAAAGTGGAGGCACCGCTGATGGAGAGGAGCAGTAGTAGATGGAGAAGACTATTACTGGTCATTAGAGCAGATGAAGATGGCCAAGGGCGAGGCATGCCCTGCAGCTAGTATTACATAGTATTGCGCCACTTGGTGTTCATTTACCTACATAGTATTGTGCCACCTGGTGTTCATTTACCTACATAGTATTGCGCCACCTGGTGTTCATTTACCTACATCGTATTGCGCCACCTGGTGTTCATTTACCTACATAGTATTGCGCCACCTGGTGTTCATTTACCTACATAGTATTGCGCCACCTGGTGTTCATTTACCTACATAGTATTGCGCCACCTGGTGTTCATTTACCTACATAGTATTGCGCCACCTGGTGTTCATTTAGCTACATAGTATGATGCCACCTGGCGTTCAGTTACTTACATAGTATGATGCCACCTGGTATTCATTTACCTACATAGTATGATGCCACCTGGCGTTCAGTTACTTACATAGTATGATGCCACCTGGCGTTCAGTTACTTACATAGTATGATGCCACCTGGTATTCATTTACCTACATAGTATGATGCCACCTGGCGTTCCATGTGTATAGCTGTATGCATGTCTTTATGCTGCTGGACACGCATGCTTAGTCACTCTCCCCTCCTCCGCCCGGTTCCTGCATAGTCATCATCTGTTCACTGCAGGGCAGCCAATAGAAATTGCTTTCTGCCCCACTTGTCCGGAGCGGAGCCTCTGCAGCATCTTGGTGTAGAGCAGTAAAGACGCCTCTTGTATGGGAGGGAGGAAGAAGAATATTGCCAGCTGCCAGAGGTGGAAGGAAACTAATTCTGTTTAACACCTGTCCCAAGTGGCACAGTTTAACAGCAACAGCACGAAGGGATGCACATGGAAGCAAAACAGTGGTGAAAATAGTGTTTTTTTTTGTTTCTAGACATGATAAAGATTGCTTTAACACAGCTGCTAACATCCTGGCAGGTCTCTTGGTATGAAGATAACTAGTGGGAGAACCTCTGTTAATGTAGGGGGCTCGTGGGGTCCGTGCAGTGATAATACAGCTGGCACTGGAGCATGCAGCAACATGGAATCTGTGAGCAAAAACCTCGCTCCGAAATAAATGAGAGGTACAGCACGGGCCCATAGCAGGAGCTGTAATCAGCCGGGAGCATGCGCCAACGCTCTGTTCACACTGGTATCATGGCTTCCCTTTATAAGGACATGACACACAATGGATCCAGTTCATGACTGATCCAAGTCACAGTGTGAACAGAGCCCAGCGAGCCCCCCAGCCTGCTGAGCGGACTATGGCTCTCTTAAGGTGGTAGCACAGCCCGACCTGCTCCACCTGACACCGCGCGACTACGACCGTGGAAGGCGAGCAGTCATACGGCTACTGATGATGAAGATGGAGGATCTCTGCGCATTCAGTTATTTTTCAGGGGTCTCTGCTGTTAGTTATACTTTATATATTATACAGTGAAAGTGTAACCTTATTACTGTGCAGATTTGCATATTTTAAAATGAACGTGAGCAGAACACTAATGGACAGCCACGAGCAGCGGCGGGACGTGGGGAGCAGACATCAAACTGAGTGCAATTGAAATAATTAGCAAAATAACGGCCGCGACGAGAAAGATTTCCGTCATGAGGCTGCGGTGCCTGGCTCGTGTATAAAATACAACACATACGTACCCCCCAGTATAGAGCAGATATCAGCAGTGCTCCTCCTAGTGGCCAAAACTGACACTTGGGCAGATTGTCTTTAGTGCATGAGGTTTTACGCTGTAGAACTACAAGTTTCAGCGGATCAAGTGAAGACAGTGTCCCTTCTGGATTATTTATTTTTGTTTATTAAACTAAATTCCTTCTCCCCTGCCAATATTTGTAGTGGTGACGATTAATTAATCAGGGGGTGGGGGCGAGATCTTTACTTGATCGGTCTCGACGTACCCTGCCGGCCAGCGCGGTGTGGGCAGCTCACACCAGGACTCATGATGGCGCCTGTCCGCACGTGCTGCCCGCCGCCTGTCTTTTTTCATGAAGTTAATGAAGGTTTGAGCACAGATCCAGTTTCGATAACTGTGATGAATTATTCTCTAATTGTCTCTATAGGAATCCTCCGCGCTGTACGTTCAGCATAATAAAATAGCGCATGAGCGTAATCAGAAGAAAGCGCCATAAATCATCTCGGGCTCATATAGAAGTTATTAGGAATACATTTGCATTAGTTTGCATACATTCTGCAGGAGCGTTACATGGACACCACAGGTAGAAGTGACCTTGGGCGGCGCCTGGCGGTCTCAGCCCGGCACTGCTAAAATATAATGAAAGTCGTCTTCACGGCTTTGGGCTTGTGGCAGTAATGGTGGGTTCACACGGCCAAAGAAAGGATCAGCCGATAATTGGAGAAGAAGCGTTCCTTCCCAACAACTGGCTGCCTGCTTACTGGAGGTGAAGCTCTGTGTTCACACGCAGCGATCACCTCCACAGTACGAGGGCGAGCAGTCTCTATTGCTATCACTTGTCCTCCTAGAGGTGCATTGTTTCTGGGCAGACGATGTTGTTTAGACCGCACAATCTTACTGCCATGAAATGATAACGAACAACAGGACCAACCGAGGAAGGAACGTTCCACTCATTCATCAGGTGATTGGCTGCACCTTCAGGCGGTAAGATTGTCCGGAACGAGCGTTTGTAGGAACATTCATCCCCAATAATCTGCCCAGCAATCGGGTAAACCCGTCATACACCTGGACTGCAAAGCAGGGGTGTTTCTAGGGTCTCAAAAGATCCGTGGCCCAATTCTCGAACTCAACCAAAAGGCCCCCCCATAAACACTAGCACCTACCTGTCACATCCAGAGCCTCCGGGTGACGTCTCCTCCGATGTCATCATCTTCTCCATTCGGTTCGGACAACTTCTCTCAGCCGCCTCTGCAGAGTGTGACACACAGACATCTTAGGCGACTTTCACACTCTCGTTTGGTGCGGATCCATTATGGATCTGCACAGACAGATCCGTTCAAATACAACCGTCTGCATCCGTTCAGAACGGATCTGTTTTTATGATCTGTAACATAGCCAAGACAGATCCGTCCCCATTGACTTACATTGTGTGTCAGAACGGATCCGTTTGGCTCAGTTTCGTCAGACAGACACCAAAACTCTGCATGCGGCCTCCAGAGTGGAATGGAGATGGAACGGAGGCAAACTGATCCATTCTGAGCGGATCCTTTTCCATTCAGAATACATTAGGGCAAAACTGATCCGTTTTGGACCGCTGAGCCCTGAGCGGATCTCACAAACGGAAAGCCAAAACGCCAGTGTGAAAGTCGCCTTAGCTTCCTCACTTTTCTGTACCCGCAAATACGATCTTGAAGAAAAATGAGTGCCCCCCATAGTAATAGTGCTCCTCAAAGTCCCACCAATATTACTTCCCTTCTAGAATGCCCTCATTAGTAATACTGCCCCCTACAGTGATAATGCTCCCCAAGAATTCCCCCATTAGAAGAAGAGCCGTCCAGTATTAATAATACCCTCACAGAGCCCCCAGTAGAAAAAAGGCCCCTTTATTGTTCCCCCAGTGGTAAAAAATCTCTCTACAGACCCCTCAATAGTACTAAAGCCCCCCCCATAGTACTCTTAGTAGAAATAATGTGGATCTACAATTCCTTCCTATAGAGCCCCCAGTAGTAAAAAGAACGCCTAATGTCCCCTGGATTTAAAATGTCCCCACAGTGCCCCAGTATTTATAATGCCCCCCACAGTGCCCCCTGTAGTTATTTTTTTCTGTTTACTGTCCTCAGAAATTATAATTCCTCAGCCCCCTCACCATTCAGTCCCATGTAAATAACATTATTTTCCCTACGCCTCCACAACGGCAGTAAACATGGAGAGATTATCCCGCCTTCTCAGGGACAGGAAACAGCTTTGTGGATCAGCCCATATAAGGCCCCCTCCCTCTTACCTCTCCAGTTGTTTTCCTGTCCCTCAGAAGGTCAGGACTTGCCGGATCAGTCACGCGCCCAGCCTTTTCGGTTTGTTATCCCGGCTCTGGCCGGAGGGCTGAGGCAGGGGATAGGGTCGCGGAACTCTGCAAGAAGTTCCTCCTTCCCTGTGGTTTAAGCCCAGCGTTGCTGGCCACCCCGGGCTTTGGACCCGCGTCCAGTGCGGACCGGCCCTGTTTCTGCGAGCCGGGGGAGCGTTCCTGGGCCTGGGAGCGCTCCCCACACATTTCCCCTATGCGCGCGCGCCGGCAGTTGAATTCTATGTGACGTCGGAGGCCGGCGCGTGACGCGAGGGGGGGCGGAGCATAATGTCGTCATCAGTGGGAACCAGGAAGTAAAGGAGCGCGGCTGCCGGCGTTCCAGGCAGCTCCTGCGCTCTTCTCCCGAGAATGTCCCAGCAAGCTGACGATTCGCCCAGGCGGCCCACAGATTCCTCCAGGCCCTCTAGCCCGGTAAGCCTCCTCCCATTACTAAATAACAGGGTGCCTTATCCTGTATGGGGGTCTCCTTGGTGGTGGTTCTTTACCCTTCTCTTTAGAGACTAAGGATAAAACTTTCCTCTCCAATTTTGTGTCTCTCAGGGTAAAGAATCCTCAAAAAAGGATCCACCCTTGAAGAAAAAATGCGTAATGTGCAAGAAATCGCTATCTGGTACATACAAGAAATCTATGTGCCAAAAGTGTTGTGACAAGGTTGTGTCAGAGGAGACCCCATCTTTAATTGAAAGTCTGAAAACCATAATCAGAGAAGAAGTGGGTGCAGCTGTAGAAGCTAAGTTATCTACATTGTCTCCCAGACCATCTACCTCAGGAGCCATAGTCTCTAATGTGCAGGACTCTGACCTGGATGAAGGTGAAATTTCCTCTGGGTCTGACTCGGATATTTCAGATCAAGCAGGCGGTAAACCTCTCTGTTCAGTTGAGGAGACGAATTCCCTACTGAAAACCATTAGGGCTACAATAAGCCTGGAAGAGCCCAGAGAACCCCTTTCAGTACAGGACCAATTGTTTGCTGGATTAGGGGACAAGAAAAAACGAGTCTTTCCCGTCCACCCTAACATCCTGGGTTTAATACACTCAGAATGGAGAGACCCTGAGAAAAAACAATCCGCCTCTAAGTGGTTAAAGAGAAAATACCCTTTCGCGGAAGAAGATTCTGTGGCCTGGGATAAGACCCCTAAAGTAGATGCCCCAGTAGCAGGAATCTCCAAAAAAACTGCCCTTCCATTTGAAGACCTCGGCCTTCTGAAAGATCCGATGGACAAAAGATGTGAAAACCTCCTTAAAAAAATGTGGGAATCCTCTACGGCCACTCTAAGACCAGGGATATCTGCAACTTATACGGCGAGAACCCTGGGCCTTTGGTTGGGACAGTTGGAGGAACATCTAGAGTCAGGCACTCCACGAGAAGAAATCCTAGCTTCTATACCTATGCTAAAACAGGCCGCTAATTTTATGGCAGACGCGTCAGCAGACATAGTGAAGCTTTCAGCCAGATCTGCTGCCCTCTCTAACTCTGCTAGAAGAGCAGTATGGTTACGCACCTGGTCCGGTGACACAGCCTCCAAGAACAAGCTGTGCACTCTGCCATGTGAGGGAGATAGGGTGTTCGGTACGGCCTTGGACGACATTCTAGAGAAAGCTTCAGATAGAAAAAAGGGCTTTCCTACAGAATCAAAATTTTTTCAACAAAGGCGGTCCTTTCGGTCCCAGAACCGGGGTAGGCCGGACCAAAACAGAAGGGACACTAGACCAGCCTGGCAGTCCAATAGGGGTAAAGGCAGAGGGTTCCTGTTTAACCCTGACAAATCGGCCCACACCTCTACTCAATGACGCCCAAAGCGTAGTGGGAGGAAGACTGTCCCAATTCTATCCTGCCTGGGTAAATATCCAGGCCTCTCCATGGGTTCTGTCAGTCATAAAAAAGGGGTACAGTCTAGAGTTAAAAACCTGCCCACCAGACAGATATATGGAGAACCCTCGTCCGGGGGAGATAAGCCAACAAACTACACCCTCCCTCCTGCAGAGGAATGTAAAGATCTTGTCGGGCAACTCTACAACAGTGGAGTACCTGAACAAACAGGGCGGCACAAGAAAGCTATCGCTAGCCCTGGTGGTGAGAAAAATCTTCAGTTGGGCAGAAAAGAATATTCAGTCCCTTTCAGCAGCCCATGTGAGAGGGAAAGAGAATCAGGTGGCGGATTTCCTCAGCCGGGACTAGCTAAACGCAGGAGAGTGGATACTAAACCCTCAGGTATTCAAGCAGATCTGTTCCAGGTGGGGAACGCCGAAGATCGACCTGTTCGCCAGAAGAAAAAACAAACATGTTCCGAATTTCTACTCTCTGGCAGTGGAAGATCAACCCTTAAAGGTGGATGCGCTCTCGGTACCCTGGCCACCAGTCCTGTTATATGCATTCCCACCATTCTCCCTCATACAGCGGGTCATAGCAAAGATTTTGGAAGAAAGAGTACGAATCATCCTGATCACTCCATTTTGGCCCCGCAGATCATGGTTTCCGATCCTGAAGATTCTAGCAGGAGAAGAATTCTGGATCCTCCCTCCTCGCCCAGACCTTCTACTTCAGGGTCCGGTTTCTCATCCTCAAGTCACCCAACTCCGTCTGACGGCCTGGAGGCTGAAAGAAACATCCTGAGGAAAAAAGGTTTCTCCGGGAAAGTGATCTCCACCTTACTTCTTAGTAGGAAACCGGTCACCTCGAAAATATATCTAAGGGCCTGGAAATCCTTTCTGCTCTTCGGGAAGGATAAATACGACCCGTCAGGAGAACCTCAGATGTCCCTCATACTGGACTTTCTCCAAGCAGGGTTGGATAAAGGCCTCGCAGTAAGTACACTAAAAGTTCAGATAGCAGCCTTGAGTGTATTTATGGACTGTAAACTGGCTAACATGGAAATAATAAAAAGGTTTTTTAAGGCGGCCGTCAGGATTCGCCCTAGGTTAAGATCCCTAGTGCCTCCTTGGGACTTAAGCTTGGTACTGTCCAAGCTTATGTACCCTCCATTTGAGCCAATCACAGATATACCCTTAAGAATTCTTACTCTTAAGACATCATTCCTGCTAGCCATCACTACGGCCAGAAGAGTAGGCGAAATACAAGCCTTTTCTATCCTGCCTCCATACCTTTCCATTTCAGACGACAGGATCACGCTAAAACATGCTCCAGAATTCCTTCCGAAGGTAGTCTCAAAATTTCACTGCCAACAGGAAATTATCCTTCCCTCCTTTTGTTCTCAGGCAAAGAACGAAAAAGAGAGACTTCTTCATAACCTGGACGTCAGGAGATGTGTCCTCCAATACCTGGAAGCCACTAAGGAGATTAGGAAGACTAATCAACTTCTAATTCAATACCTGGGCATGTTGAAGGGAAAAGCGGCCAGCAAGACTTCAATATCAAGATGGATCAAGTCCTGTATCTATCTAGCCTACCAGACAGAGGGTGTTCCTCCTCCACCGTTTCTCAAAGCTCACTCTACCAGGGCCCTAGCCACATCCTGGGCCGAGGGTGCTTCAGCTTCCTTAGAGGACATTTGCCGTGCAGCCACATGGTCCAATCCATGTACATTTTTTAGACATTACAGATTAGATGTTTCTGCAAATAGGGATTTAGCCTTTGGGCGGAGGGTCCTATCTGCAGTTGTCCCACCCTAGGCTGTTATCCTATGTTACTTCCTCCATGTTTACTGCCGTTGTGGAGGCGTAGGGAAAAGACTTACATTACTCTTACCGGTAATCGTTTTTTCCCTTTAGCCTCCACAACGGCAGGAGGAATTCCCCCCCCCAAAAAAAAAAAAAAAATCTACTATATATAGATATACATTATTTAATACGTATAAATACTTATGTGTATATTCTATTGATGAAATATATGTTCTTCTAAGTTAGAGCAGACTGGCTCTGATATTTGTTACTTTGTTCTTTATTAAACCTTCCTTGCATTTATCTCTGAGTACTAGGTTACTAACTGGAGAGGTAAGAGGGAGGGGGCCTTATATGGGCTGATCCACAAAGCTGTTTCCTGTCCCTGAGAAGGCGGGATAATCTCTCCATGTTTACTGCCGTTGTGGAGGCTAAAGGGAAAAAACGATTACCGGTAAGAGTAATGTAAGTCTTTCCCGTCTCCGTCTTAGAGGCCCATGTAAATACCATCACACCATCTCTCCAGCCCCCTCCAATATACAGTCCCATGTAAATAACATCATACCATCTCTCCTGCCGCCTCCAACATATAGTCCCATGTAAATAACATCACTCCACCCCACTGTCCCATGTAAATCACTTCCCTCCCTTCAGCCCTAAGATACAGTCCCAAGTAAATAACTACAACTCTCAACATTGCTCTGCCTATCACACTGAGTAATCTACCCCTTCACATACCTCTCCTCATGTACAGACCTCACCACAGCTTATTCCAAAGACTTCTCTTCACTGCTGAGCCGTCCTCTCCTGCACTGGTCACATGATGGTGACATCATCGCAGGTTGTTTTCAGCTACTGCATTTAGAACTAATCACATGAACTGTGATGTCATCACAGGTCCTTCAGCTCTTCCAGTGCATTAGAGTCAATTATATTGTGGTCCTGAGGATGGCAATACAGTTGTATATAGCTGGCAGGCAGGACATTCAGGGCCCGGGACAAAACATCAGGGGCCAAGGCCCCAAATAATTTAACCTAGCAACGCCCCTGGTGCAAAGATTGGTTTATTGTACTCCTAGCAGTAATTTCATGCCGGTGAGAGGATGACTGTAGGACAGGAGAATACAGTCTATTGCCCCCTGTTATCAGCCATTTCAGGGGGGGGGGGGCAGGATGACTGTAGGACAGGAGAATACAGTTTATTGCTCCCTGTTATCAGCCAATTCAGAGGAGAGGATGACTGTAGGACAGGAGAATACAGTCTATTGCCCCCTGTTATCAGCCATTTCAGGGGAGAGGATGACTGTAGGACAGGAGAATACAGTCTATTGCCCCCTGTTATCAGCCATTTCAGAGGAGAGGATGACTGTAGGACAGGAGAATACAGTCTATTGCCCCCTGTTATCAGCCATTTCAGGGGAGAGGATGACTGTAGGACAGGAGAATACAGTCTATTGCCTCCTGTTATCAGCCATTTCAGGGGAGAGGATGACTGTAGGACAGGAGAATACAGTCTATTGCCCCCTGTTATCAGCCATTTCAGGGGAGAGGATGACTGTAGGACAGGAGAATACAATCTACTGCCCCCTGTTATCAGCCATTTCGGGGGGGAGAGGATGACTGTAGGACAGGAGAATACAGTCTATTGCCCCCTGTTATCAGCCATTTCAGGGGAGAGGATGACTGTAGGACAGGAGAATACAGTCTATTGCCCCCTGTTATCAGCCATTTCAGGGGAGAGGATGACTGTAGGACAGGAGAATACAGTCTATTGCCCCCTGTTATCAGCCATTTCAGGGGGGGAGAGGATGACTGTAGGACAGGAGAATACAGTCTATTGCCCCCTGTTATCAGCCATTTCAGGGGGGGAGAGGATGACTGTAGGACAGGAGAATACAGTCTATTGCTCCCTGTTATGAGCCATTTCAGGGGAGAGGATGACTGTAGGACAGGAGAATACAGTCTATTGCCCCCTGTTATCAGCCATTTCAGGGGAGAGGATGACTGTAGGACAGGAGAATACAGTCTATTGCCCCCTGTTATCAGCCATTTCAGGGTAGAGGATGACTGTAGGATAGGAGAATACAAACTACTGCCCCCTGTTATCAGCCATTTTGGGGGGAGAGGATGACTGTAGGACAGGAGAATACAATCTATTGCCCCATGTTATCAGCCATTACAGGGGAGAGGATGACTGTAGGACAGGAGAATACAGTCTATTGCCCCCTGTTATCAGCCATTTCAGGGGAGAGGATGACTGTAGGACAGGAGAATACAGTCTATTGCCCCCTGTTATCAGCCATTTCAGGGGAGAGGATGACTGTAGGACAGGAGAATACAGTCTATTGCCCCCTGTTATCAGCTATTTCGGGGGGGGGGGGGGGGGGGGGGGATGACTGTAGGACAGGAGAATACAATCTATTGCCCCCTGTTATCAGCCATTTCAGGGGGGGGGGTGACTGTAGGACAGGAGAATACAGTCTGATGCCCCCTGTTATTAGCCATTTCAGGGGGGGGGGGGGGGGGGGTTGACTGTAGGACAGGAGAATACAGTCTATTGCCCCCTGTTATCAGCCATTTCAGGGGAGAGGATGACTGTAGGACAGGAGAATACAGTCTATTGCTCCCTGTTATCAGCCATTTCAGGGGGGTGGGGGATGACTGTAGGACAGGAGAATACAGTCTATTGCCCCCTTTTATCAGCCATTACAGGGGAGAGGATGACTGTAGGACAGGAGAATACAGTCTATTGCCCCCTTTTATCAGCCATTTCAGGGGAGAGGATGACTGTAGGACAGGAGAATACAGTCTATTGCTCCCTGTTATCAGCCATTACAGGGGAGAGGATGACTGTAGGACAGGAGAATACAGTCTATTGCCCCCTGTTATCAGCCATTTCAGGGGAGAGGATGACTGTAGGACAGGAGCATACAGTCTATTGCCCCTGTTATCAGCCATTTCAGGGGAGAGGATGACTGTATGACAGGAGAATACAGTCTATTGCCCCCTGTTATCAGCCATTTCAGGGGAGAGGATGACTGTAGGACAGGAGAATACAGTCTATTGCCCCCTGTTATCAGCCATTTCAGGGGAGAGGATGACTGTAGGACAGGAGAATACAGTCTATTGCCCCCTGTTATCAGCCATTACAGGGGAGAGGATGACTGTAGGACAGGAGAATACAGTCTATTGCCCCCTGTTATCAGCCATTTCACATCGGGGAGAGGATGACTGTAGGACAGGAGAATACAGTCTATTGTCCCCTGTTATCAGCCATTACAGGGGAGAGGATGACTGTAGGACAGGAGAATACAGTCTATTGCCCCCTGTTATCAGCCATTTCAGGGGAGAGGATGACTGTAGGACAGGAGAATACAGTCTATTGCCCCCTGTTATCAGCCATTACAGGGGAGAGGATGACTGTAGGACAGGAGAATACAGTCTATTGCCCCCTGTTATCAGCCATTTCAGGGGAGAGGATGACTGTATGACAGGAGAATACAGTCTATTGCCCCCTGTTATCAGCCATTTCAGGGGAGAGGATGACTGTAGGACAGGAGAATACAATCTATTGCCCCCTGTTATCAGCCATTTCAGGGGAGAGGATGACTGTAGGACAGGAGAATACAGTCTATTGCCCCCTGTTATCAGCCATTACAGGGGAGAGGATGACTGTAGGACAGGAGAATACAGTCTATTGCCCCCTGTTATCAGCCATTTCACATCGGGGAGAGGATGACTGTAGGACAGGAGAATACAATCTATTGCCCCCTGTTATCAGCCATTTCAGGGGAGAGGATGACTGTAGGACAGAATACAGTCTATTGTCCCCTGTTATCAGCCATTACAGGGGAGAGGATGACTGTAGGACAGGAGAATACAGTCTATTGCCCCCTGTTATCAGCCATTTCAGGGGAGAGGATGACTGTAGGACAGGAGAATACAGTCTATTGCCCCCTGTTATCAGCCATTTCAGGGGAGAGGATGACTGTAGGACAGGAGAATACAATCTATTGCCCCCTGTTATCAGCCATTTCAGGGGAGAGGACGACTGTAGGACAGGAGAATACAGTCTATTGCCCCCTGTTATCAGCCATTTCAGGGGAGAGGATGACTGTAGGACAGGAGAATACAATCTATTGCCCCCTGTTATCAGCCATTTCAGGGGAGAGGACGACTGTAGGACAGGAGAATACAGTCTATTGCCCCCTGTTATCAGCCATTTCAGGGGAGAGGATGACTGTAGGACAGGAGAATACAGTCTATTGCCCCCTGTTATCAGCCATTTCAGGGGAGAGGATGACTGTAGGACAGGAGAATACAGTCTATTGCCCCCTGTTATCAGCCATTTCAGGGGAGAGGATGACTGTAGGACAGGATAATACAGTCTATTGCTGCAGGGATAAGACGATCAGGTAGCAATCATTATGTCTGTAGGGAAACCCCTCTAATGTCCACATCTGCAGTTCCTTCTATTCTTGGGTTTGGGAGCTGGCACTTAGAATAACCGCTCCATTATCTGAACTGGGTCTTCCTAGATCAGCACAAAGAGGAGATGTGAAAAGCCTTTAACGTCCATTTACATAAATTAGAACATAACTACAGAGCACTCTGTCTAGAAGAAGGCAGAATATAGAGAGCAGGGAAATGCTGGGAGACCCGTCTAATGGCCTCTGCACCACATCCCCGGCCAATCGGCCATATGCATTGAGCCCTGGAGTGGAGGAACCGATCAGCGGTTGTGCTGCGGCCGCTGCTTCTTCGCACAGCAGTAAATGCATTGCTTAATTATTCATGGCAGGTAGATTACTGCAGGAAATTAAGGCATCAGATAGATAGGGCTGTGAATGGGGCTAGTCCCAGAGACTAAAGGAGGAAAATGGGTGGGGGGGGCTGGCAGTCGGGGGCGTCAGCGCCTGGCATTCATGTGTGTACCACGCAAAGAAGGAAACCTAAGGTTCCTTCCAGCATCATTACCGGAGTCTGTCTACCGGTCCCTCTAATCTACTGCTACATTAAGCTGTTTTTGGAAGACGAGCCCCGGTCCCCCCCATGACAACCCCTCCATTAGTCCTCCACAAATCCACAGCAATAAAGTCACCACGGATTCTCCAGCTTTTATTTTCCTGTTTGATCTCTGTTTCATATGTGGGGATTAAAGCTTTTATTCAAAGTACAGACTGTGCAGGGAAGCCGGTGCTCTCCTCGGGGATGTGCGGCTGTACGCCTTGGCCGGGGCAAAGGATTTGTCTTTCTTGGCCTCTTAGTATAGCGCCTTTGACCTGCTTATGTTATCCGCAAGCACGGTGGTAGCAAGCGTTCAGCTGCTCGTTCACCTACAGGACCAGTTATATAAATCGAGGCTCCTAACATCTGTTCACATCTGCATTGTGGTTCCATCCTCATCAGCATTATTTTTTATGTTTCTCCCATCAGAACTGATGTAATTTGGACCAAGCTCTCCCCTCGTGGTGCGCAGGCAGCGATATTGCCCCAATCTTAGTCTATGAAACTTGATATGGAGCTCCCCTATGGGGGGAGGTTGTTACCCAACCACAAGTTCATGAAAATCTCACCATGCACCTGGAATGGCTCCGGTATTTGAAGTCGGAGCATATAGCATCGAGCTGGGGTGGAACCACAGGTCCCAGCTGTGTCTTCCTAGCAAAGGCCAGATGGATGAGTTGAGTCTGCTAGTTCCATGATAAATGAATGTTGGGGTTAGTAGTTCTACAACAAGCAGTGGATACACAGGTTGCAGGCGGCCATTGTTAGCCGACAGATGTAATGCACAGAACCTGGTTCACACTTTGTGTCTGGCCATTAGTATCAAGAAATCAGGTTGTGAAAACTATTTCTTCCCCAACAGATGATTAGAGTGTAAGCTCGTGTGCCTTGTTCAGCACTGTGGATACATTGACACTATGGATGAGAACTGATACTGTATAACAGGAGGACGTAGTATTGATTGTGCATTATAACAGATCAGTCACTGCAGGGTTCGTGAGGCTCCTATCTGTTCTGTAGGATCGGCCGTAGAATATTACGTTACACGAGCCGCAGCGGGTTATTGCATACCCCCCTAATAATATGACCTCGATTACTGCTGTACAGGGGCCACAGATGAAGGGTCCACTCGTTAGCTTGTAAAATTATTTATAATTGACTGCACCCCAAGAAATGTAATAATTCCAGATATGACCGTAATATGGAAGGATAGCGGTTCACAGGTATGGAAATCATATGACTGTGGAATCATAGGGCGACCGTACAGCTTACTTCAGAAGAGAGCCATGAAGCCCCTTCTGGATCTCTCCCTCCCCCAAAAAATCAAACTTACCCCATTTATGAGCTGACCTAGATTCAGCGATAAATTACACCAGTTTTGGCATAAATTATAGTTAAAAGGGTTGTCTTATCTGAGACATATGCCACCGATGTCAGATAGGGGCAGCTACCACCTTTCCAGAATGGGACCCCCAAAATGAGCTGGGAGCAACCACGCATGCAGTCACCCTCCATTCATTTCTATGGGACTGCTGACCATAGCTCTGCTATGTTAGGAACTCCGATAGAAATGAATGACGAGCACGCTGCGTATGCACGGTGCGCTCTCCTGCACTTTTGGGGGCCCAGGTGGGGGTCTCAGAGGTGGGACCTGCACCTATCTGACATTACATGTATATTCTAGTGATATGCCATCAAAGTCCTAGATCACACAACCCCTTTTATCTATTGGAATATTGCCACACCCCTTCCCACTAAGCCACACCCACCCAGGTAACTAGTGTAAAATGGCCCCACTCGTTATTTTTTTTTGCAGAAACTGCATAAAAAAACCTGCACGTGTGAATATACCCTTACCCAATTTCTATCATTGTATAAGGTGGGGCAGTAAATGTAAGCACCTCACTAAGTCTACGGCAATCTGCGGGTCATCCACCGGCCATAGCAGAAACACAAATGCAAATATTTATTATACGAGGGGTCCAGGATTATTTAATGCCCCCCACGGTAGCTCCTCTCCCCTCCATCGCCCCTGATCGTCTCCTCTTAGAAATTGCTTCTGTTGTAGCAGGAGGTGGAGGAGGCCAGGGGAGCGAGGACATGGTGCAGGAAACACACCGAATAATTACTGTGTGATGCTGACGCCCGACGCGGGTGTGAGGTTGCTGGGAGATGGCGGTACTTGCGCTGAGGTTGTGGAGTAAGGCGTGTGATGAATGCAAGTCATCTCATTTAGCAGCATGGGAGGACGTGCTGCTGGGAGACGGCACTTTCAAGCTGCAAGAACTAATGCTCAGTCTATTGGTGGAGGATGAAGCCACGTTAATTTGTCCCCTTTTCCTAATAACAGCCCCCCCTCGACTCTGTGCACCCTCCACTAATGGAGTCCTAACCGCTGTAGCCGCAGAACGAAGTCTTGATCAGTCCCGAGTCTTCCTCTTCTATCAGGTGTTTTCATGTCCCTCATCATCATAGATTGCAAGCTCCAGGGGTGAAGAAACTCTGTACCATTCTCTGAATTGTACAGAGCTCCTTGGTGTGTACATTCTGTTCTTCGCTTAAAGGGCCACTAACCATAACAGTTTGAACCTTATATCAGCGCTGGAGCGTTATAAGAGGAGCGGCTGATATCAGTCATATATGATGTAATGTCTGGAGGTTATATCAGTACTGGAGCGTTATAAGAGGAGCGGCTGATATCAGTCACATATGATGTAATTTCTCTGGAGGTTATATCAGGACTGGAGCATTATAAGAGGAGCGGCTGATATCAGTCACATATGATGTAATGTCTCTGAAGGTTATATCAGTGCTGGAGCGTTATAAGAGGAGCGGCTGATATCAGTCACATATGATGTAATGTCTCTGGAGGTTATATCAGCGCTGGAGCATTATAAGAGGAGCGGCTGATATCAGTCACATGTGATGTAATGTCTCTGGAGGTTATATCAGCGCTGGAGCATTATAAGAGGAGCGGCTGATATCAGTCACATGTGATGTAATGTCTGGAGGTTATATCAGTGCTGGAGCGTTATAAGAGGAGCGGCTGATATCAGTCACATATGATGTAATGTCTCTGGAGGTTATATCAGGACTGGAGCGTTATAAGAGGAGCTGCTGATATCAGTCACATATGATGTAATGTCTCTGGAGGTTATATCAGCGCTGGAGCATTATAAGAGGAGCGGCTGATATCAGTCACATATGATGTAATGTCTCTGGAGGTTATATCAGGACTGGAGCGTTATAAGAGGAGCTGCTGATATCAGTCACATGTGATGTAATGTCTCTGGAGGTTATATCAGCGCTGGAGCGTTATAAGAGGAGCGGCTGATATCAGTCACATGTGATGTAATGTCTGGAGGTTATATCAGTGCTGGAGCGTTATAAGAGGAGCGGCTGATATCAGTCACATGTGATGTAATGTCTCTGGAGGTTATATCAGCGCTGGAGCGTTATAAGAGGAGCGGCTGATATCAGTCACATGTGATGTAATGTCTCTGGAGGTTATATCAGCGCTGGAGCATTATAAGAGGAGCGGCTGATATCAGTCACATGTGATGTAATGTCTGGAGGTTATATCAGCGCTGGAGCGTTATAAGAGGAGCGGCTGATATCAGTCACATGTGATGTAATGTCTCTGGAGGTTATATCAGTGCTGGAGCGTTATAAGAGGAGCGGCTGATATCAGTCACATATGATGTAATGTCTGGAGGTTATATCAGCGCTGGAGCGTTATAAGAGGAGCGGCTGATATCAGTCACATGTGATGTAATGTCTCTGGAGGTTATATCAGCGCTGGAGCATTATAAGAGGAGCGGCTGATATCAGTCACATGTGATGTAATGTCTCGCGGTTGTTGTTGCAGTTCTGTACTTTGGACTAAATGATCTCTGGAATTGCTGATATGTCATAAACCTGTCTGGTAACGCAGTGCCCCTCGTTTTCGGTATTAGGATGGCGTAAACGGACAGTGACAAAGTAATTTCATCACGTATTTGTTGTGTGGTTGCTGATCCGGCAGCAGAGGTAATAGTGATAATGTATCTGCTCCCAGTCGTGTGTGCAGCCCTCTGGCCGGGGTACACGAGGAAGGCGCGCGGCCGTGGATGATGATGATGATGATGATGATTATATGCAGCCTTGTATATGTGCCCGATTATGGCACTGATGTGACCGGGTTACGTCATGCTGCAATTTACCGATGGTTGCGCTTCCTTGGATTTTTTTGCGAGTGCGCTTTCCTTTTATTTTTAGGATTTGAATTTTTGTACTTTCTGAAACACTGAGGTACACTGAAGCCACAGCATGAGACGTATTGTGTATATGTATTGTGTATTATCTTACATTGACAAAAAGCGCTGTGTGTGAACAGCCTCCAACTGCTTTCACGCTGCCTTATGCATTGCCTTATACAGCGGGAGAGCTGCAGGTGCTTCCATAGGGCCCCATTCTCCTGACGTGTCCCTTTGGCCTCCCTTAGGGCTGGTGTACGCTGCTATACAGAGGCATGTAGTAAAACAGCGGCATCCACTGGGGAATAATCCCGTCATATACCTGCTCTACAGAGCGCAGTGCGTCTGCCTCCTAAGGACGGTTTAGATCTACGTTTTATGGCTGAAACCCCTGGAACTCTCCTGACCTTAGATCATCATGGAAACATATATTTGTGCAGCGACCTACGGGAAGTCTGGGTATTGCATCTATAACATGGAGGCCAATGTGTAACCGCGTAATAGGGGTCTGAAATCCGCCTTTGGGTCGCCCAGTTAGTGTAACGTTTCGGTAGTTGCTATATTGGCTGAGCTGGAGCCATGGCCCCCTGGGCGAGGAGATTAGATATTACTCGGCTTCTGACTGCGTCACATCTTCTCCCTCATTAGCGCAGGTTCAGGGCAGCATTATGGGGGCATCTTTAGGGAGCCGCGATTGACAATGTCATCCCGCACATACAGTCTGCTTGTGGCTGTGAATTTCTAGATCATATGTAAGTGCCCCCGCTGTTCGTTCCTAGTGCCTTTGTTTTGATAATTGGGGTTGCGCTCTCATTAGATCGGGGGCAGGAACACGCGGCAGTAATCCTTTCATTCCTCTCGATTTCTTCTTCCGGGTGGGGGGACATCCCGGGAGAGGTGTCGAGACGGGGCCCTTTTCACATTGTTATTTTCTCTTGATATCAGGACTCATTACCGAAAGTGAAAAAAGGTTAAAATGCTAAGTGAGTTGAAACCAAATTGATTGGATTTTTAGCGAAAGAGGCAGAGACCTTCACTCAACGCAACGCGCCGGGCGGACTGGCAGATCCGTACAAAGCAAACCTAACACAAGGCGAATCATGAATGCTGAAGAGGCTGACGTGGAGTTTCAGCTTGGACTTTTCTGCGTTCCCGAGCTCTGAAGCTGTCAGCATAATAAGCGCGGATTTAACATTTATCATCGCGTTCTCCGGCCTCGGCTGAATCTCTCATTCCTCACTTGGCTGATGGCAGAACTGACGAAAAATACATCTATAACCTTTTCAATGGGGCTGAATATTAGGAGTTGTCAGGCCTGTCACCCTGGAAGGTCTGGAGAGCGACGGGCGTAGGGTAAAGCCTCTCCATGTAGACTAGTCTCTTCATACAGCGGGCACAGGAGAGCGCCTTCAGGTTGTGTGGACCCCAGCAAAGGGGGAAATCTGTGGCGTCCATTTCCGCTGTGGATTTTTGGGGGATGAAATCTGTAAAACCCTCATGGTCTCCGTCCCATGTAAGGCTGCAATCACACATATGTAGTTTTCAAAGCCAAAGGCAGGAGTTGATCCCAAAGGAATGGGTGAGAATAAGGCCCTATTTTTTCCGCTTGTGGTTCCAATAATGGGTCGATATTCGGGGATTGTCCTCGGTCACATTATATCGACACAGGATTAGGCTGCAGTTTTTCCTCTCCTGCTGCCGTTCTTACGCTTAGTGCCGGGCGCTAATGATCCCAATCAATAAGTCCTATGTGGTCAGTCCCTCTGGTGAAAACAGATAAGCCACTTAATTGGAGAAATGAGTCAAAAATGGGCATTTAACCCCTTGTGCTACTACAGTATCTCGAAATCTGTTTGTGTGAATCCAATTATCAGCAATTTGCTAATTATTGTGAGGCGAGAGCCGGACTCCAGCGCCAGATCGTTGTCACGTGTGTTCACCCCCTGCAATGTGCACGCGCCGGAGAGGCTGCAGACACCAGACGTAGCCATAGTTTTCTAGGCAGGCGCCACAGACAATATTCCACTGCTTAAAGCTTACACTGTATGGCTGTAGACTGGTATATGCCCAGGGACACCCCCAACTTGTCCTGTAGTGTCAGTCCTTACTGTAGTTCTAGCATAGTATTCCAAGAAGCTCAGGATGAACAGAGCTATTGATGGTAGTTGTTTTTCTGCTGTGCATGAAATATTAGAAATAGTACAAGGCGTGCATTATAAGGAGGGAGAAATATGGCTGCAGCGACGGGGTCTCCTGGGATGCACCCGTCACTGGCCTGTACTGGGGAGGGACTGATGTAATGGAATCAGACTTGGAACCAGCGCTGTCACCTCCATATAGGATGATGTGGTGGAAAATAAATCTGGGATGAGGCCCCGAGCAGACGCAGAGCCGTTCGCGGTTGTGTATGACGTGTCAGGCCACACGCGTGTTCTGGAGCCAGTGTCTGAGCAGAATCCCTGTCAGGATCTTCCTTTCATCAAAAATGTATTTATAGCTAAATATTCTGGGTGTCTGGAGAGCGAAGACAATGGGGGGTGCCGAGGGGAGAGATGAGCCCCTGTGACAGCTGCCTGGGTGGTCTCTCATGGGCTGTGTAATCATTACCAGGATAGCGGTCGACCAAATCCTCCGTGGTGTTCAGGGGAACATCTCCTAGTGAAACCCAATTCCTGACATTAGAGGAGAGTCAGAATGCCCCCATACAGGTTAGAGGGTCGTCAGATTCGCCTGAATCATCCGGATTAGTATTCCAGGCGGAGCCAGAGGTGTTACTGTAAGGGTATGTTCACACGTTTAAATCAGCGCAGAATCCATTTCAGAAATCGCCCTACTGATTTCAATGGGAATTACGTGCCATACTTCATACAGCGCATAATTTCCTTCCTTACCAGATTGTGGTGGGGATTGTCCAGCATGTCCGCTGCAGAAATCAGAGGGTCAGCCGCAGATTTTGTGTTTCTGCAGTGTGAACGCGCCCAGATAAATTGCACATTCCCCTGATTACCTCATATTTCCGATATTTTTCTCATAGGCGGGTAAACCCCGATTGCAGTAGTTTTGACGCGCTACCTTTCTAGGAACCCTCCGGGTAGAGGGATTCGTCAGCAGTTGCTGTCTCTGAGTGGCGACCTGCACAAGTACATCTGGTCTCCTCCAGTTCTGGGGACGTAAATAGGCAGCAGCAGATGATGCGTTTATTTCGCTGCTCCCCTGGCAGGTAGGTTGTCTCTGTCTTCCTGCATTAGAGAGAAGGGCCCATTGTATTCTTCCAGGGAGCGGGCTGGCCAGCCTTTGTGTGCCGTGCACTTTGCATGATGAAGCTCTGTTCTGGGAAATAGCAGAGTTATCTTCCCCTTCCATTGTATGTTGGGTTGTGGGACGTGTCCTCCTGGGCACCGCCATTGTCCCTGTGTGCGCTGGTAGCACAATGCCTGTATGGAGCAGATTGTGCGTTACATGTCCGGGCTCCAGACGAATGTCACTTCCCTGACCTGAATCCGCACATCTCACTCCCATTCCGGACCTGCCCCCATCGGATACATCACAACAGAATAGAATGTAACAAAGGGAAGACAGGATATCGCATTGGTGGGGTGTCCCAGGTGAGGCCCCCTGTGATTCCTGAAACAAAGCGGCCTTCAGGAACGCCAGTCTCCTATCATTACTGTAATAATTGTAAGCGGCTGGAGCAGGCACCAAGCGCTCGTGTCCCCCCCGTCCCCCGGTGTCCTGCTGCACGGAGGAAGCATCCATGAACCTGATGTATATTGGGGTGATCGCTTCAGAATTGTTTGCCGTATAGAAATGGACACTGAGGTGCGACCAGACTCATTGGGGCGGATTTACTGATCCTTAGGTCGGCTGCCTGGACTGCAGCAGATGTATCACAGGTTAGGCTACTTTCACACTAGACATCTCTGGAGATGACACTACCTGATACCCGCCGGCCCCTTCACTATAATGGGGATCGGCGGATATCTGTCCTCAACGTGGCAGACATGCAGGATGAAAACTGCTGCACACCGTGGTTATCATCCGGCCGGGTTGAGGCTGGATCTCTCCATGTCACCATTATAGTTAATGGGGCTGGACAACAATGTGGTATTTTCCATGTCGAAAAAGCCTGCCGGATCTAAAAGCGCAAGTGTGAAGCTAGCCTTAGTTTGAGACAGATTTGTACCCCAAAAATTGTGGTGCAGTTTTGGTGCTAAAGGTCACATATTGGGCCATCCACGACCCTTTTCCAGTAAAACCTGCCCCTCTCTCAAGCTAGGAGCAGAGGATTTCTCAAGAGCCAGATGTGCCAAAAACGCTCTAGGTTGTGCCAGATTTTGGTGCAGTTTCCGACCGTGTCTGGATTCACTGACATTAGTAAATGTGGCGTCCAGCTTAGTCTAC
Organism: Bufo bufo; assembly: GCF_905171765.1. Classification (NCBI taxonomy): domain Eukaryota; kingdom Metazoa; phylum Chordata; class Amphibia; order Anura; family Bufonidae; genus Bufo; species Bufo bufo. The sequence goes on from NC_053397.1 coordinate 224,728,555, forward strand.
TTTCACACCAGCTTTTTGGCTTTCCGTTTGTGAGATCCGTTCAGGGCTCAGCGGTCCAAAACGGATCAGTTTTGCCCTAATGCATTCTGAATGGAAAAGGATCCGCTCAGAATGGATCAATTTGCCTCCGTTCCGTCTCCATTCCGCTCTGGAGGCCGCCTGCAGCGTTTTGTGTCCGTCTGACGAAACTGAGCCAAACACAATATTCTGACACAATAGAAAACGGATCCGTCCCCCATTGACTTTCAATGATATTCAAGATGGATCCGTCATGGCTATAGAAGACATAATACAACCGGATTCGTTCATGACTGATGCAGGCGGTTGTATTATTGTAACAGAAGCGTTTTTGCAGATCCACAACGGATCCGCCGAAAACACTAGTGTGAAAGTAGCCTAAGATCCACATCATAGAAGTCCCAACCCCACATTTCCAGCTTTGATTTACAGTCCTGGCAATGTTAGAGGCATCAGTCGTTTTGCCTCCAGTTATTCCTGGTCAGAACTAAATGAGAAGAATCCATAAGTCAGATTTCCTGAACTGCAGAAATGTCGCCTGATTTCACGTGGACGGGGATGGCGGTGCCGTGTTCAGCTAGAGGGTCACAAGTGGTAGTAGTACCATTCATTTAGTTTTCTTCTGGTCTGGAGATGTTGTGTCACCTGGGACACGGGATGAAGGGATGGTAAGTCCCCATAGCACTGTATTGTGAGGCACTGTCTGGTAGGAGATGGACCATATGGAGAAAGCCTGGAATAATTGCAGTTTCCACAATGGCGGGTTTTGCATTTAAAGGATAATGACCTAACGCAAATACAAAAGAAGAATACGGCCGCGATGGAGGGCGCTTCCCTTTAAGCTCCCTCGCTGCCCGTTTTCAGGTTTAGTGAAGATGCCAGTCACATCCCGAGCTCGTGTCTGATGACGTGGAACTATAAGCCCTGTTTGCCGACCACTGGGAATTACTGCGATAAGACTGAGAAGCAAAACGATGGCAGCGTCTACAAGCATATGGTCTGAGAAGACAAATTAAAGACAAATGTGTTCTCAAGTGCGAGACTTAAGAAGTAGAGGGTGGATGCGGAGCTTGTGAAAACACTTCACTGCGATTAACGCCTTTCTTGTCAAACAGCAGACGTCATCGTAGAATCGCGTGGGCTCCTCGGGATTGTCTGCGTTTTCTGATCAGTTGCACAACTTGGGAAAGCTGCGGAGATCAAGGACAAACGCGAAAGGCTATGCTGCGCGCTCTGGATGGAAGACACTCGGCAGTATAGCTGTGACTGAACCAAACTGATGTCATCTTACCAGATTTAAAGGGGTTGTCCTATTTTAGGCTATTAAGGCAAACAAGGACAGCTATACTACCCATCCCCACCATACACATGCAGGCTGGGCTTGGCCGAGCATACTTGTGTTCTGCATGGGTCAGGAGAGTATGCAGCTAACAGTCACCTGACTGTGGCTTTAGTATATTGAAATCCATAAGCCCAATCCTTATTTCATTACATGGTTGGCCAGCACTAATCATGTTAAACATGCCCATACACCTAAAGGAGGCCAAAATAACAATTTTATCAAATCCAGCGAAGTTGATGGTGCAAAGACTTGACTTGTAAAGCCTGATCCTTTTTTCCAGCAAGAAATAAGCCGCCATCAGGTGTATCTCGGAGCGGCGTTCTCCTATGACAGTGCATGCTCAGCTGAACGAGGGATCGGAAGAACAGCTGCTGGTTGAAGGGAGGTGGACGCCTTCACAGATGCTAAAACAAACATTTGTAGCATTCGTTTCTTCCTTCAGATACACCTGCACCAGTGATTTATCATATTTCATTGATCTTCACCTTCTGAAGTATGTCACTACTCTCCCGTCAGTTTACTTCTGAATTCTACCATGGATTGCTCCCAAATTTCCCTCATGACGGCAGATGTCGCAGATTCTCTTTACACCAATATCCCTCATACAGGAGGCATCTGTGCAGTCCAACTATGCCCAGGGTTCGGCAGGATTTCTTCTTCACTCTGGACCACAATACATTTAGTTTTGACAGTAATCTCTATAGACAGATTAAAGGCTGTGCTATGGGGTCTCGCTTTGCGCCGTCGTATGCCAACCTTTATATGGGTCAGATTGAACGGTTGCATATGTTATCATCTCTTCGTTTTAGTGACAATATCATTTTCGGAAGGTTTATTGATGATTTGTTATTTCTGTGGAAGGAGAAGTCACGACGGCTAATTGTATCATTGAGGGCCTCATCTACAATGGCTTCGGCCTATCCTGTACTCATCGATTCTCTGAGTTGTCCATTGATTTTCTGGATTGTTCTTTATATAAGAATAATGATGGACAAATTCTGACTAACACAGGTTGGTCAATCTAAGCACATCAGAAAGTTGTTTGGATCCATCATTACCCCAAGGAACTAATTTAGGGGCTTATAGAAAGGCCGCTGGTTATACTCAAGTAGAATGTCTATACCCCACCACCAGGTCCACCCCAGAATCGGACAGGGTCAGGCATAACTTCATCACCACCTTCAATAGAGGGCACAAGGAGATGAGGGATACACTTTAGTGCCACTGGCATTTATTATTGAATGACCCCTATCTCAAGGATCGGCTTTCGAACAAACCTCACATCACATTAAGAAGGTCCATCACCCTTCGGACTACCTTAGCCACTTAGACTGAAGAAATCTGCACCTACTACTGTGGGAGTCCACAATGTTTATGCTGCAGGAACGTTTCACGTAGAGTCAGTCCCTAAAGTAACTGAACTGTGGTTCTGAACACGTGAGATAGCTATTACAGCGTCGGTCTGGCCGACAGTGTGAAAGACTCACAGTCCAGTCCCTCTGCAACAGGATTAACAGGCAGAGGTCGAATGTCCAAAATGTTTGTCTTGATGTTGAACGTGGTTTTCAGAACCTCAGTGTGATGCCCATCGAAGAGATTCCTGCCAATATTCCAAGAGACGGCGGGAGTCTTCCTGGATATACAGATTATGCTGCAACCGGATGGACTATATGACATGGTGGTATCCTCTTTGTAGTGTATGTTGCTCTAGTTGAGAAACCAACCGATCCCGAGAGACGTGATGTGCCTCAATGTGTCACGGTCCTCATTCGCATCCATGAAGAAATAAATCCTTTTGACGATTTCTTTGAATGACGCCCTGAGGTTTATACATAGCCGCAGATTACATCCCTCTACAGGGAGTGCAGAATTATTAGGCAAGTTGTATTTTTGAGGATTAATTTTATTATTGAACAACAACCATGTTCTCAATGAACCCAAAAAACTCATTAATATCAAAGCTGAATATTTTTGGAAGTAGTTTTTAGTTTGTTTTTAGTTTTAGCTATTTTAGGGGGATATCTGTGTGTGCAGGTGACTATTACTGTGCATAATTATTAGGCAACTTAACAAAAAACAAATATATACCCATTTCAATTATTTATTTTTACCAGTGAAACCAATATAACATCTCAACATTCACAAATATACATTTCTGACATTCAAAAACAAAACAAAAACAAATCAGTGACCAATATAGCCACCTTTCTTTGCAAGGACACTCAAAAGCCTGCCATCCATGGATTCTGTCAGTGTTTTGATCTGTTCACCATCAACATTGCGTGCAGCAGCAACCACAGCCTCCCAGACACTGTTCAGAGAGGTGTACTGTTTTCCCTCCTTGTAAATCTCACATTTGATGATGGACCACAGGTTCTCAATGGGGTTCAGATCAGGTGAACAAGGAGGCCATGTCATTAGATTTTCTTCTTTTATACCCTTTCTTGCCAGCCACGCTGTGGAGTACTTGGACGCGTGTGATGGAGCATTGTCCTGCATGAAAATCATGTTTTTCTTGAAGGATGCAGACTTCTTCCTGTACCACTGCTTGAAGAAGGTGTCTTCCAGAAACTGGCAGTAGGACTGGGAGTTGAGCTTGACTCCATCCTCAACCCGAAAAGGCCCCACAAGCTCATCTTTGATGATACCAGCCCAAACCAGTACTCCACCTCCACCTTGCTGGCGTCTGAGTCGGACTGGAGCTCTCTGCCCTTTACCAATCCAGCCACGGGCCCATCCATCTGGCCCATCAAGACTCACTCTCATTTCATCAGTCCATAAAACCATAGAAAAATCACTCTTGAGATATTTCTTGGCCCAGTCTTGACGTTTCAGCTTGTGTGTCTTGTTCAGTGGTGGTCGTCTTTCAGCCTTTCTTACCTTGGCCATGTCTCTGAGTATTGCACACCTTGTGCTTTTGGGCACTCCAGTGATGTTGCAGCTCTGAAATATGGCCAAAACGGTGGCAAGTGGCATCTTGGCAGCTGCACGCTTGACTTTTCTCAGTTCATGGGCAGTTATTTTGCACCTTGGTTTTTCCACACGCTTCTTGCGACCCTGTTGACTATTTTGAATGAAACGCTTGATTGTTCGATGATCACGCTTCAGAAGCTTTGCAATTTTAAGAGTGCTGCATCCCTCTGCAAGATATCTCACTATTTTTGACTTTTCTGAGCCTGTCAAGTCCTTCTTTTGACCCATTTTGCCAAAGGAAAGGAAGTTGCCTAATAATTATGCACACCTAATATAGGGTGTTGATGTCATTAGACCACACCCCTTCTCATTACAGAGATGCACATCACCTAATATGCTTAATTGGTAGTAGGCTTTCGAGCCTATACAGCTTGGAGTAAGACAACATGCATAAAGAGGATGATGTGGTCAAAATACTCATTTGCCTAATAATTCTGCACGCAGTGTAGAAGTATCTTTAGGGAGGAAGGGTCCTTCAAAATGAGGTGTCGTTACTTGCAATCCTGTGAAGCCCTCATCCAGGTTGTTGGGCGTCTGGCATCGGCTCAGCCTCGGTTATTATTCTGTATCCAGTCATCCATGTGAACACGGCCCTGCGGGTGCCAGGCTCGCCCTCCAAAAATTGGAATTGCTCAAGAGCCTCTTAAGATGAGTTGAAATGACGAATAAATCAGAAAAAAAATTTGAGGACTCGTGTTCTCTGCTTTCAGTGGAGAATGACCCCATAATACGGCATCCATGGAGCATGTCAAGATTGTTTGAGTTTTGTATGAAACCCTGATATGCCGTCAGACGTGCACGGGTACAATATAGAGGCTGTACTACGAATCTCTACAGCACAGATTCAGGGTGGGGAGCGTGTCCTGCTTGACTTGTGTGAGTGTGACCTGCAGATGTGCAGCTAGATTAACGCTTTTGCTGGGGTATCGCATAATGCATCCCCTTCCCGGATGCCCCAGCAGCCCCCTCTGGGTGTATGAGCCTTGGTTTGTGTGATTTCCACCTCTCACCGGATCTAATATTCTCTTCTGCATATCTCATCCTTCTGATTTTGCATTTTCATTTCAGTATTTAGCGAGTGCGCTTCTTCGAGCTCTTCGGCGGGGGGTATAAATCTCTCTGTAACCAACATCTCTTTTCCCAGGAAATCCCGTCCATATTTTCCGGAGGTAATGAGATTTCTTCAGCGTTAATCTGAATTCCCAGCAAACTGTATTCATGTTAACTGCGCAGTTTATGTATTTTATTGTTTGGCATCTTTGCTCGCTCCGGGGCCTCGTATATAACTATTTCACGTTATTTTGCTGCTGGAGGAAGGCTCTCCTGAGTTTTGGCTAATTTTTAGCTGTACTTTGTAGATGTTGGCAGTCCAGGTACCCAGGCGGCACGCCCATTCCATCCCTGCACCCCTGTCATTCAGACATTGAAGCGTCTCTGGATGCTTGCTGCAGAGTTATCTCCTGGTAATCAGACCCCTGCCATGCGATGTGAAGGGGAAGGAATCACCAGTTTGCATATTGGCTAATTGAAGACAAATTCATTTAGAGAGAGATGAGCAGCGCGTCTAGTGAACGTCTTCATCACATTTAGCAGACTGATGCTCTATGTGTATTGACCTGACAGTAAATACACAATGTAAGGTGGCGCAGCGTTACAGTAACCGACTAAAGTGCGCCATTGACATCTGGTACATACAGTACAGACCAAAAGTTTGGACACACCTTCTCATTGAAAGAGTTTTCTTTATTTTCATGACTATGAAAATTGTAGATTCACACTGAAGGCATCAAAACTATGAATTAACACATGTGGAATTATATACATAACAAACAAGTGTGAAACAACTGAAAATATGTCATATTCTAGGTTCTTCAAAGTAGCCACCTTTTGCTTTGATTACTGCTTTGCACACTCTTGGCATTCTCTTGATGAGCTTCAAGAGGTAGTCCCCTGAAATGGTCTCCACTTCACAGGTGTGCCCTGTCAGGTTTAATAAGTGGGATTTCTTGCCTTATAAATGGGGTTGGGACCATCAGTGGCGTTGAGGAGAAGTCAGGTGGATACACAGCTGATAGTCCTACTGAATAGACTGTTAGAATTTGTATTATGGAAAGAAAAAAGCAGCTAAGTAAAGAAAAACGAGTGGCCATCATTACTTTAAGAAATGAAGGTCAGTCAGTCAGCCGAAAAATTGGGAAAACTTTGAAAGTAAGGGCTATTTGACCATGAAGGAGAGTGATGGGGTGCTGCGCCAGATGACCTGGCCTCCACAGTCACCGGACCTGAACCCAATCGAGATGGTTTGGGGTGACCATGGTTGGAAGACCATTTATAAAAGTGGATGCCTCAGGCCTCTGTCGTATCCATAGATGCATACTGCATGAATATTTTCCCTGAGAGGAGCCACTTGGGGTTGATGGTGCCTATCACCAGGAAGGTATGCCCTATTATTCTAAATTTGCCCACTTTAGACAGTGGCCTTGTGGTATCCCTCGCTAAGCGATGCCTCACGCCTCCGTGATCTCCACAGCTATATACTTCCATAGACACAAAGACTGGTCCCTAACCCTTCTGGCACGTTGGGCGACAGTCATATGTAGTATGTGTGGCCACCTACGTTGACCTGCAGTACAGTGCCTTTAACCCTTTGTGTTCCAGAGCCCCCAGCCCTCCATATGGTACTCGTAGGTGAAGCTGGGGATAAAGCGAAGTGTCTGTGTTTTTTTTTTTGTTTGTCCCATTGTCTGCCGCTGTTACTTACAGATGCAAATTAACGACTCTCCCTGATTGATGAGAGCGGACGAGGCCACGTACAGCGCTGGAGCGGGGCTGATAATAAGACATTGTATAAAACAGCCAGCCTGCACTTCTGTCTGGGCTTAATGCAGTCCGGGGCATATTACTGCAATCCGTCTTGTAGAACACAGACTGGCAATGGGTCTTTTGTAGTTAATTAACAAGCGGCCCGGTTCATTTTATCTGACTTTTGAGGTCATTACAAGAGAAGAGGCTATGTGGAACAGGACAGATATGATGCATTGATATAGGAGGTAATGCACACAGCACTGTAGATTATAAAGATATTACAGTCTGCCATGCACCGCCATCTGTGGTGGAAATCATGGCATTAAATAGCAAAACTGTAATAAATCTCTTCTAATGACATGCGATGGCATCACAACCAACAGTACATATAATGTAGGGATGACATTCTTCCACCCTATAATAGCTGAACGGAGGACTCGCCACCTGCAGAGCGGCCGCATCGTCACAGGGTCACATAAAAACTTTTAATGTTACTTATTATGAACTAGGGCTGAAACGATTACTCGATTGAATTGAGTAATTCGACACAATTTATTTTTTTTAGCTTCGAAGATTCGTTTGTGTCATGTGACCACGGAGCGGGAGTGAAGCTCTTGGTATTACTTACCGCTGCCGTGGTCACCTGCCGGGCCGTACCGCGCGGCACTGGCATTAGGGAATGAGTCATCATGAGTCCCTCCCCACTCCCCCATACATGACATGACCAACAAGAAGACATTACTGTATGGTGGCCACAAGACATTGTTTTATTGGGGGCCACCATATGTCAGTATAATGTCACCTTGTGCCTGCCCACATACAGTAATGTCACCTTGTGCCTGCCCACATACAGTAATGTCACCTTGTGCCTGCCCACATACAGTAATGTCACCTTGTGCCTGCCCACATACAGTAATGTCACCTTGTGGCTGCCCCCATGAAGTATAACGTCTCCTTGTGGCTGCCCCCATGCAGTATAACGTCTCCTTGTGGCTGCCCCCATGCAGTATAACGTCTCCTTGTGGCTGCCCCCATGCAGTATAACGTCTCCTTGTGGCTGCCCCCATACAGTATAACGTCTCCTTGTGCCTGCCCCCATACAGTATAACGTCTCCTTGTGCCTGCCCCCATGCAGTATAACGTCTCCTTGTGCCTGCCCCCATGCAGTATAACGTCTCCTTGTGGCTGCCCCCATGCAGTATAACGTCTCCTTGTGCCTGCCCCCATACAGTATAACGTCTCCTTGTGCCTGCCCCCATGCAGTATAACGTCTCCTTGTGCCTGCCCCCATGCAGTATAACGTCTCCTTGTGCCTGCCCCCATACAGTATAATGTCTCCTTGTGCCTGCCCCCATGCAGTATAACGTCTCCTTGTGGCTGCCCCCATACAGTATAACGTCTCCTTGTGGCTGCCCCCATACAGTATAACGTCTCCTTGTGGCTGCCCCCATGCAGTATAACGTCTCCTTGTGCCTGCCCCCATGCAGTATAACGTCTCCTTGTGCCTGCCCCCATGCAGTATAACGTCTCCTTGTGGCTGCCCCCATGCAGTATAACGTCTCCTTGTGGCTGACCCCATACAGTATAACGTCTCCTTGTGGCTGCCCCCATACAGTATAACGTCTCCTTGTGGCTGCCCCCATGCAGTATAACGTCTCCTTGTGGCTGACCCCATACAGTATAACGTCTCCTTGTGGCTGCCCCATGCAGTATATCGTCTCCTTGTGCCTGCCCCCATGCAGTATAACGTCTCCTTGTGCCTGCCCCCATGCAGTATAACGTCTCCTTGTGCCTGCCCCCATGCAGTATAACATCTCCTTGTGCCTGCCCCCATGCAGTATAATGTCTCCTTGTGGCTGCCCCCATACAGTATAACGTCTCCTTGTGGCTGCCCCCATACAGTATAACGTCTCCTTGTGCCTGCCCCCATACAGTATAACGTCTCCTTGTGCCTGCCCCCATGCAGTATAACGTCTCCTTGTGCCTGCCCCCATGCAGTATAATGTCTCCTTGTGGCCCCCATACAGTATAACATCTCCTTGTGGCTGCCCCCATATTTAGCCTCAAATTTTGGGGCATTAACAAAATGTGGTTAGGCTCCAGACAGGGGCATTGATAAGATTGCAACAGGAGGAAGCTAGATGGATCTATCGGTAGAAAAGTTTAGCCCCCCTGAGGATTAAATTAAGGATTTACCTTTAAATAGGCCAATTTTTAACATGATTAAAGGGAACCTGTCACCTCCAAAAAAACATCCCAAGCCGGCAGCAGTACCTGAGAGTAGCCAGCAGCAGTACCTGAGAGTAGCCAGCAGCAGTACCTGAGAGTAGCCAGCAGCAGTACCTGAGAGTAGCCAGCAGCAGTACCTGAGAGTAGCCAGCAGCAGTACCTGAGAGTAGCCAGCAGCGTGTTTGTAACAATCATTTTCTTTCTGCAAGCAGTTCAAGCAAAAGCTGTAAAAACGACCTTTAATGCCCTGCCCGGCGCTCTTCTCTATTCAGGCTTGAAGTCACGGAGGTAGCGGCCTCCTCGCTTCAAGTCACGGTAACCACGCCCCCTTCCCCGCCCCTTTATTGTGACTGACAGCCGGCAGTTCGGCAAAGCCAGCCGAACGGTCATGCATAAGTGCTGTCAATCACAGTGAAGGGGTGGGGAAGGGGGCGTGGTTACCGTGCCTTGAAGCGAGGAGGCCGCTACCTCCGTGACTTCAAGCCTGACTAGAGAAGAGCGCCGGGCAGGGCATTAAAGGTCGTTTTTACAGCTTTTGCTTGAACTGCTTGCAGAAAGAAAATGATTGTTACAAACACGCTGCTGGCTACTCTCAGGTACTGCTGCTGGCTACTCTCGGGTACTGCTGCTGGCTACTCTCAGGTACTGCTGCTGGCTACTCTCAGGTACTGCTGCTGGCTACTCTCGGGTACTGCTGCTGGCTACTCTCGGGTACTGCTGCTGGCTAATCTCGGGTACTGCTGCTGGCTACTTTCGGGTACTGCTGCTGGCTACTCTCGGGTATTGCTGTCGGCTTGGGATGTTTTTTGGAGGTGACAGGTTCCCTTTAATCATGTTAAAAATTGGGCTATTTAAATAAAAAGCATGTACCTATATAAAAATAAAATCTTGAGCACAATTATTAATTATGTGTAAATATATGATTATCAATTAATATATAAATTATGCCACCAATCATGTCCAAATATTTAATCATGTTAAGTCCGGCCAATTTAAATTAATGGCAGGCCTGTGATACTGTAAAGGGCCGGCGCTTCCATAGAGGCAAGGGGGGGCAATTTCCAGCGCTGGCCCGCAACTACTATTCTATAATTCTATTTCTATTCTGTGTGGGAATACTGTGCCGGTGCTGCAGACAGTGCTAATAATAACCCCCTGCAGGAGTCTCGGGCGGTCCGGTCTGGAGGGAGTAATGTAATTAAACTGTCTGGTCTGGTCTGGAGGGGCCCCCCCGCCGCTCTGCCTGCCTCTTTAAGAGATTCGAGACTGGAGCGGCATGCACGGCACACGCAGGCACGTCTCGCTGACGTTGCCACAGGCTCCGCCCCCCAGAGCAGAGAACTTGAAGAAGGGGAGCAGGCGCCATTGGCAGCCAGCCACAGTCTGACTCTGTCTCTGCCAGCGCCAGGGAAGGCCCACGGCCCGCCGCCCACAGAAGACTGAAGACAGGCAGCCAGCCAAGTTCCACTTCCACGACCACAAGTCCAGTCTACATCTACAGACCAGTTCTGTCTGGTAGGCTGGTTGGTTTGGTTAACCTTATTGTTAATTAAACTGGATCGGATCCATCCATTCCCAGTTTCCCAAATCCTACTCACTTAGTCCCAGTGTACTACTAGCCCGCCCTGGTTCTGTTTGGAGTCAGTTGGACTGGAGAAATGTGCATTTGGGGGTGGGGGGTATTATTTTTCGCACCAGGGCCCCATGTAATTTAATATGAAATAATGAGAGAATCAGTCAAGCCTTAAAGATCCCAGGCATGCGCAGTAGTAACTAAACTGAGCTCAGCATTTAAGATGATGGGCAAGCGCAGTGAAGTGAATATCGAAGCTGGAATTCCAAGTCCTCGAGCATGCGCAGTTGATGCGCTGCGACGAGAATCAGTCTAAGTCCACTGACATGCGCAGGATGTTAAGAAGCGAACGCGAGAGTACGGGATTAGCATTGATAAGAGGGAGACGTCTGCTATGGGAGGAGCGATATGACTCCAAGAAGAGAGAAGGTACTAAATATTATAGTTTTAAGAGGTCATGTCGCGGAGTGTGATAGGCTAATGACGATGACGTAATATTAGGAACTATTAAAAGATCCAGCTATGCCCATCAAGCACATAATCCCCTGAAGACGTCAGAGCAGCCGGTGAAACATGTCGGGGGGCAGTGTTTGGGGGATGCAGTTTTAGGACAGAAGTGACGCCTTAGTGTCAGTATGAGATGATAATGGATGTGGAAGGTAGGGAATACATAGTGAAGAAAAGAGACCGCAGCCGCCGGCCTCCAACCACATTATACCTGCACCTCAATATTAGAGCTGATGGGAAAGACACTAACAAAAAGGCGACACAACTGATGGTTTTACAGTTTAATGGTCAGTGAGAAGGTTCAAAATAAGTAACATTAAAAGTTAAAGGGAACCTGTCAGCGGCAAAACCCATCCCAAACCGCCAGCAGTGCCTTCAAGTAGCCGGCAGTGAGTTTCTAATGATGATTTTCTTACTGCATTCTGATGAGGCAGAAGTATGAAAAACTTTCTTCTATCCTCCGTCTGCGCTATTTTCCAGTCAGGCTTGAAGTCACGGAGGCAGCGGTAACTGCGCCCCCTTCCCTGCCCCTTCGCTGTGACTGACAGCCGGCAGTTCGGCAAAGCCAGCCGTGCGCTTCATGCCGCCGCTGCACTACAGTAATACACTCGTATAGATCATATGTGTGTATTACTGTAGTGCAGCGGCGGCATGAAGCGCACGGCGTCATAGCAACCAATGACGCCGTGCGCTCCTGCTCTCAGCTGGATGCCAGGCCGGGTTACCACGGACCGTTCACGGTGTGCATTCGGCCTAATTTGCATATGTATAAAATCTGTTTTTTTTACACAATAAAAGCACACAGAGCTATGGGCGCTGGGTATTACGGATGTGCTAGCGGCCATCTAGTAACCCATGTCCTTAGCTCTATACACAAAATCCCGGTGACAGGTTCCCTTTAAGTCGTGCTTTCCCTGGGTGAGCTGGTTTTCCACTACTACTATAGCCTGATCTCCACCCCCCATCATATCAGAGGCTCAGGATGCTGCTCTGGTCTCTCCTTCATGTTTTACACTGCAGCTCTGCTTGGTTAGTCTGGCTGCCATGTATAAGCACAAGCCCAGCAGGACCTTAAGATTAAAGATGATTATAAAGCTACCATGTTTTATCAGGTGAGTGCCGCACATAGGGGTGTGAGCCTCAGTCAGACAGCAGGGCTGCGGTACTATTATATGCTTTTCTTTCAGGCTGTATTCATTCTTGCAGAATGTTTCATAGAAGCAATCATCTCCGTGTAATGCAGCGCTGGCTGCACATTAAACTGCACTTCTAGGGCGAGCTGCCTTCCACCTGAGGGGTCACTGTGAGTTGACACCACAGACAATCATCTCCACGTGTCTCTGCCTGTTCGGTTTGCAGCAGCTTTTCTGGCCAGACCCGTGTGTTTGTGCAGAGGGGCGGTTTGGCATAAGGAAGTTTCCAAGAATTCTGAAACATAGAATCTCCCCAAGGAGGAACATGGAAGCCTCAGAAAGGCAGGAGACTGCAGCGGAATAGAGGCGCAGCCTCATCTGTCATTCTCCAGTGACGCCGCTTCACCCCATCACAAACACCAGCGGATTTATTTATTTTCAGATATTTATTTTTTGTTTTCCTGAGAGCAAAACCTGTTCAGATAACAGCGGTGATTTATGAGAAATCAATCAGACGGCGAATTATGAAATGAAGCCAGAGGTTTAATAATCTCAGCGCCTTATCCATTACAGAGAAGTCCTACATTATCCCACCCGTTCAGTGCCACGAATATATCCACAAGAGGCAAAAAACTGAGAAATCCTAATGTAGGATCTGCACTAAGTAACTAGTCAGCAAAATGGTCATAACCACAGGCAACATAACAGCAAGGTGATCTTATATTCCTCTACATAGGAGCAGTATTATAGTAGTTATATTCTTGTACATAGGAGCAGTATTATAGTAGTTATATTCTTGTACATAAGAGCAGTATTATAGTAGTTATATCCTTGTACATAGGAGCAGTATTATAGTAGTTATATTCTTGTATATAGGAGCAGTATTATAGTAGTTATATTCTTGTACATAGGAGCAGTATTATAGTAGTTATATTCTTGTACATAGGAGCAGTATTATAGTAGTTATATTCTTGTACATAGCAGTATTATAGTAGTTATATTCTTGTACATAGGAGGCAGTATTATAGTAGTTATATTCTTGTACATAGAAGGCAGTATTATAGTAGTTATATTCCTCTACATAGGAGCAGTATTATAGTGGTTATATTATTGTACATAGGAGCGGTATTATAGTAGTTATATTCCTCTACATAGGAGGCAGTATTATAGTAGTTATATTCTTGTACATAGAAGCAGTATTATAGTAGTTATATTCTTGTACATAGAAGGCAGTATTATAGTAGTTATATTCCTCTACATAGGAGCAGTATTATAGTAGTTATATTCTTGTACATAGGAGCAGTATTATAGTAGTTATATTCTTGTACATAGGAGCAGTATTATAGTAGTTATATTCTTGTACATAGGAGGCAGTATTATAGTAGTTATATTCTTGTACATAGAAGGCAGTATTATAGTAGTTATATTCCTCTACATAGGAGCAGTATTATAGTAGTTATATTCTTGTACATAGGAGCGGTATTATAGTAGTTATATTCCTCTACATAGGAGGCAGTATTATAGTAGTTATATTCTTGTACATAGAAGGCAGTATTATAGTAGTTATATTCTTGTACATAGAAGGCAGTATTATAGTAGTTATATTCCTCTACATAGGAGCAGTATTATAGTAGTTATATTCTTGTACATAGGAGCAGTATTATAGTAGTTATATTCCTGTACATAGGAGCAGTATTATAGTAGTTATATTCTTGTACATAGGAGCAGTATTATAGTAGTTATATTCTTGTACATAGGAGGCAGTATTATAGTAGTTATATTCTTGTAAATAGGAGCAGTATTATAGTAGTTATATTCTTGTACATAGGAGCAGTATTATAGTAGTTATATTCTTGTACATAGGAGCAGTATTATAGTAGTTATATTCTAGTACATAGGAGCAGTATTATAGTAGTTATATTCTTGTACATAGGAGCAGTATTATAGTAGTTATATTCTTGTACATAGGAGCAGTATTATAGTAGTTATATTCCTGTAGATAGGAGCAGTATTATAGTAGTTATATTCTTGTACATAGGAGCAGTATTATAGCAGTTATATTCTTATACATAGGAGCAGTTTTATAGTAGTTATAGTCTTGTACATAGGAGCAGTATTATAGTAGTTATATTCTTATACATAGGAGCAGTTTTATAGTAGTTATAGTCTTGTACATAGGAGCAGTATTATAATAGTTATATTCTTGTACATAGGAGCAGTATTATAGTAATTATATTCTTGTACATAGGAGCAGTATTATAGTAGTTATATTCTTGCACATAGGAGCAGTATTATAGTAGTTATATTCTTGTACATAGGAGCAGTATTACAGTAGTTATATTCTTGTACATAGAAGCAGTATTATAATAGTTATATTCTTGTACATAGGAGCAGTATTATAGTAGTTATATTCTTGTACATAGGAGCAGTATTGTAGTAGTTCTATTCTAGTACATAGGAGGCAGTATTATAGTTGTTATATATTTGCTGGGTTTATACATTTAGCTTTGTTTGTCTTGCTTATAGATGAATGGACTGGAATATTGATTACCATTTGGGCTGGACAATAGTTTTTGCTTCAGAATATTGGATTTCTATTTTATCCTTAGACGTTGAGAATAAAAAAGAGATTTTGTAGAAATAAAATCTGTTATAAGCCTTTTTTTTCTATATCTGGACTGATTCCTGCTCCAGTGTTTTAATATATATGGTGAGTGGAGCTTTAATAAAGTTTGATTTTAGCTGAACTTTGATGTTTTATTAACAGCATTGCGTTCTCCATTGAAGTGATTAGTAATGATCTCTCCTGTTATCATATCTGGTTTGTGTAGATCTTCTGTGATGACAGATCCTCGGTGTCTGGTTGGGTCCTCTTCACCTGGAGACTGGGTAGAGTTTCAGTCACTTTGTTATAGGAAGTAATGGATTTGCTTTGTATCGATTTTACTGAGGATCATTTACATTGAGAATACAAACATCCCTGAATATTTATGAGCATGATATTGATTTACTGCATTTAAGAAATAAAAATGACGATTTACAAGATTAAATCTCAGGCTCTGTCTGGGCTCGTCCAGCCTCCCTGACAAATAGTTCATTTTCTGGGGTTTTCTATAGTTTGTTCTTATTCAAAGCCCTTCCATAATATTGACTCTATTCTTCTTAAAGGGGTTGTTTGAGGGAATAAAAAAATGTGAGGCAACCCCTAAAATGTCTTAAAATAAAATAAAAATAAAAAAGCATTAGATTAGGCTACTTTCACATTAGTGGCAGCCTTCACCCGCCGGAACAGCATACCGGATCCGTGCTGCCGGTAGTGCACGCGTGCCGCCATAATGGGGGTGGGCTGGAGTTCCGGCGGCAGCACGGCAAACATGCTGAGAGGCGGCCGGAATAAAACTACGAAATTTTGTAGTTTTAGACTAGAGCTACATGATGACGTGTCACGTGACACTTAGGGCACAATTACACTGCGACAATTTTTATAATGATAACTGTGACTGCGACACGACAGTAGCAAAAAATCCATCCAAGATGGCTGCCAGATTCGTTGTGGACTTTCCAGATTTGCTGTGGACTGGCGAGATTTAGGCCCCGCACCTTAGATTTCTCCAGCTCCGCATCCTTTGGCGTTGCCTGCTGCTTAGAGCTTGTATTTAGCTGTAGTGTTCTTAGTCGTTGTAGAACTATAAATCCCAGCCAGAAGAACAGAGGCAGGGGGTTGTCCACTGCATATAGATCCGTGGACGCCTGACGCCGCCATATATTCATCCTTCGGCCTCTAACGATAAGGCAGTAATGATGATGTTCCTCATGGCCCATAATCTTGTTTTATGTCCAGGACGTTCCCTCCTTCTACAAGGTCCGTTCTGTCACCTCCTATGTCCTGGCACTTGGCATCTATCCCTCAGCATGTCAGGGACCAAGGACATTAAGGATGTGGTACCCTACCTCCTCTCCCCCCAAATTGTTCGCTCCCGGGCCGAATCCAGAAAATAAAAGCTGTAAAAGTGAGATATACTATCCATTTCCTGAGCTTTATGCCCGGGCTGCGGTGATCTGTCGCTGCCCACAGGTGCTCATTGCTCTGGCAGAGGGAAGAGAGTGTGTTTTGTGCAAAAAATCCGACCGTAAATCTGGAGAAACGTGGCAGCTTAAATCTGTTTTTACTGTGTAATTCTGCAGGCTCCCGCTTCAAGAAAAAGGCTGAACCGATTGATATTGTCGGAATAAACTATTCCCCCACGTCTATCAAAGAGGCGCGAATTCCCAGGAGCGTGTAAAGTGCGCTACAAAGAGGGCATTAAAGCTGTGCCGGCCTCCCCAATGCAGGGGGATGGGGGGCATTGCTTGATACCTGCCATATGGGATTCCTGTCATCCATATGTATAACCGCTTACAGCATATGGGATTCCCTGTGCCACAGATTCATCAAACACATCTGTCACCTCGTGGTACCAGGAGCTTCCGATGCCCGTGCCGCCATATACGATAACATTTCCTCCAAAACTGGGTAGCATACAGAAGCTATCATATGTGTCCACGAGGATCGTGACCGATTGCACAGCATTCTAATAGGAAGAATTAAAGGGGGCTTAAACTTTTGGTGAAACCACGATCGTACAGCAATGAGGCGAGGTGAGGCGCAGTAAGGCTGGAGGGAAGGGGTTAGGTTGAGAATTTGGCATGCAGGGGGGTGCGTTATTTCAGTTTTCGCCCTGTAGCAGCAGAAAGGCCAGGTGCGCCCCTGTTTGTCAGCGCGCTGTGCTCCGTCTATGGGATCCATTCTCCACAGGCTGGAGAAGCCAAGCAGAGCCGATGAAACCTGAAGGTGTGGAGCTCTCTGAGAAGTGTTGCAACAAAGCTTTAGGTCCCCTTTAAAGGGGATGTCCAGGATAAGAAAAACATGGCTGCTTTCTAACAAAAACTGCAACACATCTGCCCACAGGTTGTGTGTGGCAGCGCCAGTCTGCTCCATTCACTTCAGGCAGGGGTGGTGCTCTTCTACAAATAAAGCAGCCATGTTCTTCTAATTCTGGATGGCCCCTTTAAGTCTGAGTTACCATGCTGCAAAAGGCAATGAGAAGAATACATTGGCTGTGCTGACATCGCGTCTCACTGACTGAATGACTTTTGCCTTAGAAGCAGATGAGGAGCCTTTATGAAGGGTCCGCGCCCCCCCACGTGGTGTGAGCTCCTGTGGACGGTTCCACGGGTGCAGAAAGTGTCAGTAAAACGTCTTCCCCTCTGTGTCGTTCATTAAGGACAATGGAGCAGCGGGGGTTGGATGAGCAGCTTCTCCGCCGCCCAGGGCGCATGATTTCCCTAAAAGCCTTGGACCCAGCAGAGTCCAGATGTTCACGCTCCTGACCAGCTGCCTGATTTATCCCAGTGCCCGGGCGCCCAGCTGGTGGCCCGCTGGCCCTAGTTATCTCTAAGTGCCCTCACTGCGGCTGATAGGATGCTCTTACCAAAGCCTCTTATTTCCCCCAAGGAGGAGGAATCGGGGGGGGGGGGGGGGGGGTCTGCTCTCCCCCCCCCCTTCCCCTTAATTTCTTTATGGTGTTGCTGTGCAGAAATGTGTCAGACAAGACGCCATTTATCCACAGCGGAGACTAATTCAGATTATATCCTGGAAATGCTCTGTTGCAGGACACCCCCCCCGGGACCACCCTCAGCTTATTGGAGGTGTGAGGGGCACCCGCCTGTGGGTTTTAATTGAGATGCATGTGATTGGGGCTGCGGTGTATGACAGACGGCACATTTGTGGTATTAATGTCCGCTGTATGAAATATGAGCTGAATGGCCGTATCCTATCAATCTTCTAAATGCACCCATCACTCATATCGCCCCCTCCCCCATTCTGTATATATTAGACCTATGGCTCCATAGGCCTCTTCCCTGATTTCGTGCAAATGCAATAAAGTATTAACACTGAGAAGTGCGCCACGTTTACAGTACACCTGCCGCCGGTCTTCCCTCCGTTTTTTATGGATTTGTTGCGATTCTCCCTGTTATCAGCCCATTCTGGCCGTACGGTGGGTGAATACAATGGGGCAGATTTAGGAATGATCGGCGGCAGATTATCGGGAGTAAGCGGTCGCGGTAACGCTCAATCCCGATAATCGGCCACTACATAGGCAGCCTAGACCTGCACCAGATTCACAGGAGCTCGGGCTGGGCAGATTTGCTCCCTGGTGTCAGTCATGGGAGGTTGAGACCCTCGTGTTTCTCAATGGAGTGAGTGACCAGGAGAGCAGAAACCTCCCATGATCCATAGGCATCTCCAGGGCTGACAACCTCCTATAGGTGACTGATATCAGCCGCTGAAAGGATATCCATTGTGAAATGTAACCCGTCGTGGGAGGACAGGGGAATATGGGGGGGCCCGGCCTGGGGCATTCGTTCCTACATGAAGAAGACTCGTTAAGGTGAATGTCATTAGAGGAGTTGAAATATTTATAGGTGTAAAATGCAGGGTGTTTATCAGCCGCGGAGGGACAGGAAGATTCATTGCTATAAGGTAATGAGACGAGATGTAAATGTCTCCGCAGGGGGGGCTTGTAGACCCTTCACCTTCCCTCAGCAGAATCTCTCTTATCTGGTCCCATCCTATTGCATTTACACATCTTTACGTTTTGACTCCATTAATTGGTTCATTCAGGCGTCAACCGGTTTTGGGTGACGGCAGACGGGTATCTTAATGTTTTTATACAGTGGGGGCTCTCCGGACCCCCCCATGTGGCCGTTGTATATATCACATGTCCCATTGACATCAGTCATGTTGTAGCCTGGCACCATGTCAGACCGCTGCCATTTGGGCCTTGATGCTAAATCTGTAACGGCCCCCAATAACCAGTACATGCCATTTACTGTACCCCCCCACCTATGTATTCCCCCCCCCCCCCCCCCCCACCCTGGGGTGACTACTACCACCGCACCCCTGTAGTGTTCCTCCCTGGCCTTGTGTCGGGTGCCTTCATTGCTCCTCCTGGCGGGTGGATATAATCCACAATGTGACCCGCAGCGCCATACTGTAATGGAGGCTTGCCAGGTTAATGTTCTCGAGGATAGACTGTGAACTAATTATTGACTGTCACTTTACGATTGGCGTGCGGGAAGCTGACACGTGTTTGACGAGGTTGTATTTATAGCAATATTATAGGGTTCAGACCGATGTAGACACTGTCAGGGCAGGATGTGGAGAGTGATGCCACCCTTCTCTCCAAAATAATGACAATGCGCCCAGCTGTGCCATAGAGCGGACAATCGACCCTTGATATTTATCACTACTGGGACCCTGGTCAATAAGCGAGCAAAGTACGCCGGCCGCCTCCCTGCTGGAGGAGATTCCGGGGTAAAAGGCTTTGTATTTGGCTCTGTGTTGTGTACTGCCCCCTAGACACATGGCAGATCTACAGCATGAAGAGTAAGGCCTCATCCACACAACCATATTTTGGGTCCGTGTCCGATCCACATTATTTGCAGATAGCACGCGGACGCAATCATTTGTATGGGGCTGCAAAAATGCGGATAGCACACAGATGACACCTGTGTGTCGTGCACATCTGTGCGGCCATTCCACAAATAATAACGCATGTCCTATCCTTTGGCAGACGAGAACAGGCATTCCCCCAGCCGGTCTCCTTATTTCGCGGATCAGTGGATGGAGACGGCCATGTGCATGAGGCCCAATACTTATTATAGATCTTTAGGCCTCATGCCTATAACCATGTTTTGCACCTGTGTCCGATACGCATTTTTTGCAGATTGCACATGGACCCATTCATTTCTACGGGTCCGTAAAAAATAATGGTCAGTGCATGAGTATCTCCCTTCCGTAAGTCCCTTCCGCAAATTATAGAACATGTCCTATTCCGGTCATCATTGCAGACCAGAATAGCCATCTCTATAGATGGGAGAGAGGAAAATTCGGAGTGTATACGGACGGTTACACGGCTGTTTGTATGGTACCTCCTTTTGGGGGACATTTCGGCTTCCGATAGATCATTTTATTCCGCAGCTGAAGCCGTCTATCTGTGGTCTATGAGGCCTCGGGATCTCTTCACACGGAAGGTTTACGTCAGGCGGATCTTATATGATGGCACAGGTTTCTCTTTGCTGCACTTTCCAGTCAGGTAATGAAGTTTCCTAGGCATTTAGATCAGTGCATTGGTCGCTGAGTGGGGTCACGGCCACTTTATCCCGTGCATCCTCATCCCGGTGTCCCTCTACTTATAGTTGTACTGACAGGGCTGCTCCTCCATCAAGCCAAAGGAGTCCGACTTTACCGTACTTCATATGTAGCCTCGGCGCAGGCGAGCGCTCCGTCGTAAGATGCTATATTAAATGCACTTTTGCTGTAATATCTTATGCATTTTTAAGGCCGGTCTCGAGTTCTTGATTGAGGCATCACCATGGCTACAGGCGCTGAACGCTATTCATCACTCCTCATTTTCGCTCTTACGCCTCATGTTCGTTGATTTACATAAATGTCTATTGCACTAAGTAACATTGTGAGTTCCCGAGCGGAGAATGATGGGAGAGGGGCTGCAGAAACGCGCATTTAACGGCATCGTGTGGAGCGCCGGCCGTGATTGATTGGAGGGAAGACTTGGAGAGATCTGATCGTCTCCACTTCCAGTTTGGTAAATATTTTACCGTCCCCATTTATTGTGATGATCGTCCATAACCGCGCCACGTGCAGTTTTTTTTCTCTTTTTGAGGGCAATTAGTAGATGATGCACAACCTTAAGAATCCGCTAATAAGAAGGTCAGCGGCCGCTCCGTCCTGAGGAAAGCCATTCCTTTTCATCCTCCATAAGTCTCCTGTGAAATGCAGACTTTGATTTTGCCGTAATAAGGCCCTGGTATTTTCGTGTATAGAATGGCGATCGTGTCATTTGACCTTTTCGAAAATTCCCTCTCTGAGCGGCGTCGATGAATGCTGAGGACAATCGCCTTTTGTGAGAATGATTGGTTGAAATTGCTTTGGTGATTGACCAGGGATTATAATCTCTGAAAGATTCACATCCTGCATCGGCGCAAATGGTTTGTTATTGCCGGACGTCCTTGGTGTCGCTTTTCAGCTGCATCTCGATGGTTTCGCAGGGAACATTGCATAGCTGTAAATCAAGCTGGAAGCCAATTGCCGCTCATGCAGCTGCTTTCTGGGCTCCCACCACGTCCCAGTGACTGCATTCAGACTCTTGATTGGTAAATCTGCCTGGATGAGCAGGATTATTATGTAGCATCCATCACTGCTGAGCAGATTTACCGTTCAGGAAACCCCAGGTCTGAGAGAAGTATCTGGGACTTGCAGTAAGGGCTTGTTCACATGAACGTGTGATGCCCGTTGCCGTATTGCGGACCCAGTTTGCGGATCCACAATACTGTGGCACCGTTCCGTGTGCATTCCGCATCACTGATGCGGACCCATTCATTTCAATGGGTCCGCAAATCCATAACACAACACTAAAGAAGCACTATGGAGTGTTTTCTGGGGTTCCGCTCTGTACCGCAAACAGATAGAACATGCTCTTTTTGCAGAACGGAGGGATCGCGGACCCATGCGCCTGTCGCACGGACGGTGCCCGTGCATTGCGGACCGCATGTTCACACTGCAGGGAAGGAATAACAGACTGTGTGACCTCCGCCCCAGAATGGTCATAACCTGAAACCTTCAGGGATAAGAAGAGCCGACCGCAGAGCATCGTGTCCGCTCCGGTCGCAGCATCTGTTCCTTTTCAGCATCTCTAATGTTTCCCGAGGAAAATTATGTTGTGTCAACAAGAAAATTGAGTGACGTCTGCGTTATCGGAAACAGTAATGCAAATCTGCCGCCCCTTATCAATAGTATCACTTGTGTGAACATTTTTTGGTTACAAGGCTCCTGAAATTGGTTGCTCCTGGGTAAATTTTGTAGCATGTTATACTTTTGTAGCAACTAGTGAGATGAGATATCACTGCTGTTCAGCCGCACGTATTAGGGGGGAGGTTGTCAATAAATGGGGCAGCGCGGCAGCTCAGTGGTTAGCGGCGGCTCAGTGGTTAGCGGCGGCTCAGTGGTTTGCGGCGGCTCAGTGGTTCGCGGCGGCTCAGTGGTTAGCACTGGTGCCTTGCAGTTTGCGGTTCAAAGCCAACCAAGGACAACATCTGCATGGAGTTTGTATGTTCTCCCCGTGTTTGCCTGGGTTTCCTCCGGGTTCTCCGGTTTCCTCCCACACTCCACAGATAGACTGATCGGGACCTCGGATTGTGAGCCCCATTGGGGACAGTTGGATGATAATGTTCCGCTGCAGAATATTTCAGTGCTATATACGTGAGTATAATAAATAAACTCAGCATCCGATCATCCAGAAGTTCTCTTCTTTTTCTGTTGTGATAAAATTGATACATGGCGGAAACAGCAGTGGAGAGACTGATACTTGACAATTAGATGATTGACGCCATATTGATTGTTGAGGATCTCTTTGCTCACTTGCGTTCCAAGCAGATTTACCAGTTTACAGATATCATTTGCTAAAGAAGATTAGAAATCCCCATAATCTGAAATCATCCCCTGCCGCATGTTATTAGCAGGACCAGCAATGAGATGAGGACGGGGTGGATGCAATTCCCTGAAAGGATTTCACAATCTGCCAGTTCAAAGCAAATGTTTTCCAGGCTGCAGCAACAAATACCTCCCCCCGATACAAGCCCCTTCCCCCCGAGATTGCAGGTGTGACCCGGATCAGATGTCCAGTTATCACTGGTCTCCATGTGCAGAGCAAATCTTGGACACGTTCCACCGCAGATGTCAGAATATCTCGCCAAAATATCTGTTTGTATTCATTTATTTACAGCCTTTTGTTGTTGCAGACCATTTTTGGGGTCTGAATTATTGGCAGTTTTGTGCTTTTCTCTTCCTTTGGGCCTGTGGATGCTGCCGAGGATGCACAGATGAAGCTGACAGACTTGTTTTCATGCTAAGCAGATATAAAACACAATATGTTGCAGTTAAAAATGGGATCAGTACTATGCAGCGGTCAATAAACGAATGCCAGCTCATATATGACCATGCAATGCTCTGCAGGGGTCAGTAGACCTGAGTAGGACTCATGCACTGTATGATAATGCTCTGCAGGGATCGAGGGGACTGTTAACAATTCAAGCTCTGTACGTGAATTGCAATGCTCTGCAGGGGGTCTCCTCATGGTGCATGCACTGTATTTCTGTTGCAATGCTCTGCAGAGCTGAGTGGGACAATGCAGGGCTTTTTTGCATTCAGTGCACCTTGCTCAGCGTTGCTCTTCAGGGCTTTGCCGCTTTTTGATGTGACTGGAATTGGGTTACTTCGGAAACCCCAAGCCGCAGGGTGATAAGGAAGCAGGATGGATGGAAGACAAATCAGGCTCTGTGTGTGGATGGTTGCAGAACTGTTAGAACCCCGCAGGGGGCAGGGAGATTGCTCTCAGCCTTGACCGCGCCGCCAGCCTCGTGCGGACAGAAATATGTGTTGGGCTGCAGCCGGCGACGAATGAGAATAAGCTCGCATCAGAATTTATTAGCCGAGCAAGCCTTAAATAAGTTTTTCCTCCCTGGGCTCGGAGCGACGCAGCTCGCCTTAAATATTTCTATCCCAAGGTCCCCTCGGCGGCGGCGGCGGCCGTGTCACCCTCAGTAAAATGGCCATCCTTGTTTTTGACAAGCGGCAAAGTTACGGCAGCTCTGAGAGAGAGATGGAGAGAAGGGCTCGCTGCTGCCGTCAGCGCTTTTTTCTTCTCGTCTCGCCGTTATCGCTGAACTTCGCAGCTCTGTGACATTATTGCCTGGTGGCAGCAGGGATGATGGTGAAATGGCTGGGACATGGGGGTCATTGCGGAGCTTCAATCACCGGCCTGGTACAAGTATCCAGACTATTGATCCACGCTGGGAGCCATAAGATGCCTCGTGGCTCACACTCTATTCCTATCATTCTCTCTGGATACTTGTGGGGTCCCCAGTGGAGCATTTTAGTTTGGGTTAGTATTGCGAGCATATCCTGCATCCATATTATTTGCACTGTGTAGATAAACTACAAATCACAGGTAATGGCGGCTTCCATACGAGTTACTGCTGCGCTTTCTGTTAGGATCTGGGCTGAAGAGCTGACGTTCTGAAAACCTCCCTGGATCCTTTTCTTTTTTCCTGGCCTTCTCCCAAGGACAAGCTGTCATTCTTCTGCGCTGTGAATTCTCCCAGTACAATGAGCGGATTGTTATGTAGAGTAAACCAGTGTGTGTAACGGCATTGTGCGTGTGACACGGAGAGGAGCGGACCGCGTGGAATAAAGCAGGGAGGCCCAACCTCCAGCGCTAAAAATAACGGTGCAATCTTTATCACAATCGGGTCGCCAGTCTTGTTATGGACTTGGTTGCATGAAGTGATGTCATGTAACCTGCGCTGTAAGCTTTGTATAGCAGAAGCCGCCATCTTGTTCACACCTGTACGGGTCACAATTTATGGAGCCGTCAGTTTGGAGCGACTGACATAAAGTGCAGTACATCTGTGAACCTAACGGCACCGTGTACGAGGCAGAGATCCCCTCCACGATCTACCGGCTCGTCTCTGGAGACATTGCAGCCGCCTGCACGTTTCCATGAGAACCTTTTCAGGTAAACAATTAATATGAGTAATCCCTTAATTCAGTTATTTAGGCCGCGTAGAGCGACCCTCCAGGGGGCCGCACCCTGGCAGCCAATCAGCTGTGAGTCTTCATGGCGCTCATTATCTGTGCCATTAACTGCCATTAGGATTAGCGTGGCACCGTACGAGCCGCTCCGGTAATAGCGCTGTTATTTGGAGATCTACGGGATAACGCATTCATTAATGTAAATTGGAGCTCGCAGCAGAAAATCTCTGTAGGTTAAATGTCGCATCTTCCTTATTAGCTGCATTCCCGATAAGGCGCTGACGGCCGCGGCGTCGGAGGGATATTTGATATTGGGATGATGAAACCTGAACATATGGTAGCGGCCTCTCCCAGCATCCCCTGGGATAACCCCGACTGAGTGCAGGATGACGGCGCTTCATCTGACACTCACTGCGGTTCTGCGTTCATGAGCGACTCTGGGAGCTGCTGGGATCAGTGACAATATTCCGTATGGAACTGGGACAGAATCCTGGGCAAAGTCATCTGCAGGAACAGGATCTACGCGTGGTACACATCACACTTTCCATCTTGGGTATATAGCATGGGATCCCTCTGCATAGTGTCGTCCCGACATATTCCAGCCCAGCTGAGGCCACTAGTCGGCACCCGTCAGAGGAATACGTCTATGGGTACATCAGATGTACAGGTGTGGTGTGAACAGGTCCTAAGAAGAATGCATTTTATGTTCCAGCTTTCCACTAGAGTTATGACGCGTCCCCTGCATAACCCGGCAGATCTGCTTTTCAGGTCTTTAGGATACCCTGTAGAAGTTGGGGTCATAATGGTTGTCGCCTTCCAAGCACAGGTATAACTACATAAACGGACATTAGGAGTCACTTCACAACTTCACCTTCCCAGTGAGGCCAGTTCTCTGCACTGATGAGGAGCAATCGCCCTGAAACAGCTGTCTGCAGCTGAGATGCTGGCTTAGTTAATAAGTTAAGTCATGTCTCTAGGCCGGTTTAAAGGGTTGAACATTGACTTATAGGATAGCTACCTTATATCTGGTGGCAGAGCTTGCTAGCGCTCTCCATAAGAAGATGTAGTATTCCCCAAATCCATTTCTGTATCTTCATTGTGCAGGCGATCTGCTTGGTATAATTGTACAATGCCTTAAATAGCAATCTCCTGAGATAATGTTGGAGCTGCTGCCATCATCTAGGAGGGGGGCGATGAATTGGGGCTACAAAGCATCACGTTTCCATTGCTTCCCATTGAGTAGACGCACGGAGTCCGCTTTATTTGTAGAATTCCTTCTGATTCGCCGATTTTCTGAGATCTTCCTATTTTCCGGCAGAAATCTCCCATTAAGCCGGCGTCCTGCGTCCCCGCTCACCTCCGCACTTTATAAGCTATTAACCAAGCAGCATCTCTCTCCTTACCCTAAAGCAGTCACGCTGGCTACTTTACCATGATATATTATTTATGGCCTCCATTAACACTGACGTGGCTACCTCCAGGCTTCGATCTCCGTGATGTCGGGCCCTTTTACCCCCGGGGACCCCTGTTCAGGAAGGAGGGGGGGGGGGGGGGCTTTGTCTGGATCTTTGCCCTTGACACACGGAGGAATCGCTCCCTTTCAGGAGCTCTTTGCAGTCAGGAACCTCTCCTTCTTGATGCGCTGCCAGTTCATCAGTCTAATGGAATAATGAGGCGCAGAGTGGATGTAGCTGATAGGAAATGTACCTGAGGATCCCTGTTCATACAGCAAAAACAGCGCTAATGTCGTCTGTAATGTGCTTTATGGAGCTCGCGCCTTCATCGGCATCGAATTATTGCAGCCAAAGTGACTTGTAATGCAGTTAGCAGCGATCAGAGTCTGAAAGGGAACCCGGCCCAGGTCCCTGCCGTCATCTGTCGGCAATATGGCGGCTTCATCTGCTCAGGGCCTGCCCCTTATACTGTCCACACTTCACCGCTGCCCCAGTCTATTACATAGAGGCGTAAAACACATTCATGCGGCGGCGTCCTGTGGATTTATCCTGACTGAGGGATCAGGGTCATGGTGGACCGCAGCGCCGGTTCTGACGGCGCACGACATCTGTAACGCAACTGGTTGTATTCATAAAAATTTGCCATCTCTTGTTCAGTCGTTAACAGGATTGTCTGCTACACGTAAAAACACAACCGGACTCCTAATGACTACTGATTAGCTGCAATGTTTAATACATCCCTCAACAGACACTAAGGCTGTCCTTTGTGCTTTATACTCCAGCTCCTCTTTTTCAGATTGGCTGCCATGCATAAGCACAAGATTAACAAGGAGTCGGTACACGGAAAGCAGATTTCTATTACAGAAATAAGATTATTATAAAGTGTGGAATGGAATTTTCTAACTAAAGCTGCCTAACCTGTTGGCTTGGAGATCGCCTGACCATCTAATGCGTACCAGGTCTCCCCTCTCCTTCATGGGGCCTGATCCTTTTTGGGCAGATAAGTCACCCTCTGGAGTTGTCTGGCAAGGTCTTTCTCCCCTTCCCCTCTCAGCCGAGCCGAGCATGCATGTGTACGGGGGACCAGGAGATATGGCAGTCAGCTGAACCAACAGTTATCTTGTTGCCAGACTGTCAGATCGTTCCTTACGAGCCCCCCTGCCCATACAAGACCCCATTATATCTGCAGCTGTCCAGGCGGTGTCTCCGGGAGCTCAGAGCAGATTAGGAGTCCCGTAGAATCCTCCTGCCCCTCCAGAACCAGATCAATACTTTTATCACAGCCTGACAGATTTCCATTGATACATTTCCAGTGATATTGACTGACAGAATCTTCTCTCAGCCATTAACTGTGCCGCCACCTGGTGCGTGAGCGTGACAAGCCGGGACAGCGCTCAGGGCGCCAGATAGCATGGAGTCATCCCCCTGTCACCATATCTGGTGACGTTCCTCACTTCATTTATGGTCCTGTCATTTCACCGGTGCCTCTGTAATCCCTGGTTGATATCATCTGCGTCATGTGGACAGACACCAGAAAGAACACCAGCGTTGCAGTACAATTCCTCCATTGTAGTGGCTCCTGGCTGGTATTTGGCACATACTTCCCATCATCACCCATTTACAGTATGTGGCAACCAAGCTCCATCCACCCAGAAGATCAGATCATGGTAGTAGAAGAGACGCCTCCTATGGGACCAGTCTCGGGGTCAGCAGTCTCACTTTTTGTGACCTCTAGAAGTTTCCTTTAGGAGCGTATTCCTTCTGATGGAAATCAACTTTTTTTCTTTTTCTTGCAGTTTTGGTTTTGTAGATGATCGTTCCGTAGAGTCTTATTGTCACAAAGTCTAATTATCACAAAGAAAACACTTGCCAAAACTAGGAATATTTTTCTTTTCTGAACATCAAATCCAAGATCCTGGATCTTCTGAGACATTTTACATAGGTTTATAATTGGCGAGATTCTCCCCCGTCAGTTATAAACATATAATTTAATAGTTGCTTGTTATGATTGCTGCAAGATCTCGCTGCATCCAAGGGTATGACCGCTCTGTGTAGGCCTCTCCTATACCTAGGCACATAGGCCTGCGCAGGAGCTGCATGCACAGAACGATGGAGGGTTTTTCATGAAGACTCTTTGCTGTTCGCAAAGATTCTTGTCTTTAAGAGTTCATCAGATGCTTTGTGCTATAATCCATCTGCCGACTCCATGCACCAGGGATTGATGCGGCATAGGACCTGCCGCTGTGCATGGACATTATATGGGCCTCTAGCTCTTGGATAGCTGAGCACCCCCTTATATCTAACCAGAACTTATGAGTCCTAGAATTCATGACTTTCTTAAAATTGAATACATGGTATTCTGTCTAATGCAGAGGGGCTGTACGTGAAAAGTATCTGTGCGTAATAAAAGGCGAAGTTACTTGTGATCATTAATTATAAGCTTATAAAGCACCAAATGAAATGGAGGGCAGATGATTTTATGTTTTGTTAAGGGACCATAGTAGGAGGTGTGAGAGGAGGAGGTCAGACGAGAGGGGTAGGTCAGGCGAGAGGGGTAGGTCAGGCGAGAGGGGTAGGTCAGACGAGAGGGGTAGGTCAGACGAGAGGGGTAGGTCAGACGAGGGGGGTAGGTCAGACGAGGGGGGTAGGTCAGACGAGGGGGGTAGGTCAGACGAGAGGGGTAGGTCAGACGAGGGGGGTAGGTCAGACGAGGGGGGTAGGTCAGACGAGGGGGGTAGGTCAGACGAGAGGGGTAGGTCAGACGAGGGGGGTAGGTCAGACGAGGGGGGTAGGTCAGACGAGAGAGGAGGAGGTCAGACGAGAGAGGAGGAGGTCAGACGAGAGAGGAGGAGGTCAGACGAGAGAGGAGGAGGTCAGACGAGAGAGGAGGAGGTCAGACGAGAGGGAGGTCAGACGAGGGGGGTAGGTCAGACGAGGGGAGCAGAGTGCGGTATTCACAGAAGAGGAAAGTAAACAGCTTATAGAGGAAGGCACGAGGATTTCGGTACTGTTATAAGAAGTTTTGCGCCATCTCTGTGGACTATAGATCTATGTTGTGATGTGAGATGGGATTGTAATCATGGAAGGGACTTTTCTGCCCCGTATAATTGGCGGATGAGGCAGATCGATAGCTTGCACTCATCGTGTGGTACAGTAGTGTTGTGACCTGGGTATGCTGACATTTCTACCCGTGACCGTGTGTCCTGTTTTTCCTATATGTCAGCTTGTGTCTGTGTCTTGCGCTCTCTCACATTTGCAGTAGGTGACAGCGCATTCACATCTGTGTTTATTGCAGCGCAGGCGTCCACAGACCCGGGCGCTGGTTAGATCTGGGGCACCATGCCTAATGCTTCATGTCTTCTTCCTCCGCAGGTGAGCCAGTCTTTATCCGGAAGCCGGATGACCAGATTGGAATATCAGGTGGCGTCTCCTCCTTCGTCTGCCAGGCCACAGGGGATCCAAAGCCAAGAATCACCTGGATGAAAAAAGGGAAAAAAGTCAGCTCACAGCGCTTCGAGGTAAGTGTCCCCACTGGGCGCCAGGGCCAGCCGTCCGTCCGTCCCATCAGCGAGCCTTGATACTACGGTGAAACAGAATGTTCCTCCAGATCTCCGCCATGTAATGTCCTCCCTTCTGTAACCACCTTCTCCACACCCGCGGCTGTCATCCCTGGCAATAATGACGGGTCACTCTCCTCTCTCTGTGTCACTGATAAGTAAATGGGTTCTCTTCATATAAAATGAGAATTGTTCTCTGTGTTCCAGGCAGAGATTTAATGGGTGGAATTGAAATCATTTTATCAGCCGGTATTATGGAATAAAAGGAAAGATCGCGCTGAAACGAGGAGAGGAATTAGTTCCTTTGTATCAGATGCGCTGCCTGCCTCCCGGCTTTGTCTCATTTGTCTCTTTGCAGTCGGTGCCTCCACCTAAATCGACAGTTTTTTCACTGCACTCCTCCATGACTATAGCGCCAGTATTCTGGGAATATCTACGCAGTAGCAGCATTGGAGCTGATTCACACAATGTCTCTGCTGCTCCCAGGAGAAGCTAGTTATTATATGTAAAATATATAGAAGATCTAAGCTTAATTAGCCCTGGGCAGGGCTCGGTTGTATTACAGAAAACATGTACTGCCACAGGGGGTTAATAAGAGGTGACTAAAAAGCGTTCTGTGATGCAGCTTCTTCCATATTATAAGCGGTTATGTACGTAGCAAGCCGATGTCATCCAGTGCAGGGTTTGCAGCCGCCTAATGTTGACTCTTCTGTTCTTTAGGTTATAGAGTTTGACGATGGATCTGGGTCTGTTCTTCGAATACAACCCCTGCGGGTTCACAGGGATGAAGCGATATACGAGTGCACAGCAACCAACAGCATGGGAGAAATCAACAGCAACGCCAAACTGACTGTTCTGGAAGGTAGGACGCAGCTGCCCGCACTTGATTTATAGTGAAATCTACCATACGAAGTGAGAGCCCTGTTCACACTAGTGCATGGCTTCCGCTTAGGCCTCATGCACCAGAGTAGAGTGCTTCACTGCTAATGTGAACAGAGCCTTAGAGTAGCAATAGCTAAGCAATAAAGTCTAATACAAAGCCACCAGCAAATAACCGAAAATCCACCCAAAAATCTGCAGATTTTTCTGCGGATCTGCAGCAGATATCACTGAGGATTTCACCCCTCTAAATTAAGTGATCAGCTCTGCTATAACAATCTGCAGTACAAACCGACACGCTCTGGATTCAACAATCTGCATGGTTCAATTTCCGGGCAGCAAACTTCGAAAGTGCGTGGATTAGATGTGTTCAGGTCACATGTACTTTGATGCAACTGTGTCCTGTTAGGCCCCTTTCACACAGGCGAGAATTCGGCGCAGGTGCAATACGTGAGGTGAACGCATTGCACCCGCACTGAATCCAGACCCATTCACTTCAATGGTGCTGTGCAGATGAGCAGTGATTTTCATGCATCACTTGTGCGTTGCGTGAAAATCGCAGCCTGTTCTATATTCTGCGTTTTTTCATGCAATGCAGGCCCCATAGAAATGAATGGGGCTGAATGAAAATCGCAAACATCCGCAAGCAAGTGCGGATGCAATGCCATTCTCACGCATGGTTGCTAGGAGATAATGGGGATGAGCAACCCCGGACCCCATTAAAGTAAATTCACTGTATTATTTTCCCTTATAACATGGTTACAAGGGAAAATAATAGCATTCTTAATACAGAATGCAAAGTATAATGTGGCTTGAGGGGTTAAAAAATAAATAAAAAAATAACTCCACTCATCCACCCCCTCATCCACTTTTTGATGATGTAATTGCGCTCACCACGTGGTGACGTCAGCAGAAGTCCTGCTGAATGAAGATAGAAAGATCTATTTTCATTCAGCAGGACCTGCACTGATGTCACCACGTGGTGAGAGCGTGGCTGCGCGATCAAGTGGATGAGGTGAGTTATTTTTTTTATTTTTTTAACCCCTCAAGCCACATTTTAGTAAGCATTCTGTATTAAGAATGCTATTATTTTCCATTAGCTACACAACACCGAACCCACAACCGAACTTCAGTGAAGAAGTTCGGGTCTGGGTATCACATTCAGTTTTTTATCACGCGTGTGCAAAACGCATTGCACCCGCATGCTAAAAACTGAACAACACAATCGCAGTCAAAACTGACTGAAATTGTGTGCGCACTTGCGCGGGTTTCCCGCAATGTACCTGGGACGCATCTGGAGCAAATCCAGGACGCTCGTCTGAAAGAGGCCTTCGGTGGCTTATTCCATGGTTAAGTATATCTGCCGACTGCAAAATGTGGGTTCAGTGCTTGATGCAAAGAAAATACAATTGGTTCATGTGATGAACCCTGTGCTCACTGGCCAAGCAGTCTGCAGTCATTGCTCCTCCATCTTAAGACCAGCAGGTTTTCTCGGAAGGTCCGAACATGGTAGGTCTCTTCCCTGTGATCATTCTGCAGCAGCCCAGAAGTGTCCTATTGGATCGGCTGCGTCATTGTGCACTCAGGCTCTGACGTGTGACAGATCGCTGCTTCTCTCTGAGGTCAGTAGACAGATCTGCAATCCTCCCATTGAGCCCACAGTTTGCTTCCTGCCCCATCACCTACCTGCGCACTTATCCCCCCCTCCATATTCTGGAGACAGTAACCCTTTAAATCTCAAAAATAAACCCAAACTTTGAGAGCTCCTCTTGTATCATAGCATTGGCATGACACTCAGAAACCTGGCCAAGGCCTGAATGACCCAAAGTCAATGAAGTCATGGATAGACTGGACTGAGGGGCTGCTTTGTGGAGGAGGCCATTAAGACTCCCTGTGGTTCTGAGAAGCTGAAATATATGAGGTTTTTTTACCTTTTAAAGTCTTGTAAATCTACTATGTTAGGCCACACAGAATGAAACCAGTGTAGGATCTACCTCGGATCCTCCTGTGTAATAACATGGCTGAAGAAAATCCATACTCACAGGCGTTATATTTAACAGCCTCCATTGTGTGTTGGCTTTCTATTGCTGGGTCTCCTGTGTTAAATCTCTTCATATTGTAGAGTCTCCGGGAGCCCTCGCCTCCTCGCGGACATATTGTAGAGTCACCGGGAGCCCTCGCCTCCTCGCGGACATATTGTAGAGTCACCGGGAGCCCTCGCCTCCTCACGGACATATTAGTCACCGGGAGCCCTCGCCTCCTCGCGGACATATTGTAGAGTCACCGGGAGCCCTTGCCTTCTCGCGGACATATTGTAGAGTGACTGGGAGCCCTTGCCTTCTCGCGGACATATTGTAGAGTGACTGGGAGCCCTTGCCTCCTTCCGGACATATTGTAGAGTCACCGGGAGCCCTCGCCTCCTTCCGGACATATTGTAGAGTCTCTGGGAGCCCTCGCCTCCTTCCGGACATATTGTAGAGTCTCTGGGAGCCCTTGCCTCCTTCCGGACATATTGTAGAGTCACCGGGAGCCCTCGCCTCCTTCCGGACATATTGTAGAGTCTCTGGGAGCCCTCGCCTCCTCGCAGACCTATTGTAGAGTCACCGTGAGCCCTCGCCTCCTCGCAGACCTATTGTAGAGTCACCGTGAGCCCTCGCCTCCTGGCAGACCTATTGTAGAGTCACTGGGAGCCCTCGCCTCCTTCCGGACATATTGTAGAGTCTCTGGGAGCCCTCGCCTCCTCGCAGACATATTGTAGAGTCTCTGGAAGCCCTCGCCTCCTTTCAGACATATTGTAGAGTCACTGGGAGCCCTCGCCTCCTCGCAGACCTATTGTAGAGTCACTGGGAGCCCTCGCCTCCTCGCGGACATATTGTAGAGTCACCGGGAGCCCTCGCCTCCTCGCAGACCTATTGTAGAGTCACCGGAAGCCCTCGCCTCCTTCCGGACATATTGTAGAGTCTCTGGGAGCCCTCGCCTCCTCGCAGACCTATTGTAGAGTCACCGGGAGCCCTCGCCTCCTCGCAGACATATTGTAGAGTCACCGTGAGCCCTCGCCTCCTCACAGACATATTGTAGAGTAACCGTGAGCCCTCGCCTCCTCGCAGACATATTGTAGAGTCACCGGGAGCCCTCGCCTCCTTCCGGACATATTGTAGAGTCACCGTGAGCCCTCGCCTCCTCGCAGACATATTGTAGAGTCACCGGGAGCCCTCGCAGACATATTGTAGAGTCACCGGGAGCCCTCGCCTCCTCGCAGACATATTGTAGAGTCACCGGGAGCCCTCGCAGACATATTGTAGAGTCACCGTGAGCCCTCGCCTCCTCGCAGACATATTGTAGAGTCACTGGGAGTCCTCGCAGACATATTGTAGAGTCACCGTGAGCCCTCGCCTCCTCGCAGACATATTGTAGAGTCACCGTGAGCCCTCGCCTCCTCGCAGACATATTGTAGAGTCACCGTGAGCCCTCGCCTCCTCGCAGACATATTGTAGAGTCACCGGGAGCCCTCGCCTCCTCGCAGACAAATTGTAGAGTCACCGGGAGCCCTCGCCTCCTCGCAGACAAATTGTAGAGTCACCGGGAGCCCTCGCAGACATATTGTAGAGTCACCGGGAGCCCTCGCCTCCTCGCAGACAAATTGTAGAGTCACCGGGAGCCCTTGCCTCCTCACTGAGCTGCAGTATTCATGCTTATAGCATTATCTTGCTCTTTAGATTCCAATCTCCCAGGGATTAAGTTATGTGATCGGATTATCCTGTGTGCATTTTATATATGGCCTGCAACATCCTAGTTACTATATTATACCTCCCAACTTTCTAAACAAAGAGGGACACATCGCGTGGCAAATTTTTTCTGCACTCGACCACGCCTCTAACTCCGCCCAAAACATAACTATGCACCTAATCTCAACCAGTCCTCTTAATGCCCCCACATATTAAATATTCCCCCTTTATGCCACCGAACAGTATTTATGCCCATATTGTGCCCCCTCACAGAATTATGCCCTGTTATGTGCCCCCAGTAATATGCCCTGTTATGTGCCCCCAGTAATATGCCCTGTTATGTGCCCCCAGTAATATGCCATGTTATGTGCCCCCAGTAATATGCCCTGTTATGTGCCCCCAGTAATATGCCCTGTTATGTGCCCCCAGTAATATGCCCTGTTATGTGCCCCCAGTAATATGCCCTGTTATGTGCCCCCAGTAATATGCCCTGTTATGTGCCCCTCACAGAAAGTAAAAATAACATAAACACCACATACTTAGCTTGTTCGTAGCAGCAGCAGGACATCGGTTGCTCTGGTCTGTGGAGGAGACGAGAGGCGAGGAGATCCGGCAGGAATGATGAAGCAGGGAGCCGATGCCAGCGATGGCTCTCTGCTTCATCATAATACAGGCAACTGTCTCTGCTTCCTATGGACGCAGAGACAGCTGTCAGAAAGCGGGACAGTCACTGCAATCCGGGACTGCCCTGCCAGATCTGGGATGGTTGGGAGGTATGCTATATGCACGCGTGACCTGAAGTGTAAACTGATTATCATGAGGAGGAAAAAAGTGTCTTATCAGAAAAATACAGTAAGTCCTTCAAGTTCAACCAAGGATGGGTGGGGATGTGAATTTTAGAAAAGGGGAGTGAGACATTTTTATAAGCATTAATGTTATATTTTTTTAAGAATTCCGTCCCCCGTTGCTGCTGTGACCACGTCCTAAGGTGACTATCCCACAGATTCACAGCTCTTATGGTAAAGAAGCCTTTACGCCTCTAGAGACTGAACTTGCCGTATGCAGTTCCCCCGTGTCTTCTGAGGGGCTTTGGCATTTGAAATGCCAGTCTAAATGTATCTCCCTCACTGGCTGTAAAAAAAAAAAAAAAGTTATAAAAATGCAAAAAAAAGCCAAAAAATTCCCACCAAAACTGCCTGTAACATAACAAAAGTTGGCCTTTTTTAAGGTGTTTTATGGACAAATAAAAAAATTATAATTGAAAGAGACATGAGTATGCCCACCCCACCCCACCCTAGCTATGGCTGCAACAAGGACCTGAAGTTCTGCTAGACCGGCTTTACGCGATATCGAGATTGTCTGGTTCTTTTACATATATAAAAAAGCTTCTATTTCTCTCTTTCCGGTTGTTCTTTGCTGCTTTTTTGTATATATATATTACCTAGAATGTACTACACTTTATTGCTATGGGAAATAGTGCACACATAAAACGCGACCACACGTGCATCGTTCACTCCTTGCCATCCTCCATACAAAAACCATGAAACGCTCCTTTGCACCGTCTCCTGCCTTTTACTCCTGTCACTTTCTGAGCTTCATTCTCCTCCACAGCTGCATCGGGAAGAAGGATC
This sequence comes from Bufo bufo, assembly GCF_905171765.1. Taxonomy (NCBI): domain Eukaryota; kingdom Metazoa; phylum Chordata; class Amphibia; order Anura; family Bufonidae; genus Bufo; species Bufo bufo. The sequence continues at coordinate 224,765,033 of NC_053397.1, forward strand.
TTATGTGCACTTTTTGAGTAATTGAAAATTACTTCTCTCATTGATGGAAGGAGAGCGAGAAAGGGAGGGGAGGCGGCAGAAACACCTCTGTTCCTTTCTCCTTCCTTTCCTCCTGGGCAGCTGATAAGCTGAATTATGCATGAGTCATATTGAGCATTTTCTGTCTTTTTCAATTATGACCTGGAGCAGCGGAGTAACAGATTCTGTTTGCATGCCTGACAGGGGGTGGAGGTGCATAAACGACGAGGAAGGTTTAGAATAAGTGAAGTGACACAAATTCCCAGGGTGGGCAGCTGAGCAGTACTGTGGGCGCGGGGACGTAAATGTCTTATTGAGCAGCGTGGCAGGCGAACACGCTGGGCTGAGACGTGATCTACTGCGCACGTTAGTGAAGGGCAGAGTCTCATCAGGGAGGAATAACAACCCCTGGCGTGCTGAGCTGGAGTTCCTCTCATAGCCTGACATCTGCCCTCGACATACAGCATATGCCAGTCTAGCAGATCTGGGCATCATCTGGAGGAGAGCCAAGTGGCCTCATAACTGGTTCTGTAAAGCTCTTCTATAGAGAAGGCCATGACAGGACCATTTAAAAAGCAATTTCATCACAAATGGAAGGAATATGACTTATATAGGAAATTACATGGTGAAGGCATTTTAAGAAATAGGTTTGTAATTTTTTATTCCAAGATTCCCTCTCATCACACCGGAGGGGACACAGATTTCATCTTCTCTTAAGGTGCTATTACACCAGCAGATGTCATGCAGATCACGATAAACGATCCAAGGTGTAGCGACTTGTTAACGGCAAAAATGTTGCTTATTATACACATCGATAATAGTTTTTACTTGCAGTCGTTAATCCTTCTCTTTTAAATAGTTTGCTTTTAAATACTGCCTCCTATGCACAAGAATATAACTACTATAATACTGCTCCTATGCACAAGAATATAACTACTATAATACTGCTCCTATGTACAAGAATATGACTACTATAATACTGCCTCCCATGTACAAGAATATAACTACTATAATACTGCTCCTATGTACAAGAATATAACTACTATAATACTGCTCCTATGTACAAGAATATAACTACTAAAATACTGCTCCTATGTACAAGAATATAACTACTATAATACTGACTCCTATGTACAAGAATATAACTACTATAATACTGCTCCTATGTACAAGAATATAACTACTATAATACTGCTCCTATGTACAAGAATATAACTACTATAATACTGCCTCCTATGTATAAGAATATAACTACTATAACACTGCTCCTATGTACAAGAATATATCTACTATAATACTGCTCCTATGTACAGGAATATAACTACTATAATACTGCTCCTATGTACAAGAGTATAACTACTATAATACTGCCTCCTATGTACAAAAATATAACTACTATAATACTGCCTCCTATGTACAAGAATATAACTACTATAATACTGCTCCTATGTACAAGAATAGAACTACTATAATACTGCTCCTATGTACAGGAATATAACTACTATAATACTGCTCCTATGTACAGGAATATAACTACTATAATAATGCTCCTATATACAAGAATATAACTACTATAATACTGCCTCCTATGTACAAGAATATAACTACTATAATACTGCTCCTATATACAGAATATAACTACTATAATACTGCTCCTATGTACAAGAATATAACTACTATAATACTGCTCCTATGTACAAGAATATAACTACTATAATACTGCTCCTATGTACAAGAATATAACTACTATAATACTGCCTCCTATGTACAAGAATATAACTACTATAATACTGCTCCTATGTACAAGAATATAACTACTATAATACTGCCTCCTATGTACAAGAATATAACTACTATAATACTGCTCCTATGTACAAGAATATAACTACTATAATACTGCTCCTATGTACAAGAATATAACTACTATAATACTGCTCCTATGTACAAGAATATAACTACTATAATACTGCTCCTATGTACAAGAATATAACTACTATAATACTGCCTCCTATGTACAAGAATATAACTACTATAATACTGCCTCCTATGTACAAGAATATAACTACTATAATACTGCTCCTATGTACAAGAATATAACTACTATAATACTGCTCCTATGTACAAGAATATAACTACTATAATACTGCTTCTATGTACAAGAATATAACTACTATAATACTGCTCCTATGTACAAGAATATAACTGCTATAATACTGCTCCTATGTACAAGAATATAACTACTATAATACTGCTCCTATATACAAGAATATAACTACTATAATACTGCTCCTCTGTACAAGAATATAACTACTATAATACTGCCTCCTATGTACAGGAATATAACTACTATAATACTGCTCCTATGTACAAGAATATAACTACTATAATACTGCTCCTATGTACAAGAATATAACTACTATAATACTGCTCCTATGTACAAGAATATAACTACTATAATACTGCTCCTATGTACAAGAAGATATAACTACTGTAATACTGCTCCTATGTACAAGAATATAACTACTATAATACTGCTCCTATGTACAAGAATATAACTACTATAATACTGCTCCTATGTACTACCATCAGTTGGATTTCCCCCCGTAGTGAGGAAGCATTGCGCTTCTGTTAATTCCATGTTCTTGTTCATTACAGGACGGCGGCGAGGAGCGGATCCTGCACACGCCGCGTCGCACATTGTTCTGCCCATTGTTCTGCCCATTGTTTGTGTCTTCTACATTATTAATCATAATAATAGTAAATAAGATGAATCGGATACACGTTTTCCATTCTGTAGCTACGAGGCATTAGAGATTGTGCTGCTTATAATGCACAGGACCCATCTGCGGGAGGAACAATGCTTCAAACGTTCCAGCGATTTTTACTTTAACAAATCCTGTATTTGCCTACAAGGGAGAGAGAAAAATAATAATAATCATTTTTTCTCTGAAACTTTCCAATTTAATCAGATTGCCCTCATGGAATGCACTCATTACTTCATCAGAAAACTCATTCCCGGCTCTGATTTGCTCTGTCAGTAAATAGGAAGAGCAGTCACAAATATTGTGTAGTCATTAATAAGCCACTTTGCATACTTCTGTCTTGTAAGGAGTTCCTCTGATTAGCCACCGTCGCCCCTCCGTATATCTAGTTGGGATAATCATTGCCTCATTTGTAGATCTTTGTTTTTCTAGGCTAAAGACACTTTGCTTTCTGAGACGCCATTAGTCGTGCACACTGTTTATCACCACCGCGCCGTCTTCCAGTGCGCTCTCATTTCTGGCCTGTAGGTCTCGGAGCTGTCTCTAAATGAGCACAGCCTGTCAGACTTTACACAGACAACTGAATGAGCAGCAACGTCCTGGAAGATGAGTCTGTGTCATTCATACAATGTCTCCACATCGCCTTGTATCCTGCGCAAATGTCACCTGCCATTTATAATTGCAGCGCATGGTTACTGAATCTTTCATCTGACGTTATCAGGAAGATAGGATGACGGGGTTAATCTGAGAAGACACCTGTGACCAGGATGATGATGATGATGATAATGACTGTTAAAGGGCTTGTCCCAAAATAGACTCTTATGATGATTGTGGGGGTCGTACAGCTGGTCCCCCAACAGTCCTGGTCCTGACCTACAATGGAGAACTATGGCAGTCCTATAATATGGCGTCATTTGGTGTTTATAGTATATAGTAATATGTGTGTCCGTCTAAAGAGCTGAGCGCTGGTGGTCACACATGCTCAGTCACTCTTCACACAGTCAGGTCTCTGCTTACTGCAGGGCAGCCAATAGAAATAGCTTTCTGTCCTTCTTGTCAGGAGAGGAGCAGAGCCTCTGCAGTGACTTGGCAGTATGGCAGGGAAAACTCCTTCTGCAGTGGAGGGAAGAAGAGACAATGGGGGACATTTATAAAGACCAGCGATTTAGACGCTGGACTTCGTCCCTCCGGCAATGGCGGTCCATCCACCTAAGTTATTTAAAGGCCGGCACCTCTACATAGCTTAGGCAGATGGACACTTGTCTAAATCCACGCCGGCTCCCTTGCTGACGTAGATTTAGACCATTTTTTACGCCTAAAAAGAATGATGAATGAGACGGGCCTGTCTGCCCCCCTCGTCCACTCCCATGCCACGTCCCCCTTTTTAAGACCTGGCATGAACTGCAGAAAAAGTCACATATATAGTGGCGTATATCTGTTCGTAAATGACCCCGTGTTTTTAGCTGCCAGAGGGGGAACGAGACTGATTCTGTTCTGAATATTAAGAACATATATACAATGGTTGTCAAAGCTTTACATGGTCTCAATAAAAAACGTTATTTTTTTTTAAAAAGAATTATCTAAAAATATCCACCGCTCTCTTACAATATCTGCACATCAAAGGAAGAACAACTCTATACGCTGAAGTTCACCAACAAGAGACATTCTGATTCTGGCCAGAGCCTGCCCTAGCAAGACGCACAAATCCAGCTCTGATCGGAAAGGATTTCAGACTACCATGGACTCCAGTAGATGGGGTAACCAAGCTGGAGTCGCTGATCATATGATTGAGGGTCTGTGTTGCCGCAGTCACTGCTGGGTCCAGAGCCTTTTCCTGCTGCAGAGAGGACGAGCAGCAAATAATTATTTAGCATATCTTGGTGGTTTCATAGAAGACGCTTCATTTAATGGAAGATCCAGGCTGGCACTAATAAAGGAGACTGTGGGTGCGGAGCGGCCCCTGTGGGATTCTGCTGCTTCACTGTGATGAATGGCTCTCATTACTTATTACTCTTTGCTTTCTTAATCTTAAATAATGCCATATCCGCTCACAATATTTCTGTCCACGGTGGCGTACGTCTCGCTGTTTTCCCCCCCACCTCAGTGGAAGAGCCAATGTCAAAGCGCCATGCCGACTCCATAAATATTGCATCCTCTTACTCCCCTTGATCCACATCCTGAATGTCTTCCTGAAAGAAACAGATTTGTCAATGATAAAGGTCTGACAGTTATAAATGATGGTTGCAGGGAGGCTCGCCTGCAATATGTCCTTGCTCGAAGCCCTGTTCCTGCACAGTGTGTGCCACCTGCCTCCCAGCCAGCGAGCTCGGAGATGGGGAGGGTCGGGGACACTGAACCAGGACGTGTGACAGCTTCTTACTGCCACCGAGAAGAACGGGGACAGAGACTGATTATTGAATCAAAGCAGTTAATGAGAAGGTAAAAGTCTAGATTAGAGGAAGCCAATAGGGACGCTTCTTTAAAAACCCATGTGATGTGCTGTACATTATAGATCTGTATGGGAGCGTGCGCTATTATACACCTGTTACACTGTGTCCATACTCCATCCACTTACATCACCATAGAGTACAATAGGAGGATTGGAAATTGGGCTCCGTTCACACCAGTTCAACTGCATGCAGTCCTGATATTGCCGCTGTATTGCTGATGCTGGGTCAACATAAAGCAATTATTGCTCGCGTCCAACTGGTTCCTGCTCCTAGAACTTGCAGCCGTTAAGACTAAACTATCTGACACCATGGGTTCTTTGATTTGCTGCCACAGGTGACACTATAGAGTAGACTAACACTGCTTGCTGTTCCAGGAGACCCCATAAATTGCAGGCACCCCGATACTCACTGATAATAATCCTGCTTTATCCAGCACTGTACTTTCAGGAAACTTTGCGTAAATGAGTAGTACAAGTGATTGTAAGAAATTGTCATTGTATTAGAGGAAAAATGCCTCTTTCACCTGTTATCAGTCATTTTTTACCCTTTCCCTTATTCCTGAACTGATCATTCATCCTCAATTAACTGATAAAACCTGCCTTGAGAGACCAGACTGATTATCGCTCAGTGAATGGATCAGGTTACAGCTATCTTTAACAGTCTATGGAGATAGGAGGGGGAGGAGTGAGCTGCTGTAGGGAGACAGAGGCATAGACACAAAGAGATGCTACTGAAGACTCTAGTAAGTTTTCTATCTTGCCCCAGTGCTGGATTCACAGCTACACTGCTCAGTACTGCAGTATAACATCCTCCAGACTGCAGAGTATCCTCTTCTCTGTGTATTGGAGACAACATAGCAGCTAGTCTATACCTAGTAGCGCAGAGAAAACGGACAATTAGAGATGGACCTCGCAGGGGGGAAAACTGGTGAATAATGCGGACTACAAATCACGTACTTAAACATCAGGTGCACTTTCAAATATTGAATTCCTTGTTTAAAATCACCTTTCATGTATTTTCCATATGCCACGGTAGCCTCCCACCTCTGTTCATCCTGAGCCTCCAGGTTCATGAATATTATGTCAGAACTGCTAAACCCTGTGGCTGCAGCTACACAGGCACAGCAGAATAGGGGAGGGTTAATCTGGGCATAAGCATGCACATTTAATTTACGATCTCCCACACGAAGACTTATTCTGATAGGTTTGGTGCACAATGTAAATTGCTGTTTTATTCTGCGGTTTCGGTGGAGGCGTTCTGTCCCATCCACATTTATTCTATGGAAACACAGCAAAGTTATATAAAACCCAGGAATTAATTAAGGCTACTTTCACACTAGCACTTTTTGCGTATCCACCATGGATCTGCAAAAACGCTTCCGTTACAATAATACAACTGCCTGCATCCGTCATGAACAGATCCGGTTGTATTATGTCTTCTATAGCCATGACCGATCCGTCATGAACACCATTCTGGTGCACTCAGTTTCGTTCAGTTCAGTTTTGTCCCCATTGACAATGAATGGGGACAAAACTGAAGCTTTTTCTTCTGCTATTGAGATCCTATGACGGATCTCAATAGCGGAATTGAAAACGCAGATGTGAAAGTAGCAGGGTGGATAAAAATCAATGATTTTCTTTAAAAAATCAAAAAAATCTGATTTTTTTTTAAAATTTAAATCTGATTTTTTTTCATTTAAATCGGATTTTTTTTATATAAAATGCTTTTTGAGGAAAATATTTTACCATTCAAAGGTTATTCCATCAAGAAATAAAGATTAGTTTTATTAATTATGTAGAATAAGGCTGTACGTAGACTCCCATATTGTTGAATGGATTAGGCAGTGGCTGAGGGACAGACAACAGAGGGTTGTAGTCAATGGAGTATATTCAGACCAAGGTCTTGTTACCAGTGGGGTACCTCAGGGATCTGTTCTGGGACCCATATTGTTTAATATATATTGCAGAAGGCCTCGATGGTAAGGTGTGTCTTTTTTCTGATGACACAAAGATTTGTAACAGGGTTGATGTTCCTGGAGGGATACAACAAATGGAAAAGGATTTAGGAAAACTAGAGGAACGGTCAAAAATCTGGCAACTAAACTTTAATGTTGATAAGTGCAAGATAATGCACCTGGGACGTAAAAGCCCAAGAGCAGAATATACAATCAGTGATACAGTCCTAACCTCAGTATCTGAGGAAAGGGGTTTAGGGGTAATTATTTTAGAAGACTTAAAGGTAGGCAGACCATGTCATAGAGCAGCAGGAGATGCTAGCAGAATGCTGGGGTGTATAGGGAGAGGCATTACCAGTAGACAGAGGAAGGCGCTCATGCCGCTCTACAGAGCACTAGTGAGACCTCATCTGGAGTATTGTGCGCAGTACTGGAGACCATATCTCCAGAAGGATATTGATACTTTGGAGAGAGTTCAGAGAAGAGCTACTAAACTGGTCCATGGATTGCAGGATAAAACTTACCAGGAAAGATTAAAGGACCTTAACATGTAGAGCTTGGAAGAAAGACGAGATAGAGGGGATATGAGAGAAACTGCTAAATACATAAAGGGAATCAACAAGGTAAAAGGGGAGAGAATATTTAAAAGGAGAAAAACTGCTACAAGAGGACATAGTGTTAGAGAGGCAAAGGTTTAACAGTAATATCAGGAAGTATTACTTTACTGAGAGAGTAGTGGATGCATGGAATAGCCTTCCTGCAGAAGTGGTAGCTGCAAATACAGTGAAGGAGGTTAAGCATGCATGGGATAGGCATAAGGCCATCCTTCATATAAGATAGGGCCAGGGGCTATCCATAGTATTCAGTATATTGGGCAGACTAGATGGGCTGAATGGTTCTTATCTGCCGACACATTCTATGTTTCTATATGTGTAATTTTTTGGGTAAATAAATTCCATTAATCCATTCACAATGTCCGGCTCTTCCAGAGGTTTTTGTAAGATTATTGGTCAGTTTCTCTGCCTACAAGATATTATCACAGATGCTTGGTTTACTTTTGCAGTTCTCAAAACTGAATTCGACTCAGCAGAGATCACATGCCTCTTCTCCACAGCAAAAATGTTATAACATGAACAGAGTTGAGAAAAATACCTTAATCCTAACTTCTACAAACCTATGAATGCGGAATCAACCTAATCAAACTAATATGAAAAGTTGTTATTCTAAAAATCTTCATCTACTTGCATATTATAAGTTATACCAGCAAGAATTCGTCTTTATGTAGAAAACTATGATTTAAATCAAGCCTTACTGACTAGTGATTTAAATCAAATCCACCCTGGAAAGTAGCCTAAAACGCTTCACGTACAATAATCTCAAGTTTAATTGTTTTATTCTGTTAAAATATACATATATTTATAATTTACTTCCTGAAGAGCCGAAGGTCGTGAATTCACCGCGAAGCGCAAATGTGAAATTGTAAGTAACAAACTTTTCAATATTTTTTTTTCTTTTCTTTCAAACTCGAATGACTAATATAAAAGGAAAACATTCTGTCAGCGCTAATTACCAGCGGCCCTGGAATATGAGCGTGCGGAGATGAGAGGTGCGCTTTTCATTAGCCACCATGGCTAATTATCCCCAGCTCCAGCAAGCTGTTGACAATTCTGAATAATAATCTCGGGGGTTGATGAACGTTGCTTCAACTCTGTGGCAATTTATAACTGACCCGGGTCACCCTGAACCTCCAGCTGCCCGTCCACTGCGACACAGCGTACGTGCCTGAGGTGGGGGGTTAGAGTGTCAGCTCCTGGGAACAAGGCTGCTGTGCATAATAAGCAGTGAGTAAATGACCAGCTTCTCCTAGAAAATCTCCATTTTATTCTCTATTATTTTCTGGGTCACATGACGCCGTTCGATATTTAGACGCAGTGCATCACATTATCATCATGAGAAGATGAACTGAGAAAACGCATGACATCAAAAATTATTTTCCTTCTGGTACAAAAAAAAATAAAGTGGAAGGACTTTCCTTTCGATCCATGATCCAGCCCAGATGTTGCCCGCCATCTTCCTCTCTCTGTCCCCAGAAGTCCTGGGATGTTTAAGATGATCTATCTGACAATATCACCCGGAGGTGCGCCTGCTGGAGCAGAGGTCCTAGGAAGTTATAATGATTCACTAAACTAAATGGGCCAGAATTCTGGCTCCATTTCCAAAAACTGGTGCACATGCCTTGCAGCAGATATACTGTGTTTTAGACCTTTTTTTTGCCAAGAGGTATGGCTTAGAATGATAGGGGGTGTGGTTGAGAATGATAGGGGTGTGGCTGAGAATGATAGGGGGTGTGGCTGAGAATGATAGGGGTGTGGCTTAGAATGATAGGGGTGTGGCTGAGAACGATAGGGTGGTGGCTTAGAATGATAGGGGGTGGCTGAGAATGATAGGGTGTGTGGCTGAGAATGATAGGGGTGTGGCTTAGAATGATAGGGGGTGGCTGAGAATGATAGGGTGTGTGGCTGAGAATGATAGGGGGTGTGGCTGAGAATGATAGGGGGTGTGGCTGAGAATGATAGGGGTGTGGCTTGACATGAGGGCGCGACTTTAGATGCAGAATTTTGGTAAAAGTATTGATCTAAAATAAGCCAACCATGAAGTTAAGAGAAGTGTCTGAAGATGCACCAGATTTATTGGACAGCGTCCGTTTGGTGCGTCGTTCTAAGCTGTCTAGTAATAAATCTGCCGCACTGAGTGAACGTATAAAGCTCTTGCGGTATCCGCCGGCTCGAGGAGGAGGCTCATCTTCCAGTGATGGCTATAGACAGACCAGTGTGATGAGATTGGAGCCTCCCCTCCACCCGTCTGCCCTCTGTGCCTGCGAAGCCTTCACCTCCATGACTGTTTTAACTCCACCGTTCTGAAAGCGCCATCAACTGTGCCCGTTCCATCAGGTTTATGGCGCTTGGTTCTGAGCCGCATCCCTCATCTTGAATGCACTGCTGGGCCACTCTCCATCATCTTATAAAGTGCTGCATGGTTACCATTCCTATCCATCACCATCATTTCTACCATTATTGATGGCCTGTGCCTCCCACTCAGTGCAAATACACATGAACAAAGGGAAACAATCAGGAGGCAGGAAGAATTGAGATTCATCCTTTCCTTTGGGTGATGGCATATGCTAGTTCTATATCCTCACAGAACCAGTACTTTATAATATTCTATTTTACATATGGATATGTTCAATAATACTTGTTTCAGGCGCTCTGAGCAGAGGACGACTTGTTAATCCTGGAGAGGAGTATTATGTTGACTAGTAACATATAAGTGTAGTATATAATGTATATATACCCCTCCTCCAGCCTGCTTATCTTCTATAACCCACCCACTGGGAGTAAAGACCTCACGCCTGAGTACACTTCACAGCAGGCTGTAAAGTGAGATGCCCTGAGTTGGACTGTGAGGAGGCTCTGCTTGTTGTGCTGACATCTAGTGGCCAATATATAATGGTGAAGAAGAGCTGGAATCTGTGGCATTGTTGTGCATATCCCGTGGAGTCCTCAGTGATTCCTGGTCACGCTGCAGTCGGGTTATAACTGTGTAGGATTCAGGACCTCAGTGAAGTGTTGTACTCGGGCTCACTGAGACATTTCACCGTCCTGTCACTTACAGGGACTTGGAGTAGGGATATAAACTCATCCACGTCCTGCGTCTCTCACGTTTAAGAAACAGCTTTGTCTGAGCCGATGGTATTGATCGGGCTCCTCTATGGCTCATCCTGCGACTCTGACAGGTTGTGCAGTAGGAGAGCAGCCCCAGCCGCCAGTGCCATATTAGTACTTCAGGGACCGAAAAACACTTAATAGAGGAAAAGGAAGATTTTAAATTGGCTTAAATGTCAGGATATGAAGCCGACGAGCTGGAGGGAAAGTAGTGTATGGAGTATAGGGCCTTAGCACCGTCAGCTCCTCCCAGCCCTGAGCTCCAGCAGTAATTCAGGAGAAAGTAAGTGATGAGTGTGTTTTCAGATACAGACATATATACGGTGTCCCATAGACTGCAGATACTGATGTAGACATGGACTGGGCCCCATAGACTGCAGGTACTGATGTAGACATGGACGGGGTCCCATAGACTGCAGATACTGATGTAGACATGGACAGGGTCCCATAGACTGCAGATACTGATGTAAACATGGACGGGGTCCCATAGACTGCAGGTACTGATGTAGACATGGACGGGGCCCCATGGACTGCAGATACTCATGTAGACATGGACGGGGCCCCATGGACTGCAGATACTCATGTAGACATGGACTGGGCCCCATAGACTGCAGATACTGATGTAGACATGGACGGGGTCCCATAGACTGCAGATACTGATGTAGACATGGACGGGGCCCCATAGACTGCTGATACTCATGTAGACATGGACTGGGCCCCATAGACTGCAGATACTGATGTAGACATGGACGGGGTCCCATAGACTGCAGATACTGATGTAGACATGGACGGGGTCCCATAGACTGCAGATACTGATGTAGACATGGACGGGGTCCCATAGACTGCAGATACTGATGTAGACATGGACTGGGCCCCATAGACTGCAGGTACTGATATAGACATGGACGGGGCCCCATGGACTGCAGGTACTCATGTAGACATGGACAGGGCCCCATAGACTGCAAATACTGTTGTAGATGCATACGGGGCCCCATACATTGCTGTTGTGATGGAAAATCTTCCAATATAGAGTTTATCTTAATTACAGTTTTTTTTTCTCTGCACAAAAATACCACCCCAGCCTCGACTTTCCAGGTCGTGTCAGTACCTCTCTTGTGTATCGTAGTCTTTACGCACAACGGAGAGAGACACAATTCGTAAATTATGTTTTAGTGTGTAGATGTTACCACCATTGATTGCTGGTGTGTACAGTAGCCTGGGGTCGCTCCGCTGGGAGGAGGAGGCATTGAGAAATTGTCACTTCTGGAGTTACTGGAGTAGATGGAAGGTGTTCAGACATAATGGATTGGGACCAGGAGACATAAGAATTATCACTTACACTCCTAGACCCAACACAGGAGACTCCCATGGGTGCCCTGCCATATACCTCCCTTGTAGAGATGCTAGATGAGTAAGAGGCTTGGATGTACATATGTATATATAGCACTGACGTAAGGGTTGGGGCTTGTAGCCCTCCGACAGCGAGGGGCTCAGTGTCTATAAACATTATATAATAATTAACATTCTGATATTTTCCATTACACTGCGTGCAGAATTATTAGGCAAATGAGTATTTTGACCACATCATCCTCTTTATGCATGTTGTCTTACTCCAAGCTGTATAGGCTCGAAAGCCTACTACCAATTAAGCATATTAGGTGATGTGCATCTCTGTAATGAGAAGGGGTGTGGTCTAATGACATCAACACCCTATATTAGGTGTGCATAATTATTAGGCAACTTCCTTTCCTTTGGCAAAATGGGTCAAAAGAAGGACTTGACAGGCTCAGAAAAGTCAAAAATAGTGAGATATCTTGCAGAGGGATGCAGCACTCTTAAAATTGCAAAGCTTCTGAAGCGTGATCATCGAACAATCAAGCGTTTCATTCAAAATAGTCAACAGGGTCGCAAGAAGCGTGTGGAAAAACCAAGGCGCAAAATAACTGCCCATGAACTGAGAAAAGTCAAGCGTGCAGCTGCCAAGATGCCACTTGCCACCAGTTTGGCCATATTTCAGAGCTGCAACATCACTGGAGTGCCCAAAAGCACAAGGTGTGCAATACTCAGAGACATGGCCAAGGTAAGAAAGGCTGAAAGACGACCACCACTGAACAAGACACACAAGCTGAAACGTCAAGACTGGGCCAAGAAATATCTCAAGACTGATTTTTCTAAGGTTTTATGGACTGATGAAATGAGAGTGAGTCTTGATGGGCCAGACGGATGTGCCCGTGGCTGGATTGGTAAAGGGCACAAAGCTCCAGTCCGACTCAGACGCCAGCAAGGTGGAGGTGGAGTACTGGTTTGGGCTGGTATCATCAAAGATGAGCTTGTGGGGCCTTTTCGGGTTGAGGATGGAGTCAAGCTCAACTCCCAGTCCTACTGCCAGTTTCTGGAAGACACCTTCTTCAAGCAGTGGTACAGGAAGAAGTCTGCATCCTTCAAGAAAAACATGATTTTCATGCAGGACAATGCTCCATCACACGCGTCCAAGTACTCCACAGCGTGGCTGGCAAGAAAGGGTATAAAAGAAGAAAATCTAATGACATGGCCTCCTTGTTCACCTGATCTGAACCCCATTGAGAACCTGTGGTCCATCATCAAATGTGAGATTTACAAGGAGGGAAAACAGTACACCTCTCTGAACAGTGTCTGGGAGGCTGTGGTTGCTGCTGCACGCAATGTTGATGGTGAACAGATCAAAACACTGACAGAATCCATGGATGGCAGGCTTTTGAGTGTCCTTGCAAAGAAAGGTGGCTATATTGGTCACTGATTTGTTTTTGTTTTGTTTTTGAATGTCAGAAATGTATATTTGTGAATGTTGAGATGTTATATTGGTTTCACTCGTAAAAATAAATAATTGAAATGGGTATATATTTGTTTTTTGTTAAGTTGCCTAATAATTATACACAATAATCGTCACCTACACACACACAGATATCCCCCTAAAATAGCTAAAACTAAAAACAAACTAAAAACTACTTCCAAAAATATTCAGCTTTGATATTAATTAGTTTTTTGGGTTCATTGAGAACATGGTTGTTGTTCAATAATAAAATTAATCCTCAAAAATACAACTTGCCTAATAATTCTGCACTCCCTGTATTTCTTGTAAAACCCCAATTCCACGATGTGTAAAATGCAAATAAAACTGAATGCAATGATCTGTAAACCTGTTGTTCACAATAGATGGTAGGACACATCAGAGTTTTTGTTTCACGATGCGGCAAATGTTTTCTGTTGGTGAAAGGTCTGAGCTGCAAGCGGCCGGTTCAGCCCCGGACTTCTCTTCTGAGAAGCCATGTTGTTGTGATGGATGCAGTATGTGGTTGAGCATTGTCTTGCTGAAATATGAAAAGTCTTCCCTGAAAGAGACATCTGGATGGAACAGATGTTGTTCTAGAACCTCTATATACTGTTCAGCATTGCCTTTCCAGGTGTGTAAGCTGCCCTCACCATAGGCACTAATGCATCCCCATACCATCAGAGATGCAGGCTTTTGAACTGTGCACTGATAAGCTGGATGGTCCCTCTCCTCTTGAGTCCACAGAACACGACATCTAGGGCTTCGAAAAAAGAATTTCAAATTTTGACTCATCTGACCGCAGAACAGTTTTCTATTTTGCCTCAGTCCATTTGAAATGACTGAGAAGATGTTGGCGGTTCTGGATTGTGGGGACATATGGCTGCTTCTTTGTGTGATACATCTCATCTTTAATTTGCATTTGTGTATTGCACAGTGAGATGTGTTCACAGACAATGATTTCTGGAAGTGTCCCAGAGCCCATGCAGCTATTTCCAGTACAGAATCAGCCTGATTTGAATGGAGTGCCACCTGAGGGCCTGTAGATCACGAGCATCCAATATTGACCATCGGCCTTCTCTCTTGCTCTCATGAATTTCTCCAGATTCTTTGGATCTTTTGATGATATTATGACCTGTAGATGGTGGGATATTCAAAGTCTTCATAAAGTTGAGGAACATTTTTATAATTGTTCCACAATTTGTAGACGCAGTTTTCTGCAGATTGGATGAAACTCTGCCCCTCTAACCCGCTCTTTTTATACCCAGACTTAGTAGTAAATTGCTCCTCCAGTTGTTTTTTATTATTACCACTTACTTTCCAGCCTTTTGTTGCCCCGGTCCCAACTTCTCTGAGATGCCTTTCTGCCATTAGGTTCTAAATGAGTTTATTTTCCTCATGGAATGGTAAAATGTCTGACTTTCGGCATCTGATACGAGCTCTAGGATCTACTGTGAAGAACATATGGTTCTATGAGATTTACAGATTATTGTGTTCTGTTTTATTTACACAGCGCCCCAATTTTTTGGGGAATTCAGGTAATTCCATAAGTCGGTCACTATAGGAAGGTTTACATGACCCATTGGGAAGGTGAAGGGATCCCCATGTTCCATAAACTCTAGTAGCTACATGGGCTATCTGCTCTGTTACCCACATAGATATGATATTGGGAGTTGGACTTACATTCTGTGGTTACCAGCAGATTATTTTATATGAGCCATACTAGTAACGACCTTGTAGGACATGCTCTTGAATAGTCTAGCTAACCCAAGGAGCTTGCAATCTCCAGACATTATTGACTCCTGAGCGCCTCCTGTGACCTGGCCGAGTGTTCCGATGGGTTCACATACTCCTGCCAAGTACATTTTGTTTGTTTTGCGGTCGTCCCACCCTCTGAGGAAGGATCTGGGGACAAAGCAGCAATAAACTGCATGTGTGTAATAACGCTGCGCTTTATGACTCCCTGGGGTCTGAACGTCTCTTTATGGGATGTTTGCTTTTGTCTCTATAAAACAATATGGCTGCAGCATAGACCAAGTCCTGGAACTGGCGGCACTGCCCGGCTCCAAGGAGCTTGCAATCTAAATCACTAGCTCTGTTTTATAGGAAACATCTGGGGAGAAGCAGCTCCCGATCTCCATCTCGCTTCTTGGCTCACGAGTCTTTAAGAAGTGGTTGTGAGCCGTAGGGCGAATGACCTCAGGTTCCAGCGTTTGCTGTGAAGATGCCCAGGTGACGAGTCTGTCTTCTAGATCACTTTTCCTGTGATGTTTCCTGTGTAACCCGCCTACATGCACCATCTGTCAACCCAAAGTATGTGCCATGTATGTGGAGGGAGACCATGGCAGTGACGACTGGGAGTTGTAGTTTCACGGCAGCCTTACAGCCTTAGAAGCCTTCGAAATTTCACGGAGCTGCAAAACCGTCCATAGACTGAGAGAGTATTGATAATGGGCCTATTTCGAGCCTGATACCGCTAGCTGTTGTGGCACTATAACTCCCAGTTTCCCAACAGCTGTAGCAGCACAGGTTGGAGACCGCTGAGTTAAAGGGTTCAGATTTGCTTTTACATATCTCCTCCTCCCGTTAATTTCTTCTACAAATTATCCATGAATGTCCTGGGAATAGAATATCGGATAACAAGGGCGCGGAGGCGCACCGCATACTTGTGCACGTCACACTGCATTAAAATCACTGGTGCGACCTGTGCACGCTGGTCTGGCGTCTGCTGCTCTTATCCAAGCATGAATGGCTCCCATCACTACAGGAAACGTTAAAAGGACGGACAGAGCCGAGGGTGCATGCGACGCAGCTTTTAGCATGTTAATTGCATTTCTCCCAATGTCACCGCTCTGAGAGTCTCTTCTACACATTCTGGCCAAACTAAACGAAATGCAAACGGCGAGCTCGTTCCCCAGTATGGAAGGAGCCGAATATAAACCGCCGCCATGCATCTAACCTATTACATTGTCGCCTGTCTTCATTTCTGCAGATGTTTTTATTGCTCAAATGCATCTGAAATTATAAAAAACTTTAGTTTTATGTCCGCAGCACCAATGTAGATCTGTGTGTCTGCATGGCGTCAGATTAAATACCACTTCAGTCATACGCCCTTCCATCTGCCCCCTTTTTCTTGCTGATATACATTCAGGAGGTTGGCAAGAAGTGAAGGACACATGGAAGGAAGTATAGCTGCAGGATCAGGCCACACGGGGTCTGTCTGTTACTATGGAAACACACAGATCTGCATAGGAGCTGTGTGCACAGATCGGTGGGTTTTACAAGACTCTGGTTGTGAGAAGGCGTACACAGCCTCGAACGTCTCTTTGTAGTTTATGTAGATCGTTTTTTCTCCAAAAGGAAAAGCAACTTTCTAATCTAAACACAAAATGCACAAAAAAGACAAATCCATCGCGATAAATCAGAAGAATATTAATTGAACTAGAAATTAAATTTGCTTATTTCAGAAAGTGTTAGGATCCAAGGAGTGAAAACTGTGGCTGCATAGATCCGGTAGCGCTGCGTCCTCTCCTAATTAGTGAACTGATCAGGATTATTACAGGTAGATGGAGCGACCCAGTTTTTCTATGTAAACTGCATAAAATAATCAATTGTTCTGGGAGGAGAATTCCAGGTAATGATCATTTACTGAGGCACAAAAATGAACACAGAAAATTGTCACAATAACAATATATTAGCGCGCCTGTCGTCTGTATGTACCGGGAGGCATAGATTTGACCTCCCCGTCTGGATCTCTTTTCCAGTGCTAGCGCCTGGGAAAGGGTTGGAGTTGGAGGCATACTGAGGCACAGTAGGGCCCCATACATTGCTATAGGTACCATATTACGGTCTTTAAGAAGACATGGTAGTTTGTGTGTAAGAGTCCCGTAGCCTCACTGCTCTTACAGCAAACAATCCTATAGTCTAACTGCTCTTACAGCAAACAATCCTATAGTCTCACTGCTCTTACAGTAAAGTCCCGTAGCCTCACTGCTGTTACAGTAAAGAGTCCACAGTCTCACTGCTGTTACAGTAAAGAGTCCATAGTCTCACTGCTGTTACAGTAAAGAGTCCATAGTCTCACTGCTGTTACAGTAAAGAGTCCATAGTCTCACTGCTCTTACAGTATAGTCCATAGTCTCACTGCTCTTACAGTAAAGAGTCCATAGTCTCACTGCTGTTACAGTAAAGAGTCCATAGTCTCACTGCTGTTACAGTAAAGAGTCCATAGTCTCACTGCTCTTACCGTAAAGAGTCCATAGTCTCACTGCTCTTACAGTACAGAGTCCATAGTCTCACTGCTCTTACAGTAAAGAGTTCCATAGTCTCACTGCTCTTACAGTAAAGAGTCCATTGTCTCACTGCTCTTACAGTAAAGAGTCCATAGTCTCACTGCTCTTACAGTAAAGAGTCCATTGTCTCACCGCTCTTACAGTAAAGAGTCCATAGTCTCACTGCTCTTACAGTAAAGAGTCCATAGTCTCACTGCTCTTACAGTAAAGAGTTCCATAGTCTCACTGCTCTTACAGTATAGAGTCCATAGTCTCACTGCTCTTACAGTAAAGAGTCCATAGTCTCACTGCTCTTACAGTAAAGAGTCCATAGTCTGACTGCTCCTACAGTAAAGAGTCCATTGTCTCACTGCTCTTACCGTAAAGAGTCCATAGTCTGACTGCTCTTACAGTAAAGAGTCCATAGTCTCACTGCTCTTACAGTAAAGAGTCCATAGTCTCACTGCTCTTACAGTAAAGAGTCCATAGTCTCACTGCTCTTACAGTAAAGAGTCCATAGTCTCACTGCTCTTACAGTAAAGAGTCCATAGTCTCACTGCTCTTACAGTATAGAGTCCATAGTCTCACTGCTCTTACAGTATAGAGTCCATAGTCTCACTGCTCTTACAGTAAAGAGTCCATTGTCTCACCGCTCTTACAGTAAAGAGTCCATAGTCTCACTGCTCTTACAGTAAAGAGTCCATAGTCTCACTGCTCTTACAGTAAAGAGTCCATAGTCTCACTGCTCTTACAGTAAAGAGCTTCATAGTCTCACTGCTCTTACAGTATAGAGTCCATAGTCTCACTGCTCTTACAGTACAGAGTCCATAGTCTCACTGCTCTTACAGTAAAGAGTCCATAGTCTCACTGCTCTTATAATAAAGAGTCCAGTCTGACTGCTCTTACAGTAAAGAGTCCATAGTCTCACTGCTCTTACAGTAAAGAGTCCATAGTCTCACTGCTCTTACAGTAAAGAGTCCATAGTCTCACTGCTCTTACAGTAAAGAGTCCATAGTCTCACTGCTCTTACAGTAAAGAGCTCCATAGTCTCACTGCTCTTACAGTATAGAGTCCATAGTCTCACTGCTCTTACAGTATAGAGTCCATAGTCTCACTGCTCTTACAGTAAAGAGTCCATAGTCTCACTGCTCTTACAGTAAAGAGCTCCATAGTCTCACTGCTCTTACAGTATAGAGTCCATAGTCTCACTGCTCTTACAGTACAGAGTCCATAGTCTCACTGCTCTTACAGTAAAGAGTCCATAGTCTCACTGCTCTTATAATAAAGAGTCCAGTCTGACTGCTCTTACAGTAAAGAGTCCATAGTCTCACTGCTCTTACAGTAAAGAGTCCATAGTCTCACTGCTCTTACAGTAAAGAGTCCATAGTCTCACTGCTCTTACAGTAAAGAGTCCATAGTCTCACTGCTCTTACAGTAAAGAGCTCCATAGTCTCACTGCTCTTACAGTATAGAGTCCATAGTCTCACTGCTCTTACAGTACAGAGTCCATAGTCTCACTGCTCTTACAGTAAAGAGTCCATAGTCTCACTGCTCTTACAGTATAGAGTCCATAGTCTCACTGCTCTTACAGTAAAGAGTCCATAGTCTCACTGCTCTTACAGTAAAGAGCTCCATAGTCTCACTGCTCTTACAGTATAGAGTCCATAGTCTCACTGCTCTTACAGTACAGAGTCCATAGTCTCACTGCTCTTACAGTAAAGAGTCCATAGTCTCACTGCTCTTACAGTAAAGTCCCGTAGCCTCACTGCTGTTACAGTAAAGAGTCCATAGTCTCACTGCTGTTACAGTAAAGAGTCCATAGTCTCACTGCTCTTACAGTAAAGAGTCCATAGTCTCACTGCTCTTACAGTAAAGAGCTCCATAGTCTCACCGCTCTTACAGTAAAGAGCTCCATAGTCTCACTGCTCTTACAGTAAAGAGTCCATAGTCTCACTGCTCTTACAGTATAGAGTCCATAGTCTCACTGCTCTTACAGTACAGAGTCCATAGTCTCACTGCTCTTACAGTAAAGAGTCCATAGTCTCACTGCTGTTACAGTAAAGAGTCCATAGTCTCACTGCTCTTACAGTAAAGAGTCCATAGTCTCACTGCTCTTACAGTAAAGAGCTCCATAGTCTCACTGCTCTTACAGTAAAGAGTCCATAGTCTCACTGCTCTTACAGTATAGAGTCCATAGTCTCACTGCTCTTACAGTACAGAGTCCATAGTCTCACTGCTCTTACAGTAAAGAGTCCATAGTCTCACTGCTCTTACAGTATAGAGTCCATAGTCTCACTGCTCTTACAGTAAAGAGTCCATAGTCTCACTCCTCTTACAGTAAAGAGTTCCATAGTCTCACTGCTCTTACAGTAAAGAGTCCATAGTCTGACTGCTCTTACAGTAAAGAGTCCATAGTCTGACTGCTCTTACAGTAAAGAGTCCATAGTCTCACTGCTCTTACAGTATAGAGTCCATAGTCTCACTGCTCTTACAGTAAAGAGTCCATAGTCTCACTGCTCTTACAGTATAGAGTCCATAGTCTCACTGCTCTTACAGTAAAGAGTCCATAGTCTCACTCCTCTTACAGTAAAGAGTTCCATAGTCTCACTGCTCTTATAGTAAAGAGTCCATAGTCTCACTGCTCTTACAGTAAAGAGTCCATAGTCTCACTGCTCTTACAGTAAAGAGTCCATAGTCTCACTGCTCTTACAGTAAAGAGTCCATAGTCTCACCGCTCTTACAGTAAAGAGTCCACAGTCTGACTGCTCTTACAGTAAAGAGTCCATAGTCTCACTGCTCTTACAGTAAAGAGTCCATAGTCTCACTCCTCTTACAGTAAAGAGTTCCATAGTCTCACTGCTCTTACAGTAAAGAGTCCATAGTCTCACTGCTCTTACAGTAAAGAGTCCATAGTCTCACTGCTCTTACAGTATAGAGTCCATAGTCTCAGTGCTCTTACAGTAAAGAGTCCATAGTCTCACTGCTCTTACCGGAAAGAGTCCATAGTCTCACTGTTCTTACAGTATAGAGTCCATAGTCTCACTGCTCTTACAGTAAAGAGTCCATAGTCTCACTGCTCTTACAGTAAAGAGTCCATAGTCTCTCTGCTCTTACAGTAAAGAGTCCATAGTCTCAGTGCTCTTACAGTAAAGAGTCCATAGTCTCGCTGCTCTTACAGTAAAGAGTCCATAGTCTCACTGTTCTTACAGTAAAGAGTCCATAGTCTCACTGCTCTTACAGTAAAGAGTCCATAGTCTCACTGCTCTTACAGTATAGAGTCCATAGTCTCACCGCTCTTACAGTAAAGAGTCCATAGTCTCACTGCTCTTACAGTAAAGAGTCCATGCAGGGGGTTCTCTCTTGTTATAGCTTCAGTCCTGGGTATACTATGGGTTAATCTTGCCCTGGTACCGCTAGTCCCCCAGCAACTTGCATTTATTTGTAAATACAGAATTGGGCTGTAAAATGCTGAAAAAGCAATTTGCAATAAAACATAACAGCGTACTCATTACAGACATTAGCCGCTCCCCGGCTGGGCCCCAGTGATGTAACGCGAGGCGACCAGTCATGTATTGAAATGTTTTTGTATCACAATGGCAGCGAGGATTACAGGGGGGACGAGGGAGAGGACGGCGCAGCCTCCATCGTACATTCTGCTTCTCTCTCTGGCTCTACTAGACCGTAGTCATTAGGCAGTGCGCTCCAGACAGAACCATGGGTAAGAGGGTTCTGCCGGTTTCCACGGAAACGGCACATACCCCGATACCTGAGAGACATGAACAATCACATAGGAGGCGGGCAGTAGGGGGAAGCCATGTATGTAAATATTGATATCAGATTATAACAAAGGAAACATTGTATCTAAGAAGTGGGAGGGGCCAGGCTCTGCAGCTGGGGAGGAGGGCTGCTTGGTCAGGGGTAGGGATTGGATCCAGATCTGTAAATGAATGTGATCCCCTCCCATCCTGGCAGTCGTCTCGATCTCCTCCACCGCCGGCCATGAGAGACTTCACATAAAGGAAAATAACGTAAAAATCAGCACAAAGACTGCAGGGGCCCGAACAGAAAAGTAATCTGCACAAGAGCCAAGCAGAAAGATTCTTCTCCCTCACATGCTGGAGGTTGTAGTTCACCAATAGCTGAGTGGTTGGCGATGGAGCTGTGGACATCGGATAGGGAGCAGGTGGATGATAGGAGTAGAATTATATGTGTACATATACATGCACTCGTTCCAGAGCACGGCGCAGGAGGCCGGGGAGGAGCGCATAGGCATTTAATTTTTATTAGCGTGAATGTGCAATTTGTTCGGCAGGTTCCCCAATTTGTTTCTGAATTCTTAACGAAAAGAAATTAAGACGGCAGCGAATCTGTGTTCTACCAATTAAGCACCAACCTCTAGTGACCTGCACTAATCTAAAGTCTACTTTCCTGAAATAATTACCTCTCCGCCTAACACTGGCAGGAAAAAAAGTAATGTTCAGACCAGGTCTATGGTCGCAGTTGAGCGCAGGGCTGCAGGACGCAGTGGGGGTCAGACTTAATAATGCCCCTCAGCTACAGTGCGTTGCATCTGTGCATAAACCCTGAAGTCACCGGTGCAGAAAACAGCGAATTAGCCGAGCGGCAGGTAATCGCTGCGTCTAGGAGTTTAGAAGTCTAATTAGTTTTTGTCTCGTGCTTGGACTGTGCTGCAACCCACTGCTTTATGCCCCATCAACAGGAGCACAGGCACCTGAAATAGCAAAATGAATCAAGATTAAAGCCAAAAAAACTGATGCTAAAATGTAGATAAGACGCCTTGTGAGGGGTTAGATTTACCCCCGTCTTGCGGGGGTTAGATTTACCCCCGTACTGTCTGCAATCAGGAGGCACTGAACTATGTGAGGGCCCTTAGAGGGACACAAGTGTCTCATCTGTAACTTCCCTCATGGAAATACTCCTATTCCTGCTGTAAGTTTTTTGCTTCCTTCTCCTCAAGTGCGCCACACTAGATTACTTATCACAGTAGGGAGCCAGGTCCTGGTCCTCCGCTGTACATGAATCCAGGCACTGAAATAACAGATGATGGGGGTAGTGGTGTATCTGCATTTCCTGCACTATATTTCCTTTTTTCAGTACAGCACAGAACACACAATCCTGCACAGGTTTCCACTACCATTAATTTTAGTGCAATAAAATGTTGGATTTTAGTTTTTGCTCGTTACCTTGTGGAATCTCTTACTGCGCGGAGCAGCAGAGGCAGTCTGCTATACTGCAGAGAATGCCGGTGAGCAGCCGAGTGCCAGGCAGGGGCAGTCTACTATACTGCAGAGAATGCCGGCGAGCAGCCGAGTGCCAGGCAGAGGCAGTCTACTATACTGCAGAGAATGCCGGTGAGCAGCCGAGTGCCAGGCAGAGGCAGTCTACTATACTGCAGAGAATGCCGGTGAGCAGCCGAGTGCCAGGCAGAGGCAGTCTACTATACTGCAGAGAATGCCGGTGAGCAGCCGAGTGCCAGGCAGAGGCAGTCTACTATACTGCAGAGAATGCCGGTGAGCAGCCGAGTGCCAGGCAAAGGCAGTCTACTATACTGCAGAGAATGCCGGTGAGCAGCCGAGTGCCAGGCAGAGGCAGTCTACTATACTGCAGAGAATGCCGGCGAGCAGCCGAGTGCCAGGCAGAGGCAGTCTACTATACTGCAGAGAATGCAGGTGAGCAGCCGAGTGCCAGGCAAAGGCAGTCTACTATACTGCAGAGAATGCCGGCGAGCAGCCGAGTGCCAGGCAGAGGCAGTCTACTATACTGCAGAGAATGCCGGCGGGCAGCCGAGTGCCAGGCAAAGGCAGTCTACTATACTGCAGAGAATGCCGGTGAGCAGCCGAGTGCCAGGCAAAGGCAGTCTACTATACTGCAGAGAATGCCGGCGAGCAGCCGAGTGCCAGGCAGAGGCAGTCTACTATACTGCAGAGAATGCCGGCGAGCAGCCGAGTGCCAGGCAGAGGCAGTCTACTATACTGCAGAGAATGCCGGCGAGCAGCCGAGTGCCAGGCAGAGGCAGTCTACTATACTGCAGAGAATGCTGGCGAGCAGCCGAGTGCCAGGCAGAGGCAGTCTACTATACTGCAGAGAATGCCGGCGAGCAGCCGAGTGCCAGGCAGAGGCAGTCTACTATACTGCAGAGAATGCCGGCGAGCAGCCGAGTGCCAGGCAGAGGCAGTCTACTATACTGCAGACAATGCCGGCGAGCAGCTGAGTGCCAGGCGTCCTGAGGTTGTGTATCCTGCACAATACACTATCCCAGACTGAGTGTTAGCTGGAGCTGCAGCGGTGATAAGGGGTTCGCGCTCTGATTGATGGGTTCACAGCGCCAGGCTTCTTCTCCGGGTTATCCTGACGGCTCACCAATTGAAATCAATCTGACTTTAATACATTTGCCCCAGGGACACTTTATTCTCACATTTAGTGGAAATCCCGGCCTCAGAACCCAATGAAGGGGCACAGATTAAGCTCCTCTCTCTGTAAGGATTCTTTACACTCCATGCAGTACTTTGGATGATATATTGGCAGATGCAGACTAATTCAGAGGAGAATACATCGACTATTAACATTTTTAACGGTGATGCCCTTTTAAACTAATAGTTTGCAATTTTGTGCATTTACTTTAGTTGGGAACTGTCCAAAAGTCCACCATTCTTGGAGAGATGTCCCTCAGCTTCCCCCCTGTTCTGTTCTCGTAACCCGGCTGAGGTCAGCTCGTCACTTGAGGTCCCTTTAAGTGACTGACGTCTTTGTGGTTGTTCTCTTTTCACCACATCAGATACCTTTATAGCCCAGTATTTAAGGCCTAGGAATACCACTCGTTTCAGAAATGAAAGGTCTGTGTTCCAGGATGGGAGTCTCCAGCTTTTAATGAAGGGTTGGTATTGGTTAAGTGCATGACCTAAAGGTTGTGGGAAAGAAAAAAAACTATCTCTAGAACGAAGAGCCAAGCCTGGAGTCATGCTCGGGGCAACATCACATCCCAATAATAAGAGGGATATACTTGTCTCATCATCAACTCCTTCACCAGCCTCCTGGGTTTACATAAGAGCCAGATGGACAGCCATAGTCGGCACAGCAGTGGATAGATCCCTCTTCTCCAGACATGAGGTGGACCTATGCATAGCTTCCATGGGGGTTAAAAAGAGATGATGAACCATCCAGTGAGCACGCACCCATAGTGACCCCGAGTCTATGGTGAGGCTCCGAGCTCCAGCGTTTCAGTGCAGGAGACACTTGGATGCTGCTCTGTGAAGTTTCTTATAGAATTTTGAAAGTAAATCATTGCTCAGAGAAGTTACTTGGAGGATGAGAGTAATGTAACGGGGTGCCGAAGGCGCACTCGGTCTCCCATCAGCCGCAGACCTGCTGCTTAGCTTCGGGAGTGAGGATCTGTGTTTGACCTTCTTCCCAGGGCAGCTTTGCTAGCTGAGGAGGCTCCCTGGTCTGCCTTGAGCGCCGAGCTGATCACTCGGTGCTCGACTGGTCGGTCTGTCGGTCATGTGATGCTGGCCACGTCACATGAACCTCACTCCCCACTATAAATACAGGCAGCCTGCTGGCCACAGGTTGCCTGTTAATTTTAGGTATCTGGTGATTGTTTTGTTCCTGCGTTGCCTGCTCCTCCTGTACTGCACATCTCTCCTGGTATCCTGACCCCGGCTTCCACCTGACGATTCTCTGCCTGCTCCTCCTGTACTGCACATCTCTCCTGGTATCCTGACCCCGGCTTCCACCTGACGATTCTTTGCGGACTCCTGTTGTACTTTGTTTCTCTCCTGGTATTCGACCTCTGCTTTTCCTGACTATTCTCTGCTCATTCCTTAGTACTGCGTAGCTCTCTAGGTATTGACCCGGTCCGTTCACATTCCGTTATTTGTCTTGTCTGTCTTCCCAGCACGTATCCTAAGTTAGGGACTGCCGTCCAGTTGTCCCCTGTCATTAGGACTTGCGAGGCAAATAGGCAGGGCCAGGGGTGAGGGTGGAGGGCAGTGGTCACTATCCTTCCCCCTGTGTGTAGTGTACGTGACCGTCACAAGTAACATCTGGAGACCCATTCACTTCCCAATGACTTTTCATCCTAAAATTGTAGCTCCGAGAAGAACGAAGTGAAGCCTTTGGTCACCAGATACTTGCTTATTATTTGGGAAAAGAAATGTAGTGGTTCGGCAGGTCGCAGAACGGCGAAATCAGGTCCTCGGTGCAAAGAGCAGAGCAGCTCTCGGCTCCCTGTGCTCCAGTGCGGATTGTGCTCTCCGCTTTCACCTGAACCTGGTTTTGTACACTTAGGGTGTCATTTACTATCAGATCTACGCCAGTTTTCTGGTGTATATCTGTCGCAGATTGTGGCGCAAAGGTTTTTTGTGCCGCAGTCTGCAACTTTTCCACAGTGCTGTGGATTGTGGATGCAGCATTTCATTGAAGACTTCAATTCTGCATTGAATTTTGTGGCCTATTTTCATGTCACATGTGATTCTATCTTTAGGATGTCACGTGGATTCTCGTGTGGAAGAACCAAAGTGTAATACAGAACCAGCAAAGCGTATGAGGTTAGACAAATTCTGTGAAATCCTCAGCATTTCAGTTCTTTGTGCTATTTGTTTGTATGGATTTCACCTTTTTCAATGAAATGGTGAGAACGGCAGTAAAACCGCGCAGACTCTGCACCAAAAACTGTAGAAACGCACAGAAATCCGCACCAAAAAAAAGTGTGTATTTTCTGCTAAAGCAAGGAGTAGATGCAAGACCAGAGAAGTAGAATCTTTTCTACATAGCCCCCCCCCCCCCCCCCCCATAACATTCACTCTTGGTTTAATAAACCTGTGTGAACACCCCAACGGTGTGCACCCGAGAAAAACTTGGGAAGTTAATTCTCAAAGTCACAGGAGCTTAAGTCTTGACTGGAAGGTGCTCAGACAAGAAGGGAGAAGGTGAAGTAAGGTGACGGGCTGACTGCCATCCCTTTCCTGGCACGGATGTGGCCGGGCAGTGCCATGTGTGATGAACCCGGTATGTAAACATGGCTTATGCAACCTTATCCATGCCTTGTGTTAGTCCTCGGCTCTGCTGCGGGGAATCTGCTCATTATGTTCTTGATTAAAATGGCAGGCGCTTTGGTGATTTCCCTTTGAGGAGGCAGAACAGAAGAAGGAAGCGCGTCTTCATCCTTTCAGATCCTGCCTTCAAAAAGTGTGAACAGAAAGTCTGCTCCTTTAAGGGGCTTTGCTGCATGTATCTGCTGTGTGCACGGCATATGGCGCTTGTAGGAAACACAGCCTTGGGAGGTTTTTTCATATCTTTCAGCTCTGTGCGGAAACATTGCTTACCCTTTCATGCTACAGAAATAAAATAAAAAATGCCAACTCAGCAGCAAGGACGGAGAGCAGCGTGATGGAATGGAGTAACGACCTGGACCCATTGACTGTGGGGGCGAGGGCCGGGAGGTCGTCTGAGCCTGGCAGATTGGGTGAAGAGATTTCCTTTCAGTGCATTCACTTGGTGCGGAAATAAACCGATTCCGATTCTGAACAAAGTCAGCGGCTTGTGAATTCACCCGAGAAGCATTGCGTTTAGGGGAGATCGGACCATACGTGCAGCCATGTGCCGCTGTACAGCTCGGACGTGTGAATGAAGACTTACAGCCTTCTTACTAGACGTCCTTCAGTGCAGAGTGTCGTCAGTGTCTGCTTCACACAGAAATAAACCCGCACTTTCACAGGCCTCTTCAGTTTAGCCAATGGGTTAATGCTTTGGCAGTGAGCTGTGGACTCGGAGAACCTTATGCAGTGCCTGGCATGGACCTGCCTCCTAATGGTGGGCCGCCCTGGCAGATGACAGCTGGCTGAGGGCCTGGGGTGCCTGCTGGACCCTTTGGCACGTGAAGCTGCCAGGGCTGTAGCACTCAGTAAACCGCAGCGGTGCGTTCGGGACATCCCTGCCATACCGTGCAGGAGAATTTCCACCTAAAGTCACCAGTCAATAGAACAAGAAGCCTTCCGCCACTCCATCCTGTGTGCAGCTGTTATCTGTTCATGGGAAAGCTGGGTGACTGACAATATGGACATCATTACAGCACCCATGTCCCAGGATGGTCATGGATGTATAGAGGTTACAGTGACTGTCACCCAGCTTTCCCAGAGACGGATAGAAGAAAGTGCCAATAAGTCACGCGACAGATAGGGCACAACTACACTGCAACATTTTGTTGCACTAATGTCGCTCGACAATTTTTATAATGGCAGTCTATGATGTCGCACTGCAACATGCAACGTGCTGCGACGCAACAGTCGCAGAAAATCCATTCAAGATGGATTTTTCTGCGACTATTGCGTCGCAGTCGCAGCACGTTGCAGTGCGACACCATAGACTGCCATTATAAAAATTGTCGCGCAACATTAGTGCAACAAAATGTTGCGCTACAAATGTTGCAGTGTAGTTGTGCCCTATCTGTCGCGCGACTTATTGTCGCCGTGTAGACGTAGCCTAAATGTGCATTGAAGGGATGATCATTGTGAAGCATTGAGGTTAATTATTGTGACCGGCCTGATCCTCTGCTTGTTTACTGCTGTTATCGGGTCGTCCGATGTGGAGTTAGTTAAGTTGTTCATCCTCCGCGTGTTGTCACAATGCTTTCTTCCACTGGAGATAATGCGCCTTTTCTAAGCAGGGACCCGTCTTGGAGAGAACATAAGCCTCGGGCATTACTGCAGCAGCATTCAGTCTTTTTTTTTTTTTCTTTGGTTTTTACTCTGTAAGAATCTCCTGCAAACCAGAGAGAACCTTCTGCATGAATCCTCTGCCGGTGACACCGGTGTATGGGGCAATGTACAGAATATCGACTCCAGGCCTTGTAAATGTGGACATTTCATTAATACAACATTTCTTATTGCCCTGGGGGACACAATGGTGGCAATCCATTCTCCTCTGTGACTCTGCTCCATCCTGAGGGTCCCAGGAGGCATCCATTTTTCGTTTCCCCTATCTTCACCAGAGACCGAGCAGGATGAGCCCCACATCTTTCACTCTTCTCCTCATGTCAACCGTGGCTTTGGCCAAGATGGAGAGGAGCTGCAAGAGGTGGGAAAGATTTGCACACTGGGGGTGAGCTGCAACGTCACTGGGGGTGAGCTGCGACGTCACTGGGGGTGGGCTGCGACGTCGCTGGGGGTGGGCTGCGACGTCGCTGGGGATGGGCTGCGACGTCGCTGGGGATGGGCTGCGACGTCGCTGGGGGTGAGCGGCTCCAGAAGACGTCATGCATGCCTCCTGTATGAGCAGTAATCACGGCAGGCAGGCAGGCTGCTGGCACGTCGCGCTCTCCTCTCCGGTCGGCTAATCAAGAAGAGCTGGACACAGGGAGACTTGTCCCCCGGGACCCTCCTTCATTCTCCTGCAGACAATTTCTGGCCCGCATCTTGCCCATTAGAATGCATGAACACGTCTGCCCTAAATTCAGTGGGGTAACTATTCGCTCTCAGCGCCTGCTTTCCCCCCACGTCTCCAGCTGACGGTGTTACTCACCTACCCCCTGAAAGTGAATTTCTCCACGCCATGGCAGTTGTTGGAGCCGAGCCTATTGGGACAGACCCGGAGCCGTCCATCCTTCCCCATCGCTCCTTCTGCTGACGGCAGCATCGAATGGCTGCAGATTTATGGCTCCTGCTTGATTTACATAGATTATTCTGTTTGCCTCCTGTTCACATCTATAACGGGCAGCGGCCGTCGTAATGAAGGCGTTGGACATTGACATTCATTCAGGAAACCGATTTATGAGGCAACGAGCATCAAGTGGTTTGCCGTCTGTGCATCAGGGAGAGAAATGAATGCACCACTTGACACAGAGCTGCAGATCTACATCATGGAAGAACTGAGGGCGGACATTGCAAATAGGGAAAAGGCTGCGAGAACTAGGCCGAAGCGCGGTGTGTCCGCTGCCTGTACGCCATGGAGGTGTGAGGAGCTCCAGCTTGGCCGTTATTTCCTAATGCAACTGCAAATCTGCACTCGTAAATGGTCCTATGTGTAGAAAAGTCGGGTGATGGGCAGAACATTTTTTTTTTTTTTTTTTATAATGATGCAAAGCTTACAGTATGGAAACATTTTTACATTGAAAGTCTGATGGAAAAATGTCCACAGTGTAATGGATGAGCCGGATATCCTGGTGTCCCCGCTGTACAGACGCGTCCTCTTACCTCTGCGTGAGATCTGGCACCACGCGGCGCTCTGTTTACATCATTAGGGCTCTATTTATTTGAATAAATAATGAAGTGTTTGGCGCGGGGTTTATAATTGTGCTGGCACAGCTGCCTACGCTCGCCGCCTAATTAATACGGGTGACGGTGCCTTTGTGTCAGAGTCCTGCCAGCTGCCATCTCCCTCGCCGCCTGTCCTCCCCGTCAGGTATATATTTGAGGCACAGTCTACATGGATATATGGTAGAAAGAGGCCTGGGTGTGAGATCACACTGCTCCGCCACTGAGGTATGAGGCACAGGATACCTCGGACACCGCCGCCGTTATCCAGCATTCCCAGAACCTAGCTGTATGCTTGATTCCCGTCTGTCACGTCTTCTGCCCGCTACGTGGCTGATCTATACGGCGTCTTGTGCGTTTCTCTCCAGCCTGGTTTATTGTGTTATTGATGAATGAGTTTTCTCGCCGTTGTCTGCGCTAATTTAATCACTGATCCAAACTCTGCCCTCCCCAAAGTCTGTTCTGCGAGATTCCGCGGACGCGTTCGGTAAATAATTGGCTGCGATTTATCATTTCTTCACGTTTCTAAAACAGGAAGGAAAGAAGCGGGAGTCAAAATGACCCCCCCTGGAAGTCAGGGCAGGTAGAGAGGGCTGGAGCGAGGTGTAACGGAGCGAGGCGCGAGGCCTGCAGTTGGCTCACACTATTGAGGGGTGCAACTATCTGCAGCATAAACAGGACAGGGGGGTTCCCTGGGAATCTGTTCCATTCACGTGGCCGCTCTGGTGGCACATGGATCTGCCGGCTGCAGTCAGATGAATGGGACGGTGGTAGGAATTTCTGCGCCACAAGACAGAATAGATTTTTGCATCCAGAATTAAGCACGCGTACACACCTGACACAATGACAGGCGGATAACTACCGGTTTGTGACTCGTGAAATGAAGAGAAAACCTACAAGTGTCGGATGTGCGCTGCCTGATACTGTGATTAAATAACAGCCTCGTTACTGCTTCTCCAAACGCATAACATGGAAACTACACAACACGTGGATATTTCCCTCTCACTTGAGCAATCGGCAGCCGGTGCGGGAGGTTTCATTTTGCTCATTCCCGGTGATTGCACAATTAAGTTAAACGCGGTAATTATTCACAATGTTGCAGCGCGGCCGAGGAGAAGCACAATGGTTGCAGGAAAGCAGCGGTGGCCAGCGTATCGAATGCACGCATGCTCCTAACCCGCTGAGGATACAACTACGAAGGACTAACGAGTCACCTCGCCTTGTCCAGGGGTCCTTGGGCGGTCTGCATTGTGTGTTGGCTTCATGTTCTGGGATCAGCGGCGTCGGCGCAGAGCCTTCTGCCGTTTGCACTAATTGGTTTATTTTCCATAGAATTAACTGGCAGGTGACTGGATGCTGCTGACCTCCCCCTCACTCATCGCCGTCTCCTCCAGCCCTGGATACTTTCCCTTTTTAGAAATGTTAAAGAATCAATTTCTTTAAAATGTCAGCGCTGACGCGTCCTCGGCTAATTTACCCTGAGAAATATCTGGGAGAAAGGAAGGTTCGATATCTTCCGATGCGAATTTCAGTGCCGGATGACACTAATAACTCTCCTAGAATCCCAGTACCCTCCCCCCAACATTCAGGGGGGTGAAGCTTCCTCCTCCTGTGTCATAGGGGCCCGGGATGGTCAGATCCAGAAGCTGAAGGAATCCTACAGAAAATAGAGACTGAAACTGGAATGTGTATACTCTATTCACAGCTAAAGCTGCATTCAGAATGAATCTACCCGCTTGGAATTCATCAACGCTGTGTAGACTGACCCCCAATATATTGTCTGAAGTCCCATAAGACTGGAAGAGATATGCATGCAAGAGGAATCGGGGAGAAGACAAGTTCTGCACCCAAAGAGTCCCCACAGTGCAGGGGAGGCAGGGAGATGAGAAGTAATGCATGCTGGGAGCTCCTACAATAGACTACAGATCTATGTACTTCGGACCAGCAGAGGGCAGCATGGAGATGACAGGTTATGTAGCTAAGAGTGAATCTACAGAACTGTGGATGCAGCTTTGGCTGTGCTTGGAGTGTCAGACATGAAAGTGGTGATGGCAAGACAAGGAGTCACAGCTCTGCAGCTCAGAAATCTCATTAATTACCAGTGATTTTCAGATTCATGTGAAACCTGAGCCACAGATCTCAGGGAGGCAGCTGTGATCTCGTTTCCTGTGTCCGCTGCTGCCGGAATCTGCGTCCTCGGTGAATATTATTTACTGCGCTGACTAATCAATGATCATTTATTCCTGAATAGAGAAATGTCCTAAAAGAAACGGCAAATGATGGAGGAAAAGGATCTGATACGAGAGCAATAATGAAACCATCCACCACAAGAGAACAACTCAGAGGAAGATTATCAGAGCTCGCAGGACAAAGCCCGGCGTCATCAGGGGACACCCAGAACAATGTGACAGCGGAACGCCCAATCTCCTCTACTGTCGATTTATTTGCTGTGCAAAGGAATACAGTCTATTGCCCCCTGTTATCAGCCATTTCAGGGGAGAGGATGACTGTAGGACAGGAGAATACAGTCTATTGCTCCCTGGTATCAGCCATTTCAGGGGAGAGGATGACTGTAGGACAGGGGAATACAGTCTATTTCCCCCTGTTATCAGCCATTTCAGGGGAGAGGATGACTGTAGGACAGGAGAATACAATCTATTGCCCCCTGTTATCAGACATTTCAGGGGAGAGGATGACTGTAGGACAGGAGAATACAGTCTATTGCCCCCTGTTATCAGCTATTTCAGGGGAGAGGATGACTGTAGGACAGGAGAATACAGTCTATTGCCCCCTGTTATCAGCCATTTCAGAGGAGAGGATGACTGTAGGACAGGAGAATACAGTCTATTGCCCCCTGTTATCAGCTATTTCAGGGGAGAGGATGACTGTAGGACAGGAGAATACAGTCTATTGCCCCCTGTTATCAGCCATTTCAGGGGAGAGGATGACTGTAGGACAGGAGAATACAGTCTATTGCCCCCTGTTATCAGCCATTTCAGGGGAGAGGATGACTGTAGGACAGGAGAATACAGTCTATTGCTCCCTGTTATCAGCCATTTCAGAGGAGAGGATGACTGTAGGACAGGAGAATACAGTCTATTGCCCCCTGTTATCAGCCATTTCAGGGGAGAGGATGACTGTAGGACAGGAGAATACAGTCTATTGCCCCCTGTTATCAGCTATTTCAGGGGAGAGGATGACTGTAGGACAGGAGAATACAGTCTATTGCTCCCTGTTATCAGCCATTTCAGAGGAGAGGATGACTGTAGGACAGGAGAATACAGTCTATTGTCCCCTGTTATCAGCCATTTCAGGGGAGAGGATGACTGTAGGACAGGAGAATACAGTCTATTGCCCCCTGTTATCAGCCATTTCAGGGGAGAGGATGACTGTAGGACAGGAGAATACAGTCTATTGCCCCCTGTTATCAGCTATTTCAGGGGAGAGGATGACTGTAGGACAGGAGAATACAGTCTATTGCCCCCTGTTATCAGCCATTTCAGGGGAGAGGATGACTGTAGGACAGGAGAATACAGTCTATTGCTCCCTGTGATCAGCCATTTCAGGGGAGAGGATGACTGTAGGACAGGAGAATACAGTCTATTGCCCCTGTTATCAGTCATTTCAGGGGAGAGGATGACTGTAGGACAGGAGAATACAGTCTATTGCTCCCTGTTATCAGCCATTTCAGGGGAGAGGATGACTGTAGGACAGGAGAATACAATCTATTGCCCCCTGTTATCAGCCATTTCAGGGGAGAGGATGACTGTAGGACAGGAGAATACAGTCTATTGCCCCTGTTATCAGCCATTTCAGGGAGAGGATGACTGTAGGACAGGAGAATACAGTCTATTGCTACCTGTTATCAGCCATTTCAGGGGAGAGGATGACTGTAGGACAGGAGAATACAATCTATTGCTCCCTGTTATCAGCCATTTCAGGGGAGAGGATGACTGTAGGACAGGAGAATACAGTCTATTGCCCCCTGTTATCAGCCATTTCAGGGGAGAGGATGACTGTAGGACAGGAGAATACAGTCTATTGCTCCCTGTTATCAGCCATTTCAGGGGAGAGGATGACTGTAGGACAGGAGAATACAGTCTATTGCCCCCTGTTATCGGCCATTTCAGGGGAGAGGATGACTGTAGGACAGGAGAATACAGTCTATTGCCCCCTGTTATCAGCCATTTCAGGGGAGAGGATGACTGTAGGACAGGAGAATACAATCTATTGCCCCTGTTATCAGCCATTTCAGGGAGGAGGATGACTGTAGGACAGGAGAATACAGTCTATTGCTCCCTGTTATCAGCCATGTCAGGGGAGAGGATGACTGTAGGACAGGAGAATACAATCTATTGCTCCCTGTTATCAGCCATTTCAGGGGAGAGGATGACTGTAGGACAGGAGAATACAGTCTATTGCCTCCTGTTATCAGCCATTTCAGGGGAGAGGATGACTGTAGGACAGGAGAATACAGTCTATTGCTCCCTGTTATCAGCCATTTCAGGGGAGAGGATGACTGTAGGACAGGAGAATACAGTGTATTGCCCCCTGTTATCAGCCATTTCAGGGGAGAGGATGACTGTAGGACAGGAGAATACAGTCTATTGCCCCCTGTTATCAGCCATTTCAGGGGAGAGGATGACTGTAGGACAGGAGAATACAGTCTATTGCCCCCTGTTATCAGCCATTTCAGGGGAGAGGATGACTGTAGGACAGGAGAATACAGTCTATTGCTCCCTGTTATCAGCCATTTCAGGGGAGAGGATGACTGTAGGACAGGAGAATACAGTCTATGGCCCCCTGTTATCGGCCATTTCAGGGGAGAGGATGACTGTAGGACAGGAGAATACAGTCTATTGCCCCCTGTTATCAGCCATTTCAGGGGAGAGGATGACTGTAGGACAGGAGAATACAGTCTATTGCCCCCTGTTATCAGCCATTTCAGGGGAGAGGATGACTGTAGGACAGGAGAATACAGTCTATTGCTCCCTGTTATCAGCCATTTCAGGGGAGAGGATGACTGTAGGACAGGAGAATACAGTCTATTGCCCCCTGTTATCAGCCATTTCAGGGGAGAGGATGACTGTAGGACAGGAGAATACAGTCTATTGCCCCATGTTATCAGCCATTTCAGGGGAGAGGATGACTGTAGGACAGGAGAATACAGTCTATTGCCCCCTGTTATCAGCCATTTCAGGGGAGAGGATGACTGTAGGACAGGAGAATACAGTCTATTGCCCCCTGTTATCAGCCATTTCAGGGGAGAGGATGACTGTAGGACAGGAGAATACAGTCTATTGCCCCCTGTTATCAGACATTTCAGGGGAGAGGATGACTGTAGGACAGGAGAATACAGTCTATTGCCCCCTGTTATCAGCCATTTCAGAGGAGAGGATGACTGTAGGACAGGAGATTGATAGGTCATCAATAAAATAAAAAAGTGAACAACCCCCTCTAAGACAGGTAAAAAAGCCGACTGTAGTTCTTCAGTGGATGAGTGACTGTGCCTCTAACTTGGTCACATACCTCCAGTGCTGAGATCGTCCAGCGTTACTTCCACACAACTGATATCAGTAAATCTTACTTTAGGAATTTAGTGTGTCGGTTTTCACTGCAGTTCTGGCATTCTGTTCATGAACCTGAATGATCAGTGCTGTAGGTTTTCTTGGGAAAATGGGAATGGGTTTGTGGAACAGAATAGATGACACATGTCTGCACTTTGATAACACTTAAAGGGGTACTTAACCTAAATATATCTCCTGTCTGTTCTGCAGGCTATTGTTTCCTGCTATCTGCTAGTTTTGCCTTTTTTGTGTCTACATGGGGACACTTCAAACAATTCCACCTGCCAGGGTTTGGCTCTACAGCCTGCTGATGGAGGAGATACGTGGCAGCAGGGGCATTGCACATTAAACACCTCTCTGCCTCCTCTGGAAATGGGAATCACATTTTGCAATTTGTGGGCCTTCCCACAAAGCGTTTTATCGGCGGCGGCAGCGCCCTCCATTTTCTTATCTCTGACGCACGCCTGTACAATGATATATTTTCCCCTATTTCAAGGATTCGCTCTGCATCTGAACTTCATGTGGAGAGTGAAATCAATAGGTTGTATCATGACAGAGCAGGGAAGCCGCAGCTAAATATCAATCCTGTTCACAACAGACAACTGAACGTAGCCTGTTAGGCGGGGTGTCGCAGTCTGATGTGGCGGGTTCTGCCACGGATTGTGGCGCATCAAGAGATAAAGCAGGAGCCCCCATAGATCACACAACCTTGTTACCGAGGATGTTTCACATTATGTCAGGGAATTATTTCTCACAGGTTTCCTCCATTCTTCATGCAGGGAGTCATCTAAAGCTCTGTTCAGCCTGAGCCTCCTGATGCATCCATAGAATGCAAGCACCACAGCAACCCTACAACTGAGCGTCTACATGGCTGCTGCCGGCCCCAGGAGGGTGTTGTGTGAATGTTTTCTGTACAGGGAGGTGATGGCAGACATGAGTAGAATAAGCTTTATCTTGGAAGTCATTCAGAAGCCACAGCACCCACCCGCGTGTGAGAACCTGGTACAGAGACTCCGCAATCCGGACGCCTTTCATATTCCACTCCAGCACTTCCTCCAGGGCTGTGCCGCCCGCCACAAGATGGCATCAGCTGTGCCCGGCCATCGTTACTCACAGTACAAACTAATATTACATCTTGTAGAATCCCTGTGCCACCAGTGGCGGACTTTACCACCACACAAACCAAGCAACCGCTTGGGGCCCTATAGATCAAGGGGCCCCCTGATGGCTGAAAGAACTACCACAGGGGAGAACATATCTGTGCAGCCAATGAAATGGTCCATATCAGTGACCTCTTCAGAACGTGGCCTATTAGATATCGTCTGTGTCCATGGAGGAGGGACGTCAGGAGCAACTGGGCCCCCTACTCCGTATAGGACAGGACCCCAGTGATCATCAGGTTGAATCCTCCTTCTTTATTTTAGGGGTCACTGTGTCACGCAGCGACAGCAGCCAATGGGGGAATATCCTGACCGTGGCCCCCTAGCATCTGCAGGGGCCACTACTGTAAATAATCTAAACCTCCACCCTGCCAGTGCACCAGAGTCCTATTCATTTCCTGCTGTCTCTGGGAGGAATCCTTGAATTTGCTGGATGTTTGTGATTCTACCTACAGCGCAGGTTCCTCGCAGAGTTCAGGAGTTAATGCACTTATTGCTGCCGCCACAGAAGAAGTCCCGATGTCCTTACATCCACTTTATGTCCACTAATTATACTTCTGAGCTGCCGTCTGCATTTAAGAAGCATTCGGTGTCCTCTTCCAAGAAACGGAACCTGCAATTTTCTTAATAAGTACTTGGCATAAATGGTCTTTTCTATAAACCAGCGCAGGCGTCTGCTGGCGGCCCCAGGGGACAAGCGAGGTCACTGCTGCCACTGTGCGGCCCGGTGGCAATATTCTATTGGTCTACGTGCCACACTCTATCCGCAACCACCACAGCCCTCACATAAAGCCATCTATAGATGGACTAGTACCTCACCCCACACCAATGACCGTCCCCATCGATGGGGTCGTGGGTCTTCTGGGCTCTGACCCGTCAGGCGCCTCTGTGGACTATAGACGGCTACTTAGCTGAAGTCTTCTGTTGGGTTATTATTGCTTCGCCGGCCGGATGAAGCCGCACAATCTGCACTGGTGCTGATGGCCGAACGCATGGAATCAACTGGGTGGATTTTTTTTGCTCAGAGCTTTACGTTTTTTTTTTTACCAAGGCTAAATGTGAGCAGCTATTAAAATACCTGGAGCGCAGAGAACTACACGGCGTCTAACACTTTACTTTTCTGCTGTCACTGAGCTGCTAATTGCCGTCTGTTCTCTGTGAAACTGATCACTTATCCTTATATAGACTGGTATCAAAGGTGTATACCGTACACTGCCATTTACAGCCACTGAGCCAGCAGCGAGAGGAAAATACTGAGCAGCCGAAGGCCCCTTTCACACGAGCGTGTCCGGATGCGTTGCCACAAACCCGCACTAGTAGGTACCCAATTGCAGTCAGTTTTGACTGCGATTGCGTTCCGTTGTTCAGTTTTTATCGCGCGGGTGCAATGTGTTTTGCACGCACGTGATAAAAAACTGAATGTGGTACCCAGACCCGAACTTCTTCACAGAGGTTCAGGTTTGGGTTCAAGGTTGTGTAGATTGTATAAGGGAAAATAATAGCATTCTGAATTCAGAATGCATAGTACAATAGGGGTGGAGGGGTTAAAAAAAAAATCAAAAATAATTTAACTCACCTTAATCCACTTGTTCGCGCAGCCGGCATCTCTTCTGTCTTGTTGTGTGAGGAAAAGGACCTTTGATGACGTCACTGCGCTCATCACATGGTCCGTCACATGATCCATCACCAGGTCCTATTGCTCACAGAAGAAGACAGAAGCGATGCCGGCTGCGCAAACAAGTGGATTAAGGTGAGTTACATTATTATTATTTTTTTTAACCCCTCCAGCGCTATTGTACTATGCATTCTGTATTCAGAATGCTATTATTTTCCCTTATAACCATGTTATAAGGGGAAATAATAATGATCGGGTCCCCATCCCGATCGTCTCTTAGCAACCGTGCATGAAAATCGCACCGCATCCGCAATTGCTTGCGGATGCTTGCGATTTTCACGCAGCCCCATTCACTTCTATGGGGCCTGCGTTGCGTGAAAAACGCACAATATAGAGCTTGCTGCGATTTTCACACAACGCACAAGTGATGCGTGAAAATCAACGCTCATGTGAACAGCCCCATAGAAATGAATGGGTCCGGATTCAGTGCGGGTGCAATGCGTTCACCTCATTGCACCCGCGCAGAAAACTCGCCCGTGTGAAAGGGGCCTAAGAGCTACCACAATATACTGCAGCACTGCACAGACGCTGAACCAGCAGGGCACTCGGGGGAAATCAGAAGTTTCATCCTGAGGACCTCCACAGTACACAACACAATCTGAACAGAAACTGAACCACCGCAAAGAGAAACCAGCAGAATGCAGCTCTGAAATGTCATGTATATAAAAGATAAGTAAAGCGTGGAGCTGCGCTGGAAATGAGGGAGCGTAGAGCTGCGCTGGTGGAAATGAGGGAGCGTGGAGCTGCGCTGGAAATGAGGGAGCGTGGAGCTGCGCTGGTGGAAATGAGGGAGCGTGGAGCTGCGCTGCTGGAAATGAGGGAGCGTGGAGCTGCGCTGGTGGAAATGAGGGAGCGTGGAGCTGCGCTGCTGGAAATGAGGGAGCGTGGAGCTGCGCTGGAAATGAGGGAGCGTGGAGCTGCGCTGGTGGAAATGAGGGAGCGTGGAGCTGCGCTGCTGGAAATGAGGGAGCGTGGAGCTGCGCTGCTGGAAATGAGGGAGCGTGGAGCTGCGCTGGTGGAAATGAGGGAGCGTGGAGCTGCGCTGCTGGAAATGAGGGAGCGTGGAGCTGCGCTGCTGGAAATGAGGGAGCGTGGAGCTGCGCTGCTGGAAATGAGGGAGCGTGGAGCTGCGCTGGAAATGAGGGAGCGTGGAGCTGCGCTGGAAATGAGGGAGCGTGGAGCTGCGCTGCTGGAAATGAGGGAGCGTGGAGCTGCGCTGCTGGAAATGAGGGAGCGTGGAGCTGCGCTGCTGGAAATGAGGGAGCGTGGAGCTGCGCTGCTGGAAATGAGGGAGCGTGGAGCTGCGCTGCTGGAAATGAGGGAGCGTGGAGCTGCGCTGGAAATGAGGGAGCGTGGAGCTGCGCTGGAAATGAGGGAGCGCGGAGCATCGATGTGGACATCACACATTTGACGTCTGTGTGCAGTCTGCATTTTTTGTGGAAGCATAGAAATGAATGGGTCTACAAAAAATGCAGATCTGACACGGACCTAAACTGGTTGTGTGCATGAGGCCTATTGTGATGATGGGAGGACAGTAATGGCCGCCACCGTTTCTACTGGACATGACGGAGACACCTCCATGAGCTCATTTTTGGGGTAATATTCTGCAGAGCAGCTTCTGCATCCTCCATCTTCACAGGCACAGGCTCTTCTGCAGTTTGTGTTTGGGCTGAATAATTGATGGTTCCACAACTGTTCCTGCATCTGTGTATCGCTCTCGAGCAGCTATCTCATTACCCGGGGGTCTCCTCCTCCATATGCTGACCCTCCGTCTTAACCCCCTCTGTGCCAGCTGGTGCTCCGGATCTGTTCTTTCTTCTGAGCGAAGCATATGCAATACGTTCTGAATATTTAAAGGTCAAATATGTTATTGTAAAATGGAGCGGCCGCATTTATTGAAATACTGCAGGTTTCATTCGGTGCAACCGTCACTGTGCAAACTCTGAATTAATCAGCAAACATAAGAGAGATCCTATAAAGACAGAAAGGGGATTGATGGGGAAGGCCGAGGACTTAGATACCTGCTGATCACTGTGCACAATGTCAAAGGAAATCTCTCCAGTATGTAATAATCCAGGATCATGGAAGACCAGAAAATAAGAGGAGAGAACCTATAATGATGAGGGCATTAGTGTTTCGGATGTTTCGTGCACTGTGCATGGCCATCCAATAATCCAGAACACCCAACAGGTCCCATGAATGCTGGATTAAAGGACCATCATAATATGGATGGTAAATAATCAATACAAATCTTAAAGGGGTTTTGCTGATATTGATAGGATAGATCATTAATATCTGATCGGAGAGGGACTGACACTCTGAACCCCCCCACTAAATTAACTGTTCCCTGCAGCCTCTGTTGCTGGAACTAGCACTGTGCATGGAAGAGGAAGCAGAGCTCCTGTGGTAGCCATACCGGGTTATATTCATCTTAATGGGAGCTGAAGTGCAGTAACCCAACACGGCCACTACAGATTGAACGGCGCTGTTCTTCCTGTTCCATACACCAGCATCGGAGGCTGCAGGGAAGAGCTGAACGGCGGGGGCCGGGTGTCGGACCCTCTCCAATCATATGCTAATGAGCTATCCTGAGGATCGGTCATCAGTATCAGGGAAGAACCTCTTTAAAGTGGCCATGTATGTTGGGTAGCTCTGGGTCAAATTGTAGCATAGCCCACCACTAAATACCCCCATACACGTACAAGCTCAGCTTGTGTTCGGTGGTTGACTAGTCCGGACCTTAATCCTTCTAACGTGTGGCCACCTTTATATTATCCGTGGATGACGACAAACCAAAAACCTGAAATTATTGCCTTGACTGTTGTCAGACATTAGGGTGGTACAGTTAATGGAATCATTTTGATGAGTTCTGCTCTGGAGAATGCGTTTAATTGGGTGGCTAAATTCTATAACTGCGCGGTGAACACGTTTGTGGGTTCGGTAGCTGCACGTAGTCGACCGCGCGCAGTTTATAACAAGTGCGCTGTGTAATCCCTTAGATTAGTTGTACCCCCATGTGACCCCATTGGCTCCTCCTGCAGGGTCTGTGTGCGGAGCGATTGTTGAGATTGAATTACACAGAGCTGCAGCGACATAACCCCCATCATGCACCTGTGTCTGTATAGGACCAACCTAATTGTATCTCTAGATGACATTTCATTGTCCGCAGGATGCAATGTCGCGGTGTAACACTAAGAGTCTTGATGCGTTTCATCCTGGTCTCGGCGCCGTATGCCGAACGCTCGTAATATTTACATTTTGCATCTGAGAATTTTCCGTCCAGTAACTTCTTTGATGTATAAAGCTTTCTGTAAGTTTGCAGTAATTATTCTTCCTAATGCGTTTTATGGTCTTGTATATGACTCTACTGCCCCCTGTCAGCCGCACGCTGCGTTTCAGGCACCACGCCAGCTCTTCATTGGCTTCAGGAGTTTTATGTGATTACATCCGTTACTGTGACTGTATTACGGGTTTTGTTTGCTGGGAATGAGCGATATTTTGAGTACAGCTTTGCTGGCAGCAGAGGATTCGGTAACTGGGTACAGCCGGATTTTATGAAATATCGATAATCTGACCTCGCCAGACAGTGGATAATATCACTCACCGACATATGTACACATATTATCAAAACTAAAGAGAATCTCGCCCTAAAATAAAAGACCCGTCATATGATCCTGGCACTTCCAGTACAGCGCTCACACTGGGAACGTGCCAGCCCTCGTGAGATATATCGGATTTATCAGACATCTTTCCATATAACGGATAAAATGACAGCGATTCTGGTCTCATCACAGAGACGACATGGACGGGGGAAGCTGAGGCCGGTTGTTCAGTTCTACTGCAGAGGCCGATTAGGGGAGATGTAGTATTACACATTACTGCTGAGTATTACAAGACAAGCTGGGTCTCACAAAGCAAGAGCTGCTACTATAGAGGGGCCCCCCCCCCCCACCATTCACATCCATAAGGAATTGTCCTTATAATGCCAACCCCTTTAATCAATGTGGAATGACGACTTCTGCAACCTTCTATTTTATTTCCTCAAGATCTCTGTGAATCGGGCAAAGTTGTCGTAATCAGACCACAAACTTAACCCTTTCCTGCACCTTGATTAACTGTAGGTAGTTTGCACACATTGACAATTGATATCCAGGCTCCCGCTGTAACATTGGAGATAACTGTCTGTTTAACCCCTTGTATGCCAGTCAGTAAGCATCTAAGGGGTTTGTCAGAGTGACCAAACAATGTCCTCCGGGCCCCATCAGAGGCAAGTTGTCAGGGTTAGGGCTCGTGCACACGGCCGTAGTCACCTCAGTGGGTCCGCAAAAGATGTGGACTGCACACCCGTAAGTCTGCTCCGCGGCCCCGCAAAAAAAAAAAAACAGAACCTGTCCTATCCTGACCCTATCCTCCTCCATTGTGTGGACAAGGATAGGAGAGTTCTAGAGAGGGCAGGACGTACCGGATCCGCAATCTGCGGACTGTAAAAACCGCAGCAGCCATGTGCATGAGGCGAAATACTGACATGTACTGTGTAAGCGGAAAATGCAAATGTGATCGCACACTACATCCAGCACTCTGCCCTGCCTCCATGCTGGATGAGACATTGGTGTACATTTTGGCCAAAGCGTAATAAGCCACTCACCGCGTCAAGGTCGCCTCTATTGAGTGGTCCCTAACACTAGTTCCCACCTGTTCATGGGCCATGACAGCCACACAAAGTCCAGGGAATGCAGGTCAGCATGCAAGCCAAGCACACTCTGCTTTTAACCCCGTCCGGTGCCATTACAGCTTTCATCGGATCCAGGGATGCAAGTACCAACATGCACGCTGAGCCCACTATATACTTCTCCTGGAGCCAAATGGCTACTGGTCGGTTCTATATAAGCAGACTCAGTTTTATACTAACTTTAAAACCAGCCTCCAGGACAGATTGACTGGTCAGGTGTGCATGACTCCAAGGAGATCGCCACACCTCCAATATATACTGCAAAGAAAAAATGTGGGGGATTGGGTCAGCACAACCCGTATGTAGGTGCACATCGCTATGGCGAAATACATATACAAACGGAAAATGCAAATGTACTGTGTAAGACACTGCAATATTAGTGTCACAAGTTCCATAGAGGGACAAAGAACTGTAAACTAAGAAATGAAGACATGAAATAAAAGTAGGTAAAAGCAAAGTAAAAAATACTTTAAAAAAGAAGTGATACAAATAAAACTGCCCAGTCAGTAATGACCCGGTTTTTCACATCATTTAACCCACACGGTGAACACTGTCCTGTGTTTCTTCATTCCACCCCCCAAAAATAGACGGAACAAAAAGCGATCGAAAGGTCAGATGTCTCCCAATGTGATCCTAAGGAAAATAACACATCCTGCAAAAGACAAGCCCCACATGGCTCCTGCCATGAAAAGTGAAATTGTTATGGCGAATACGGTGGCAAAATTGTAAAACATAAAAACCTATACATATTTGTTATCGCCGTAATCGGACGGCCTCGCAGAATAAAGTCAGTACGTTATATCAGCCACATAGCAAAGAAGAGCCTCAAGAGTCCTATTTTGGTCCTAGAGAGTGAAAGCAGTGATAAGATTTAAAGGGACGGATCCCACTGACGGGCAGCGGTGGGCGTCAGGCAGAATGACAAGTAAATAAACAAGTATGCGATGCGTCTGTATATAACGAGTGGTCACCCACGGAGATCCGGGATATCTGTGATCTTGAGAAGATCTCTGTCTTTTATTCACCAGACGTTTCCTT
This sequence comes from Bufo bufo, assembly GCF_905171765.1. Lineage (NCBI taxonomy): Eukaryota > Metazoa > Chordata > Amphibia > Anura > Bufonidae > Bufo > Bufo bufo. The sequence continues at coordinate 224,809,454 of NC_053397.1, forward strand.
CATCTCCTGATGTAAATAATGAAGACTTTACTATATACAGCGTTAATGATCCTGCGGTAAATAGACAGCGATCATCTCGGCCCAAATCCCCTATGGGTCACAGCATCCAGCGCTGAGACACGAGGTGCCAGACTTCTCCTCTGCTCATTAAGGCAAAGTTCTATCCCTTTATTGCTGACAGAGTGTGAAATCATTACTTGTAATACTGCCACTATTATTCCATTACAGCTTGTTCCACCTCTGTCTGTAGCATCTTGCGGCTGAGAAATTAATAAAGGCACAAAATGACAGTTTCAAGAAATTGTACAATTAATGAGGTTTTCAGAGACCTAAGCTGGAAGTCAACTGGTGACCGGACCGAAATTCAACATCCGTGCAGCGGGCCGGACCCATTCAACTTAAATGGGTCCGTGGTCTGTCTGTACCGCAAAAAAAATATGACATGTCATATTTATTTGCGGTGCGGAAACGCTGAAAGAAATACCACGGAAGCGCTCTGTAGTGCTTCCGGTGTTCCGTTCCGTGACTCTGTTCCGCATCTCCGGAATTGCGGACCCATTCAAGTGAATAGGTCCGCATCCGTGATACGTGGTGCACACAGCCTGGGGCCGTAGATTGCTGACCCGCCGTTTGCGGGCCGCCCAACGGCCGCGTGCATGAGGCCTTATAGTCGACTGAAAAACGCCACTTATATACACTATTGAGTATTTACTATTGAGTTTGGTTGACCACCTTTTTATATACGTATATGCAATTAGATGTCAATGCTGCTGACTTTATATTTTATATTATATATCAATTTGTGAAGTTTGTTTTATGTATATTTGAATCAACTATAACAATAATTGGCATCATGGAACTGGTGCATTTTTTACTTATTTTTAACTACATTTTTTATAGTTTTTATTAATAATTTTATATTTAGGATTTCATTAAATATGGTTGTTTCTATATGTATCTGAGTAGTTCATATGACACTGGATAATTAGAAGTCTAATGTCTGCAAAAATAAAGTTAGGCGAACAATCTTTCTATAGCTCCCCCTAGTGGTGGCTGCAGGCAGACAGAATGTTTTCATGTGCCTCTATGTGTACACAGGGGGACTTGGAGCGTTGTGTTAGTAAAATGGAGCTTCGACCACTATAAAATATATTAAGACGTTAATCCGCACAGGATGGTGGAGGCGTTCAGATGAAAGCACATTCATCAGCTGCCTAGTCTGGACCTCCGTGACGTGGCAGAACGCAGCGGTCACCCAGGCTCCTGTATAATGACGAGCGTCTGATTCACAGCTTATTAACTGCTGTTCATGTACATGAAATCTTAGGAAGTGTCTGAGCTAAGTGGTTCAATATTTCAAGGATGAGATGGACTGAAGGACACAGCCATTAAGTCGTGTAGCGATATTTCTCCAAGGCCTATTAATTGTCCTTTTTGTACACCTTATAAACACTGCGCTCCAGTTTGGGGACATCCATTATCATCATCGTTTTATGTTGTATAAGACGAAATAACAATTTCCGCACTGACATTTTTATCGCTGACTTGTTTTAATGCCTGTGTGCATCTTAAGTGTTCGGTCACGACCTTGTTACCTCTCAGGCGGCTGCGATAAGGTTTCAGTGACCTGGATTTACACGCAGCGACATCCATTGGTTGCGACAAACTTTCTATGTTATCACAGTGGGGTATATATGTGCAGGGGATGCAGCTTGATGGGGCCGGGTATGTGGGGGGACTCCAAGCCATACAGTAGTGGAAGCTACACCCAGCGCACCTCTTGTGACCCCCCCCCCCTTTAAAGAGACGGGATTCAAAGGTGTATTAGGTGTCAATAATAGTCCGCAGTGTTTGATAAATGAACGCTCCCCCTGCAGTCGTGTCAGGATCCTGTTACCCCATTCTTCTCTATCCATCTCTGTGCTCAGCCGTCTATGGGCCACACTCTGATCAATGGCGGACCTTCACTAATGAGCAGCGTTGTCGGAAGGAGCAGCCCTTTTATTTCTCCACTTTCAGTCGATTGTAGACTGGGGGCAAGGAGCGCTCCGATTCTTTTGAGGTTCAGCAGGGATTAAACCCAAAAAAAATCAGGAAGTAAGAATGAAAGGGAAGCTCAGATAATCGCTCTGGCAAATGTGAAGGTCCAAGTATGAAGACACTCTCACAGTCACAGCGACCATCTGCTCAGGTGTCTTCGGTCAGGGAAGAATTTACCTGGAAGTCTAGAGACCTCCCCGGCCCCCAAAGTCATTATTTTAGTTCACATACCTCAGGTGTGTTTTCCTTCTCTTTTTCTAGAAATGGCTGCAAAATTTTGGTAAGAAACTGAAGATTTAATTGAACTGGACCAAAGGTTTTATATGGACCAGGAAAGCATGTCTGTTGTTGATCGGTTCCAGGACATTGAATAATCTCATGATTCACTCTCAGGTGTGATCCCTTGTTTACATGGCCCACCCGTCGCGCCCACTCCATGCGGCATAGATGGCAGGGAGACTTCGTCAATTACTGAGCCGCCCCTGTTCTTGGAAGACATATCACATCTTGATATATTGCTAATGCTTTTTATTTGGAATTCGGGAGCAGTTGTGGCCTCAAACAAGGTCCTTCATGGAGATACAGAGAGGACGCCTCTCACACAGAGCTCATATGAGCTTACAATCTCCAGGATCTATGACCCCTGTTATAAAGCATGCAGCTTCCCGTATACCAGGTCGGGCACATAATCGCTGCTCAAACAAATAACGTGTCCGAGAATTATACTCAGCTTCCTGGATGCGATGATGGCCGTGGGACATTTTTGCAGCCAACAAGCCAAATCCATAGTTTATTCAGAGGCACCACAGCAGTTATGAAATTGTCTGACCGCCTGGGAATTTGACTCGGAGTCAGGAGAGCATCTCACATTGGGATGTCCTGCAGCGCCTGATTGTTTCCCTCAGTGACTATACAGTTGCAAGAAAAAGTATGTGAACCCTTTGGAATGATATGGATTTCTGCACAAATTGGTCATAAAATGTGATCTGATCTTCATCTAAGTCATAACAATAGACAATCACAGTCTGCTTACACTAATAACACACAAAGAATTAAATGTTACCATGTTGTTATTGAACGCACCATGTAAACATTTACAGTGCAGGTGGAAAAAGTATGTGAACCCTTGGATTTAATAACTGGTTGAACCTCATTTGGCAGCAATAACTTCAACCAAACGTTTCCTGTAGTTGCAGATCAGACGTGCACAACGGTCAGGAGTAATTCTTGACCATTCCTCTTTACAGAACTGTTTTAGTTCAGCAATATTCCTGGGATGTCTGGTGTGAATCGCTTTCTTGAGGTGATGCCACAGCATCTCCATCGGGTTGAGGTCAGGACTCTGACTGGGCCACTCCAGAAGGCGGATTTTCTTCTGTTTAAGCCATTCTGTTGTTGATTTACTTCTATGCTTTGGGTCGTTGTCCTGTTGCAACACCCATCTTCTGTTGAGCTTCAGCTGGTGGACAGATGGCCCTAAATTCTCCTGCAAAATTTCTTGACAAACTTGAGAATTCATTTTTCCGTCGATGATAGCAATCCATCCAGGCCCTGACGCAGCAAAGCAGCCCCAAACCATGATGCCCCCACCACCATACCTCACAGTTGGGATGAGGTTTTGAGGTTGGTGTGCTGTGCCTCTTTTTCTCCACACATAGTGTTGTGTGTTTCTTCCAAACAACTCAACTTTGGTTTCATCTGTCCACAGAATATTTTGCCAGTTCTGCTGTGGAACATCCAGGTGCTCTTGCTCAAACTGTAAACGTGCAGCAATGGTTTTTTTGGACAGCAGTGGCTTCCTCTGTGGTGTCCTCCCATGAAATCCATTCTTGTTTAGTGTTTTACGTATCGTAGATTCGCTAACAGGGATGCTAGCATATGCCAGAGACATTTGTAAGTCTTTAGCTGACACTCTAGGATTCTTCTTCACCTCATTGAGCAGTCTGCACTGTGCTCTTGCAGTCATCTTTACAGGACGGCCGCTCCTAGGGAGAGTAGCAGCAGTGCTGAACTTTCTCCATTTATAGACAATTTGTCTTACCATGGACTGATGAACAGCAAGGCTTTTGGAGATACTTTTATAACCCTTTCCAGCTTTATGCAAGTCAACAGTTCTTAATCGTAGGTCTTCTGAGAGCTCTTTTGTGCGAGGCATCATTCACATCAGGCAATGCTTCTTGTGAAAAGCAAACCCAGAACTGGTGTGTGTTTTTTATAGGGCAGGGCAGCTGTAACCAACACCTCCAATCTCATCTCATTGATTGGACTCCAGTTGGCTGACACCTCACTCCAATTAGCTCTTGGAGATGTCATTAGTCTAGGGGTTCACATACTTTTTCCACCTGCACTGTGAATGTTTACATGGTGTGTTCAATAAAAATATGGTAACATTTAATTCTTGGTGTGTTATTAGTTTAAGCAGACTGTGATTGTCTATTGTTGTGACTTAGATGAAGATCAGATCACATTTTATGACCAATTTGTGCAGAAATCCATATCATTCCAAAGGGTTCACATACTTTTTCTTGCAACTGTAAGTCCTTATGTCTTCTGTCACATAGTGGAAGATTCTGTTCGGCTGTTTCCTTTATTTCTGGCTCTGCTGGCTGACAACCCATATAATGCACATTACAGGGTTGTCACCTGACCTTCCTAGTTTGCTTTATGACAGGCCTGGGTCTGCTAAAACGTAGAGTCTTGTTGGCTTTTACCCTATTTTTAAGTGTCCGTAAAGCGTAATTCTGATTTTATCAACAGTTTCACATTTAGTTATTTTATTTGTATTACTCGATTTATACGCTCAGTGTCTTTCACTGTAAGGGCCTGTACACATGTTCAGGATTGGATGAGATTTTGGTGCAGATTCTATTCCAAAGTCCTCATCATATCTGCTAACTGGCTTTTGTAAAACCAGTCTTTTGTAACCGCTTAGTAAAAACTGCCCTGCTGCCTGTTAATAGAAACTGGTAGAATTTAGCTTTAGATGTGACTGGAGAAGAAAGCTGTAGAAAATAAAGTACTAATGCAGTACTAAACAGGTTGGACAGGCGCACCAGAATACCAGTGGCCCCAGTAGGACCCAAAGGTCCAGGAGAAACAAATCCATTTGTCTTCCATTAGGTTTGTTTTCTTTGATATAGGGGTTCGGCCTCAGAACAGTTTGCTCTGGTGGGCCCGAAGTACCCCGGTCCGACACAGGAGGTAAAGCATTTACAAAGTTACTGAGCATTTTGTGAAGGTTTTACTTGAAAAAAGAAGTAGTATTTTTTTACTAAACAACCCCCAACCTTCCGCAGAATGCTGCTATCGGCCGCTGTCTACTCGGCCCGGTGTCTGTTCGATCTGCCACACTGCGTCCTGTTCATCAACCTGTGTTTGTGCTGGGATAAATCAATGGGACGGGTCAGCAGTGCATTAATTACTCCAGGAGCTGTCTTTCTACTCTTTAAAAAGGAAAACTACCTGCTTAAGATTAATTACCTTCTCGCAGACGCTGGCTGAATTGGCCCTGGAGCCTGCTGGCTGCGGCTCGTCCGTATGTCGGTGGAGCTGCTGGCCAGGCTAATCACTGTATAACAGATTTGTTGCCGCTCCCGCTGTGAGGAGGACTCGGATGTTTGCAGGACGTGCGCTTGAGGACTTTGCATATCAGATGCCGCTAAGCTTCCCCCATTACTAATAATGCTAATGAGTGTTAAATACTGCCTTCAGCGTCCATGTGCCGCAAGAGTGCGCTACCACGTTGCAGAAATTTCTGCAATTGCCCTACTCATCTGAATAGGTTTGCAGCAAACTACGAACCCCATTCCCATGTATAGAACTATTTCTACAGCAATGTTATCAATCACACAAATTAATGTAAATGTCTCTGGAGAAGTAACACAAGTGGTGATCATGGGGGGCCGGGAGGTTTGTCACTTCCACTCACTCGTCCCATTGATGAACACTACAGTCAGCCTGAAACGTCTGATAACGGAGCAATACAGCCTGTTCATGTGTCCTGCAGGCACTAGGTGGCCTGATAAGTGTAGGCCCAGGCGGCCGATTTCCGTAATATAATGGCGTCTTCCGTCATACTCGCCCTATTACTGCATGTTCTCTGCATTTTACACCTGTATTGACAGACGGCTCTGACCCGTACTGTACTGCCGCACGGCTTGAGTCACCAGGTTCAGGGAAAGTTTGCAGCTTACCTGTCTCTCTCCACCTTGAGAAGAACGAGGGTCTTTTGTTTATAATGCCTGGCAGGGGGTCAGTCACTTAGTAATTGCAGGCCGCCCACGCCTCCCCACAACATTCAGTGCTAATTGGGGGGAAAGAAATCCTGCCTTCTGATTTTTATTTATTTACCCGTCCCCCAGGTCGCCGGCTTTTTCATATCTGAATAGTAGTTGAAAGTTATGGCTGTGTCTCAGCAGCTAAATGTGTATTTATAGCGGCTCCCTCACCGCGCCTTTGTTTTACGTGCGTAGCACAGTGGCTTTGCATATCAGTGGCTCAGCTGTGCCTTTCAGCTCTTTGTGCCTCTGAGTGTATTCAGATTAAGTCAGAGAATGCCTCGTAATGAACACAAAGTTCAGAGTCTCCGACTGTCTCGTATCCGACTGCCACGTATCCCAGGCCGCTCCTGACGTGGGAAAATCCTCACCAGGATAATTCTCTGTCATGGAGAGGCACCAACCAAACTGTCATAGGGAAAAGCCCAAAACCTTTTCTGTCCAGATCTAACACCCGACTACTGATAACAGTATGTGGCATCATATAACAAAACAATAACAAACATAGGTGCACTCTGCAGTCTCACTAATTCTCAAACTGATTTTAAAATTGAGAGATTAGTCAACATGTCCTACGGTGTAGAACATGTCTTAAGCCCGGACACCACGACAAGGTTTCTCAAGTAGCCCGGGACCCTACACTCTCCTACCTGAGCCATATGGGCAATACCAGGAGCCAGTGGGCAAATTACAGGAGCATAGGGCCGACTCGCAAACAACTCACCAGTTACCTCCAGCATGTGGCCATGCTTGCAATGGGAGGAGGGAGGAGTCTGTGAGTCCCACTCAAGACTTGCTGATATAGCCCAGGCTTCACAGGTGCACCTAAATGTGACCTGTAGATGGAAAACAGGCACATTTAAATAGGAGTTTATACACCTCCAGGAATCTATATATACAAACTAATTAGTTTGTATATGTGGCATCATATGTCATCAATGTGAGCCATAATAATAATTTATATCTAGTGTATAATATGAACATCCATAGTCGTCATGTTTCATTGTGATCCACTTATAGCAATATACGTGGCGGACACAGACATAGGGGCCCAGCTGTGAGTCCAACCACTAGAGTAAACTGGGCACCGCCATGGGTCTCCATTCCACCCCACGAGGGGTCTTCATTGCTGGAACCCAAATAACTAAATGGAACATTCCACTAAAAAGGATGTGTCATCAGAAAACTATATTGTTTAAATCACATTTTTATATTTAACATATTTTTAAAGAGTTTTTGGTGATGTTTTTAATTTTCCATGTCACTATTGTGAGGGATTAGCTCTGGTAGATAGGGTAAGCGGGCGCAATACAGAGGCAAAATACAAGTTCTTAACTCAAAATGTCAGTGTTTATTCACACTTGAGGCAATTGCACCAAACAGCACGTAACTTTGCATTCTTGGTGTTAATTCACACACAATGGAAAGTTCATATAACACAAGTCCCCTTGCTGGCAGTTCTGCCTCCAGTAGTCCACAGCAGGCTTTAGGGGGCCTGTTTCCCCAGCGTGTGGCTCTCAGCCCTCCAGCACGACACAAAGCCTCAGATCCCAAAAACGGAGACCTCTCTGCTGAGCCCAGCTGCCTATTTAAGGACAGCCAGGTGCTGCCAAAACCTCTCTGCACTTAAACTCTGGTCCGGTATTTGACCTCACCTGGCTGGAAACCAGCCCAGCTGCACATGTTGGAGGAAAATACCTGCCTTGCCAGACACAACCCCTCACTGTGTCACAATATCTATATTTAAACAAAAACCATAAACTCATGCAGTTTTCAGCCTAATAGGTGCCACTTCTTGGTCTGTACAGATCACTTTACTGCAGTTATCGGCTTATCTTTACATGGAAGAGCTATAATTACAGGCAGGATTACAATGGCAGATAAGACAGGATCCTCCATTCACAATAGGTGATTGTCAGAGTTTATCTACTGTTCCCTGGTATAATGACCTCTGCACAGGTCACAGAGCCTACAAGACTCTCCCATAGAAGTCAATGAAGACCCTCCTGACCATTGTGTCTATGGCCCATGGAGCTGCCGAAAAGCAATTTTCTTAATGCTTTCTAAATGCTGTTGAGAACAGCTCAGGCAAGATGGCCGCCCCCATAATCATGTTCAGAAATAGAATAAATAAATCTACAATAGGAAAATAAAAAGAGATTAGAAAAAAAGGATGTGTGCCGCTATCTGGTGTTAACTGGCAGAAAACATTTTTGGTGACACATTTTATTTACGTTAACCGTCAGACAGTTTCACATTAATGGACGTCCCTGCAGGATTAGCCCGGGGACGCTGTGACTCTTCATGCACTAGTTGCACTTAAAGCGGTTGTGCCAGTTTAATAAGTTATCCCCTATCCACAGGATGGGGCTAATTAGCTGACAGCTGAGGATCCAAATGCTGGGACCCCCATCAGTCCTGAGAACGGAGCGGCAGGTCGTACATGTGTTCTGCCAGTCCATTCATTCTCTATGGGAGCACTGGAGATAGCAGAGTAACCCTAACCCATTCTCGGGATCGGTGGGGGTCCCAGTGGACTTATAATTTATAAACAACCCCTTTAAGCTTCTCGTTATTCGCTCTTGTAGCTTTATTTCACAGCTCGGCGATACGTTTATAACTTCCGCTATGTTAATGTCTTGATTTGCTGCTGACCTATTCCTCTCCCCTTTTACTTGTTACTACAAAGGCAGTAAATTATTCAGTCCTGGGGGTGTTTGTAATAATGTGTAAATATAACTCGGGATCCATGGTGGGTCTTCCCTCATAAATCTTCGAGGAATAAGGTCAGTTCTTTGTTGCTGGAGAAACTGTATCCTGCAGAGGAGAAAACAGAATTATGCATCAGCTACTGAGGCAAATGCAAGAAATATTGTGGCGTGATTATATGCAACCGCCGCCATTTGCTTCAGAGCTGACATACAGAAAAGATAATGTACGAAACGCGTTTCACTGTTATAGATGTGATCACTTTTGGTTCTGTGGGAAGTGCACGGAGCTGATGATTAATGGCTTTCATGCCGCAGTGTTATATTTTAGAGCAAAACCACAGAGCGCGTTAATTATTTAGGCTGATAATAGAAATAGGCTGACGAGCGCTCTTAATTATGGGTGATAATCATTACTGAAGGAAACGCTAGTTCTCTAACGTACTGGTCATTTCTGTTTTTCAGAAGAGCAGCTGCCTCATGGGTTCCCTATGATTGACATGGGACCTCAGCTCAAGGTGGTGGAGAAGACCCGGACGGCCACCATGCTCTGTGCCGCCAGCGGAAACCCAGATCCAGAGATCTCCTGGTATAAGGACTTCCTTCCCGTGGACACAGCCACCAGTAATGGAAGGATTAAGCAGCTCCGCTCAGGTATGACATGTGGACTGTCAACTGCAAAAGCCATTTTTGTGCCGCTATAAATGATGATCTTGTAATTCTCCCGCTGAGCCTCTCCCAACCAGAATGTTTATAAAAACAGAGGCAATTTTTTGCCGCTAATTTTCCTCGGTAGACGGGACTGTCCCCCAAAAATCAAAGTCAACAACAATTCTTGAATTGTCCTTTCCCATCAAGACAACCACCTTTTGAATGGGATCTGGAGGTGAAATGTATGCAATGCAAGGATGGTCTTCCGGAGCAGGTCCCTGTTCTGGCTCGTAGAGGCACCACCCCAAGTGTATCCTCAAAGGGAAATTTCTTATTGCTTTTTTGGGGGGATTCTTCTTGAATCCCTGATCTCCAGGCTGGTGAGATGGGCAGTGTCGTCAGTGCTGGGTCACATCTGATCATTGATTGGCTTGTTCAGCTAATGAAGCCAGTGGCCGTTACAGGAGTGTGCCGCCATCGCTCACCGCCAGTGTGTTATGACATCCGTCAGCACAATGTCTGTTACTGTCTTGGCTCATGTTGTAATCTGTGGTTGAAGCGGCTGCTCCAATCTTCCTGACAAACTTTATTATTGGTAAAGTCTGTGTAATTACTGAACTGATTGCGACATGTAGATTGAGGCTGTGGCCCCAACACTCTCTACAAAAGAAGGGGGGCTAATTACAATTATAAATCCTGCACTTATGGAAAACCCACTGTGACCTTTCAGCTTCCCCCTCCCGCAAACTGGTCGTAATCTTACAATGTTTGCGCACAAAGAAAATACCACCCAAGTTAATTATATTTAATGGTGTTATGCATCGTAACGCGAGTGCGAGAAAGAAAGGGCAACGTTATTAGTTGAATCTGTTCTATCAACACAATCATTAAAGCTGTGAAGAAGACAGGGTGCGGTACGTGCAGCGGCTCCATGTCACTGCCGACTCCAAGTGTCCGAGCAGTTATAGGAGCTATATTCTCTTACATACCGGCAGAATAGTAGTTATATTCTTGTACATAGGAGGAAGTATTATAGTAGTTATATTCTTGTACATAGGAGCAGTATTATAGTAGTTATATTCTTGTACATAGGAGGCAGTATTATAGTAGTTATATTCTTGTACATAGGAGCGGTATTATAGTAGTTATATTCTTGTACATAGGAGGCTGTATTAGAGTAGTTATATTATTGTACATAGGAGGCAGTATTATAGTAGTTATATTCTTGTACATAGGAGCAGTATTATAGTAGTTATATTCCTGTACATAGGAGCAGTATTATAGAAGTTATATTCTTGTACATAGGAGGCAGTATTATAGTAGTTATATTATTGTACATAGGAGGCAGTATTATAGTAGTTATATTCTTGTACATAGGAGCAGTATTATAGTAGTTATATTCTTGTACATAGGAGGCTGTATTATAGTAGTTATATTCTTGTACATAGGAGGCTGTATTATAGTAGTTATATTCTTGTACATAGGAGGCTGTATTAGAGTAGTTATATTATTGTACATAGGAGGCAGTATTATAGTAGTTATATTCTTGTACATAGGAGGCTGTATTATAGAAGTTATATTCTTGTACATAGGAGGCTGTATTAGAGTAGTTATATTATTGTACATAGGAGGCAGTATTATAGTAGTTATATTCTTGTACATAGGAGCAGTATTATAGTAGTTATATTCTTGTACATAGGAGCAGTATTATAGTAGTTATATTCTTGTACATAGGAGCAGTATTATAGTAGTTATATTCTTGTACATAGGAGGCAGCATCATAGTAGTAATATTCTTGTACATAGGAGCAGTATTATAGTAGTTATTTTCCTGTACATAGGAGCAGTATTATAGTAGTTATATTCTTGTACATAGGAGCAGTATTATAGTAGTTATATTCTTGTACATAGGAGGCAGTATTATAGTAGTTATATTCTTGTACATAGGAGGCTGTATTATAGTAGTTATATTCTTGTACATAGGAGGCTGTATTAGAGTAGTTATATTATTGTACATAGGAGGCAGTATTATAGTAGTTATATTCTTGTACATAGGAGCAGTATTATAGTAGTTATATTCCTGTACATAGGAGCAGTATTATAGAAGTTATATTCTTGTACATAGGAGGCAGTATTATAGTAGTTATATTCTTGTACATAGGAGCAGTATTATAGTAGTTATATTCCTGTACATAGGAGCAGTATTATAGAAGTTATATTCTTGTACATAGGAGCAGTATTATAGTAGTTATATTATTGTACATAGGAGGCAGTATTATAGTAGTTATATTCTTGTACATAGGAGGCTGTATTATAGAAGTTATATTCTTGTACATAGGAGGCTGTATTAGAGTAGTTATATTATTGTACATAGGAGGCAGTATTATAGTAGTTATATTCTTGTACATAGGAACAGTATTATAGTAGTTATATTCTTGTACACAGGAGCAGTATTATAGTAGTTATATTCTTGTACATAGGAGCAGTATTATAGTAGTTATATTCTTGTACATAGGAGGCAGTATTATAGTAGTTATATTCTTGTACATAGGAGGCAGTATTATAGTAGTTATATTCTTGTACATAGGAGCAGTATTATAGTAGTTATATTCTTGTACATAGGAGCAGTATTATAGTAGTTATATTCTTGTACATAGGAGGCAGCATCATAGTAGTAATATTCTTGTACATAGGAGCAGTATTATAGTAGTTATATTCCTGTACATAGGAGCAGTATTATAGTAGTTATATTCTTGTACATAGGAGCAGTATTATAGTAGTTATATTCTTGTACATAGGAGCAGTATTATATTAGTTATATTCCTGTACATAGGAGGTAGTATTATAGTAGTTATATTCTTGTATATAGGAGCAGTATTATAGTAGTTATATTCTTGTACATAGGAGCGGTATTATAGTAGTTATATTCTTGTACATAGGAGGCAGTATTATAGTAGTTATATTCTTGTACATAGGAGGCTGTATTATAGAAGTTATATTCTTGTACATAGGAGGCTGTATTAGAGTAGTTATATTATTGTACATAGGAGGCAGTATTATAGTAGTTATATTCTTGTACATAGGAGCAGTATTATAGTAGTTATATTCTTGTACACAGGAGCAGTATTATAGTAGTTATATTCTTGTACATAGGAGCAGTATTATAGTAGTTATATTCTTGTACATAGGAGGCAGTATTATAGTAGTTATATTCTTGTACATAGGAGGCAGTATTATAGTAGTTATATTCTTGTACATAGGAGCAGTATTATAGTAGTTATATTCTTGTACATAGGAGCAGTATTATAGTAGTTATATTCTTGTACATAGGAGGCAGCATCATAGTAGTAATATTCTTGTACATAGGAGCAGTATTATAGTAGTTATATTCCTGTACATAGGAGCAGTATTATAGTAGTTATATTCTTGTACATAGGAGCAGTATTATAGTAGTTATATTCTTGTACATAGGAGGCAGTATTATAGTAGTTATATTCTTGTACATAGGAGGCTGTATTATAGTAGTTATATTCTTGTACATAGGAGGCTGTATTAGAGTAGTTATATTATTGTACATAGGAGGCAGTATTATAGTAGTTATATTCTTGTACATAGGAGCAGTATTATAGTAGTTATATTCCTGTACATAGGAGCAGTATTATAGAAGTTATATTCTTGTACATAGGAGGCAGTATTATAGTAGTTATATTATTGTACATAGGAGGCAGTATTATAGTAGTTATATTCTTGTACATAGGAGGCTGTATTATAGAAGTTATATTCTTGTACATAGGAGGCTGTATTAGAGTAGTTATATTATTGTACATAGGAGGCAGTATTATAGTAGTTATATTCTTGTACATAGGAGCAGTATTATAGTAGTTATATTCTTGTACACAGGAGCAGTATTATAGTAGTTATATTCTTGTACATAGGAGCAGTATTATAGTAGTTATATTCTTGTACATAGGAGGCAGTATTATAGTAGTTATATTCTTGTACATAGGAGGCAGTATTATAGTAGTTATATTCTTGTACATAGGAGCAGTATTATAGTAGTTATATTCTTGTACATAGGAGCAGTATTATAGTAGTTATATTCTTGTACATAGGAGGCAGCATCATAGTAGTAATATTCTTGTACATAGGAGCAGTATTATAGTAGTTATATTCCTGTACATAGGAGCAGTATTATAGTAGTTATATTCTTGTACATAGGAGCAGTATTATAGTAGTTATATTCTTGTACATAGGAGCAGTATTATAGTAGTTATATTCCTGTACATAGGAGGTAGTATTATAGTAGTTATATTCTTGTATATAGGAGCAGTATTATAGTAGTTATATTCTTGTACATAGGAGCGGTATTATAGTAGTTATATTCTTGTACATAGGAGGCAGTATTATAGTAGTTATATTCTTGTACATAGGAGGAAGTATTATAGTAGTTATATTCTTGTACATAGGAGCGGTATTATAGTAGTTATATTCTTGTACATAGGAGGCAGTATTATAGTAGTTATATTCTTGTACATAGGAGGCAGCATCATAGTAGTAATATTCTTGTACATAGGAGCAGTATTATAGTAGTTATATTCTTGTACATAGGAGCAGTATTATAGTAGTTATATTCTTGTACATAGGAGCAGTATTATAGTAGTTATATTCCTGTACATAGGAGCGGTATTATAGTAGTTATATTCTTGTACATAGGAGGCAGTATTATAGTAGTTATATTCTTGTACATAGGGAGGCAGTATTATAGTAGTTATATTATTGTACATAGGAGGCAGTATTATAGTAGTTATATTCTTGTACATAGGAGGCAGTATTATAGTAGTTATATTCTTGTACATAGGAGCAGTATTATAGTAGTTATATTCTTGTACATAGGAGCAGTATTATAGTAGTTATATTCCTGTACATAGGAGCGGTATTATAGTAGTTATATTCTTGTACATAGGAGGCAGCATCATAGTAGTAATATTCTTGTACATAGCAGTATTATAGTAGTTATATTCTTGTACATAGAAGGCAGTATTATAGTAGTTATATTCTTGTACATAGGAGCAGTATTATAGTAGTTATATTCTTGTACATAGGAGGCAGCATCATAGTAGTAATATTCTTGTACATAGGAGCAGTATTATAGTAGTTATATTCCTGTACATAGGAGCAGTATTATAGTAGTTATATTCTTGTACATAGGAGGCAGTATTATAGTAGTTATATTCTTGTACATAGGAGCAGTATTATAGTAGTTATATTCTTGTACATAGGAGGCAGTATTATAGTCGTTATATTCTTGTACATAGGAGCAGTATTATAGTAGTTATATTCTTGTACATAGGAGGCAGTATTATAGTAGTTATATTCTTGTACATAGAACAGTATTATAGTAGTTATATTCTTGTACATAGGAACAGTATTATAGCAGTTATAATAGATATATCTATATTTGTATATAAACATAAGGGGCAGTATTATAGTGGTCATATTCTTTTTAGAGGATGTTAACACAGTGGTGCTAACCTGTGCCCCATAAAAAATCTCATATGTCCACAGTTCCACTGTGCCTGCATTGCTGCCCCATTCCTGGATGTTTCTGGTACCAGCAGCAATAAATGGCTTGGCCTCCTGACCGCTGAGGCCTGTGATTGGCCGCAAAAGTCACAGGACCAAGTCAGGTATTCGAAGTGGGTAGGAATGGGGCAGCGGTACGAGCAGGGCAGGAGCACGGACAAGTTTTTTAGTTTTTAGTTTTAATGGGGCACAGGTTAAGATCAATGGGTTTGGCAATTACTAGGCTGGACAACCCCAAGTAGTTCACAGTGTCTGTATTTAGTCTTTAGGCTGGTATTTATGAGACCTGAGGTATTCTGTACCTTGTGAATGGACATTCTTGTGTATTAGTCTTGTGACATTACACGCGTTGATTTCCCTGAATGAGCACGGTAATGGTCCTGACTGGTTATACTTCACCGGACTCCAGTAATTATTTCCTTTTTCTATGTCTTTCGATAAAGTTGTTGAGTTCCACTGTCACTGAACAAATGCCGTGGAAACAATGACAAAGGATCGAGTGGAGAAGACCTGGTGCTAGAGACTTAAATGGCTGTAAACAGCACAATAAGACTCCACAACGGTGGGAAATCCTAATAATAGACTTCGTGGCGGGTTAATGCCTCAGATGAGATCAGTAAGTTTATTCAGTCAGCATTAGTCATTGAACGCGGGATCAGCGCCGACTATAGGGGATGAGGCTGTGGTTACCGGAGCTTTAATTTGCCCGAATCCTTGCACATTGGAGGTGATTGTTTATAAGGGAGAGCTTTTCACCCAGAATGGACGTGAGATCTGTAAAACGTTAAACACCAAAAAAAACCTGATATATTTTTGTGCAGACATTCCTGTAACCCCAGAATTTGGGGATAAAATCAATGAAGCAGATAATCCCACACTACACATAGATCTGCATGGTGGTGTCTGGTCATGGTACTCTCCAGTCGTGGTGGTCTCTGGTCATGGTACTCTCCAGTCGTGGTGGTCTCTGGTCATGGTACTGTCCAGTCGTGGTGGTCTCTGGTCATGGTACTCTCCAGCCGTGGTGGTCTCTGGTCATGGTACTGTCCAGTCGTGGTGGTCTCTGGTCATGGTACTGTCCAGTCGTGGTGGTCTCTGGTCATGGTACTCTCCAGTCGTGGTGGTCTCTGGTCATGGTACTCTCCAGTCGTGGTGGTCTCTGGTCATGGTACTCTCCAGTCGTGGTGGTCTCTGGTCATGGTACTCTGCAGTCGTGGTACTCTGCAGTCGTGGTGGTCTCTGGTCATGGTACTCTCCAGTCGTGGTGGTGTCTGGTCATGGTACTCTCCAGTCGTGGTGGTCTCTGGTCATGGTACTGTCCAGTCGTGGTGGTCTCTGGTCATGGTACTCTCCAGTCGTGGTGGTCTCTGGTCATGGTACTCTCCAGTCGTGGTGGTCTCTGGTCATGGTACTCTCCAGTCGTGGTGGTCTCTGGTCATGGTACTCTGCAGTCGTGGTACTCTGCAGTCGTGGTGGTCTCTGGTCATGGTACTCTCCAGTCGTGGTGGTGTCTGGTCATGGTACTCTCCAGTCGTGGTGGTGTCTGGTCATGGTACTCTCCAGTCGTGGTGGTCTCTGGTCATGGTACTGTCCAGTCGTGGTGGTCTCTGGTCATGGTACTCTCCAGTCGTTGTGGTCTCTGGTCATGGTACTCTCCAGTCGTGGTGGTCTCTGGTCATGGTACTCTCCAGTCGTGGTGGTCTCTGGTCATGGTACTGTCCAGCCATGGTGGTGTCTGGTCATGGTACACTCCAGTTGAGGTGGTTACCATTCATCTTTGCCTTTTGGTTATGGCCGGCTCTGATCGTGACTGGTTTTGGTAACAGTGGGATCTGGGCATGACAATATCTAGTTTTGGTGGACATTGATCATGGTAGGCTATGGTGTGTTCAGGTCAGGCTGGAATAGTGTCTGGTTGTGGTCACCATTCATCTTTGCATTTGGTTATGGCGGGCTGTGGTCATGGTTGGGATCTGTTGATGACGGGATGTGGTCATGGTTGGGGTCTCTTGATGGCCCGCTCTGGTCATGGCTGAGATGTGCTGATGACTTGCTTTAGTGCCACTCTCTGGTCATGGTGGAATCTATTAGGGTTAGGGTGTCCTCTGGTCTTGAAAGAATGATATGGAGTCCTTGAGGTTGTTCATGGTAAATCCCCATTTTCAAGAACTCTGCTTGTTGTAGGTGAATAGAAACATTTAAAGGGGTATTCCGGTGTAATTTTGTTTTAAATTTGTTTATATAATAGGAAATCATACATCTTCTAATATACATGTATTTAAAATTCTGCATACGTATCTTTCTTATATCAAGCAGTTGACCCCTAAATGAAGAATGGTATAGCCCATGTATCAGTCCTGTGTAATGTATCCATGGCCTAACTGAAACACGGCATCAGTCATGTGACACCCCACACATCATGCAGTGTTACATGACATACATGTGCTGGGCGAAGCACACAGGACACATACATGTGACAGGTGAAAGAACTAGAGGTGGAATCATGATTTCTATAGTGGTTATTACAGTAACGACATCATTGTCTGCCTGTCTTTAAGTGATGTCATCTTGTTAATAAAGTCTAGTGTAAAAAAACAGCACAGACGGAGATCTGCTTCGACCCAGACGCTGACAGACATGAGAGGCTGCTGCCGGTAGTAGCACTGCATATACTGTACATGTTCTGCTCCGCTGTACATTACTAGTCACCTGTTAGATACCCGGGCAGGTAACGGACAGCCAGGTCACATGATTTAGTCCTATCCCGCTCTCCTACGGATGCATTTTACAGGATTAAAATGGACTCTACGTTTTTTTTGTTGTTTTTTTTTTCATAAGGGAGCGGCAAATGCACGGATATAATAAAGTTCTGTGAGCAAAATTTTAAATAGATGTAAATTAGAAAATTATTCTGTGTCCTGTGAGTACAATAAAGGAAGTCAGGAGGGGCCTGGATGTATTTCTGGAGTGTAATAATATTACAGGCTATAGCTACTAGAGAGGGGTCGTTGATCCAAGGAGTTATCCTGATGCCTGATTGGAGTCGGGAAGGAATTTTTTATTCCCCTAAAGTGGGGAAAATTGGCTTCTACCTCACAGGGTTTTTTTTTTGCCTTCCTCTGGATCAACCTGCAGGATAACAGGCCGAACTGGATGGACGGAGGGCTTTTTTCAGCCTTATGTTCTATGTTACTATTGTCTAAAGAAATAAATGTACCGTAATCATTAAAACCGGAGTCCCTCCTTAATGTTTACATGCAGAGTTTGACACTCCATTCTGACCTATCCTGCTCACAGAGCTGATAATCTGTTACAGTGTGTAAGGAGGAGAGAGATTTGTGGAGCTCAGAGGCTTCTAGGTTGGGCATTGTTCACATGAGGAGCTCTGTAATATAATCCTAACCTCATGAATCTTTGCTCTTTCTGGACAGACAGAATTTGGGAAACTAAAAATAGATTTTTTTGTTTTTTTGTTGGAGCATTCATTCCTGCATGGAGCTGCTAGAAAAGCTTTGAAGTAATCGGGCTGCATATCCCTATTGTCTACATATTACTTCCAGTGCCCGTCGGGGGCCGCAGGGCATCAGATGTCTGACCGACTCTGGGAACCAATGGAAAGTGCTTTGATATTCTGCTTTCTTCTGTCTTGTTTGTTTAACTCTCTGTGTCCTGAAATAATAGAGATCATCCCGCAGGACGATAACTGCTCCGCCAAAAAAACACAACAGTCTGAATGTCAGACCGAGCCACAAAAGGCAACTGACCTTTACTACGAGCGGCCCGCTGGTTCACACACAGGGGACGTGCTTCCCTGCACTGGCACAAAGGACTGCAGGAGGAGCTGAGCAGATATACAACTTGTACATCAAAATCTCTGCTCTCTCTGAGCTCAGTTGCCCTAGTGGGTAGTCTTTTCAGTGACTGACAACTATCTATGTATACACACAGGGAAGGTTGTCAGTCACAGGTAAATCAATTTTGTGTAAATCACAAGTTTTACTAAATCTTTTCCCTTAAATCTATACATCAATCTGCTCAGCTCCTCCTGCTCTATAACACGCTGCCTGCAGATTACATGGTGACAGGTCCTCTTTATATATAATCTGCTCAGCTCCTCCTGCTCTATAACACGCTGCCTGCAGATTACACGGTGACAGGTCCTCTTTATATATAATCTGCTCAGCTCCTCCTGCTCTATAACACGCTGCCTGCAGATTACATGGTGACAGGTCCTCTGTATATATAATCTGCTCAGCTCCTCCTGCTCTATAACACACTGCCTGCAGATTACATGGTGACAGTTTCTCTTTATATATATTCTGCTCAGCTCCTCCTGCTCTATAACACACTGCCTGCAGATTACATGGTGACAGGTCTTCTTTATATATAATCTGCTCAGCTCCTCCTGCTCTATAACACGCTGCCTGCAGATTACATGGTGACAAGTTCTCTTTATATATAATCTGCTCAGCTCCTCCTGCTCTATAACACGCTGCCTGCAGATTACATGGTGACAGGATCTCTTTATATATAATCTGCTCAGCTCCTCCTGCTCTATAACACGCTGTCTGCAGATTACACGGTGACAGGTTCTCTTTATATATAATCTGCTCAGCTCCTCCTGCTCTATAACACGCTGCCTGCAGATTACACGGTGACAGGTTCTCTTTATATATAATCTGCTCAGCTCCTTCTGCTCTATAACATTCTGCCTGCAGATTACATGGTGACAGGTTCTCTTTATATATCATCTGCTCAGCTCCTCCTGCTCTATAACACGCTGCCTGCAGATTACATGGTGACAGGTTCTCTTTATATATAATCTGCTCAGCTCCTTCTGCTCTATAACATTCTGCCTGCAGATTACATGGTGACAGGTTCTCTTTATATATCATCTGCTCAGCTCCTCCTGCTCTATAACACGCTGCCTGCAGATTACATGGTGACAGGTTCTCTTTATATATAATCTGCTCAGCTCCTCCTGCTCTATAACACGCTGCCTGCAGATTACACGGTGACAGGTTCTCTTTATATATAATCTGCTCAGCTCCTTCTGCTCTATAACATTCTGCCTGCAGATTACATGGTGACAGGTTCTCTTTATATATAATCTGCTCAGCTCCTCCTGCTCTATAACACACTACCTGCAGATTACACAGTGACGGGTCCTCTGTATATATAATCTGCTCAGCTCCTCCTGCTCTATAACACGCTGCCTGCAGATTACACAGTGACGGGTCCTCTGTATATATAATCTGCTCAGCTCCTCCTGCTCTATAACACACTGCCTGCAGATTACACGGTGACAGGTTCTCTTTATATATAATCTGCTCAGCTCCTCCTGCTCTATAACACGCTGCATGCAGATTACACAGTGACGGGTCCTCTGTATATATAATCTGCTCAGCTCCTCCTGCTCTATAACACGCTGCCTGCAGATTGCACGGTGACAGGTCCTCTGTATATATAATCTGCTCAGCTCCTCCTGCTCTATAACACACTGCCTGCAGATTACATGGTGACAGGTTCTCTTTATATATAATCTGCTCAGCTCCTCCTGCTCTATAACACACTGCCTGCAGATTACACAGTGACGGGTCCTCTGTATATATAATCTGCTCAGCTCCTCCTGCTCTATAACACGCTGCCTGCAGATTACACAGTGACGGGTCCTCTGTATATATAATCTGCTCAGCTCCTCCTGCTCTATAACACACTGCCTGCAGATTACACAGTGACAGGTTCTCTTTATATATAATCTGCTCAGCTCCTCCTGCTCTATAACACACTGCCTGCAGATTACATGGTGACAGGTTCTCTGTATATATAATCTGCTCAGCTCCTCCTGCTCTATAACACACTGCCTGCAGATTACATGGTGACAGGTCCTCTGTATATATAATCTGCTCAGCTCCTCCTGCTCTATAACACACTGCCTGCAGATTGCCCTGCATTTCGTGGTGACAGTTTTTTTTGGAGATGAGGCCTTTAGTGTTGTGTCAGATCTCCAGAGAAGTAGCGCCGTAGGTACTGTGGGAGTACTGACAAGCATCCTCACCGCAGACAATATCAGCCCATGGACCAGATTGCGGTATTTTTATGCCTTTGACCGGCTTAATGGCGGTATGTATATTATATCTGATACAAGCGCACAGTCTTCTCTTCACCCTGAAATCTGACTGCAAATCAAAGCCTGATGAGATGACATATAAAATATTATCCTGCGCAGGCGATGCTTAACCTTCACAGCGCTGGCATCTCGCACAAACGATGCTTGCCGTGACCCGAGACAGATGGAAATGCCAGGCTGCTGTCTGGACGAAAAGCCGATGAAGTCATTTTATTATGCGTTCAGTCATGAACTGAAATATTTGGGGTCACGGATCTGTGACGTCACACTTGGATTGATAGGAAATCTGACCCAAACCTGGGGACCTCGATGAACAATGACGCACAAAAGCGGGAGGAAAGTGTAAACTGCTGAAAAGTAATGGGGCAAACTGAATGACCCACCTGGGTCCTGGTGCCCCCCCTAAACTGCAGAGCTGCTATGATTTGGCCCGGATGCAGTAGTCTCCGGACAGACTGGTACAAGGGTCCCTTAGGGCCACAGCCAGCAGGTACGTCACATGGAAACAACCATCAGATGGTTGTAAGAATTACAACCACAATAACACGGGGACCTGCAGATGAATGTACTCCCTGCCCCTCTGCGGTGGGTACAGATCAACACTCCGGTGTTTGCTGCAGGTGTGTATATTTTTGCAATAACACTTTACCCTTTCATACTATGCGGACAACTCCCTGTAAGACGTATCTGCCGTGGGAGAGATGGGCAGAGCCGGGCCCTTGTGAGTCATTAGATAATTAGCAGACGCCAGGAGCCATATTATCACTGGCAGATTTCCAACCCATGATCGTTGCACACAGACTGCGAGCCCTAATCCTGCCGGATTACAAGGGCGGAATCGTCTTTTTGGAGATGCTTGGGTTAAAAATGCATTTGGATGAGATGCGCAAGGCAGGGAATTGTAGGGGAAATTTGGCTCATTTAGTGAGCGGAAAGTCTTGATCGTATTGTCTCCATGACGACTGCATTTCATTCCCGTCCTCCGTGTGCGAGGAAATTGCTGGAGAAATTTTGATATTGCTTTGGCAGAGCTCATTGCAAATATTGGCTCTCCGCTGCCGAAAATCTCCGCCACCCAGTGTGTGATATTAACGTGCGACTCAGGGTGAGGCCTCTAATGATGACAACTCCAAACTGTTCACTTCTAGCAGGAAAAAAAATGCATTTCATTTTCTTGCATTAAAATTAACCATTTTATTTCAGGTAAAAATGTGTCCACAACCAAACTAAACCACTAACAGCCTGGTCGGCGGAGGGTTTATCTAATGGCATGGTGCGGAGAACACAGATGTGCTGCTTCAGAGGCCGGGGGTAGACTCGCCAAGGCCAGTTTTCCTCCCTCAAGTGGCATTTTGCATAAAAACTTCTGACTTTTTTCAATGTTACTTCCCTTTCAAAAAAAGCCTCCTAGAAACTGACTTAGTTTTTTTGGGGTCGTGGACCGCCATGAAATGCGCCTTCTTATTAGGGCTTAAAGGGCATCTGTCAGCAGTTTTGTACCTATGACACTGGCTGACCTGTTACATGTGCGCTTGGCAGGTGAAGGCGTCTGTGTTGGTCCCTGTTCATATGTACCAGCATTGCTGAGAAATATTAGGTTTTAATATATGCAAATTAGCCTACCATTACACCTAGAGGCTCTGCTCTCTCTGCAACTGCAGCACCCTCTGCACTTTGATTGACAGGACCAAACAGTGAAAACATCATCATGCCTGGTCCTGTCAATAAAATTGGAGAGGGGGTGTAAAGGCAATGCCCCCGTTGCTCCTAGAGGTTCATTTTCACATAGTAAAACCTCATATTTCTCGGCAATGCGGGCACATATGAACAGGGACCAACACAGATGCCTTTCGCTGCCAAGTGCACATGTAACCGCTCAGCCAGTGGCATAGGTACAAAACTGCTGACAGCTGCCCTGTAATACATCTGCCCCCAATGGGCTCCTCTGGATAATAGTTTACCCCATACGTCCAGTGCTCAGGCGGTTAACCTGTCCTGATATTGGACTGGTTGTCTCTGCCCGTCACATATAACAATCTGTACAGTGACCAATCTTAAGTGGTGAACCACAGACCCCACAGAGAAAATGAGCCGGTGATTATCCGTTCCTGCAGCCCCAGCGATCAGGATATCGATCATCTGCAGGGAATGCGTCCAGTGGCTCCAATCAGTCAACAGCTTTTAGTTATGTAATGAGGGGTCTCTTTGTGAGCGGACCATTACTGACGAGTAACGATTGTCCTGTGTGCTTGGACCATAATGCTTTACAGCAAGGATCCATACTGAGATTGCTTGCCTCTGTGTGACCGTCACCAGAAGTGGCTTCACAGGACGGTGACGACCTCTCTTTTATTCGCCCCGAGGCCCTCACCCATCAGACTTATATTACTGATATTTGGGAAGACGCCTGCTCCATGTGTGTGCTCCGCGCTGTGCTATCCGATAAGTCCTAGTTATATGAATTCCATGTAGCTAGTTTTTTGTTTGTTTTACAGAACCTCTTTGAAAACCCTTCTGATAACCTCTGTATGGGCACGTGGCACTGGCATGGCGGCTGGCACGGTGCTTATGGAGAGGTTCATCACTCCGCACTCGTCCTGTTATCTCTGAATGTCCCTGTATCTCCTTGTACTTATTACTAACAGCTTCTTTCTAATCTTATTTGCATTCACATTACCTCACCAGGTGGTACACCGATCAGAGGTAAGAATGCCAGGGTCTTCCTCACAATGCCGCTTCCACCATCTTCCCATCGCTCAATGGAAGCTCATCCGTATTCACAATTAACATTAACAAGCTCACATCTTGGTGTTCGTTCTCGTGTTTCTCACAGTTTGGCCGAGGAGCTAACAATCCGGTTGTACCCTTTTTTCCCACCCAGTAGATTCTTAGTTTTTTTGCTATAATCTGGGTTTGCATATTTAGTTTCTTATAAAAATCGGAGCAGACCAATCCTTTGCTTGGTTGTTTGCAGTAGGAAATAGAGGACTCGTCCCCCCCATGACTGCTGGGCCGCGGGGTCCTTACTGTTGTGTCCCCCAAGATGAGCTGCTTTACCCTTGGATGTAAAAAGGCACAATAGGGCAAAGTTTTGGTGGCTGCTAAATTGTATTGGTAAAAAGGGTACAACCTGTGTATAAGGGTCCTCCGAGCCTCTCACTCGTCTTCACCATGATCATTGTTGTCCACCCAGCAACCCCCAACCCCGTCCTAACCACTAACACCCCCATCAGATGCTTCAGGATTCTGGGAGCACAATGGATATAATAAGTGATAGCCCTGCAGGATATCCTCTCCACTGCCACATAGCTGTAGCTTCCAGATCACCAGACAGTGTTTCTCTGAACTGCAGAACATACGGCTAGAAACCTCTAAATGGTGAGTTCTCCATAGCGGCCCTGCTCCCCTAGCACAGCATTACAATAAGAATGAGCTCAGATCCCCTCTGTATCCGGTGAGCGGCTGCCATCTTGCTGGCACTAGGGCAGAAATACTGCACCAGGCATGAAGAAAAGAGTGACACACAGGTTCAAGTATGAGGCATTCTAGGTGTGAGCGCTAATCCCAAATCTGCGCAGAGGACATCGCTTCAGACATTTACCATTAGATCACATTATAATGTCAATGTCCTGTCGGGGGGCGCGTTGTCATAAGGGCTTCTAATCAGGACAGTCCTGAACTCCAGTAAAATTTTAGCCTTGTCCCGGCCTCTCCGTGTCTTCTTAGATGTGCTCCTCTCATCGCTCAGGACCACGGAGGGGACATTTCACATCTCCAGCTGATAGGACTCTTCTGTGCACAGATCCCTCCAGGCTAATTAAAGGCCTTGTTAATGTTCCCACATTCTTGTATTGAAGTTGCATGTGCAAAGCAAGATGACTTTAATAACCGCTTCTTGGTCCGTGTCCCGTAGGACAGCAATTGAAATGGTTTTACAGGGTTACAGGTTTTAATTTGTTCCTTTTCTCTTTCCTTTTTATGTCTTTTCCCCAGGAGCTTTGCAGATCGAAAACAGTGAAGAATCCGACCAGGGGAAGTATGAATGCGTGGCCACCAACAGCGCCGGAACTCGCTACTCCGCTCCCGCTAATCTCTACGTGCGTGGTAAGAATTCCACCCCATTGGGGTCAGCCATCCATGGACCGCAGCTAACAGTCGTCTTTACAGGACTCCTACACAATTGCCAGTGAACCCCTTCTATCGGTGATGGTCTTGGGTGTGTACGTGATGCGAACCGTTGTGTTGGTGAATGGGATTGTGCTGTTGGAGTGTTACTGTGTGCTGCTTTGGGTCTGTAACCGTATGTGCAATGTCTGCAGAACCCGTCCTGTTTAATTGTGAATCGATCTCATTATTCCACTGCCGGACACTAATATGGAGGAGTGTGATGTCACGTTATCGTGTCATCATAGACGCCACATCACCACTGAACACAAACCTGCCTTACACTATCCACAGCAGCACAGATGACTTCAGCTGTTCTGTAGATGTCGGACGTCCTGAGGGTCACACACACCTCTAGACATCCAGTCCTACACACAAGCTGGTTTCCGGGGATGTCGTCTTCCCAGCAGGAATATCCACAGTTTACGTCTGAAGTCTCCTTTGGTAATTATAGGGACCTTTGCACCGATGTAGGGCTGACACCCAAGTAGAATCATGATTGGACCTAAAAGACTCAATTCCAAACAGATTTTGCAGCTGAAGTCACACAGTGAGTTTTATGAGAGTGCTCAGGATTTCTCATTATCCGGAGAATTCACTGTGTCTAATGTGTATGGGTGTACAGTCTACAATTAGCACATCCCAGTTCACGCTGGTGACTATACTGGGATTAAGCTGAATTGTTTGTGTTTCTCTCAGAACAAGGAAATGTTTGCTTGTGCAGAAGACGTTTACCCCTCAATGTGTCCGACATCGCCCCCAGTGGACCCAAGTAGGAATGGCATACACACAAGTCCTGTGTTGCACCCTGTGTCTCTTCATTTGCTCTTGTATGTGATGTCTCTTGGAGGGATGGACTTATGACTGGAGTATGTTGTGTGTGGAGTGGACGGTTCCCAGGCCGTGTGCGGCTGCCGTGTTGACCTCCATGTTTGGTGTGCACTGTGCGGATTGTGTGTTTGTCACGTACACATGCAGTTTTCTGTTTTTACTCTCTCTGTGTTTCTCCTTGTCTTTCTACTACCTCGTCATCCTCATCGCACCGCCATCCAATCAAACCTCCATCTCTCAGATCAGCGAGAAGGTTGGTCCCTTTCACTTCTTATCCAGATACAGATTGGCACGTCTGGTCCGACCCACCCCTGTGGGGAAAACAGCAGAGCCGGGCTCCAAACAGAGCTTCTTCTTCTGCAGACCCCCCAGATGGTGCCCAATTCCTTCCCTCTACCCTGTGACTCTGGTGCCTGCCTGTGCAGTCCCCTCCGCGCCTGCTGAAATGTGCATGGCCCTTGCCCACGCCCTGTGTCGCTACCTATTCCTCCCCAACCCTCAGTCTCTTCCTCCATAGCTTGATGTACTTTGTGTTAGGCCTGGTTCACACAGTCAGTGTTTGGTCAGTGATTTCCATCAGTGATTGTGAGCCAAAACCAGGACTGGAGCCTCCACAGACATAGGGTATATTGGGAAGATCTGCTCCTGTTCTGTGTCTTTTATACGCACCTGGTTCTGGCCTCACAATCACTGATTGAAATAACTGACCAAACGCGGACTGTGTGAACTCGGACTTAGAATGTGTAGTCTACCTTGGAGCCTTGGATACTTGCAGGACATTGCACTCATAACATCCCTCATAACCATTCATTGTTTGCACCTCTAATAGGTTCTGTGACGCAATCTTCTAGGGTCATCATTCATAGTCATGGAAAGTCCAAGTCATAAACGTGTTAGAGTCTCAAAATTTGGTGTAGATTTTGTATTGTAGAAGCAATTATTGACCAGCAGAGGAGAGGGAGGATTGAGTGCAAAGGTACAAAGAAGAATTGTGGAATCACATAGTAAAGTTATAGAAGAAAAGCTGCTACAGAAGGTCACTTGTAGCTACAGCAGCTCTTACAAGTATTGCCCTTTCCTATAATGGATGATGCTGAAAGCTCAGTAGTTAAGAGCACCTCCCCGAGGACATGCAGTCACTGCTGCTGAAGCAGGACATCATTTTTGAGTGATTTACCTTTGGATAGATGTTTCTATATGGCCCCAATGTAACGGAGCAGAGCCTTCATCTACCAACTGTACGCGCGCAGCATTTCCCAGGACTTCACTTAGTTATCCTCCAAGTGGCTCAGTAGGCCTTGTGTGCGCAGGGGAATATAAAGAATCAGTATAGCGTCGTAATACTGGTGGTGATGGTTCCTGCGGCCACACCTGGGGAAATGAGCGACCCATTCTTCTAGGAACAGGACACTGGTTTCCTTAGGCAGCTTTTCTCCACCATTGTTGGCCAATATTGTGATGCCAGGAAGAGCTGGTGGTGGCCTATTCTGGGTTACGTGGGCCTGAAGAAACCGCATGCTCCTTGTGTACTTGCTGCCACGAATAGTAACTTTGGCACCATTGCACTTGCGCAGTACGCACCTGACGCGTTCCCTTTTACCATTTCGCAGCACAAGGTTTTGGGTGGTCCCGGGGGGAGGAGGGTTAATAGTATCCGTTTGGCTGCGGATAATGACACATCCGTTTTTCTTTTAGCTGTGTTCCTGGAAGCTGCTCTGCTCATCCAGGCATTTAATTATTGCTCTGCGACTCTGCAAGGTCATATATTAAAGAGTTCTTTTATCTCCGTGCCGCGGATCTGCTCCTTTCCCTCCCTCCCCTTCATGTTATTTTCATCTGAGAAATTTCCCTGAGCGAATGCAAATTGCAGAGTATAGCCGCCCCTTCTGAACCCTGGTGTGTGATCGTCTGAGCAGCGAGCCCTCTCCGAAACCACAGTCCAGTAATGACATACAGTCCTCTCAACCGATCCAGCATGCCAAATCATTTATCTTAAATGTGAAATAAAATCCAAAACCGGGCAGGAAATTGTCTACAAATAAATGTCAGGACCGACGGCTGCGCAGATAGTGCAAAGTCACTGAGATGGATCCAGTCATTACCAATGGTAACTGCTCGACCAGCGGCATTACAAACCACCGGATCAGTACTGGTACCCAATGTCTACAAGCAAACCAGTGCGCAGACTTTAATCTTCTGATGGGTTTATCATTTAGATGCAAAGAGAATTCAATTTGAGGCTTATTTCAGTGGAAAATGAAGAGTCATCTGTCATTGTTCTCACTAATGCACCAGTAGTTGAAGGAGACAGACGATAGCGATTTACTGCATGGCTTTAGACAATGGCGCGGCGTCTAGCATACACAATGCCGGAGTAGGGAAGGAAATAAGGTGTCCAACAATATAGTTAGTAAGAATCTTTTCTGAGAGGATTAAACCAAGAGAGTGCACTTTATCCAGCCACACTCCCGCCAGCTGCCAGTCTCTGACCAGTGCATTAGAAAACAGTTTCCAACATTTCACAAAATATGTGTGTGGTAGTGCCATCTAAATACCCCCCAAGTACCCATATGGGCATGACAGATCAAACCATGTATGCCAATTATGATTCCCCGAGATACTGAGGACTTACCATGCGGCTTTATTTGTTGGCTTACTGGTCTGACCTGGCAATGATGAGGGGCAGCACCGTGTCGAGGCTGTAATGTGGATGTTTCAGTGGGGATCAGCATTTCAAAGGGGAGAGCATCCTACACTTTGCTGTGATGGAGAAGGTCCATTCACAAGTCCGCAGTGTATCGCGGATTCGCAGTACACCCGGCCGGCACCCCCATAGAACTGCCTATTCTTGTCCGCAATTGCAGACAAGAATAGGACATGTTCTATTTTTTTCCGGGGTCGCGCTCCGGAAATGCTGATGCTGTCTGCATCCATTCCTGCCCCATAGAGAATGAATGGGTCCGCAGAATTGCAGAATGGGTGCGGACACATTCTACGGACGCGTGAATGGACAGCTGATAATTATAGATATTACTGTATTTAATGGCTTGGAATAAAGATTAATCTCGGAAAGTGACCATTAGGGCTCCCTAAGGACTGGTCTCTGAATCACCGCTTTAAAGAGCCATGGCATAAACCCATTTAAAGGCGATATTTCAGAGGCCAGGAAGAAATCTTCAATAGATGTTAAGCTGAAAAAGGAAATTCAGAAACCCAGCGTCTATCAAACGAGCCACCGTGGGATTGACTTACAAAATATGTAAAAGTCTCAACTTAAACAGTTCTTACGTTTCCCGTGCATGAAAGGGAGATAATCAGAGGTGATTGACGGCGTTCTGCCCGGCTAAGAAATCTCAGTCCTGCTCTGACCAAGCATGCGAGCCCGGCTTATAGCCCTTGATATGAATATCATTTCCATCCGAGAGCTCTAATGTCTCATGAGGATTGTACATTATTCTTTTGTCTTCCATTATCTGTAAAGTACTGTCCTCTAAACTGTCCCACCGAGCTCAGCGCCAAGCCAAGCACAGCGACAATACTGCAATAGGTACTTCAGAGTCAATTAACACTTCATATTACTGCGGACTCCCAACCTCTGAAGCGCTATGGTCTGCTTGTTCAGCCCGCTTGACACGGAGATTGTTCATTGATGACCACGTTTGGCGCTAGTCCATATATAAAATGGGTGCTTCATCCACAGATCTCATCCGTTAATAACCAGGAGAACCAGGTGGTATACAAAAAAACTGTATATAATTACAATTACCCAAGCCAGAAAGTTTCGCCCCGAACCTGCGGACTAGATAGGTACATCCTTTGTACAGATAGACCACAGGAATATTCCAGTATGGCCTGGTAGATCGAGCATTGTAATGGTCTCTGGCTTTTTTTCCAGCTTTCCCCATAAAGGTATATTGTATTTGCATCAGTAAACAGAGAAACGCACATTTTAAGCCTCTAACTGGTTATTAGCTAAAATGCAGAATTGCACTTTCAGCCCCTCCATAATAAACCCCATAAACAGTCCCTTCACACAAAGCCTTTCCCCGACCGTCTGGAGCAGACCCAAGAGCTCTCTTTGGCAGAGCTTTCTGCTTCCCTCTCTCCTTTCCTGTGGATTCATCTGAGATGGGTGAAAGGTGATGCCACCATCCGTGGAGTTATCAGGATGGCACAGCGTTCATGCCATCTCTGGGGATAGAAGGAATGGGATTGTGTAGCCAGTTAATGCACTGAGGTCACCAAAGAGCGCAATGTGAGATGCGCCTGGTGAGTTGGACATCACTGATCACGGGATTGGGAAATGTATCCCGTCTTCTGAGCACCACAGGCTGTAACTGCACGCTAATGCCTGCTGAATTATTAAAAAGCCCTCAATCTTCCTCCTGCTGTTCCTCTGCTCTGTGCTTGTCTAACCCTCTTACAATGAGGGAAATTGTGGTCACAGGAGGGATTTTAAGTGCTCGATCACCTTACTGCAGAGTGTAGACCTTTTGTCCCACAGCTCCCTGCTGCTTCGACTCAGCATTTGTTCGATGTCATAATTATAGGCAAGTATATGACAATAAGAGCCTTCAGGACGAAGACAGACTATAGTCAGGTATTAGTCATGTGGAATAAGCCAGACATGGGTAAAAAGTTAAAACATGGCTACACGTGGGTTTAAATAGTTAATTCCTAGGAAGACCCCTCTGTGATAAATCCCTGGGTCTCTAGGTTCCTGTTTACAATGCAGGGTTCAGCGTGAAAAACAAGGTTGGAACAAGATAATAAAGGATGTTGCCGGTGGCGCTGCTTCCTCAGACCTGGGGGTAGGATGTAGGTTTAGACATAAGCTTCTAATGGTGTACCGCTCTGGACTGCTCCCTCTAGGTTTTCATCTGGAGAGATTATTTGGCTCAGTTGGTCACAGAAGATTAGTTTAGGAGCACATTGTCCCTGCATTATAATCCTTGGTCTTCTGTCATACCATACTGCATGCCCAAGTGCCTTTCTTAATATTACCAGAGCATGGTCTGTCCCCTTTGATTGTATGGATTCCCCCTGTCTCCTTTCTGCACTCCTGCGTCTATAACCTTCCTGCCTGATGCATGCTCTCTGAATGTCCACCATCTGTTGTCATCACCTGGACAACTTCTTTAACTTTGCAATCTTTGGTCATGGTGGTGACGGAAGCTACAAGCTCTGGAGAGGTCTACAAAGGAAACGAAGAAACACCATCCCGCAGTAACCATTGTCATCTTCATCAGCCTCATCCTGCGAGGGGCTGGCAGAAGCCCCGTTGTCCGTAACTCTCTAGATCAAGGAGATTTGTACCAAGTCCTGAAGTCAAACGTTCTTTAGAGTTATTACAGCTGGGATGTGTAGTCCGGACATGGTCAGGGCAAGTCCTTTACATGCAGCATCTGTGTTATCATGGGTCTGTGCATTCAATAATGAAATATGTGATTGTGGTTCATGCCATCAAGTGATATCAATGTTCTTAGCTTCCCTCAGCTTTTATTACTAAATCCCATGGACACAATGATTTGACCTGATGAAAAGGGATGTACTATGGCCCATATAACACTGGAAACAAGACATCTGCCTCTATTCAGTGGATTTTGAGTTTTCTTATTGACTAGTAATGCATACCGTCACAGCCCCTTTAAACCTAAGCCTTGCGGGGACGTCCACACCTGACTGAAATGTGGTGGATTTGCTGCTGCAGATTTTTGTGTGACAAACCCAGAGCGTTGTACGTTACTGGCAAAGTGAATGTGTTTTTAGCAGTTGACATCCACACTGTGGAAAATGACTCGCCATGCAGTTTAAAGTCTACGGCATGTCGGATTATGCTGCAGATTTGATCCTTTGCATTGCAAGGAGTGAAATCTGTGTCAAATCAGCATCTTTTTTGCAACAAAATACAGCAATTGATGCATTGTTTTTCCTGCTGCGGATTCAGATATCAGTCACGTGTGGACATCGCCTTAGGGTTGTCCTTCCTTTCTTCACGAGGAGAAAACGACTAGTAGAGCAGGAGATCATGAGTTCCCACACAGAAATCTCTGAAGTATGTACTTTCCATCAGATTGTGCAGCTTATCTGCTTGCCCATACTTTTTTTTTTTTTTTACTGAAAAGGATCAGTACAGTAGAGCTCTTCTTGATAAACCTCCACTTTTAGTTCCTGAACCCTCATTGTTTGGCTCTTTGCAGTCCGGCGTGTGGCACCGCGGTTTTCTATTCCACCCAGTAGCCATGAAGTCATGCCAGGAGGCAGTGTCAACTTAACCTGTGTGGCAGTTGGTGCTCCCATGCCTTATGTAAAGTGGATGGCTGGTCTGGAAGAACTTACCAAAGAAGATGAAATGCCCGTTGGACGTAATGTTCTGGAGCTGACCAATATTCGAGAATCCACCAATTACACCTGTGTGGCTATTTCTTCTCTGGGGATGATTGAGGCTGTTGCACAAATTACTGTGAAAGGTAAGGTCATGCCGACATAGGGGAGGGATGACTTGACAATCAGACCATTATGACACAGTTTTCTTCTATTTCTGCAGCATTGCCAAAGCCGCCAGTAGCCGTCACAGTAACAGAGACAACCGCCACTAGTGTCACCTTGACCTGGGATTCTGGGAACCCAGAGCCTCTTTCCTATTATGTGATCCAGTATAAACCCAAAGCATATGAAGGGTCTTTCCAGGAAGTTGATGGTGTCGCCACCACGCGTTACAGTATTGGTGGGCTCAGCCCTTACTCTGAGTATGAGTTTTGTGTCATTGCCGTTAACAACATAGGTCGTGGACCTCCAAGTGAAGTGGTGGAAGCTCAGACAGGAGAACAGGCTCCTTCAGGTCCTCCTCTCAGAGTCCAGGCCCGCATGCTGAGTGCTAGTACTATGATCGTTCAATGGGATCCCCCCGAAGAAGCCAATGGACAAATAAGAGGGTTCCGAGTGTATTACACTTCAGACCCACATTTACCTTTTAACATGTGGCAAAAGCACAATGTTGTGGACAGCCTTTTGACAACTATTGCAGGACTAACCACCGGGATTACTTACAGTATCCGTGTTCTGGCATTCACATCGGTGGGCGATGGGCCACCCTCAGATATGGTCCAATTGAAGACACAGCAGGGTGGTGAGTTTTTGATGGGAACCCGTTACTGTCGGATTACGTAAGGTTCACAATCTTTCAGTGTACTGTATACCAATGAGTCTTACAGAAGTTTTCTCTTAATTCTGTTTTTTTTCACAGTTCCAGCGCAGCCAATTAATTTCCAGGCAGAAGCTGAATCAGACACAAGAATTATGCTGACCTGGCGTTATAGTCAGCAAGAGCGCATTGTCTCATATGAACTTCTGTACTGGGAAGGGCAGGATGGGCCACAAGTGAGTGACACATGAGAAAACGGATGGTGCAGGTCATCTGCTTGTACTGAGCAGAAGTTCTGTCTTCTGATTACTGCTAAAGTTTGATCATGCAATGTTTTATATTTCAGCAAAAACTCACATTCGCCCCCTCATCATTTTACGCCGTTGAGGGGTTAAAGCCGGACACCCTGTATAAATTCCAGCTGGCGGCCAGCTCTTCTATGGGGCTCGGGGTTTACACGCCAGTGATCGAGGCCAGGACAGCGCAGTCCAGTAAGTATCTGATAACGGTGTCACTTGTATGACTGATGTATTTCTGTGTGTATGGCTATCTGTCTACATGGCGGCTCTCTGGATGTTCCTGGTGTTGTCCACACAAGGGTAAGTTACTGCTGCTCCATGACGTGGTTGTTAGCTTCTCCCATCTAGTAAGTAGATGTCGCATGCCCTTCGCTGCTTACTTACAATACTGACAGGTCCAGACTCACTAGACTATTCAGTGGCAGATTGAGGGAATTTAGCTGCTTTTCGGGAGATTGCGTGAATGAGAGACAATCATCTGTCTCGTCAATGCTGCTCTCATCTTTACTCATTTATAGTCTTGGCACAATGGGCTTTATTTATTTTTTAAATGCACTTAAGCGTTCTGTCCATCAAAAACTGAAGTTAGTCCTTCAATTCGTCACCCACCTTATGAGTGGTCTGCAGTGATTGGCCATTTTTGCATGTCACATAGGAAGCAATGGACTCAGGACGCAGTAGTACAGTATAAGCAGCAGGGGCGGACTGGGAACTAAAAGTGGCCCCGTTTTGTAGTTGGGTCCAAACTGATGGAAGCATGACCAGCAATACCATATTGTGCACATTATACCGCCCAAACAGAGTCCATCACTAAATACTGCCAGCAGCACAAAATGTATCTATATATCTATGTCTATTGCCAATCCGCCCCTGATGAGCAGAACCCCACAGCCCAATGAAATGTATCTACATAACAGCAAGGTTCAGGGAAATTTGTAAGAAGGGATAGAATTCCCCTGAAATAAGGTAACGAGGCAGTGGTGCAGGGTGGTATCAGGACCATAAGTCCCATATCTATAATCGGTGCATAAGAACTGATGAGAAAACCTTTCCTGCAGTAGAAGTGGAGTAAGAAATCCAGATTATAGAGCGCCTGGCCACCATTTCTGTAAGTTATTCTTATGGCTGACAGGATACATGATGGGCAGCCAGTGCCAGGTCAGGAGGAGGTTGGCCGTCCAGATGTGCATTTTCGGTTTCAGTGGCTGTGCTACGTCCTATTAGAACTTAGTGAACATCCAGTAAATCTGGTTTCTATTGGCGACTGTAAACATTTTCTAGGTTTTACCCCGTTCTGTCTGCTAATCGGGCGATGCCCCTATAGTTATCAGTGAGGCTGATGTGAACACAGAGAACCTGCATGGAGTAAGCTTCTGAATTGTCAATTTCATTTTTCCCACGTCATTTTAATGCCTTTCCTGCCAAATTTACTGCATCAATTTATGTTTTGCTCCTTATTTATTTTCTGTTACCAAATAGCATCAGTAGATTGCACAGATATAGTCCATAATACAATCAAGTTTAAAGGGGTTGTCCGGCCTAGGAGCCAACAACCCCAATGGTTGTAACCTGCGGGCAATTATCAAAAAAAACAACAAAAAGCTAAACTCACCTCTGCCCTGTTCCCAGACGCTTTCAGTCCTAGCCAGGCAAGAAGTGGCTTGGTCCAGTGACTTCTGTGGCAAATCTCTGGCCTTAGTGGTCATATGTTCTAGAGCAGCACCTCTATAGCACATGTGACTGCTGAGACCAAGCAGAGTAGGGGCAGCCGCGCGGGACCATGGATAAATTGGCTGCAGGTTACAACCATTGGGGTTGTCGCCTCCTAGGTCAGACAACCCTTTCAGACCAAATGTCTCCTAAATATTTTAAACAATTTGGATAAAAATTTCATTAACATTTCCATTCAATAATTTTGTCTGAAAGTTAAACACAAAAATTCCAAAAATCTTGCGGAAGACCATCATTGATTCCTTTTTGATCTGTAGAACTGCAAGTTGATGGCTGGAGCTCGCAGCCTTGTTTGTCTTCCAGCTAACATATGGAAGGAGGTCCCCAACCATGCTTGATCCCTCCAGTATGACACATTGCGGTCACTGCTATGGTGTCCTGAGGGAGGACAGAGCAGGGCTATTTGGTAACAGTCTTTTATTTTTGCATCCGCCATGTTCATCTCCTCCCCCTTGCCTGCGTTTTTTTCATCCTCAGCACCATCTGCCCCACCGCAAAATGTGGAGTGCACCAGCCTTAGCTCCACCTCCATCCGGGTAAGTTGGGTGGCTCCGCCAGTCTCCAGCCGCAATGGAGCTTTAACCCGCTACTCTCTGGCCTATCAAGCAGTTGCTGGGGAGGACACATCCCGGCATGTTGTGGACAGTATCCCACCAGACATATCCAGCTGGGAGATCAAGGACCTGGAGAAATGGACAGAGTACAGAGTTTATGTGCGAGCTCATACAGATGTAGGGGCTGGGCCTGAGAGCCCCGCGGTCATTGTGCGGACAGATGAGGATGGTAAGTGTCGCTGGACCTACTCTCACCTCTCTGCACAATGGGTCAACTTTCTCACCTGGTCTTTACTTCACTTCTTTCAACTCTCCTGAGGGCAGTAGGGGTGGGGGGTTGGCACGTCTTCTGCACCTCCAAACTTCCAGCCTTTTTGTCTAAATGTTCTCTGTACTCCGTAACAACTGTCTCTTTCAGCACTGTTTGAAGTGATGTCAAATTCTGTTTTGCCCATTATATCTATATTCTATGCAGTGTTGCCTCCGTTTCTATTTGGATCCATAATTATTTATTCATGGGGCTGTAAATCCAATTTTAAAAAATCTGAATTACAAGTCTCAATGATAAAAATGTATTTAAAGCCCTGTGCACATTGGAGATGCATGACTGGGGCCCGGAGATTAACAGATGACTGTTGAAGGCTGTACCGGGCTAATTCGGGGCAGGAATCCGGAGTCCACTGCTCCTTCCACAAATCATTGAGACAAGACTGGGATCATTCTTCAGTTCTCGAGCAGTGCTGGGCAGTTCTAAGTGTCTTCTTAGTAGTCTAGAACCTACTAGTGGACTCTTCTGTGTCTTGCCTTTCCATTCACTTTCTTAAATATATTCTTCACTGAAATGTACTTTTACTATAACATGTTTAATGCAGCAGTATGAGATTGAGAAAGTCTTGGTAGCAGTCCCGTTGAGCCTCTTTGCATTCAGTTCGCCAGACATTCAGTGATGTCAGATGGACTAGTTGCTATGGACAATTTGCCTGGCAACTGTCCGAAAGGCTTGTGGTTGTTACGGTGTATTCCTGAAAACTAGACTGTCAGACAGGCGCTCTAGTCAGAATTGGATTCTCACCTGCCATTTCATTCCGCATCTCAGACTGCGCTATTAATCAGATATTTCTCAAAACAAAGTTAGATGGAGAACGTCTTCAAGGACTCTACTCATCTCTGCTTCCTTCTCTGTCTTGCTCCAGTGCCAAGTGCACCACCCAGGAAAGTTGAAGTCGATTCTGCGAATTCTACATCTGTGCGAGTGTCCTGGAAGTCTCCACTTCCCACTAAGCAAAATGGTCAGATACGGGGCTACCAGGTGACATATGTGCGCCTGGAAGGTGGAGAACCCCGAGGAAACCCTGTGATTAAGGATGTCATGTTGGCAGAAGCTCAGGTAATGATGCATGGTGACCTATTTTTACCTTTTGTTGATGCTGTTCATATAATGTCAAAAGATTTTCATCCCAAAGTTGCCAAGATTTGGACATGTTGGATCTTCACTGGTTTGACCCTTTTCATCCTTCTCCCGACTAATCCAGTCTGAACTGCAGCACCCATCCTGGGGGATCTGCAGTTTCAAGCTTGTCCTCCTTTGTAGAACTAATAGCCATACG
This sequence comes from Bufo bufo, assembly GCF_905171765.1. NCBI lineage: Eukaryota > Metazoa > Chordata > Amphibia > Anura > Bufonidae > Bufo > Bufo bufo. Next base: position 224,847,172 of record NC_053397.1, read on the forward strand.
TCCTCTGCATACTCATGACCAGACTGCCATTCATTGTGTGTGTATCTCCATTGTACACCGGCATGACGCATTCCATCGTAGCATCTCTGTTGTAACCCTGTGACCCTTTTCCTGCAAATCCCACTTACCCCTCTTCTCTCTGTCCCTACCAGTGGAGACCAGAGGAATCTGCAGAATACGTGAGTATACTGTTTGGCGTCTGAGGGCAGACTGCGTGATCGCACTGTGTCTGCGGAGAACAGGGGGCTCTCATAAAGCTGTCATTACATCTACTTTCATATGTTAAAAAAGCTTCTCTGTAAATCTGCAGGCCCATGGCCTTAGTTGAAAGCTGTACAATATCCGCTCATTCTGCACCATCTGTCATCACATTTGCATAGCAAAGAAAGGTCATTAGCACCATATAATTTCTGGAAAGAATGGTGGCCACTTAATGGTGCTTTTTGCATAAAGGTGCAATGGTGCTGCTGAGCCTCGGGGGTGCAGCTCACCCTGCGGAAATCTCTTACCATGCAGCCTTTGTGACAGCCCCCGGGTTCTTGTCCTGTAATCATCAGCTCAATGATGGGATTCTGCAATCTTTTGGACATGTTATCTCTCTCTCCTCTTCCTGTGCTTCCAAGCTTGGAGAGAGGCACAGTTCTTGCATGGAGATCAGGGTCTGGTGGGTCCTCGGGACTGATGGGGGTGGTCATCAGTTCCAGCAATCAGCGTTTCCTCTCCTTCTGTTTGGTTGTGATTCTCAGTGGATAATCATGGGACTCAATAATCATCATCACTGTATAAATTGCATTTACTTCTCTATTGAATATCTCCATTACATCAAGATATGATTCTGTTTTTGCACCAGGGACATGTCAGATTGTGTTTTTTTTAGCATGATTGGGGAGCACAGGCAGAACCGTTAAGATCTGCATTGATAATTATCCTACTGAACTGTGGAATACTCTTGTAGAAGAGATGTTCGAAGCTCTGTGCCGCTTATCCCCTCCGAGCACGTTCCTACCCTTTAAAGTGCTGTTTGTTTTGAAAGACGACAGTGTCACATGTTCCTGCAGCGCCCCCTCCTGTCTGATCCTGGTATTGCGGCAACACTTTCTAAATCCAATTTGCTTTTATCATTTTCTTCCCCACATTTTAGGAAGCCCTGATAACTGGTCTGTCTCCAGAAACCACCTATTCCATCACCATCGCTGCATATACTACCAAAGGAGATGGTGCTAGGAGCAAACCCAAAGTCGTCACCACTACAGGAGCCTGTAAGTACCGTCAGTATGTCTGTGATCAAAGTATTTCAGGTCACTATGCTGAATAAGTAATACAAATCTCACATAGTAATGAGCCAGGTGCGGCCCAGTCACATCGGGGCGTCATTAAACATCCAAATTGTAAAAATAAAGACAGAATATTTCCTGGCGGCCATGTTTGTTTCCCTACACTTTAAGATCTATCCCCAAGGTTGACTATAGAGCCAGTAGTGGTCAATGGTGGAACTTGACTGCCAAATCCAATCTGTCTGTTCATTAGCCATAATTATTCACACAATATTCTTTTTGCTAAACATTTCCTTGGAGAGTTTCAGTATTGATAGAAAATGTTCTATTAAACCAATGGGAGCATCTTATGAATGAGGCTCGCTAACGTCTAATGATGGAACATAATTATCTTACGACTCATTATGTTGCTGGGGGTTACTGAATTGCTAAGCTACATACTACAGTCACGTGCGGCGCTGCATTCAAAGCTGTGCTGACCGGCACTGACGGATACACCCGAGGGGTCAGCTGAGATCCTGAGATACATGCAATAATGTGAGTGTCAGCAGTTCCATGCAGACACTGAGCCAGCAGGGAGTGCAGCCTGAGAGCTAGCAGGAAAGCAGCAGCTTTGTAGTGAGTGTAGCTCAAATACATGATGCAATTCAGATAATTAAGTAAATCAAGATCTAATGCATGGCTGCAACAGAAGAAGCACGGGGCTACAGATGGAGACTTAATTGGTGACCATACGTTTGTTTATTTCAGTGCCTGGGAAGCCGAGCATAGGGATTAGTACAACCTCTCAAAATACTGCGCTCATCCAGTGGCATCCGCCTAGGGAGGTGATGGGAGAGCTGCTGGGATACCGCCTGCAGTATAAACGTGTGGACGAGGAGAGGTTTATCACTATGGACTTTGGAAAGAACGAGCACCACTACACGCTCACCAAGCTCCACAAGGGTGCCACGTATGTCTTCAAGTTGTCTGCCAAGAACAAGGCTGGTTTTGGAGAGGAGACTGAGAAGGAGATCTCTACTCCTGAGGAGGTTCCTAGTGGCTTTCCACAAAACTTGCAAGTTGTTGGACTGACCACATCCACAACAGAACTTTCTTGGGATCCTCCAGTACTGTCAGAACGCAATGGAAAAATCACAAACTACACAGTGGTTTACCGTGACATTAACAGCCCACAGGATCTGATGAACGTCACGCGAGACACTCACATCACACTGGTCAACCTCAAACCCGACACTACCTACGATATTAAAGTCCGGGCAAGGACAAATAAGGGGCTTGGACCTCTCAGTCCCAGCATACAGTCTCGCACCATGCCTGTGGACCAAGGTAAGGCTTGCTGGAGAGCAGTAACCGGAGTGTAGATGTATTTCCAGACATACAATACATTTTCTCCTTTTTTGCAGTATTTGCTAAGAACTTCAGAGTGAATGCTGTGATGAAAACATCGGTCTTGCTGAGCTGGGAAGTTCCTGACTCCTACAAATCAGCCGTGCCTTTCAAGGTTGGTTCTAAGATAGCGAGCCAGCAGTACTTCTCTGCATTGTTCTTAAGGTGGTTGCAGGGAAGGATTGCTATTCGTGTCCAGACAGAGGTGACCACTGTAGACCTTCCTCCTTTATCTGGCCATACACATTAGAGCCGAGCAAGCCTGTGTAGTATGAGGGGGTTGGAGGGATAGCAGTCAGCCGCATGAGCGTCTGGCCCACAGCTAACTTGCTGCGGCCTTTGCTGCCTTGCGGTGACATTGAAAATATTGTGGTTGTCAGGCAGTGTGTCCCAAGCTACAAGACAGAAAGCAATACGTTTGCTGCAGTTACTCTTTGTATTCCCCAGCTCAGTCTGTGGCGGAAAGTGTACATTTTTGCAACCATTATATAATTTATGTTCAGTATGATTAAAAACTCCACCACACCAATAACATTTTTTATGTACACGTAGCTATTTTTTCAGCACTTAGTATGGGTGGCACATAAACTCTGCTTTTGGATGATTGTTCCAGCTCTGCAGCATAGACCCATCCATTAACGTGTCATTTTATCTTACGTAGATCCTATATAACAACCAGAACGTAGAAGTAGATGGTCATTCCATGCGCAAGCTGATCAACAACCTTCAACCAGACACGGAGTATTCCTTTGTACTCATGCACCGAGGCAGCAGCGCTGGTGGCCTGCAGCACCGAGTGTCCATTCGTACAGCCCCTGATGTCCTGCAGAGCAAGCCATCCTCTTCAAGCAAATACATGGAGGATGGGAAATTTACTCTACTCTTGCCCAGGGTGCAAACAGCTTCTCCAGTGAGGTAAAGGCTCATGATGTTCTTTAAGTTAGGCGCAAACATGTTCTTTGAGATAACTCCAATGTATTTTTCATTATTCTTGTCTGACAGATGGTATTACATTGTGGTCGTTCCGCTCGATAGTTCAAGGAGTAGCTTGAGTACACCGCAAAGTCCTGAGGAAATGGAGCTGGAACAGGTGAGCTGTTTGTAGCTATTCACCCGCTTCTTATACAGATCCTCGTCATCTGGTTGTGTGTCCACTACCATAGTAGTATATCCCAAATGTGATTGTCTATATAGCTAACCACTGATATATTTCTCTTAGTAGAACTGATTTTCTTTGAATGTATCCCGTCCTTGTGAATCTGATAATTCCTTAGTCGAGTCCCATTTATCTGAGGGCTAAGGGCTGTTTCACACTGGCATTAATGGTTCCGGCTGCACGCAGCATGCTCAGTTCGGTTCAAGTCTGGGGAATTAGGGGGACAGGGTAGTACTCCGAAGTCTTGGTCGTGCTCTTCCAACTAATGTCGGACATTTCTAGCCGTGTCACATTGTCTTGCTGAAAATCCCATTCACCCAAGGGAAGAAAATCAGCATGTATAGGTATATGTGATCTGCAAGGATGGATTTATACCCAAATCGTCTGAGAGTGCCTTCCACATGGATAAGTAGCCCAGAGAATGCCAGGAAAACCTTCCTCAGACCATAACGCTGCCTCCACCACCTTGTCCTCTTCCAGCAATGGCTGCAGGGTGTTCCCTCTCTGATGTTTCTCACCTGACATGCCAATATCCCTTCCACGAAGCAGAAAATGTGACTCATCGGAGAAGACAACCTTTTACCAATCAGCGGAGGTCCAATTCCAATACTGCACCCAAAATGTAAACTTTCTCTGTCGATGCAGCTTTGTTTGCAGAGGAGCAGTGACCGTCCGTCTGCCTCGGAACCCTATATGCAGGTCTCTGAACTGTTGTGTTAGACACATGTCTGGTAGACCCCTGGGTCATTTTGCTGGTGAGCTGCGTCACTATAGCGTGTCGCTCTGCCCTCGAGCAACTTCATAGCCAACATTCGTCTCACATCAATGGCGCGTGCTGCTCTGCAGTTTCCACTTTGCTTATTCCCAGTGGTGTTGTTTGTCCACTGACGATACACTTCATAACGAGAACAGTTCACACTGCATGGGTTCAAAAATACTGCCACCCTTGGCGCAAAAGCCAATAATCATCCCTTCCTGCAACTCTGATAAATTGCCCCTTTACTCATGACTGCAGTGGGGGATATGTGTGCAGACAGCCTATTGCACACCTTACTTACCCACCAAGCCAGCTCACAACATGGGACTTCCTTTATGAGCTACGTGCTGCCGACAATGATAGTAGGAAGTGGTTAGAATAATGGGAGTCGACTGTGTATGTGTATCCAGGCATCTGTAGCGCGGACCATAGATCCACAGAACAAGCTTCTGGGTAATCTAGTTATAAATGCTCAACATTAAAGCCCATTCCTGCAGTCTTTCATTGTGATACTCAAGTTGCCTTTTTACATCTTAGATCCTAGAAGCCATTAATCAAGGCTCTCGTCGGCAAAAAAGACAAGCAAGCAGAAACAAGCCGTATATAGCAGCCAGGCTGAATACGCTCCCAGAATCGTTCACTCTTGGCGACAATAAAGAGTATAATGGGTTTGTCAACAAGCCTCTGAACGTACATCTAGGTTACACCTGCTTTGTGCTCGCAGCTCTAGAAGATGGGGACACGGTGAGTCTGCATTCTCTGTACTTTACACATCGATATTAGATTTTTCTCCCTTTGGTCAACCAGTATATATTGTACTTCTGAGCCTTAGATGTAAAAACTCTTCCCAACACTAAGTTTGAGTTTTTGCTGGCTAGTTTAGTTACCCTGCAGGAGTGCTAGCGCTTGTTGATTCTCCAGTCCTCAAGGAGCTGTAAGTGTTCCCATTCTCCAGATTATCCCGCACTGCCAGCATGGGAATACCGGTAAATCCCAGCGCCACTCATCAGTGAGGACTTTTGCTTGAGGCTTGCTATACTCTTGGCATAGGGAATGAGCACTTCAGAAACATTGGATAATTGTTATTGCATCTAACTCCTGACTGCTGCTTCCTGACCGTGGTCATAATCTGTGAAAACTGAAAATCACTGGGTTGTCAGAGTCTTCGTAGAGCGGTCTACTGATGTACACGAGGTTGGACCATGAAGATAGCCTAGTGCAACCACTTCAGCTTTGCCTCATTGTTTCTGCAGAAGAAGTATGCTGCCAGTCCATACTCCGATGACATTGTGGTAGAAGAAGTCGTTTCAACCAGGCAGCAAGAAGAACCCGAGATGCTCTGGGTGATGGGTCCAGTTCTTGCCGTCATTCTTATTATTATCATAGTTATCGCTATTCTTCTCTTCAAAAGGTAAGAGTCCTCCTCATTGAGCTCCATGGAGAACAACTTGAAGACCTCTACATTCCTCACTTACAGTATTTATGTCAATTAAATCCAGTTTTAATTTAGTTTTACAACTGTACATCTTGCTTCTCTCCACATGTATCTCCTGTTATTAGATTGGATTTCTAGGAATGATTGATCCAGAGATATGTAATTGTGATTTATTTTTTTCTCCCTGACAAAGTAGCTGACACTATACAGAGGGTTTACGTCACACTCAGTGATCAGTAGTGCCGACTATTAGTAGGGTAGACACCGACGTCACATGAATAGTGAACTATATTAAAGGATAACTGTCATATTTTCATTAAAAAAATCTATTTTAGCACATGTTACTGCTGCAGCATTATGCATAAGGCAAGTTTCTTCACTTATCACTGTTTTCCTTGAGTTTCCCCCTTAGTTACGGCTGTTTTGAGTCATACATTATGAGGATCTTCTCAAGATGGCTCCTCTGACAGTTCTCTGAGGCCAAAACTGCATTCCCTCAGGTCACATACAAACTTGCTGTAGCCAGCAGCTCCCTGCCAGCCAATCAGATTGGATTACTGAGAGACACGCCTCCTCACTCTGAAGCCTAATGCAGGCATGCAGTGTGAAGGACCGCCCCTCTAGCTTCCTAGCCGGAGACAGATGAGCCATAGCAGCGGTCTTTTAAGGGAGCAGTGGAAAGGGACAGGGGACATTAATGAAAGCTGTTATTATAAGGTAATTACAGATCTTTTGGCAAACATTGATAGACTAACCCAGGTATACATGCCGAGCTCTAATAAACTAGCAAATAAAATAAACAATGACAGTTACCCTTTAAGCACCATTCTCCAGCCTTGTGATCTACAGATGATTGAGCCGTAGCTTTATTTTTTGCATTCAAATATGATCCTAAGATTTGTTATGTCCTCTGGTGCCAAGAGCCCCCCATCCCATGTTCCTGTTCTGCAGTGTTTAATGACAGGGGCCAGTCCATCTGTAATAACACATACAAGGCTGCCTGGTGGCAACCATTATTCCTTTACACACCACATAAGAAACCTTGTGCCATTTTCTCCATCTGCTGTCTTACTATATGAATTAATGTCATTTGTTCTTTTTTTGTGCTTGTCCTGGACACAGCAAGCAGGAGAGGTAGGAGGTTCCTGTGAACTTATCGTGTCCATATAGCTACAAGGTCCTGCACTAATTGTTCCGTATGAACCTACAGACATTCTATAGAAAAAACAGCATGCGCTTTTCTGTAACTTTTATAGATTACTGGCCCAGCATAAATCGTGAGAATGACCACGGCCATTGAGCTTATCTCAGATGATGAGCGAGGCCGCCTCAGAGCCATGACTGAGCCTCAGAGCCATGACTGAGACGCAACCGACATCCCCCAAAAAAGCTTTTTATCTTAAATACAATAAATGTCCTCAGACAGTAATAAGTCCTGGCAAGTGCTGGACTAACAAATATTCGGGAAGGTCGGACATTTATAGAAAACAATGCAACATTTACTGGTTGATGTACAGAACCTACAGGTAACCAGTAAAAATAAACTTCTACCATTTTGTTAATTGCAGTCTCCTAATTACTAATCTCTACTCAGTTTCTGAGATTCCACGTTATGCCAAAGACCAGATTACCTGAATTTCTGTATTTCTATATATTAGAAGACAATTAAAGAATGGAAAGAAAACTAGAGGTGCCGATGCTGTAAAACTCTTTCTGTAGTCTGACCGCATTTTTTTTTTCTTTTTTTTTTGGCATTTTATTTCAAAAGAAAATTTTAACTTAATGCCTTATTTCTTTACAGGAAAAGAACCAGTGTACCCTCTAATAAAGAGGATCAAACACCAGGAGTCAAAGAATCCCTCTTGGGACATTCATCTGATCCAGTAGAGCTGAGGCGTCTGAACTACCAAACTCCAGGTGGGAGCCGTCTTCTGCATTCTGCAGATTTTCCGTTTTTCTTTCCCATCATCATCTCCTCTTACGGGGGGGGGGGGGGCTCAGAACGTTACAGTTCTTCTTAAGGATCCTACAGCTGACTCATGAAATCACCTGTTGATCATGTTCCCGTATAGTCATCAGCTGAGTATTGAGTGCCTTCCCTTACTACATGGTCTCATTCACAGCTCTCAAGAACATGATGACAATTGAGTCCAAAAAGTTCAGGTGACGGCATCCATTGGCCAAGATACAACATTTTTGTATCAGATGTAAAATCCCTGCCGGAGCCATCTGTCTGAACTGACCTTCCAGCATTTGCTCCTTCTCCTCTAGTGCAGGACGCCTGTCTTCAATTGGATTCTTCCCCTTATTTAATGTCTTATTGTTGTCAGTAGCTTCTTGTTAGATGGGGACAGCTTGGTCCCAATACTTTAGGACGGTACATGGATCAATGCAGCGATGGAGAGCTCATCAGTCTAGTCACAGGAAATACTCACCTTTCAAACAATACACCCTATTGTCATGACCACAGATTACTCCTAATGCAGCCATCTATGGATGTGGCGACATTGTAGGTGTCCACTATTGTCACTTCAGTCATCTTCTGATGTCATCTGTCCCTGTATGACCAGTTAACTGTGTAAAGTTTAACCCTTTTTTTCATAACTCAGCAAGGTTTATAGGGAGCAAACTGTCAGATAGCGTGCAGCGGGATGATTGCCCCCACTCTCAGGCTGTTGAGATTCTTTGGTTAGGATCATTTACAGGACTGTCCACTACACACATCTGTTAGATCCAGTGCCAACGCACCTTCAGCCCATGTCAGCCGCCCTCTAACTGCATTCTGTTCTTTGCCGCTTTTGTTTTCCTTGCAGGTTCCAGTGTCCCCAGTTATCCGAATATCTCAAGTTAGTTTGACAATTTACCATGACCGTCTAGAGAAGTTATCACTCCCCTCATGCCCTACTCATTGCCGGCTCTTGCTTTTTTTTTTTCCCCCTAAATTTCTTCACCTCCTCTTCACCCCATGTCATACTCCTCCTCAGCTGGGCACCATCTTTGTTTTGCTCTCTGCGTATCTTGCATTTTGACTTTGCTCTTGGTGAGAACATTCAGTGGAGGAAGACGTAGAGTAGTGATAAAGTGTTAGGAGAGGTACTAGAGCAGGTCATGGACACTGGATCTCACACCCCTGGACAGTGTATCTGATCACTGTAATGATTCCTCATCCCTGTCCTTGATGTTTCTCATATCGACTCTGCATATGAGGCACGGGGAGGTCTCGCTCTTCTCACAGTTCCCCGTTATTTCTTTTCCACAAACTCTTCCAAAGTTGCAGTTTTTATGGTTTTAATCCTGTAAAGTTGCTCTACCTGTTCCCTCCATCTTACTCGGGAGATTGGATATCATTTCGTATACTTGGTATGTCCTCGCTCTGGCATTTCTATCCCACATTCACTCATGGATTCATTTTCAGGCATCAGTTGTCTATGTTTTATATTCTGTCCTCTTCACTGCATCTCATTACAGCATCAGAGTCTGTGATGTGGATCTCCAAGGCTCCACGGGCTGCACCTCTAATGCAGAGCATGATAACATTTAGCCGTATACGGCTGCTTTTCCTGGGGTGCTGCAGCATGCTGTGTGTCTACAGCTGTCGGTCTGTCTGGCTGCACTGTCCATCTCCACTGTCTTCTATAGGCAGGAGCGCAGCATTACTCAGGTTTCCTTCTATCATCCCAGGTATGAGGGATCATCCACCCATCTCTATCAATGATCTTGCTGAACACATTGACCGTCTGAAGGCCAATGATGGACTGAAGTTCTCCCAGGAATATGAGGTGAGATCTGCATATTGCTGGCCATGTGAATGGCATTTCTTAGTGCCGTCTTGATTCATTTGTTTTGTGTTTCAGTCCATTGACCCCGGTCAGCAGTTTACGTGGGAGAATTCGAACCTGGAGGTGAACAAACCAAAGAATCGTTATGCAAATGTTATTGCCTATGACCACTCCCGCGTCATCCTTACCTCAGCGGATGGTAAGAGAGATCAAGGTTTGTCCTGCATTAAAGGGGTTATCCAATTTCACAAACAGCCCCCCCCCATATGCCGGGCCCCTCACAGGTGATATACTTACCCCGCTCCTCGTGTCACTGCTGGTCCCCGCACCGCTGCTGCTTCTCCCTGTACACGGATGAAAACATCCCGTGTCGGGTGGGAGCAGCCGGGGACGGGGGGAGACTCCCTAGCATCGCGGGTGACACTAGGGAGGCTCGTCCCCGCCTTCCATTGGCTGCTCCCCAGACATCCGTATACAGGGAGAAGCAGCAGCAGCGGAGGTGCGGGGACCAGGAGCGGCACAGGGAGAGGGAAGTGGGGTAAGTATATTACCTGTGGGGGCCTGGCCCATGGGTGGGGGCTATTTGTGAAATTGGATAACCCCTTTAATCCTAACGTAGTCTGCCTTGCCCTCTAATGTTCTCATCTCCCTCAGCTATCCCCGGCAGTGATTACATCAATGGCAACTACATCGATGGATACAGGAAACAGAATGCTTACATTGCCACACAAGGCCCACTTCCGGAGACGCTCAGCGACTTCTGGCGCATGGTGTGGGAGCAGAGGACGACCACCATTGTTATGATGACTCGTCTAGAAGAAAAATCCAGGGTCAGACTTAATACACAGAGGGGAAATGGGGGGTCCAGAAAGTGCTCATTGGTGCTAATGATCAATGGAAGAACATCCATGCTAAATTAGCTTATTTTACTTGCTGTGACAAAGAAAGCGGTCAGAAGCCGGATGTGCCGCATAATATCTATAATAAATGATATATAACAGGCAGATTGGTGCAATATAGCATGAATGTGCCATGACCGCATCACGTATCAGCAGAGAGATATCTGCCTAAAATTAGCCACTTGGAATCCTACTACTCTGCCATCCCTGAGGCAATCAGAGAGGTAAATTCAACTCCACTGTTATTGCACATTCGGAGCCTTTACAACTTTTAGATTTTAAGTTTTACAGCCCTATCACAGTCATATCACATATTTAACCCACGCTTAACAAATACGTTGTGGGGAAAAAAGATGCAAAAAAAAAATAAAAAAATATACATTTACAATGGAACCCTATAATAATGGATTCCACTGCACGGCATCCGTTTAACAATAGGCCATATGTATACGTTAAATGTGGGACGTGATGTGAACCCAGCCTACCATTGCTGCAGGTAGGTTTCATCCTGTTATTTGACTCACAGGTGAAGTGTGACCAGTACTGGCCGAGCCGTGGCACAGAGACGTATGGATTGATCCAGGTCACCCTATTAGACACTGTAGAACTGGCCACTTACACAGTGAGGACATTTGCACTCTATAAGGTAAGTAGTCCTGTATATTAGTAGGCTGTATAATGGGTAATTTGGGGCCTTACCGTGGTCTTCTACCATGACTAACCTGCAAACAGAACATCCAGGGTCACAGATTGGATCCTCTCTGCCCACCCTCCTCCTGCTATTCCTCCCGTGAGAGAGATAAGACAGCACAATGCGGTAGAAGGTAGACAAGCAAATTAAGAGTATAATGTTTTAATTTAATTTTCAATTATAATATAATTTTACGGTGCGCTGAGCTTAATGAGAGAACCGATAAATGCAGATAGGGAGGCAGAGTAACACTTTTTTGGATACGTATTGCCAGCTGCATTTAGTGCCCTGCAGGTCTCCACCGTCGTCAGAGAAGCTTTCTAATTAGAATACAGACATATAGACCACAAGGCAAACTGACAGCAGAGAATAGCAGGCACTGTCCAAATCATTTCAGCAGTTTCTTTGCCAGTCACTGTTTCAATCTGTTCTGGGACAGTATTGTAACCCATGAACATTCCCTAATGGAGACAACATGAACAAGACTCTTCTGCTCTTACAGAACGGCTCCTGTGAAAAGCGAGAAATCCGTCAGTTCCAGTTCATGGCGTGGCCGGACCATGGGGTCCCAGAGTACCCAACACCCATCCTGGCCTTCTTACGAAGAGTGAAAGCTTGCAACCCCACAGATGCCGGCCCTATGGTGGTTCACTGCAGGTAAGGGACAAGTTCTAGTAATTGTCCATTTATGTGAAGGAAAAGTGCTCCATTTACTACGTGTGTCAGCCCGGAAATACATTCCATGTTCACTTCACTCCGCAAATAGCTCTTGTCTAAAGAGGATCCTGACTGAGAAATCTAATGTGCATGCATCTTCCGACACAATATTTCTGAAGTTTAATTTTAACCCCTTAGAGGCCAGAGTGTTTTGGTCCTTAACGGCCACTTTTTGGTGGTTTAACGGCCCTAACTTTATCTGTTGGAACATCAAAATAATTTTGTGGCTTTTTCCAGGACAAGTAGGACTGGGGTTTAGAATATATATATTTTTCTTATTATTTTTATTAAAGGGTTTCTGTCACCAGAATTAACCATATTAAACTGGCTGACCTTAGCGATGTGCTAATGTCAGCAGACCCTAACTGTACTATTTTTATGCTTATGCCCCCGTTACCACACAATTTTAACTTTGATCATATGCAAATTAGCCTCTAGGAGTGGGGGGGCATTGCTCCTGCTCCTAGAGGCTCCGTTCTCCCACCTCAAGTCACGCCCTGCCGTCCTTGATTGACAGGGCCAAGCAGCATTCGTCTCCTCTTGCGGGCCCTGTGTGCTGGGACTGCGCAGGCGCGAGATTTATCCAGCGCACAGGGCCGGCAGGAGAAGACGAACGCTAGCCCGGTCAATCAAGGACAGCAGGGCGTTAATTGAGGTGGTAGAACAGAGCCTCTAGGAGCAGGAGCAATACCCTCCCCCCGCTCCTAAAGGGTTAATTTACATATCATCAAAGTTAAAAATGTGCAGTAACCGGGTATTAATAAGCATAAAAATAGTACATCACTAATGTCAGCCAGTTTAAGGGTAAAATACACAAAAAGTTAAGAAAATATAAATGTTTAGCTCCTTATTCTTAACCCGTTCAAGACTAGACCTATTTTCATTGACCATGTCATCAAAAGGGTTATATGTCTGTGATCTGAGTTATCTCCGATCGTGGTCACTGCTGAAGGTGTCACAGCACAGCAGTTATTGGCTGACTATGGCGCCTGCTCAGCTCCTGAGTGGGCGCCATATTTATAACCTCACTTTCCACTGTATACAGTTAGTTCCAGAAATATTTACTCAGTGATACAAGTTTTGGCATTTTGGCCGTTTACCAAAACATATTAAAGATCCAGTTATATAATCGATATGGTCTTAAAGTGCAGACTCTCAGCTTTAATTTGAGGGGATTCACATCCTAATTGGAGAAAGGGTTTTGGAATTACAGCTATTTAATATGTGGCTGCCTCTTTTTCAAGGGGTCAAAAGGTAATTGGAAAGTTATCTCAAAAGCTATTTAATGGGCTATTCCTTCTTAATCCATCCTTAATTAAGCAGGTAAAAGGTCTGGAGCTGATTCCAGGTGTGGCATTAACATTTGCCAGCTGTTGCTCTGAACCCAAAACCTGCGTTCAAAGGAGCTCTCAATGGAAGTGAAACAGACCATTATTAGAGAGATAGCGGAAATGTTAATTGTGGCCTACGCCAACAGTTTGGTACATTCTGGTAAAATAGAGCACACTGGTGAGACTGGGAACTCTAAAATGCATGGACATCCACGGAAGACAACAGTGGTGGATGATCACAGAATCCTTTCCATGGTGAAGAAAAACCCCTTCGCAACATCCACCCAAGTAAAGAAGACTCTCCTGGAAGTAGGTGTATCAGTATCGAAGTCTACCATAAGGAGAAGACACTCCAGGTTGTAGGTGTATCAGTATCTAAGTCAACCATAAAGAGAAGACTTCATGAGAGCAAATCCAGAGGGTTCACCACAAGGAGGAAACCATCAAAAATAGAAAGGCCAAAAAGCATCTAAAGAAGGCAGCCCAGTTCTGGAACAGATGAAACTAAGATCAATTCCAGAATGATGAGAAGAAGGAAGTTGGCTTGGAATGGCTCATGACCCAAAGCACACCACATCCTCTGTAAAACATGGTGGAGGCAGTGTGGTCGCAAGGGCATGCGCGGCTTCCAATGGCCCTGGGTCACTAGTGGTTATTGATGACGTGACTGTAGACAGAAGCAGCCGGATGAATTCTGAAGTCTAGAGGGACAGACTTTCTGCTCAGATTCAACCAAATGCAGCAAGGCTAATTGGATGGCGCTTCACAGGACAGATGGACAAACCCAAAGCATCCTGAGAAAGCAACCCAGGAGTTTTTTTAAAGCAAAGAAGTGGAATATTCTGCAATGGCCGAGTCAATCACCAGATCTCAACCCGATCGAGATTTTCACTTGCTTAAGATGCAACGTAAGGCCTCATTCACACATATGTGGATTTTCACGGACCACGGTCCGTGAAAACCTGTCCTGCTAAGTGCACGAGCGCACGGAGTCATTGGTTGCTATGACGCCGCGCGCTTTGTGCCCCAGCCGCTGTACAGTAATACACTCGTATAGATCATACAAATGTATTACTGTACAGCGGTGGCAGCACGAAGCGCGCGGCGTCATAGCAACCAAGATGCCGTGCACTCAGCAGGACGGGTTTTCACGGACTGTGGTCCGTGAAAATCCACATATGTGTGAATGAGGCATAAGGCAGAAAGACCAAGAAACGAGCAACAACTGAAGACAGCTGCAGTAAAATCATCACAAAGGAGGAAACCCAGTGTTTGGTGATGTCCATGGGCTCCAGGCAGTCATCGCCTGCAAAGGATTCTCTACAAAGTATTAAATCTGAACATCTTATGTATGGTAATGGGAATCTGTCCAATTACTTTTGAGCGCCTGAAATGAGGAGGCTTTATAGAAAAATGGTTGCAATTCCTAAACGTTTCACGGGATATTTTTGTTCAACGCCTTGAATTAAACCTGAAATTCTACACTTCAATGTGGTGGCAGCAGAGCCCAAATCATGAGGATTGGGTCACTGTCCAAATATTTTGGGAAGTAACTGTATATACACAGCGGATCGCATAAAGAGGTTAAATTTGCAAATCTCCACTAAAATACAATTATTAGAATTGGTTCCCAATTTTGTTTAGGTGATTTTGATATGTAATATATATATAGTCTTGGGTGAAGTGGGCAGCCGTGGTGCTGCTTTAGTTGGTATGGGCGGCTTGTTTTTTTTCCTTATTTGTATATTATATTTAGTGTTGAGCGAAGCGAGTTTCTAATGCTTCATCCGAAGTCGCTTCGTTCAAAACTTCGGAATACAGTATTAGAATGTATGGGCTCCGATGAGCCGAAGTAAGTTATTCGCCAAGTCGCGCGTGACTTCGTTAAATAACTTCAGCAGTTGATTTTTAAAGTGGAAAACCTTTAATACTTGAAACCGAACTTGGCTTCGGTTCTGGGGTACTAGTCAGAGCCCATACATTCTAATACAGTACGGAGACTAATCTCCGTACAGTATTATTGCGAAGTTTTGAACAAAGTGACTTTGGATGAAGCATCCGAAGCTTGCTTCGCTCAACACTAATTATATTTTTAACTTATGTTTTTCATATATTCAGTAATATAATATCCCAAAAGACCTCTCCGGGGATCTTTGCCCTTTATAATTTTTGTGCAGTTTCCCACTGTAACTGGGGCATCCGTACAGCGTCTTGCTGTGACACCAGTCACTGGGGGGGTTGATCGGGGTCTTAGCAGGAGGGGATTTCATATAATAAACCCTGATTGTTGGTGGCTTGTGCATGCAGACTGATGGTCTCTCTCCTCTCGTTAGTGCTGGTGTGGGCAGAACGGGGTGCTTTATAGTCATTGATGCCATGTTAGAGAGAATAAAGCTGGAGAAAACGGTGGACATCTACGGTCACGTGACCTGCATGCGCTCTCAGAGAAATTACATGGTACAGACGGAGGACCAGTACATCTTCATCCACGAGGCTTTACTAGAAGCAGTGATGTGCGGTAACACGGAAGTGCTGGCACGCAGCCTGTATGCACATATCCAGAAACTGTCTCAGGTCCCTCCAGGAGAGAGCGTCACCTCCATGGAGCTAGAGTTCAAGGTAGGCAATGTCTTCTCCGTGTGAATAAGCCCATCTACCCGGTCACTGCCGTTTTCCGGCTGTACTCCTTTTGTATTCAGGTCACATGTGTCTTTAATATTTCGGTTCAGTTGGTTAGACACGTTCTGGATTTTCTCTCTTGTTCCCTTAAAGCTTTTGGCCAACTCTAAGGCTCACACCTCCCGGTTCATCAGTGCCAACCTACCATGCAACAAGTTCAAGAATCGGCTGGTGAATATAATGCCATACGAGATAAGTCGTGTTTGTCTTCAGCCTATACGTGGAGTGGAGGGGTCAGACTACATTAACGCCAGCTTCATTGATGGCTACAGGTAATATTTCTGCAGTAATGGTTGGGTGTAGATACAGTCCAGTCACCGCTCACATAACCGATGTCTTACATTGTGGGCACAAGGTTCAGATCCAGTGGATATACTCGTCCTACTCATCTGTTTTTCTGTACAATGTTTTACAGGCAACAGAAAGGGTACATTGCTACTCAGGGACCCCTGGCAGAGACCACCGAGGATTTCTGGCGCATGCTGTGGGAGCATAATTCCACCATTGTGGTGATGCTGACAAAGCTGCGGGAGATGGGCCGGGTAAGGAGAACCTTGGATATAAGAAGGATCTGAAATGGCTTTAGGATTTCCTGACCATCACACTCATCGTCTGCCCTCACTTAAGAGTTTTCTATGGATGTGTTGGTATTTCTGAGGACACAGACTAAGCTATAATATCCTGCATCACTAGACATTACATTACTCTCTGCAGGAAAAGTGTCATCAGTACTGGCCAGCAGAACGCTCCGCACGGTACCAGTATTTCGTGGTGGACCCTATGGCTGAATATAACATGCCTCAGTACATCCTGCGTGAGTTCAAAGTGACGGATGCAAGGGTGAGGCCCCGTATCATTTATATACCAGCGTGCAGCTCACTAGTATTCGTTGACCTCCCATGTTCTGATTTCTGGTCTCTTCCACTTCACAGGATGGACAGTCTCGGACAATCAGACAGTTCCAGTTCACAGATTGGCCCGAGCAAGGAGTGCCAAAAACAGGAGAAGGCTTCATCGATTTTATTGGACAAGTGCATAAGACCAAGGAGCAGTTTGGACAGGACGGACCGATAACTGTTCACTGCAGGTACAGCGCCCACATATGTGCATGTTATAAGTAGCACCAAGGCTACTTTCACACTCGCGTTTTGTGCGGATCCGTCATGGACGGATCAGTTCATATAATAGAACCGTCTGCATCTGTTCAGAACTGATCCGTTTGTATTATCTTTAACATAGGCAAGACGGATCCGTCTTGAACACCATTGAAAGTCAATGGAGGACGGATCCGTTTTCTATTGTGCCAGATTGCGTCAGTGAAAACGGATCCGTCCCCATTGACTTACATTGTGTGCCAGGACAGATCCGTTGGCTCAGTTTCATCAGACGGACACCAAAACGCTGTAAGCAGCCTCCAAAGCAGAATGGAGACGGAGCTGATGCATTCTGAGCGGATGCTTTTCCATTCAGAATGCATTACAATGCAAACTGATCCGTTTTGGACCGCTTGTGAGAGGAGCCCTGAACGGATCTCACAAACAGAAAGCCGATACGCCAGTGTGAAAGTAGCCTAAGATGCTAGGATGTTGGTAACAGCTGGTTCTTGGCACAGAGAGCTCCAGCAGCACTTCATCTCCCCTCACCTGCAGCGACGCCAAAAGACGTTGCTGCAGACTGAGGATCTGCACCGCCCGCCGTCTAAAGATGGTCGTTAAAGGGTTAGGAACTTACAGACCATGTTATGTATCTTGAGTGTATTAACCTACCATGTCTTTAACAGTGCTGGTGTAGGGCGGACCGGAGTCTTCATCACACTCAGCATTGTCCTGGAGAGGATGAGGTATGAAGGAGTAGTGGACATGTTCCAGACTGTGAAGACTTTAAGAACACAGCGACCGGCCATGGTGCAAACAGAGGTAAGGAACTGCAACTAGTACCGAGGACCTGTCCACACAAAATACAGTGTCATATATTCATTTAAATCTCTCCTTTCTGATTTAATCGTTCACAGGAAGTGTTATCAGTGACTGACAGCTGTATCTGTATACACACTTACACGGGGAATGTTATAATTCACTGATAGTTGTACACAGGGAGGTGTTATGACTGATAGCATTCTCTGTGTAAAGGCTGTATTACACTGGCCGATTTTTTTTGGCTGATAATCGCTAATGAGCATTCACATAAATACTTATTAGCGATCATTTTGCAGTGTAATACAGCCGCTGATTGCCCGATGAACAAGCGTTTGCTTAAAAATCAGCGCATGCCGGCAGCAGATCTTGCTGTCTAATGGCAATCTGCCGCCGGCAAACCGCTAGACAGTATGGGGATGAGCGATGACATAGCGCTTACTCTTCCCCATGCTACAGAGGAGATCACTGCATGTAATGGCAGCGCTCTCCTCCGCTAGCGAGCAGGCTTCCCTCCCGACAATCGCTTGCTCAATTGGCCTGTGTAATACAGGCTTTAGTGTGTATACATAGATGGCTGTCAGTCACTGATAGTTGTACACAGGGAGGTGTTATCAGTGATTGATGGCGTTCTCTGTGTAAGTGTGTATACATAGACAGCGGTCAGTCACTGATAGTTGTACACAGGGAGGTGTTATCAGTGATTGATGGCGTTCTCTGTGTAAGTGTGTATACATAGACAGCGGTCAGTCACTGATAGTTGTACACAGGGAGGTGTTATCAGTGATTGATGGCGTTCTCTGTGTAAGTGTGTATACATAGACAGCGGTCAGTCACTGATAGTTGTACACAGGGAGGTGTTATCAGTGATTGATGGCGTTCTCTGTGTAAGTGTGTATACATAGACAGCGGTCAGTCACTGATAGTTGTACACAGGGAGGTGTTATCAGTGATTGATGGCGTTCTCTGTGTAAGTGTGTATACATAGACAGCGGTCAGTCACTGATAGTTGTACACAGGGAGGTGTTATCAGTGATTGATGGCGTTCTCTGTGTAAGTGTGTATACATAGATAAGTCACTGATAGTTGTGCACGGAGAGGTGTTATCAGTGATAGCATTCTCTGTGTAAGTGTGTATACATAGATAAGTCACTGATAGTTGTACACAGGGAGGTGTTATCAGTGATAGCATTCTCTGTGTAAGTGTGTATACATAGATAAGTCACTGATAGTTGTGCACGGAGAGGTGTTATCAGTTATCCTGAAAAATAAAGTTAGAAAGAGGAGAGATTTAAAGGCAACTTGTCATCACATATATGCAGCCCTCACTGATGGCAGCATAAAGTACTGACGGATATGCTGATTTCAGAGGTGTGTTACTTCTGAGCTATAAGTGGTTGCCGATAAACAGCGTTATAATCATCCCAGCCCAGGCCTGGAGTCGTGGTTAGGACTAAGTCACACAGTCAGTGTTTGGTCAGTGATTTCCATCAGTGATTTGGAGCCAAAACCTGGAGTGGAGGCTACACTGAGGTGTAAGGGAAAGATCTGCTCCTGTTCTGTGTTTTTGACCTGCACCTGTCTTTGGCTCACAATCACTGATGAAAATCACTGACCAAACGCTGATGTGTGAACTCATTATTCATGATCTTCTGCTTTAGGCACCCACCTGCTGCTGATCGGCAGTATTCTCTGTAGTTTTCTCTCTAGGAGAGAGCTGCCAATCATCAGCTCATGAACAGCGGTGACTCTTCTCCAGGCCGGGGCAGGGATGAATATGATGCTGGTTATCAGCAACCACTTCCTATTAGCTCATCAGTGACAACGCTGAAATCTGCGTCTGTCATCACCTCTGATGGCAGCATAAAGTTGATGACCTGTTCCCTTTAAATGTCTAGATTAAGGGGGTCATTTACTAACGGATATGCCACTTTTTGGCGTATATCTGTCACAGATTGTGGGGCCCAAAGGTTATTTGCGCCGCAATTTGTGACTTTTCCCCACTCACATCAGGTCTAAAAAAGTGGGCATGCATAGGGGCGGGACAGTAGGCCCGTCTCATTTATCATTTTCTGTGCCTGTTTTAGGAGTAGAAAATGGTCTAAATTTAAGCCAACACGGAGGCTGGCCTACATTTAGACCGCGGTGGATGAGCCAGAGTTGTATGGTATCCGTCTGAGGCATCGATTAACATATACGCTAAACGGATGGCAGACACGTGATGTGAATCCAGCCTTAATCATTAAAATAATGAAGGCAATTTCACATTAAAATTGAATCATTGGAGGCACACCCCCGACTTGTTACTATATTGCAAGTTGTTTGGTGCATAAATATTTCTAGAGAACTTTTTAATAACTTAAAGGGGTTGTCCGAGTTATGAAAAAAAATATATAGCACTGTAAATTGGATGGGCAGCAATATATAACTAAGCTAAGCAAGTTTTAGGCAAAAAAAAGATATATATTTCCTCATTTCCCTGGTTCTCCACTGGCCTTTTTTTACCTGCAATAAGAACAATCTCTGCCCCTCCAACTGCTCTGCAAAGGGAATGAGTACAAGTCCTGCCCTGAGTGACATGTCTGACTGCTGGGAGACTCAGCAGCATGTTGTATGTGTAGGACTACAAGTCCCAGCTGTACAGTGACACTGCTGATCCAAACAGGATCTTCCCCCTACCTGTTCTTGTGCAATGCTCTGCAGAACTCCTCTGTCAGTTCCTGTGCTCAGCATTTGTCTCCTCACTGCCTGCAGCTACTCAGTAAAGCATTCAGCCCTGAGTCTGTCCAGCTGAAGGGGTTAATGTTTTTCCTCAAGAATCCAGGGAGAGAGCAATAAGCAGCAGCGGGCAGTGCAGTGACATCTCCTGTACAGACTCATATCTGGTCTCTCAGGCTTGTGCACAAAACATCATCAGAGCAGGGAGACAACCCCTTTAAATCTGTCTGACACCTACACCTTATTAACATAGCTAACCACACCCACTTTTCAAAACTGGAGTGAGTGGTGTACAATTGCAAAAAGCTGCAAATCTTTGCACAAGAAAGACCAAAAAGATGTAAAATCCCTCTTTTGTGGGGGTTTTTAAAGCCACAATTCTGGAGTGTAAGCAACTTGCAATATTTTATAAACTTGGTGCAAATGATGGCAACAGACTCAAGCAAAACTAACTTAAAAAATTCCCCTGATAAATCTCCCCTATATAAACATACAATTCTATAATAGCACAACTTATGGACGCAGTTTTCTTTGCTGTATTTGATTCTCCTGCCTTGGCTATATCATAGATTTGACGCATCCTCCAGCAGGCTGTGCACCAGACGGAAATCTATGGCAGCCTTCTAGCTGTCGGGTTTTAGTCTTCATTCACACCAGAAAACTGTTGTGAATGAAGATAAATGCCCTCTTGCAGTGCCCCCTTTTATGAAAGTGGTGAAGGTAGAAACACCACTTGCAACATAATTTTGTGGCATTTAAAAAGAAGGTTTACGACTTCTGTATAAATGCCAGTAAACTGGCGTGGGGGGAACCCTACCATTCTTCCCCTATGTGTATAAAAATAAGAACCCTGCATGGTTCACTGAAAAAAATACAGCAAAAATCTCCTAACTCCATTAATGCATAGGAAGGAAGATTAGACTGCGCCTGGACCTCACAATACCGACATGAATAGTATTCCTCCTTGACGTATCATACAGTATATGGACAAAGGTTCTCGTTTTCAAATGTTTGAGGACACATATGTCTGTAAGGCCTCATGCAGACGGCCGTTGTTTTGGTCCGCATCCGAGCTGCTCGGATGCGGACCCATTCACTTCAATGGGGCCGCAAAAGATGCGGACAGCATTCGTTGCTCCGTTTTGTGGTCCGGAAATAAAATATAAACCTGTACTATTCTTGTCCGCGTTTTGCGGACAAGAATAGGCAGTTATATCAATGGCTGTCCGTGCCGTTCCGCAAATTGCGAAACACACACGGGCGCCATCCGTGTTTTGCGGATCCGCGATTTGAGGACCGCAAAACACATAACGGCGGTGTGCATGAGGCCAAATATGTATGCAGCATTGGGATATTGCACAGAAATGATGTAGCTAGTCAGCTGAGATGATGAGAGTTGTTCTACTTTTATCTTGTTTAACAGGACCAGTATCAGCTGTGCTACAGAGCCGCATTGGAGTACCTAGGCAGCTTTGACCACTATGCAACATAACTACCGCTTACCCACTGGCCGAGCTGGGAGAGATGTGCGTCCAGGGACTACGGCATCGGACACGTCACCCTGTGCCGAGCCTTCCTTCTCCAGGCGCTGTTCCCACCTCATCATGAGATAATGCAAAGCTTTTGCAAGACTTGCTTGGGATTTCAGCACAATTCATTCCTTGTTCCCTTCCATACAGTTCTTGCTTCTTTGGTCCTATCTATGGCACACAGAAAAAAAAGATAATACAATTAACATTTGTTTTTCTATTATTTTTAATCACTTTTTTAGAGTATTTTTCTTTTTTTAAGTCTGGTGTTCCTGTAGGGAAGCCGTTTTCAGTTCATTATTATTATAATTTTTTTTATTGTTCTTTAAAATAATGATAGCGTGAAGGGAAATGATTCCTATAAAGAAAATGTCATTCCGACTGCAGGAACCTGCGTGTTGTGCGCCGAGCTCCCGCACAAGGAGGGACGGTTCCTTGAAGGCTCACAAAGCACATTACAGCGGGAGACGAGCGTGCGCACAGAAAAGCCGACCGCACGAGGATACATTTAAGAATTAAGCAGATTATTCCAAATGAAGAAATCACTTCGGGTGACTGGTTTGTGGACCTGTGTACTTGATGTCTCTCATCTCATCTGAAGCGTGATCGCACAGGAGCCGATGGAAATCTACAGCGCATAATCACTGACTTTAGCACAAGGGTTGGACAATGAGGGACCAAGCTGAAACAGCATTGCCCACTTCTTCATATTTTTTACGTTATATACTCATCTTTTTTTTTTTTTTGTTTCTTTTCTTTTTTGCAGCCAGTGTCCATCTGGCTCAGCTCGCCTGGTGCGAGAGATGGTTAGGTGTGGCGATAGCTAGAGGTTGCTGAATAAAACACTATATATTTGCTCAGAGATGGAGGATGAAGACTTGAAGGATATATATTTTCTTTTACCGACTTATATTATAGTTTTAGGCGACTTAGGAGTCTTTTCAGAAAGGTGCCACATGACGATTCCTTCTGAGATTTTTTGTTATAATGTGCAGCATATCAGGCCTTCTACTAAACACGTCACAGGAAAAAAGTGTTCTTAATAAAGGTACTCTGTATCACTGCAAGTTCTACGTGAGGGCTGATGTAAGAAATAACGGTGGTGGAGAACCCTTGGGATTGTGTTCCCCGATGTATCGGCTGGGAAGCGATCCGAACGCTGTGTCTCTAATGTTGGATAAGGAAATCATTTTTACCTTGTGTATACATTAGTGCTGTTAGGAGTTTGCTCCGTTGTATACAGTATGTTTTCTATTTGTTAATAAAAATGAGAAAAAAAAATCTATATTAAAAAAACACAACCTAAAACTCAAAGTCTACTAATAACAGCATCTCTGCCGAAGAAGAAAATATCTCAATGTTAATAAATTTGAATAATCGGGTTTCATACAAATTTGTGCAGTGTGTTTGGTGTCCGCAGCTGAAGTGGACGAATCTGTGACCAGCAGCGTCCGCCGAATTCCAGATATCATCCAGCTGTAAATGTGCAGTTTAGCAATTGTTTGTCGTCAGGACAGGGGCTGTCTGTCCGTGGTGTCCGGCTGCTGTGGTCTGAATGGAGCAGCAGACACGCATGCGCTCTATGGGACTGTCGGAGATGACAAGCGCTCGGCTATTCCCAGCAGCCCCATAGAGCTGAATGGAAAGAATGTGTGACCACCACCGTATTCATGCAGGGGAGCACGGGAGCCAAGTCTCATGATTGCGGGGGCCCCAGCCGATCAGACCCCTACCTACAGTATACGGGCTAAGTCACCGGAACAGGAGTCAAGGAGGGGACACAGTCCCTGAAAACTGTGTGACTGTGGGGACCTGGCAGCAGGATGCTGGCTACTGAAACCTTCTTCTCACCACTTTTTATTTTTTGTATTTATTTTCATCCTCCCTTTCCAATAAAATATAAAATAATCTGTCAAATAGAATGGGGGTAAAATGTAATAAACCATAGTTTTTTTGTGGTTTTAGGACGTGATAAAATGACAACTTCTGCGGGTCAGTACGATTATGGCGATAACAAGTTTTATAGTTTTTGCTACATTTTGCCAATTTTAAAAAATATAAAACTTAAGAACATGCGTCGCCATATTCTGTACCCCATGATATTATCTGTTCGTTGACAATGCTGTGTTTGTATTAGTATATTGTATTTTTATTTTCAGTCAAAAATGCCAAATCCAGAGATTACAAAGAAGTCTATTTGAAATATTGCAGTATTTTTGCCCAATAAGATGCACCTAGGTTTTAGAGGAGGGAAAAAAGAATTCTTCATCAGACCGACCTTCCCCCAATGGTTATTAGACCACAGTTCAGACCCCCAAGTTAATCAGACAAAAAAATAAAAAATCAACTCACCTCTCCTGTTCCAGATGCCACGGCTCCTGAGATCCAGCACTCTCCTGCCATGCTGTGCTGGAACTCGAGGTCCCAGAGCGTGACTACGTCCTCGCACTGTGCGCAGGTCACAGCACAGCGAGTGGCGTCTGCAGGAGAAGACCAGGGAGTGGCGAGTACAGCCAGCACAGGGAGCGCCCCGGTCCTACTGTGTACAAGTCAGCACATACATAATGGAAGCACTCATTAGTATTTGTCCACTTTTGCGGGAAAGAAATACGGTAAATGCAGCACACACATGCACTTTTTGTAATGGCGGTTGTCGACACAAGGTATGTTTGCTGGGATGTTTTTTTTTTATTTTAGTTAAGCATACCCTGCGTGTGGCATTTTTCCCCTCATTTTCTGACATTTATTTCCACAGACGTGCCTTTGTTTTTTTTTTGTCCTGCTTGAAAAACAAGAGCCAGGGCGTTGGAGAATATATTGTGGGCATATATACCCATATATATTATAAAAAAATATATATATTTTGTATGTCGGGGATGAATAAAATTTAAATGGATCTGATGGATTCTATATGTACATTTGTGTGTAGATGAATAATAAAACTATGCAAAAGACATTACACATAAATAAAAAGTAATACATGAAATGGATCTCTCTAATAATAATAGCAATTAAATGCGTCCAGTATCAGAAAAACATGGCTGCTTTCTTAAAAAAAAACATCACCACCCCTGTCCACTGGTTGCGTGCAGTACTGCAGCTCTGCTCCATTGACTCCGATGGAGCCAGGCTGCAATATCAGACACAACCCATGGACAGGGGTGGTGCTGTTTTTGAAAGCAGCCATGTTTCTTCTAATCCTGGACAACAACTTGAATACTAATAGCAGTCATTGGCCAAAAATGTATGGATCGAGCCCCTAAGGTCCAGGAGGGTTCTCGCGGTATGTAGCTGCTTTGTATACGCCTTACTGGTAACAGTTCATTTGCAGATTGGTAGTTCAGTTATGGCATTGTTTTAGATTCAGCGCCTGATGGCGGAGTAGAAATCCGTCCTAAGACATGTGAATGTCGGGGGCTTCTGTTATTTGTGCAGATATAGCACTTGTATGGCAGTTAATGCAGATCTCCGTATTGGTACAATAGGCAATATGTAAATGGAGCCCATCTCTATTTAAAAGGGGTCCTCTCACTTCAGTAAGTTGCATTTGTCATGTAGAGAAAGTTAATACAAGCCACTTACATCACATTACACACTGCTCGTTTCCATGGTTACGACCACCCTGCAATCCATCAGTGGTGGTCGTGCTTCCACACTATAGGAAAAAGAGTCAGCCTCTCTGGTGGCCGGGACCATGGGAGCGCACATAGACTAGTGCTTTTTCCTATAGTGTGCAAGCACGACCACCACTGATGGATTGCAGGGTGGTCTGTAACCATGGAAACGAGCAGTGTATAATGTGATGGAAAAATGAATCCAGGAAGCAATCTATAGAATCACAATACATTAGGAAGCGCCTTGTTTTAACTTTCTCTACATGATAAATGCCACTTACTGAAATGAGAGGACCCCTTTAAGCTGCATTTACACGTATCAATGAGCAGCAGATTGTCGGGAGGGAAACGTTCCTTCCGACAGTCGGCTGCAGTGATCAGCTCCGCAGTATGAGGACGAGCAGTTTCTGTCACGCGTCCTCATCCAGCTGCATTGTTTCTGGGCGCCGGGCGCCCGCATGACCAGATCACCGATGAACAAGTGATGCACTCGTACATTGGGTGATCGGTGGCACCTTTACACAGGCAGACGGTCGGGAACAAGCATTCACAGGAACGTTCGTTTCCGATCATCTGCCTGATAATTGTAACGTGTAAATCTACAGGACCTCTTATGGTTCAGCCAGTCTGCGGTTTGATGGTGCCAGGCATCAGGGATGTACCCATACTGGTGCCCACGCTGTATGGCTGGCATGATGCAATGTAGTTGGCAGGAAATACTAAATCGTCAAATGAACTATAATCTGTAGGAAGTAAACAAAGCGTCGTCTACGGTTATACAGTCTGAACGCTAGACATAAGAGGGTTGATCCATATATTTAGCAAAATTGCTGCAACTAGTATTAATTGCCATTATTATTATTGGAGAGATCCATTTTACGTGGTATTTGTTATATATGTGTATTGTCTGATAGGATGTACTTTGCAAAACCTGTGTGTGGCAGGATCCATAGACATGTCCCTGCAGGAGAAAAAAAAAGTTACCGCCATCCAGATGACATCCCCACTATTCAGCGGTGCTTCCTGAACACGGCTATAATCCATACCTCCCAACTTTGTAAACAAACAAAGCAAAAAAAAATTCCGCACTAGGCCACGCCTCTAACTCCGCCCAAAACATAACTATACACTAATCACACCCAGTGCCCTTAATGCCCCCTTCATGCCACCGCACAGTATTTATGCCCACATTGTGCCTCCTTCACAGAATTATGCCCAGCTGTGCCCCCAGTAACATGCACACATTGTGGTACCAGATACTTACCTTGTTCCTAGCAGCAGCAGCAGGATATCGGCTGCCTTTGTCTGTGAAGGAGGCGGAGCCAAGGCTGACTGCCAGCTGGCCCCGCCCCTACACAGACCAGAGGTGTGGAGAGTCGGTGTTCTAACAAAAATCCTTACTTCGTGAAAATACCTTACCCCTTGTAACTTCCGGGGGTGTGCGCCTCAGCGCAAGCGCACTACCACGGCACGGGTAAGATAAAATTACATGGAGCGCTGACTTACGGTCACGCACGGATTGTAAAATCTCCTTAGTCTGGGGTTAGAATTATGCCCCTCCAATATGCTGCACCCACCACCCACCCCCTGGATGGCTGATAGTGCTGGGAGCAAAAGGAGATTTCACAATCCGCGCGTGCGCAGTGTGAGGGTAAGGAGAAAAGACCGTCAGATCTCCTTACCCCTGACGGCGCACGCTCAGTGTCCGTGAGTCAGCGCTCCATTTAATTTTATCTTACCCGCGCTGTGGTAGTGCGCTTGCGCTGAGGCGCACACCCCCGGAAGTCACGAGGGGTAAGGTATTTTCACGAAGTAAGGATTTTTGTTAGAACACCGGCAGGTAATGATGAAGCAGGGAGCCGATGCTGGCGAAAGCTCTCTGCTTCATTATGGCAACTGTCTCTGCTTCCTACGGACGCAGGGACAGCTGCCAGAAAGCGGGACGTAGCTCCCCCGTACGGGGACTGTCCCGACGGTTGGGAGGTATGTATAATCGGGGTGTCTGCCGTTTTCACATCCACTGCTGCCTGCCTAGTGTTAGCTATGCCGAGTGGGATGTCGAACAAAAGTAGGTGCAAAGTCAGTGATTACAACTGTGATTAGCAGGGCTATGGAGTCCGAGCCGGTATTGGGTGGAGGCAGGGTTCGTACAAATGTATTGACTCCAACTTAAAAAAAATATATATATAATATGATACTAAGATTGTATAACTTATTAAGGTGTACTTGTCATTTGGTTTGTTTAATATTGTGTAGGGACAGAGATTATTTTTACTAACAAACAAGGTGTAAAGATTCTCCTTACAACAGTCTGGCTGCTGCTGAGGAGAGTCCGTCTTCAGCGTTCTACGGAGCACAGAAAACACCATGCCAAGGCTTCTCAGCCTGCCCCTCACTACCCCAGCCCCTGGCTCCATATAAATGCCCCCTCTGCTTGCTGGCAGCAAATACAGTGAAGGAGGTTAAGCATGCATGGGATAGGCAGAAGGCCATCCTTCATATAAGATCGGGCCAGGGGATATTCATAGTACTCAGTATATTGGGCAGACTAGATGGGCCAAATGGTTCTTATCTGCCGACACATTCTATGTTTCTCTCATCCCTGTTAGGGAGCAAAGGTAAGAATGGAACTGCAGCATTCGGCGCATAAGTGCACCATATTCCTGTATGCTTACTGTCAGCGCTCAGAGCCGGCAGTCTGAGTCTCCCCTTCTGAGGGCCACTGAGCGCAGCTGACGGGAAGGACATAAGAACATATCCAAAAGAAGAGATGAAATCCAGCTTCTTAATAAAAACGGAAGCCTTTATTTTTCAAACGATAAAAACTCCCATGTACAGATACACTCACTTCTACGCAGTTCGGATTGATACATCGAGATCCTAACTCATGAGTAAGGAGCTCGAATTATCGATCTGAAACGCGCAGATGTGAGTATCTGTACATGGGATTTTTTATAGTTTTTTTTTTTTAAATAAAGGCTGCCCTTTTTATTGGGAAGCTGGATTTAATCTCTTCTTTTGGATTTGCACAAGCTTGCCATGTTCCAGGCACCTCTGTGCTTCCCAGACGGTGAGCAGATGCGCGCTGTTGTGCTACTTTACTATGTTCCTGTGTACAGTCCAGACTTACTGTGAGCGCCGGACGCTGCCGTTCAGGATGGCCATACAAATGTTATGTCGCTTATACTGCCCGTTGAATGCCAAAAAACTACGGTACAATTTTGTTAATAGTCTTGAAAAGTCCTCATACAGCTATGTTGACGGAAAAACAAAAATGTAATGAATTTTGAAAAGTGCAGGGGAAAAAAACCAAGCCTTAACCTCTTGAGTCCCAGAGGATGTTTCAGGTTTGCATTTTTGTTTTTCCGCTCTGCCTTTCCAGAACCATAATTATTATATTTTTTTTCCATTCAAATAGCCGTATGAGGGCTTGTCTTTTGCAGGACAAGTTGTACTTTCTAATGGCACCACTCAATATTACATATGGTTTAGTGGGAAGCTGAAAAAAAAAAATTCCAAATGGGGTGGAACTGTAAAAGAAAAAACGGGTTTTGTCTAGGGCTGCAGCTAACGATTATTTGAATAATCGATTAGTTGTTGATAATTTCATTGATTAATCGGGGGAAAACACCAAAATGACAAAAAAAAAGGGGTTTATATGATTTAACTTGAAAAATTATGTTCAAAGGCCATATTAAAACAAATTGTGGATGGCACTGTTATGGGGGATCTGTGGATGGCGCTGTTATGGGGGATCTGTGGATGGCACTGTTATGGGGGATCTGTGGATGGCACTGTTATGGGGGATCTGTGGATGGCACTGTTATGGGGGGGATCTGTGGATGGTGCTGTTATGGGGGGCATCTGTGGATGGCACTGTTATGGGGGATCTGTGGATGACACTGTTATGGAGGGGGATCTGTGGATGACACTTATGGAGGGGGATCTGTGGATGGCACTGTTATGGGGGATCTGTGGATGGCGCTGTTATGGGGGGGATCTGTGGATGGCGCTGTTATGGGGGGGGATCTGTGGATGGCACTGTTATGGGGGATCTGTGGATGACACTGTTATGGAGGGGGATCTGTGGATGACACTGTTATGGAGGGGGATCTGTGGATGACACTTATGGAGGGGGATCTGTGGATGACACTTATGGAGGGGGATCTGTGGATGACACTGTTATGAAGGGGGATCTGTGGATGGCACTGTTATGAAGGGGGATCTGTGGATGGCACTGTTATGAAGGGGGATCTGTGGATGGCACTGTTATGAAGGGGGATCTGTGGATGGCACTGTTATGAAGGGGGATCTGTGGATGGCACTGTTATGGGGAATCTGTGGATGACACTGTTATGAAGGGGGATCTGTGGATGGCACTGTTATGAAGGGGGATCTGTGGATGGCACTGTTATGAAGGGGGATTTGTGGATGGCACTGTTATGGGGGGATCTGTGGATGGCACTGTTATGGGGGGGGATCTGTGGATGGCACTGTTATGGGGGGATCTGTGGATGGCACTGTTATGGGGGATCTGTGGATGGCACTGTTATGGGGGATCTGTGGATGGCACTGTTATGGGGGATCTGTGGATGACACTGTTATGGGGGATCTGTGGATGACACTGTTATGGGGAGGGGGACCTGTGGATGACCATGCTATGGGGGGGGATCTATGGATGACACTGTTATGGGGGGGGATCTATGGATGACACTGTTATGGGGGATCTGTGGATGACCATGCTATGGGGGGGGGGGGATCTATGGATGACACTATATAGCATCTTATGCTGTACGTGCCATACACAGATCCCCCTTCCCATAACAGTGTCATCCACAGATCCCCCTCCATAACAGGGTCATCCACAGATCCCCCTCCATAACAGTGTCATCCACAGATCCCCCTCCATAACAGTGTCATCCACAGATCCCCCTCCATAACAGTGTCATCCACAGATCCCCCTCCATAACAGTGTCATCCACAGATCCCCCTCCATAACAGTGTCATCCACAGATCCCCCTCCATAACAGTGTCATCCACAGATCCCCCTCCATAACAGTGTCATCCATAGATCCCCCTCCATAACAGTGTCATCCACAGATCCCCCTCCATAACAGTGTCATCCACAGATCCCCCTCCATAACAGTGTCATCCACAGATCCCCCTCCATAACAGTGTCATCCACAGATCCCCCTCCATAACAGTGTCATCCACAGATCCCCCTCCATAACAGTGTCATCCACAGATCCCCCTCCATAACAGTGTCATCCACAGATCCCCCTCCATAACAGTGTCATCCAAAGATCCCCCCCCATAACAGCGCCATCCACAGATCCTCCGTAACAGCGACTGACCGCCCGCATAGCAACGAATCGGCCGATTATTAGATAACTTTGATTAATCGTTGCAGCCCTAGTTTTGTCTCTACGGCATTTCCTATGTGGTAAAACTGACCTGTTGTCTTCCTTCAGTATAATTACAGTGATATCACATTTATTTAGTTTTTCTTGTGTTTTAATACAAAAAAAAAAAAAAAAACTTATACGGGTTCTTTCAGGAATTAAGAAAATGAAAATACCTAAATGATATTTTATTATAAATATATTCCCAAATACCTTTCATTAGTTATAATGGCTCATTTTGTCCAGGGAGCAATCAAGGGGAAATAAAGTGGCCTCCGTCCTATTGGTACACACAGAACCTGTCCTAATCACACAGCAGCACAAGTTACTTCACAACACTGAGCTAAAGAGCTGCTTCATCCTCCTCTCTGCTCTGCTTGTCAGGGACTATGATTCTCAATACAGTTTAATATGATCTTTTTATATTTTATAGTTAGGTCTACAGAGACATTTTAGGGCTCATTTTGGCGGGATGATCTGTAGTTTTATATTAATACCAATTTTGGTCTATCACAATTTATTATTTATTTTTTTGTAAGTGAAATGATGAAAAAATGTCAAATAGACTACATTTTTTTTGTTAAAATATATATAAAAATATGAATGTTTATTTATTTTGAACTTTTTTTTTTAGCTCCCCTAGAAGGATAGAATATGCAATTTTAAAGGGGTTTATGGGGATGTTTTTATTGATGACCTATCCTCAGGATAGGTAATCAATATCAGATCAGTTGGTTGAAGAGAAGGCCACGCACCATGCCAGCGCTGTTGACATTGCAACAGTGAGCAGATGTAAGTACCAGAAGCCGTCCTATTCCTTCAATGGGATGACTTCTTGTAATTACACCTGTTCGCCGCTGCAATGTCGACGGTGAGCAGGAAAACAATGAAGGGGAGGCTGCGCTGAAACAGCCTTCTCTTCAACCAGCTGGTCGGCGAGGGTGCCTGGTGTCGGACCCCTGCCGATGTAAGATTGATGACCTATCCTGAGGATAGGTCATCAATAAAAAATATCCCAGAAAACCCCTTTAAAGAGGTTGTTTCACTTCAGTAAGTTGTATTTATCATGTAGAGAAAGTTAATACAAGCCACTTACTGATATATTGTTATTATCCATATTGCTTTCTTTGTTGGCTGGAATAATTTGTCTATCACATTATACACTGCTCGTTTCCATGGTGTAAGAAGGTACAAGGAATCATCGTGGATGATAGGTACGTGTCACTGAGGTTCCTGGCCTCGGTGGAGTAAGAGACGGTTTTTATGTGTCGGCAGCATTTGCTGTTTGACACCTTGGTACTTAGCAGGGCTGTAATAGCTGATCTGGGACGGCTCTTACTGGGAGTAGTCAAAGTGCTGGGTGGGTGACTACTCCCCACGTTCCAGGCCAGGTTTTCCAGGCATAAAAACCAGGTGGAGAGGATTACCTCTGTCTGACAGTGGAGCTCAGGAGGTCTGTGTGCTGGGATCTGAGGCCTGTGCTGGGCTGGAGAGAAGAGACCCGTGTGTCAGGGGTACAGGCCGCCTAAGGCCTGTATTTGAACTTTCTGAGGCAGAACTGCCCCCAAGGTGACTTTTGTTTTATTAACTTGCCATTGAGTGTGAAGTAACACCAACACGGCAAAAGTGACGTTTTGTTTTTGGCACCATGTGTGAATAAACACTGAAGTTTGAATTACAAACTTGTATTTTGCCTGTGTACTGCGCCCGCTTATCCTAACTACCAGAGCGAATCCCCACAATGGTTACAGACCATCCTGCAATCGATTAGTGGTGGTCGTGCTTGCACACTATAGGAAAAAGAGTCAGCCTCTCTGGGGGCCGGGACCATTGTGTAATATAGGAAAAAGCACTAGCCTATGTGCGCTCCCATGGTCCCAGCCACCAGAGAGTGTGTAAGCACAACCACCACTGATGGATTGCAGGGTGGTCTGTAACCATTGAAACGAGCAGTGTATAATGTGACAGAAAAATTTATCCAGCCATCAAAGGAAGCAATATGGATGATCACAATACATTAGTAAGTGCCTTGTAGTTTAATAGCAGCACGTGGTAAGCTTGGTTTGCTGTTAGAGAGACCCCAGCACATCAGAGTGAAGGAAAGGCTTTCCTGATTGCTGCAGGGGGAGCCGTTCATTCCTGGCCTG
Source organism: Bufo bufo (assembly GCF_905171765.1). Taxonomy (NCBI): domain Eukaryota; kingdom Metazoa; phylum Chordata; class Amphibia; order Anura; family Bufonidae; genus Bufo; species Bufo bufo. The sequence continues at coordinate 224,880,602 of NC_053397.1, forward strand.
GAAGTGCTCACTTCCCGGTTAATTCAATTACTTAAAATATACAGTTATGGTGGCTCACTTCTAGTAGCAGAATTGAGGCTGTGCTCAGTCCGAAGAAGCTAACCCAAAGCTTCGGGGTAGTAGAATTAAAAATGGAATAAATGGACGGCACTCGCAACAAATGGGATCTATGGATATTATTTAATAGGTTATAAGGATAAGGGAGTTTAAAAATACCAGATGGTAATTAACATATAGTTATATCTATTCAGTATGGTTTTAGTAAAAGTTAGAATGTGCGCACTCCTTAGAGAATAAATAATTAGTAAATAGATAAATAAATATTGGTTCCTATAAAAGATGTTCATTTATGTCCATAAAAATATGTAAATTAATGTCCATATAAAAGGAAGATAAATATTAATTAATGTCCATATGTGAAGTTATGTCCATATAAGAATTCATATAGTCCATGTAAAAAAAGTCCATATAATCGAAAATTCATAAAATCAGGAGTTCATATAATCAAAAAAGGGTCCTTAAAATTTTTAGGAGTGGTAACGTACCCATGTGAAATCTTTATCTTCCAGGTGGAGATTCGGCCTCAATACAAATGCAAGCTCCCATATAGGAGCAGATACAGAAACTATTTACTTGTATTTACAACTACTCCTATTCACCCTTTTATTAGAAGGGATCACCAATCATTTTATATTCAAAGAGACCAATATTGGGACCATCCAACCATTTATATGAACTGCCTTTCGGGATTTTCTTATATATTTAATCCAGTTTTGCTTCTCTTTATAATTTTTGAACTATATGAATTTTTTATGAATTTTTTTAAGGACCCTTTTTTTGATTATATGAACTCCTGATTTTATGAATTCTCGATTATATGGACTTTTTTACATGGACTATATGAATTCTTATATGGACATAAATTAATATTTATCTTTTTATATGGACATTAATTTACATCTTTTTATGGACATAAATAAATATTGGTTCCTATAAAAGATGTTAATTTATCTATTTACTAATTATTTATTCTCTAAGGAGTGCGCACATCCTAACTTTTACTAAAACCATACAGAATAGATATACAACTATATGTTAATTACCATCTGGTATTTTTAAACTCCCTTATCCTTATAACCTAATAAATAATATCCATAGATCCCATTTGTTGCGAGTGCCGTCCATTTATTCCGTTTTTAATTCAATTTCTTCTTCACCGCTCTTAGGGTACAGACAGACCAGAGTGCTGACTCCACTATTGGGAAGACTCTTAGAATTTATTTAGACAAAAATTACTAACTTGATAATCCTAACCTAAAACCAGTGTAAATTTCAAACACATACTTTATAAAAATAAAAAAAAAAGCACGTAGCAAGAAGATTTGAACCCAAAATTTATAATCCAATAAAGATTCAATTTTTGCACATAAGAATCTAACAATGAGAACACATTTGGCATATTGATAAGGGCCTTTCGTCATTTGGAAGGTTTACAACATGCACATTTTCTCTCGGTAGTCAATATGGTGGAGGACATACGCCGGATTCTGCACAGAATGAGGGAAATCATCCGTATGGCGATGCATAATAATCACATAAATATATAGATGGATGTGACAGACACAGGGCCTGCATTATGAAGTGAATGTCTCCATACAGTCTACGCAGAAAATCTGCCATACTCTACAAGCTACCACCCACAAAAAGGACCCTCAGAGTTTCCCATTAGTGTGTAGTAAAGGGGGTTGATGGCTACATCCCTGGTGGTCTTGAATAGGGCTGAAGTTAGTGCCAATTCCATGCTTTACTTACTCCAAATCAGTGTTGAACAGGGTACCGGAGCCCTCTTTTTCTGATACAGAGCTCCAAAGCCCCCCCCAAAAGCTACATGATAAAATTCTTGCTGCCTGCAGCTGCCACTAGAGGGAGCTGAAGATAGATTTGTATGGCTCAATGGGAGCTATAAAAAAATGCATAAATATTGTGTGTAGCGCCCCCTAGTAACAGTGGATACAGGAGCAGCGTGACCCTGTAAACACCTTTGCCAAGCTGGCAGACATCTACTGGCCATACCATATATCGGATGCAGCCTACATCTACAAGCTGAGTGTTTCCGGAATTACCTGCTGTGCTCCGTGTCTCTCCTGGTGGTTGCAGTGACCCGGCCTCGGACGCGCTGATTGGCGTGATGTGCTCAGTCCTCCAGGGCCGACAGCGATCTCCTCAGCTGTGGAAATGATCAGAAAGCAGAATGTAAGCGCGGCCTATTGATCTGGAAATGTAGGACGGGAAATATTTCCAAGGTAGCAGCAGCCGCCCCCATCAACAGGCAAAATTTGGAAGGGCATTGTGAGATGAGGATCGCTGGGCCAGATGTAAAACTGTATCATCAAATGTTTTTATATATATATATAACCCACATGAAGAAAAGTCTGCAAATGACATTAAGATAATGAAATAGCAACTTAATGCCCGTGTATCACTCACCTGGCATCTTATAATCCAGACAAGAGATCATAGAAGAGAGCAGAGTCTTACTGGAAGCTTAAAGGGCATCTGTCAGCAGTTTTGACCCGATCACACCGGCTGACCTGTTGTATGTGCTGTTGGCAGCTGAAGGCATCTGCGTCAGTCCCATGTTCATATGTGCCCCCATTGCTGAGAAAAATATTTTATTATATGCAAATTAGCCTCTAGGAGCAACGGGGGCGTTACCATTACTCCTAGAGGCTCTGCTCTCTGCAACTGCCACGTCCCCTGTACTGTGACAGCATTGATGACGTTTACACTGCCTGGTCCTGTCAAAGTGCAGAAGACGAGTCAGATGTAGAGAGAACTGAGCCTCTAGGAGTAATGGTAACGCCCTCGTTGCTCTTTGAGGCTCATTTTCATATATTAAAACTTACATTTTTTCAGCAATGCGGGCACATATGAACATGGGACCAACACAGATGCCTTCAGCTGCCAGGTGCACAACAGGGCGGCCAGTTTCATGGGTACAAAACTGCTGACAGATGCCCTTTAAAAAGGGCTGTAAACCTAAAGTTTTATATATAATACAATACAAAGTCACTTTGTAATGTAAATCTTGCTTCTCTGAAAATAACCTGCAGTGTACAAAATGAAGGGTTGCATCATAATCGTCACGGCTACCTCAAGGTATCGGCACACGTTTCTACGGTTACATTTCCTTTTAATACAAATATACCCCCTGCTGCTTCCTGAACCTCATCTCTTTAGTATATCCGGTACAGACTAGAGAAGAAAGTGAACTTATAGGAAATACATATAGACACGACCCTAGGTGTCAAGATAACAATATGAAAACCTCCATTCTTTACACTGCAACCATTATCTGCAAACAACACTCCATCTGTTTAGAGTGTACGACACATGCAAACATTAAATGTGGGACAGAACAGTGATTTCCGCAGAGGGCTTCTACCTGCAGACAGAGATTTCTACAGTCACGATGGCGGAGAGAAGCTGTTAGAAGACACTGGTATAATGTGGGTGAGGTCGGGGGTAGTGCCAATGATTCATGGTAAAGGGATAGTCCCTACAGGCAGATGCCACACATTTTGGGAGTCCGCCCGTTCCATATTCACTTTTCCCATTGTCTACAATTCACCTGATTTCTGGAGTGTAATAATATTACAGGCTCAGGGGCGGACTGAGAACCCTCAGGGCCCCCGGGCAAAATAAATCAAGGGCCCCCTAACAGGCCCCACCCATGTTCTGCTGCAAGCCCCACCCTTGTCCCGCCTCCATGCCCCGCATCCAGCCACACCCTACACAATCTTTAATAAGATTTCAAAGTTAAAGTGACACAAAAGGCCCCCAGACCACTTCAGCTCATTGATGTGGTCTGGGTACAGTGTCCCTTTTGCAAATCGAGCTGCAATGTTCTAGAGAAACTGCATTGTTTACGTTCCAGCAATAAGTCGGCCTCTAGTCGCTGGCAGCCACCTGAGGGCTTCCTGGAGCAAAACAGACCTTTGGTCCGGTATCTGACGCTGGACGTCCTCACACCCTGCATGATGACCTCCAGGGTCAGATTTTTCCCCATAGGAAAGCATTGATTCAATGGGGTGATCTAATCTCAGCGTCCATTAGTGAGCCTCTGTTAGAAACAGTCCCCTCCACCTTGTACTTGTTCCACTGATCTGCTACTTGCGGGCTACGTGGGCATGAGTTCAGTCACTTCGGCGCGTGATCCCGTGACCTACAGCGGCGGGTCTTGCGGGATCACGCGCTGCAGGACGGGATTGCGCACCGAAGTGACTCAACTCATGCCCGCGCAGCCCACAAGTAGCGGAACAATTACAAGAGGGGTGGGAAATAGCCAAATTAAAAAATATTTTGAACCAAAAGGTGTGCTTTTGGTGGGTTTTGAACTAATGGTGGTCTGTGGATGGCACTGTCGTGGGGGCTCTGTGGATGGCACTGTCGCGGGGGCTCTGTGGATGGCACTGTGGGTGACACATATATAGCACCTTATGCTATATATGTGTCATCCACAGATCCCATCATAACAGTGTCCCTGTGAGTGAATGACCCCCAATACAGGGTCTGGGGGCCGGTCTGGTGTTGTAATGGCAGCGGGGCCCGGTGCAGTCACTGTATTCTATTACACTGGGCCCCGCTCACAGTAATACTAATTTTCATATGTGAACAAGAAGATAAATCCTCTGCGATCCTCTCCCTCTCTGTACTCACAAACTCCGTTCCTGTAAGAGGGTGCTGCTCGCTGGCATGCATGAGGCTACCGTGTTCTGTTATCAGTCTTGGGGTGTGTTCACACAGGGCGACTACACTGCAGACAGGCAAAGTAGATGACATTTTAGCAAATAATCTGCAGTGTAAATTGACCTGCGCCCGGATTTCCCTGTTTGCAGTGCGAAGGGTGAAGTCGGCTACTCACAAACTCAGTAGCAGGCAGGCTGGGCGGCAGCGCAACTCACTGACGTCCTCCCACTTTATGAATGAAGCAGGCGGAGCAGGCGCGTGACGTCAGTGAGTTGCGCTGCCGCCCGGCCTGCCTGCTGCTGAGTTTGTGACTTGTGAGTACAGAGAGGGAGAGGATCGCAGAGGATTTCTCTTCTTGTTCACATATGAAAATTAGTATTACAGTGAGCGGGGCCCGGTGCGATAGAATACAGTGACTGCACCGGGCCCCGCTGCTATTACCACATTGTTATTCTGCGGCGGGCCTCCATCCCGGCCGGGCCCTCGGACCATGTCCGAAGTGCCCGACCGGTCAGTCCACCCCTGTACAGGCTATAGTTACTAGAGAGGGATCGTTGATCCAGGGAGTTATTCTGATGCCTGATTGGAGTCGGGAAGGAATTTTTTTCCCCCTTTAGGAAAATTGGCTTCTACCTCACAGGTTTTTTTTGCCTTCCATGGGCGGACAGAGGGCTTTTCAGCCTTATAAACTATGTTATGCCTTTTCTAAGGACTACTTTATATTTCCTGTGGGTCACATATTACAAACTAAGGCCCTGTGCACACATAGAGGTTATGCTCCTACTGGTGACAGCTCTCAGAAATGTGTGCAGTCCGCTAGGCACTGAGAATAAAGACTAAGGGCCACAATTTGCGGATCGCACACGGCCAGCCCTATTATAGAAAATGCCTATTCTTGTCCGCAATTGCGGACAAGAATAGGACATGTTCTATCTTTTTTTTTTTGCAGGGCTGCAGAACGGAACTACGGATGCGGAAGGCACACAGTGTTCTGTCCGCATCTTTTGCGGCTCCAGTGAAATTAATGGGTCCGCACCTGTTCCGCAAAATGGTGCAGACCCGTTCATACGAGCATTTGAATGGGCCCCAATGGTGGTCAGAACTAATAAGCGGATGTCAGGAAGCCTCCGGCAACGACGACACGACTACGAGAGCGCAGCAAGCGATTACTGGTCTGCAGAAATATTACTGTAAAGACCGGAGTAGTAAGAGCGTGAAGTATAAAGAGACGGACAGCGCGGTGGGGTCACCTCTGACAGAAAGGTCTGAATTCAGCAGCGCGGATAATAGGCAGGGCCGGTGAACGGGAAGACGCGGTTACATGAGGACGACAACACAAGGAGCCGAGGGCGTCTCTGCCCAATACTCTTCCTGATACAATTCACACTGGCGGGAAGCACCCGGTCCAGCCGTGGTATATATTGGTCTTATAATCAGACCCTTAGATTCGGTTCACCACACTGTGCTGATTCTGTCACACTGATGGTACCAGAATCATTTTTGGGTTTTGGGCATCACTATTTTTGTCTGTCAAATACGACAGAACCTTCAATGGAGTCTCGGACTCAGATGTGGAGACAGCGTAGCGCTCACAACAAAAAACAGAGGTCAGCACAGTCCCAGCAGATGCTGATTCATTACAGACAGGCTGTGTGCTCTCCATCGGCCAGCAGAGGGCAGCACCACATATTGCTTTCCAATGGTCACATTAGGAGGAATGCTCCCATCACACACGCCGAGTCAGCTGTACACGACACCCGATGACCCAGCGTATACCAAGAGAATGTGCTTTACCCTCTACCTGCTGCTGGTTGAGAAGGTGGCCGATATCTGCCAGGCTCCACACTGCACCTCCAAGTTTATACGGAGACACAGATAGAATTTTAGTTTCTCAAGGATCCTGTAACAATCCCAAAAATACAATCTTGACAAGCCAATAAAATGACTGGTTCTTGTAAGAACCCGGCGCCTTACATCAGGTACTTGCGGGTCTGTAATATGTGCATGAGTCCTTAAAGGGATTGTGCAAAGATTTAAACGTATCCCCTGTATGTAAACGTGTGATCTGTGACCGTACGTTCGCTGGGATCATAAGAATGGGAGTTTATAGTCCACCCTGTATGATAGGAGCAGCGAGTACGACTTACCTCCCATTCATCTCTATGGAGCTGCTGCAGACGGCTGCGAACACTCGAAAGCCGCTCTGTTCATGAAGGAGGCCCCTGGTTCTCGGGATCATTGTGGGTCCCCCCGAGCCTCACTGATCAGACATGTATGCTGTGGGTATTATAAGATATACCAGCATTCCTTGGACCCCAAGAACTGACTGCTATTACAACCTATGTCCACCAGGTGTCCCTCCTTATATGCAGTTTCCTTCTCTGTAGATTATAAACCAAGGACATTTATCAGAACTGGTGCAAAGGAAAACTGGCTTAGTCGCCCCTAGCAACCAATCAGATTCCTCCTTTCACTTTTCAGTGCCACTTTGGAAAATGAAAGGATCAATTTGATTGGTTGCTGTGGGCAACTAATATGAAATATGAAGATGAAAGACGGCACTCACCAATATGAGTCCAATTCTTACTTTATTGTTCCACATAGACACAGACACGTACAGGCAGACGATAGGGGTGCAGGACGCCACACAGGCATCATGAGGCGACGGCCGCTTCGCTTAGTTCACGCTTCCTCGGGCCTCCTAATGTGGTGACGTAAATACGTCACTTTTATGCATGAACGCTGCCAAGACAGACATGCGCTCAAGCAGCGCTACCGGTAATTTATAAAATACATAAAAACATAAACCTAATAATAAGGTGCAACAATATAACAGTGCCTATAAAAAGACACTTAAGTCATTACGGTCATTCAGACCTAATAGGCCCATAGCATTGGCTTTAATGATCCAACTAGCTTCCTTATGTAATTATTGAGTGTGTCTATCGCCCCCTGTTGGTAAAAGGGACTAGTTCCAGGCCTGAGAACGTTAGAACCCTGGGGTCGCCTCCATGTGTCTCGGACATGTTTAACTAGCCGTGGACATCCTTTACCAGATGTCACCGAATTAAAATGCTCTTTTATTCTTTCAAATAACGGTCCGATAGTTTCACCGATATAGAAGTGACCACAGGGACACATCATCAGGTACACCAGAAACCTGCTTCGGCATGTAATAGGATGGTTGACCCTGTGCTGCAAACTTCGAAACATACGATCCTATGCTGAGGATTGTATCTACAGAATGAACACTTCCCACATTTGCGGTTGCCCCTCGGGGCGTATTCCTTCAGCTATGTCATCCTGACTTGTTGCTTGGTAAAAAGAATCCTAAAAGGGATAAAGGAAATGGGACACCTCACAGGTTTATGTTTTCATTTATATATAGCCCAATGGCGGACGCCATCCGTAGGACTATATATCACTATTGGGCTATATTGAGTGGTGATGAATCCTTGAAAGGCTTGACACAGAGCAAACCTATAGCTGCGTTTAGGCAAAGCCATACTTTGAAAGACAGGTTGGTTAGGAACAGATATTCAGAAAAAAGGCCGGACACATGGCTGAAGGAATACGTCCTGAGGGGAAACCGCAAATGTGGGGAGTGTTCATTCTGTAGATACAATCCTCCGCATAGGATCGTATGTTTCGAAGTTTGCAGCACAGGGTCAACCATCCTATTACATGCCGAAGCAGGTTTCTGGTGTACCTGATGATGTGTCCCTGTGGTCACTTCTATATTGGTGAAACTATCGGACCGTTATTTGAAAGAATAAGAGAGCATTTTAATTCGGTGACATCCGGTAAAGGATGTCCACAGCTAATTAAACATGCCAGAGACACATGGAGGCGACCCCAGGGTTCTAACGTTCTCAGGCCTGGAACTAGTCCCTTTTACCAACAGGGGGCGATAGACACACTCAATAATTACATAAGGAAGCTAGTTGGATCATTAAAGCTAATGCTATGGGCCTATTAGGTCTGAATGAGCTGAACCCGGACATCCCTCCATTTACATCCCGGCAGCCCCCCTGACATGAGCATCAGAGCAGTTCATGCTCCGATGCTCTCCTTTGCCCTGCGCTAAATCGCGCAGGGCAAAGACATTTTTAGGAGATCCGGTGATGTATCGGGGCTCTCCATGGGGCTGCCAGGAAGCCCGGTGACGTCACCGGCACTGATGGGCGACTGCCCTAGCCAGTAAAACAGCTGGAGCAGCGCTAAAGCCCGCCCATCAGAGCCGGTGACGTCACCAAACACACTGCCGGGCAGAAGTTTCCGGCCGGCAGTGTGTTATGATAAACAAAAGAGCCCGTGCCCTGTGCGATCTAGCGCTGGGCAAGGGAGTGCATAGGAGCATGAGATGCTAGCCTCAGGGGGGCTGCCTGGGTGAAAATAAGGGTATGTGTGAGTTCAGCTCTGAACCCGGACAACCCCTTTAAGCGTCTTTTTATAGGCACTGTTGTATTGTTGCACCTTATTGTTAGGTTTACGTTTTTATGTCTCTTATATATATAAAAATTAGTTTCTCTCTGTCTAGACGTCTGTCTGTACGTTCTTTATGCGCGACCAAACGACTGGACCGATCTTCACCAAATTTGGCACACAGGTACATCAGGTGTCCGGGAAAGTTTTAGACTGGGTCTCAGCTCTCTAGGACGTACCGTTCCTGAGATATTCCCAAAAAATGACCTGCATTAGCCAATACAAGCCAGCAAGCCTTTCACTTAAAGAGGACCTTTCACCAGGATACATGTATTGAAATAGTTATATTACCTTACAGTGCGGCCCCAGTGATGTCTTTCCGCTTTTAATTTTTTTTCAAAGGACCCCCCCTTTCGTCTGCTGTGGCCCCCGTTTGTTTTGGCGCCTCATATGCTAATGAGGCAATTCTGTTCAACTAGGTGGGGACTTGAATTTGTATTGGGCGCGGTTATCTTCTCCCCGACTGCGAGCGCATCCAATCAGAGTGCCCTACTCTTAGCCAGCGAGAAGGAGCTCAAGTTCTCGCAAGATCTTGACCTTTTACACATCCCGAGCCGTGCGCCATCTTGGAGTCCCCGGCGGAGAGCATCGCAGCGGCGGCGGCATAGGCGGCGGCAGCAGCATCCTGTGGGTAAGTATGAAAAACAACCCTAGAAAATGAGCAACTTGTTCAACCTTTACTAATACTCCCCCCAGGCAAACGGGCACGTTAGTTTTACCAATTTACCCACTACCCCCTAAGGGACTCCAAGATGGCGCACGGCTCGGGATGTGTAAAAGCTCAAGTTCTCGTGAATCTCGCGAGAACTTGAGCTCCTTCTCCCTGGATAAGAGCGGGGCACTCTGATTGGATGCGCTCGCAGCCAGGGAGAAGATAACCACGCCCAGGACAAATTCAAGTCCCCGCCTAGTTAAAACGAATTGCCTCATTAGCATATGAGGCGCCAAAACAAAGGGGGACCACAGCGGACGAACGGGGGGGGGGGTCCTTTAAAAAAAAAATTATAAATTAATAAAGGGGAAAGACATCACTGGGGGCCGCACTGTAAGGTAATAACTATTTCAATACATGTATCCTGGTGAAAGCTCCTCTTTAAATCCGAACTGCCATTTACACGGTCACATGTCCCTTATTAGCCAATAGAAGCTCGCAGGTCCTACTCCAGGTTGCCATAACAACTGATCACAGGTTTAAGCAGTTCGCAGGTCCTTATATATTCAGTCATATGACGTATGACAGCACAACTACACTGCTACATGCATGGGGGGCAGGGGCCACTATTAAACGGACGGGCGCTGTGGAGTTCACTGTTAAAGGGGCGGACACTGTGAAGGTCTCTGCTAAAGAGGCGGGCACTATGAAGGTCACTGTTAAAGGGCCGGGCACTGTGGAGGTCATTGTTAAAGGGGCGGGCACTGTGGAGTCACTGTTAAAGGGACAGTCACTAATAAAGGGACGGGCAATGTGAAGGTCACTTAATTGGGCGGGCACTGTGGAGATCATTGTTAAAGGGGCAGACACTGTGGAGGTCACTGTTAAAGGGGCAGGCACTGTGGAAGTCACTGTTAAAGATGCGGTCACTGTTAAAGGGGTGGGCACTGTGGAGGTCACTGTTAAAGGGGCGGCCACTGTGGAGGTCAATGTTAAAGGGGCGGCCACTGTGGAGATCACGGTTATGGGGGAAACTGTTGATATCTTTTTACGACACACGGAAACATAAAATGCCGGGTCCTTCTGCTAGTATTTTATATATTACCGGTAGCACTGCTTGTGCGCATGTCTGTCTTGGCAGCGTTGAAGCATAAAGGTGACCACGTTAGGAGGCCCGAGGAAGCGTGCTCTACGCGAAATGGCCGTCGCCTCATGGTGCCTGTGTGGCGTCCTGCACCCCTATCGTTTGCCTGTAAGTTTCTGTGTCTATGTGGGACAATAAAGTAAGAATTGGACTTTTATTGGTGAGTGCCGTCTTTCATCTTTATATTTCACATTCGTTGGATCTGACCGAGACTGAGCACCACTAAAGTCTGTTGTGAGCCCCGGTGTCACTTCGCAGAGAATGTTCCTTTAACGTAAAAACCGTGGAGGAGAGTTGGAGTAGTGCCGTGCTAGCTGTCTATCTACCTGTGTGCATGCTATGGGCAACCAAGCCAGTTTTCCTTTGCACCAGCCTTGATAACTCTTAGAAATGATTAAAGCCGATTGTTTGTCCTGCATTATACAGGTGCTGGCTACTGAACATCCATGCTTGTTGTGGACTATTAGTACATCACGTTATCGACAGGATATGGGATAAACATGACATCAGTGCAGGAGCCGACCCCTGGGAGCCTCACTGGTCATGATATAGCCCCGTATCCCTGTAATAAATGGGACAACAAGCCGAGCATGCACATTCACTCCAATCATCTCTATCAGACTGCCGAGACCTCTGAGTACAAGTGCTCGGCTATTTCTAGAAGTCCCTTAGAGATCTCAGGCTTATTCCATATCCTGTGAATGTAATCATAATACCCCCTTTATAGGCCATGTACACCTTTGGGGGCAATGTTTTTTTATTATTGCATTGTACTCACTTTGAGCTAAAAAATCAATTGGTCTTTATTAAATGGAGCCCTTTTTTCTGTACAGAGCTGAGATGCTGTAATAGCAGTCTGTGGATTTTCTGTATTTTCCGTCAGTTGGGGAGCTGACTGGCTCCTTATCTCTGCTCTCTGACATTATAAACACTCATAATAGCTCAGCTCTTATCTTACTAATAAGAATGTGGTGTAACAGTGGCTGCTGTCCGCCGCTGTCCCCCTGCTCCCATCCGCGGTCCCGGGTGCCATGTTCAGCGGTGATCTTCTGCCAGTGCTTCCCTTTCACCACTGCAGTCCTGGGCCTTGTCTGTGTAGGTAGTTGTTTGGGATCCGCTCCAGTTTCCTCTCAGCCCTGGCCACAGCATGTTTGCTGCTTGTTTCCTGCAGCACTACCTTAAAGGCCGGCGTGTCACTTCCTGTGCTTTATGGGTTAGGTCCTACGACCTCGCTGACCAATCCTAGCCCTCCTGCACATATATAAGTGGCTCAGCCCCCTTAGCAAATGCCTCAGGGTCAAGGTCCTTGTGTCCTGCTAAGGTTCCTGATTTTTGCTTGTGGTCCTGCGTTTCTGATTCGTACTTGTATTCCTGGACTGGCTACCCGTTTAATCCCTGCCTGCTTGCCTTGACTCTCCTGTTGCCGACTAGGATTGCCTGACCTGTACCGCCTCCCCTGACCTATTGCCTGTTTGACTTCGCCTCTGCCTCATCCATCAGTCTTACACTGTTGCTCCTGGTTACGACTCAGCCTGTTGACAACGCCTGTACCTCTGGTACCTTGCTCAGGTACCTCCTGGTCCGCCTGGACCAGATGCCTCGTGTGCCAATCCTTTTTATGGGGTAGCGACCTGGTGTTCCCCTCGGGAATCAGGGGTACTGTGAAGATCGAGGGGTTCCATTAGACAACGCCCTTAGAGGAGCTAGGATATGTGGCACAGTAGATTCACACCCGCTGGTTCGTGACAGTACACTGAGGCCATGGACCCCGCTGGTCACCCCAAGCCTGTCATTCAGGAATTGTTACATGAAGTGAGGCATCACAGTGAATGTCAGGATGTCATGATGCAGTTCATGCAAAATGTTGCTGCTCGTCTGGATGCCATCTCTTCTCCAGCTACTGCAGGGTCGCCAGTCGCTGTGACCCCTGCAATTCCCACACCGGTGAATCTGGATTTGTGTGCTGCTGGTGTGCAACTCCCTCTGCCATCAGGCTATGGTGGAGATCCAAAAAGTTGTCATGGATTCCTGAACCAGTGTCTGATCCACTTTGAGTTGCATGGGCAGATGTTTCCCACTAAGCGGTCCAAGGTTATTTTCACTGTGTCCCTGCTGTCTGATGAGGCTCTTGCTTGGGCAAATCCTATTTGGAAACATGGAGGTCCAGAGACCACTAATCTGCAGTCTTTTCTGGCTACCTTCCGGCTGGTCTTTGAAGAGCCCAGACGTACGTCCTTCGCTGCATCAGTTCTGCTGCGTCTACGACAGGGTTCCTCGTCT